>NC_138768.1:811240583-812440583 GCF_965119305.1 Pelophylax lessonae
AGTCCATCAAGTTCAAGCCACAGAAAAAAAAATACTGAAAACACACAAATCAAAAACTCCATATACATAATCTTGTACCCCCAGTTGATGCAGAGGAAGGTGAAAAAATCCCAGTAAAACACGATCCAATTCCTCCAGCAGGGGAAAGAAAGTTCCTTCCTTATCACATAAGAGGCAATTGGATATTCCCTGGATCAACCTTATCTAGTATACAGCAGAGGTGGCCTCTCTAATTAGGCTAATTAGGCAAATTAGGCGGCCTAAGGCCTCGCACTCCACGGGGGCCTCACAGCCACCTAATTTGCCTAACGCACTGCAGGGGGGAGGTCGGTCCACCTCCAGGGTGCCACACATGGGGGTGGGGGTGTCAGGGAGCAGAATGCAGGGGACAGGGGCAGACAAAGCGGACACCTTTTAGCGCTGGCTCCGGCTCCACCCCCACATAACTAGTACTGACTGGTTGCTAGAGCCGCCTAGCGTCTGCACCTGCCACTTTCTCTCTTACCCACCCCCTCTCTCTCTTCCACCTCCCTCTCTCCCCTCCCCCTTCTCCCCTTGGCTCCCTCTCACACCACCCTCTCAACCCTCCCTCCCTCCCTCCTCTCACCCTCCCTTCTCTCTTTCACACTCCTCTCACTCTCCCTCTCTCTCCCCCTCCCTCCCCCTCCCTCCATCTCACCTTCCCCCTCTCTCCTCCCTCCCTCCCTCCCTCTCTATCTCTCTCACCCTCCCTCCCTCCCTCCCTCCTCCCTCCCGTCTCTCTCTCTCTCTCTCTCCCTCCCTCCTCCTCTCTCTCTCACCCTCCCTCCCTTACTCTCTCTCACACACCCCCTTCTCTCTCTCACCCACCCTCTCACCCTCCCTCCCTTTCACCCTCCCTCCCTCTCTCTCACACTCCCTCTCACCCTCCCTCTCTCCTCTCCCTCACCCCCTCCTCCCTCTCACCCTCCCTCTCTCACCCTCCTCTCCTCTCGCCCTCTTACCCTCCTTCTCTCTCACCCTCCTTCTCTCTCACCCACGCCTCTCTCTCTCTCACCCTCTCATCCTCCCTCCTTCCATCTCATCCTCCCTCCCTCTCATCCTCCCCCCCTCCCTCTCATCCTTCCTCTCTCCCTCTCATACTCCCTCTCTCCTCTCATACTCCCTCTCTTCCCTCTCATCCTCCCTCCCTCTCTCTCATCCTCCTCCCTCTCGTCCTCCTCTCCTCCCTCTCTCTCTCTCATCTCCCTCTCCCTCCCTCTCATCCTTCCTCTCATCTCCTCATCCTCCCTCTCCTCTCACCCTCCACCTCCCTCCCTCTCATCCTCCCTCCCTCTCACCCTCCCTCCCTCCCCCTCACCCTCTCTCTCTTCCTCTCAACCTCTCGTCCCTCCTTCTCACCCTCCCTCTCTCTCACCCTCCCTCCTCTCTCTCTCACCCTCCTCCTCTCTCTCTCCCTCCACCCCCTCTCTCTCTCTCCACCCCCTCTTCTCTCTCTTCCACCCCCTCTCTCTCACCCACCTTACACTCTCTCTTCCACCTTCCACTCTATCTCTTACCCACGCCCCTCTCTCTCTTCCACCCCCTCTCTCTCTCCCCTCCCCCTCTCCCTTTCCCTCCCTCTCACCCACGCCTCTCACCCTCCCTCCCTTCACCCTCCCTTCCTCTCTCTCACACTCCCTCTCACCTTCCCTCTCCCTCTCTCAACCCCTCCTCTCACCCTCCCTCCCTCTCCCTCCCTCTCCTCTCGCCTCTTACCCTCCTTCTCTCTCACCCACTCCTCCTCTCACCCTCTCATTCCTCCTTCCTCCTCTCCTCTCATCCTCCCTCTCTCCCTCTCATCCTCCCTCCCTCTCTTTCATCTCCCTCTCTCTCATCCTCCCTCCCTCTCTCTCATCCTCCCTCCCCTCTCTCATCCTCCCTCCCTCCGCTCTCATCTACTCTCATCCTCCATCTCTCCTCTCACCCTCTCCATCCTCCTTCCCTCTCACCCACCTCCTCCTCCCTCCCTCTCATCCTCACCTCCTCTCACACTCCCTCTCTTCCTCTCACCCTCTCACCCACCCTCTCACCCTCTCCTCCCTCTCTCTCACACTCCCTCTCACCCCTCCCTCTCCCTCTCCCTCACCCCTCCCTCCCTCCCTCCCTCGATCTCACCTCCCTCTCCTCTTCGCCTCCCTCTCCTCTCCTCTCTCCCTCGCCTCTACCCTCCTCTCTCTTACCTCCTTCTCTTCTCACCCACCCTCTCTCTCACGCTCTCATCCTCCCTCCTTCCATCTCATCCTCCCTCCCTCTCATCCTCCTCCCTCCCTCCCTCTCATCCTCCCTCTCTTCCCTCTCATCTCCCTCTCGCTCTCTCATCGCGCTCCTCCCTCTCATCCTCCCTCCCTCTCATCCTCCCTCCCTCCCTCTCTCTCATCCTCCCTCCCTCTCATCCTCCTCCCTCTCACCCCTCCTCCCTCTCACCCTCCCACCTCCCTCCCTCCCTCTCACCCTCCACCCCTCCTCTCTCCCTCTCTCTCTTCCTCTCACCCTCTCTCCCTCCTTCTCACCCTCCCTCTCTCTCACCCTCCCTCCCTCTCTTCTCTCACCCTCCCTCCCTTACTCTCTCTCACCCACCCCCTCTCTCTCTCACCCACCCCCCTCTCTTCTCTCCCTGCCCACCCCCTCTCTCTTCTCTTCCACCCCCCTCTCTCTCACCCACCTTACACTCTCTCTTCCACCTGCCACTCTATCTCTTACCCACCCCCTCTCTCTCTCCCCTCCCCTTTCTCCCTTTCCCTCCCTCTCACCCACTCTCTCACCCTCCCTCCCTTTCACCCTCCCTCCCTCTCTCTCACACACCCTCTCACCTTCCCTCTTCCTCTCTCTCACCCCCTCCCTCCCTCTCACCCTCCCTCACCCTCTCCTCTCGCCCTCTTACCCTCCTTCTCTCTCACCCTCATTCTCTCTCACCCCACCCTCTCTCTCACCCTCTCATCCTCCTTCCCTCTCATCCTCCCTACCTCCCTCCCTCTCATCCTCCCTCTCTCCCTCTCATACTCCCTCTTTCCCTCTCATACTCCCTCCCTCTCCTCTCTCTCATCTCCTCCCTCCCTCCCTCTCTCTCATCCTCCCTCCCTCCCTCCCTCTCATCCTTCCTCTCATCCTCCCTCCCTCTCACCCTCCCTCTCATCCTCCTTCCCTCTCACCCACCCACCTCCCTCCCTCCCTCTCACCCTCCCTCTCTTCCTCTCACCCTCTCACTCCCTCCCTCCCTCCCCCTCACCCTCCCTCCCTCTCACCCTCCCTCCCTCTCTCTCACACTCCCTCTCACCCTCTCCTCTCCCTCTCCCTCACCCCCCTCCCTCCCTCTCACCCTCCCTCCCTCCCTCCTCCCTCCCTCTCACCCTCCCTCTCCCTCTCTCACCCTCCCTCTCCTCTCGCCCTCTTACCCTCCTTCTCTCTCACCCTCCTTCTCTCTCACCCACCCTCTCTCTCACCCTCTCATCCTCCCTCCTTCCATCTCATCCTCCCTCCCTCTCATCCTCCCTCCCTCCCTCTCATCCTCCCTCTCTCTCTCTCTCATACTCCCTCTCTCCCTCTCATCCTCCCTCTCTCCCTCTCATCCTCCCTCCCTCCTCTCTCATCCTCCCTCCCTCCCTCTCTCATCCTCCTCCCTCCCTCTCTCATCCTCACCTCCCTCCCTCCCTCCCTCCCTCCCATCCTTCCTCTCATCCTTCCTCTCATCCTTCCTCTCATCCTCCCTCCCTCTCACCCTCCCACCTCCCTCCCTCTCATCCTCCCTCCCTCTCACCCCTCCCTCCCTCCCTCCCTCCCTCCCTCCCTCCCTCCCTCCCTCTCACCCTCTCTCTCTTCTCTCACCCTCTCTCCCTCCTTCTCACCCTCTCTCTCTCTCACCCTCCCTCTCTCTCACCCTCCTCTCTCTCACCCCTCCTCTCTCTCACCATCCCTCCCTCTCTCTCTCACCCTCCCTCCCTTACTCTCTCTCACCCACCCCCTCTCTCACCCACCCCCCCTCTCTCTCTCCCTCCCACCTCCTCTCTCTCTCTGTCCACCCCCTCTTTCTCTCTTCCACCCCCTCTCTCTCACCCACCTTACACTCTCTCTTCCACCTACCACTCTATCTCTTACCCACCCCCCTCTCTCTCTTCCACCCCCTCTCTCTCCCCTCCCCCTTCTCCCTTTCCCTCCCTCTCACCCACCCTCTCACCCTCCCTCCCTTTCACCCTCCCTCCCTCTCTCTCACACTCCCTCTCACCTTCCCTCTCACTCTCTCTCACCCCTCCCTCCCTCTCACCCTCCCTCCTCTCCCTCCCTCACCCTCCCTCTCCTCTAGCCCTCTTACCCTCCTTCTCTCTCACCCTCCTTCTCTCTCACCCACCCTCTCTCTCACCCTCTCATCCTCCCTCCCTCCCTCTCATCCTCCCTCTCATACTACCTCTCTCCCTCTCATACTCCTCTCTCCCTCCCATCCTCCCTCCCTCTCTCTCATCCTCCCTCCCTCCCTCTCTCTCTCATCCTCCCTCCTCTCTCTCTCCTCCTCCCTCCCTCCCTCTCATCCTTCCTCTCATCCTCCCTCCCTCTCACCCTCCCTCTCATCCTCCTTCCCTCTCACCCAGCCACCTCCCTCCCTCTCATCCTCTCACCCTCCCACCCCCTCCCTCTCACCCTCCCTCCCTCTCTCTCTCACACTCCCTCTCACCCTCCCTCTCCCTCACCCTCCCTCCCTCTCACCCTCCCTCCCTATCACCTCCCTCTCCCTCTCTCACCCTCTCATCCTCCCTCCCTCTCATCCTCCCTCCCTCTCATCCTCCCTCTCATCCTCCCTCTCTCCCTCTCAATACTCCCTCTCTCCCTCTCATCCTCCCTCCCTCTCTCTCATCCTCCCTCCCTCCTCTCATCCTCCCTCCCTCTCTCTCATCCTCCCTCCCTCTCTCTCATCCTCCCTCCCTCCCTCTCTCTCATCCCCCTCCCTCCTCTCCCTCCCTCTCATCCTTCCTCTCATCCTCCCTCCCTCTCACCCTCCCACCTCCTCCCTCTCACCCTCCCTCCCTCTCTTCCTCTCACCCTCTCTCCCTCCTTTTCACCCTCCCTCTCTCTCCCCCTCCCTTTCACCCTCTCACCCTCCCTCCCTCTCTCTCTCTCTCTCTCTCTCTCACCCTCCCTCCCTCTCTCTCTCTCACCCCCTCTCTCTCTCTCCTCCACCCCCCTCTCCCTCTCTTCCACCCCCTCTTTCTCTCCTCCACCCCCTCTCTCTCTCTATGCACCTGCCACTCTCTTTCTTACCCACCCCCCTCTCTCTCTCTTTCCACCCCTCTCTTCCTCTCTTCCCCTTCCCTCCCTCTCAACCCTCCCTCCCTCTCAACCTTCCCTCTCACCCTCCCTCCCTATCACCCTCCATCCCTCTCTCTCACCCTCCCTTTCACCCTCCCTCTCTCTCTCACCCCCTCCCTCCCTCCCTCTCCCTCCCCTCCCTCACCCTCTCTCACCCTGCCTCTCCCTCTCCTCTTTCCCTCTCACCTCCTTCTCTCTCACCTTCCTTCTCTCATCACCCACCCTCTCTCTCTCCTCACCCTCTCATCCTCCCTCCCTCTCATCCTCCCTCCCTCTCATTCTCCCTCTCTCCCTCTCGAGCCTCCATCTCATCCTCCCTCCCTCTCTCTCATCCTCCCTCCCTCTCATCCTCCCTCCCTCTCTCTCTCTCTCTCATCCTCCCTCCCTCCCTTCCTCTCTCTCATCCTACCTCCCTCCCTCTCATCCCCTTGCTCTCATCCTCCCTCTCTCTCACCCTCCCTCTCATCCACCCTCCCTCTCACCCTCCCTCCCTCTCACCCTCCCACATCCCTCCTTCTCATCCTCCCCTCCCTCTCCTCCTCCCTCTCACCCTCCCTCCCTCTCTCTCTCACCCTCCCTCCCTTTCTCACCCTCCCTCTCTCTCTCTCTCACCCTCTCTCTCACCTTTCCTCTCTCCCTCTCTCTCACCCCCTCACCCTCCTTCTCTCTCACCCTCTTACCTGGCCTCTCTCTCTCACCCTCCCTCTCTCTCTCACCTTCCCTCCCTTCCTCTCTTTCTCTCCTTCCTTCCCTCCCTTCCTCTCTCTCTCCTTCCCTCCCTTCCTCTCTCTCCTTCCCTCCCTTCCTCTCTCTCTCCTTCCCTCTCTCTCTCTCTCTCTCTCTCTCGCTCCCCCCTCTCTTTTACTCTTCTCTCTCTTTCTCACTCCCCCTTATTTTTCTCTCACTCCCCCCTCTCACCCACATTTTCTCTCTCACCCTCCCTCTCATCCCCCTTTCTCTCTCTTACCCACCCCCGTCTCTCTTTCCTGTGAACTGGACTAGTTAACTCCTGGAGGAGGTAAAGGAGCAATTTATTAGCAATTTCTTTAGTCAGTAAAGTGCAGCAAGAAGGGGTTAATGTTCTGGCACTGTTGCATTAGTGACCAGTGACAGTTATTTAACCCCTTTGTGCTGCATTAGTGGCATCAGTGTCAGTGTTAATTAACACTGCCGTGGACCACTAATGCAGCACAAATAGTTTAAATAACTCCGCCAATGCCCACCAATGGGGTGGGATTAATGTCACATTTCTAGTTTAAACCTAACTAGCCTTAGAAAATTCTCCCATCCACCTCCTAATGACTATGCTGGTTAACCCTTGTAGAAAATATGTATAACCCTGTTTTCAGACTTCTCCAGTCTGATCACGTTATTCTTTGTGTGTTCCAGTGGTATATGCAGGGGAGAGGGGGGAGCGCCAACAACAGATGGGACATGGGAACCTATGGGTGATTTCACCGCTCCAGGCTTTACCTGTCATTGTCAAGTGCTCTCTCCTCTCCCCTGCAGCCACCGCTGACATAATCCATGAGTTAGGGGGTACAAATTGCTTGTCTGAAAACCCATGCTACGCCCCTACACATAACCCAAGTTTTGAGGGACAAGGGACCTTAGTGCTGCTGTGCTCAGGCAGTGTTAAGAGCGTGTCTCATTTAAGCGGGCCTCGCAAAATTATTTTTCCCATTATGGGCGTGAGTGGGGCCTCATGTCTAAGTTTTGCCTAAGGCCTCACAAAGCCTAGAGTCGCCTCTGGTATACAGTACATATTATTATCCAGATACTCTATCTAGACATATGCTCATCCAAGCCACCAACTAAATGTAGGTTACTTCCTGACTAATAGGGAGCCCCTAGTGTCCCAAGACAGCACTTGTATCTGTTTAGTCTTCTGTCAGCACTCAGTCTTTTCACCCAGCAGCAGGCTCTCACAGCTGAAAAAGAGAGAGCCATCAGCCTCAGTCAGCTCACATATATATATAAAGGTCTGGGGACAGCTGGGACTAATCATGAGGTCTTGCAACCAGGCAAGAGGTGGACCAAGGCATGGAGGCTTTATCCCATCCAAAGCTCTACAAGGTCTCTTGGCTCCAGGACTCAAACCAGGACTTGCTAACAATCTAAGAAAACAAAAAACCTGTTTTCTTCACATCAGTCACACACCCTGGAGCCTCTCACTATGAATAAATAAGAGAAATACTTGACACATACACATTGTCCATAATCCTGCTGGCCAGTGCGTCGTAATACATGCTGTCAGGGGTTAGCTTAGTATCGGGGTTACTGGGGGGGGGGTCACTGTACTGGATTGGTCACAGTACAGTGAAATAGGTACAGGCAGACAGTAGGATCTTTGTGAAACAAAAACTGTGATTTATTTACAAAGTCTGTGGTTACATGGTGCAGGTATCAAAACAGCAAAATAACACAAAACAGAAAATAAAGCCTTGCCACCTTGGGCGTCTAACTACAAAACACAGGAACCTGTCTGAAATAGCCTACCGCTGCCAAAACACCTGACTGTCACACAGAATGAACAGAGTCTTTTAGTCGCACAGACTTAAAGTGGTAGTAAACCGCTGGGTGTTTTTTTTTTTTAACCTGAAAGGCAATGTTATAATGTGCTAGTATGTATCGCATACTAGCACATTATGTGAAACTTATCTGAAAACAAGCCTTCCAGCAGCGTGCTGTCACCCCTGAAGGCGCTCCCATCTTCACCTGACCTTCCTTCCCGGTTAATGGACTCCGGCTTTGTGAGTGACCATAGCCGCGTTGACGTCACTCCTGAGCATGCGCACGGGAGCCGCCATTTACGGCACAGGACGGCACAGGACTCTGAAGGAACGGCCCGGGCGGCCGTTCCTTTAGAGCGCATGCTCCGATGACATGTTTAGGAGATATTTACAGTCCCTGTAGGTAAGCCTTACTATAGGCTTACCTATAGGTATAATTCACGTCTGGGGGTTTACGCCCACTTTAATCACACCACTCAGAGAAGATGCAGCTCCCCAGTCCTACACAGGAATCTGGTTCCAGGGTGGAGCATCTTCCCCAAGCAGCCTGGGAGTTTTATAGGAGCCCAGAGTACTCATCCTCTTACACCTGAGCTTGTTAACCCTTCATTGATCCCAAACAGGCTCACTACACAGTACAAAAAGGAAAGTAATTATTGCACAGCATGAACCTGGGACAAATATATTTCCCACCCTGAACACATCCCATTGTTTTTCCTGGCTTCCTGTCACAATCTTAGGTTAAACTGGATGGACTGGTGTTTTTTTTCAACCTCACTAACTATGTAACAATCAGTGGCGGAGCTAGACTTTTAAAACAGGGGTGGCAAAGGGGTGGCTAGGTATTATTTTGGGGGGTCAATATACAAAGTGTAATTTAGTGTCAGATTCGTCCACCGCAATGTCGCAGTCCCTCTAATAATCGCTGATCGCTGCCATTACTAGTAAAGACAGGATACAGGTGGTGGTGATCAGAGGATACAGACAGGATACAGGTGGTGATCAGAGGATACAGACAGGATACAGGTTTGCCCCCAATGATTATTGCAGAGTGCCACAGCAATGCCCCCAATGATTATTGCAGAGTGCCACAGCAATGCCCCCAATGATTATTGCAGAGTGCCACAGCAATGCCCCCAATGATTATTGCAGAGTGCCACAGCCTTGCCCCCAATGATTATTGCAGAGTGCCACAGCCTTGCCCCCAATGATTATTGCAGAGTGCCACAGCCTTGCCCCCAATGATTATTGCAGAGTGCCACAGCCTTGCCCCCAATGATTATTGCAGAGTGCCACAGTAATGCCCCCAATTATTATTGCAGAGTGAGACAGCAATGCCCCCAATGATTATTGCAGAGTGAGACAGCAATGCCCCCAATGATTATTGCAGAGTAAGACAGCAATGCCCCCAATGATTATTGCAGAGTGAGACAGTAATGCCCCCAATGATTATTGCAGAGTGCCACAGCCACAGCATTTGCCCGCAATCATTGCAGAGTGCCAGCGTCCGTCCCCCCCCCGTGAGACCGGCTTACTTACCTCACGGACGGACGGTCATCACAGCAGCTTCTCATCGGTCCGCGGCTCCCTGCATCTTCTCAGTCCTCCCGCCGGCGCCTCCTCGACCAATGGCACGGCGTTTGCCATTCGGCCAATCAGGAAGCGGGAGGACCCGCTCCCTGATTGGCCGGAGGAGGATCCATGTGACAATAGCGAATTTTCATTCGCTATTGTCACAGAATGGGCAGGCTCGGCCTCGGGACGCACTGCTCTGCTGCTCCCTGACCCTGGCCGCCAGCTTAGAGGGATCAGCTGGTTCTGCGAACCGGCTGATCCTACCACTGCCTGTGATTCCTCCACTGCCAGCCATGCACCTGTCCAGGATCGGGGTGGCAACAGGGGTGGCAGGGACTTTTTCTGGGGTGTCAATTGCCACCCCAGCTAACCCTCTGGCTCCGCCACTGGTAACAATACATACCTGTATATCTTTTTTTTTTTATCTTTGCAGGTTTGCTGGAATGGACATTATGTGAAGATCATGGGACAACGTATTTTTCAATAAAGCAACTCCTTGTGCTTCTTTAACACAAAGCTGGCAGTGGGACCAGTAGATGCCTCCTTCAAGCTTATACAAAGGCAGGGAGGGGAATTTATCATCCACACTGCCTCTTTATTATCTTATGAAATGAGGCTTCCTGGGGTAACTTCACCCCCAGGCTGCCACCTAGTCCAGCCCAATGTAGATCCACCACTGTATTGACTTCAACTCCTGCCCAAGTAGAAAATAAACTTAATCCTACAACCATTCTGATTTTCACCCCATTTCCCAAAATCACTTGTTTCAAAATCTGCAGTATAAGACTGGCACCCTTACAAGAAATTGGGGAAAAATCACTTGCTGTTTCTGGTCATGTAATAAAAATGTCACATTACACAGTGCTGCAAGGGAAGTGTGGGATAGACTTCCTCCATATTCTCTAAGGTGCTGATCTGAGGTCAGAAAGGGAGTTTAAGGGGTCTGATCAAGGGTCTGAAGTAGAGTCTAAAGCGGATTTATCCGGGGGTCTTATCTGAAGTCTGATTGTTAACGGGGGGATGATTTGAGGTCTGAATGTTTTAGGGGACTAATCGGACCTAACCTAATTGGTAAGGGGTTACTGATCCGGGCTACGAAAGTGGGGGGTGGCAATAATGTGGTGTTTGAATGTTAAGAGAGGCCAATTAGAGGTTTGAATGTTAAAGGGGGAGGGGGGGGGATAATTTTAAATCTGAATGTTAAGGGAGAACTAATCTGGGGTCTCAATGTACAGGGGGCTGACCTAAGGTCCAAATATTCAAGGGGAACTTAATTGGGGCCTAAATGTTAAGGGGGTCTGATCTGAGGTTTAAATGATAGGGGCCTGATATGAGGTCTGAATGTTAAGGGAGGGGTCTGATTTTTCCCTCCCATGCCTGGACCAGTTTGCAGAGGTGTAATTTTGTAAAGTGCAGCACATTTCTCTGCGTGTCAGGAAAGTGTGTGATTTTGTACGCATTCCCGACACTCATAGATGTGAACCTAGACTAAGTCAGTGAGACAGTGAGAGCTCCCTCAAGTGACTAATCTACAGACCTCTGTATCCTATACTACAACATATTGTTAATGGAAGAACTTAGAAAGTGGGAGGGAGAGACAACTGCCCTCCCTCTAAATTACAAGATTAAATTAAGTGACATATTGATCCTGACTTATTAAAAGAGTAGAACAGGTTCACTTTGCAAAGTGAATTTCCACTTACTAAACTTAGTGAATGTGAGGAAATTGCGCTGGCTTTGATCATCCAATTATGTGCAAGCAAAATCCATTTTTTTTCCCATGAATGTTGGAATTGGTTATTCTTTGCCTAGTTAATTTTCTCCACATTCACTAAGCTAAGAAAAAATTCTCTTGCAAAGTGAAAACTAATTTTGCAAAGGAAAAATGCTAAAAAATCTTTTTAGCAAAGCTTACTATACACTTTAAGATTTACTCGATTCCCCGTTCCTTGTTTGTAAGTAGGAGTTACTAACCCTTTTAGGGAAACCCTGCCCCTAGGTCGGTACTGTGGGTTGGGCTTGTCTATTCTTTTATAGGCCGGGGACTGGAAGAACTAGAAGAGGGAGGTTAATGGGAAGTGGTAGCCTTCAGAGAATCATTATATACAGTAGGTTGCACTCTTACGTGGCCTATGCCCTTCGGGGTAGGCTTGATATGGGCCCAAGGAGAAAGAACCCATGTCGGGGAACCTACAGTAGAGGAAAATGGAAGTGTTGGTCGGCATCCCCATGTTAAACTTGTGTAGCACTGCCCCTTAGAGGACTGCTGTGAATTACACTTTCTGGATTCCCCAGGGTTACCCTTAGCAACTGATAGCAGACAAACAGCATTGAAAGTCCTTGGCTCAGTCAGTAATCAATCCAGGGGATGTTGGTTTTTGTGGTTTTATTTAGAACTGGGATGGGAGAAGGGATGAGTGGGATACTCCAACTATGAACTATGCACAATCTTGAGAACAACTCACTGTAGAATGCGGCAAGGCCGCTGCTTCACCCTGTCACTGAAGTAAAGATAGTTGTAAAGTTTCCTGCTTGATTATCCTCTTCAGTGTTCTAAACTTGGCACCCCCTTTACTTTCACTGCCTGTGTGTGCTGACACCCGTCCACTGACTCTATTCACTTGAGTGGTCCCCTTCCTGGGCAGACCCCTGGCAAGTTTCCTGGTACTCACGGACACTGTTTTTCCCAAGGTTGCTCTGCCTTCACCTCCACCAGTCAGCTTTCCTGGACCTCCCGATTCAGCACCACACTCCTGGTCCACAAGGCCGACCACCTGTAAACACCATCCTCAGCAAACAGAAGGAAAGACACACCAGTCACCCTCCTTCTGGGACCTGGCTTCCTGCCCAAAGACCCTCTGCCTCATGTGCTCCTGACTTTTATACCCTATCCCATGATGCACCACATTCTGTGCCAAACCCATGGGACGGTATGTAAGCCTGTGTGTCATTGGCTGGGTTTCCTCCACTGTCCAACGTATCTCTCCATTGGATGCAGTGGGGACACTCCCTCAGCCCAAATGAATCGCACATGGAACACATGAGCAGGCCTAACTAATGATAAGGCTCCCCTGATAAGCAGAAGGAGCTACCAGGCTTTACCTACCTAGCACCTACCTAGGAGGGTGCTACACTTGATTTTAACAGTATTGCAGATGTTGTGTGGAAAGAGGAAGTGGTGTACTTCTGTACTGGGAAAAAGGATGTACTCTGTTCATGTTACAGTAAAACATTAAAAAGTCTGATCGTGTGGACATTTCTTAATCTCTGGAGGTGGGCCTATGGCTGGGAGCAATCAAGATGGTAAAGTTTCTCCATGCTGCAGGTGCATGATACCACACCTCATTCCTGCTGCAGGAGAGTGATGGGAGGCACCCTGGGCTGGCATGACTGTTGCTGGCAGCGAATTAGGGATCTGGTTACGTGCTAAACAGCGTGGATGGATAAATCTGCAATAACAGCTATTGTGGTCTGACAGCTGACACCCGTGGCTGTCAGACTATCCCAACAGTGCCTGAATCTGACTGAATGCCGGTGCTGTTTGGCCAACACATTTTCTGTAAAAATTGACTTTTGTTGGGTCAGGTGGTCATCTGTGTCCCTATGCGGAGATTACCCATAGCCAAACAGGAAGTGAGAGGAAATTCCTGCAAATTAGGGGAATTCCTTGGGGACCACCATGTCACCAGAACTAGTGTCCCCATTAGAAGATTCACCTTCTATTACTTTTCTGGGGACAACCCAAAATGTGGGATTTTCTTTAACTTTCAATGATGAAATGATCCTTTCCGCAAAATCCAGACGGATGGTGGTCCTATTTTCCATCCATCTGGCGGATCAGATATGATAGGATAAAAAACTGACAACCGGTCTGTGTTCACCCGATTTCCCCATAGAGAAGAGCAGGACTGTGTCTGTCTCCTCTCTGCACAGTGAGCTGAGACTGACCTGTCATCTGCCTGCTTAGCGGGGATCAGTGGAGTGATCCCCCATTAACCACTTTACGTCTGCCTGCGGTAATATTACTGCGGCAAAGTGGCTCGTTACCGTCTGACGACGTAGTACTACGTCGTCAGACACTCCCCTTTCTCGGCGGCGCGCGTGCGCTGCCGGAGGCTCGCTCCCGCTGTATTCAGTCACAGCGGGAGTCGGGCCAGGGGAGGAGCGCCGGCGATCGCCGCTGCTCTTCCCCAATCGTCGGGGATCTAGTGTGGAGATCCGCCCGCTTGTGTAAACACAAGCGGGCGGATCTCCTAAGTGACAGGCAGGGTCAGATTGCAGGGTTCAGCATAGCCTTGTGTCACATAGTCACCTCACATAGTCACCTCCCCCCACACACGTCAGTAAGCACTAGGCATACATTAACCCCTCCCTCTCCAATAAAATTAACCCCTTCCCTGCCAGTGTCATTTTTACAGTAACAGTGCATATATATAACACTGATTACTGTAGTAATGTCACTGGTACCCCCAAAAGCGTCAAAAATGTCAGTCAAGGGTCCGAACTGTCCGCCGCAATGTCGCAGTCCCGCAAAAAAAATCGCAGATCGCCGCCATTACGCGTTAAAAAAAAAAACACCAAAAATGACAGAAATCTTTCCCTTTGTTAGTAAACGCAATAACTTTTGCGCAAACCAATCAAAATACGCTTATTGTGAATTGTTTTACCAAACATAGGTAGCAGAAAACAAATTGGCCAAAAATTTAAAAAAATTTAGATTTTTACATTTTTTTGGGGGGAATTTCATATAAAAAAATGTGAAAAATATTGTTGTTTTTTCAAAATTTAAGCTCTTTTTTTGTTTATAGCGCAAAAAGTAAAAATCGCACAGTTGAATACCACCAAAAGAAAGCTCTGTTTGTGGGGAAAAAAAGGACATAAATTTAGTTTGGGTATGGCGTCGCAATTGTCAGTTAAAGTCGCACAGCGCCGAATCGCAAAAAGTGGCCCAGACGTAAGACAGCAAAATCCTCTAGTGGTAAAGTGGTTAAGCAAGTGGCTCTGGTAAAACAGATAAGAAACAGCAAAGCACAGTTAATATACAGTAACACCAATGTGCAGACAGAGATGACCCCATGTACTTACATTTTTTTTTCTTTTTTTGGCAAAAACAAACTCACTGATACGTGTATAAGAATGAAGCAGAACACATCCACATGCCAATTTAAAAAGACTAAGGATTCCTTTTAAGATGAACCAGATGGTGTGGGCATTCACATAGCCCACTGGACTTGACAGAGAGCCACCTTACATTGCAACGCTTTTATTTTTGCAAAGTACCATTTTCCTCTTGAAAACCCCTCATTCATACCCTCCTATATCAGGGGCTTCAGTACCTCCCACTGTGCTTTGTTTTTAAGAAGAATTGAACAGAAGCTGGAAGATCAGTGGGTCACTTGCACATAATGGTCCAGTGGGGGAGGGGGACAAAAGTGCCAAGTTCCAATGCACTCATTTCAGTCTTCATCTAATTTCCTAAAGCAGTTTACTCAGAGGAAAACACTTGTAAGAAAATTTTCCTACGAAAGTCAACCCACACAAAGGATTGGCGTAGAAACGTTATGGAAATCACATGGAGACAGTGTTGCATTCAGAGTCACTGGTGGCCCTGGATTTATAATGGCAGCACCTATACGTCACGTTTACAATGTCTGCCCATCTGATATTTTATCATTCAATGGCGATTTTTGGGCTCATTGATAGAAACCCAACTCCTCAGCTGTAGAGGAGGTTGCACAAGGTCATTTAAAGGATATTATATACCTTTCAGAAGACTTTCTGTAGCGTAGATACCGCTTAGTCATCTTTTTCTCTGCTAGCTTTTGACGAATGGATGTATGATCCAAAGTTAGTCTGAATATAGGGCCTCTTTCACATGGGCATATTTAAAGTGGTTGTAAAGTCTGAAGGTTTGTTTACCATCATCCATGATGCATTAAGGTAAAAAACCTTCTGTGTGTGTTGCTCCCCCCTCAACCCCACATAATACTCACCTGTGCTCCCTGTCGATCCAGCGATGAGCACAAGAGCCTCGGCTGTGCCGGGACTCCCTCTCCTCATTGGCAGAGACCGCAGTGAAGGTCATTGGCTCCCACTGCTGTCAATCACAGCCAGTGAGCGAATGAGGAGAGAGCGGGGCTGAGCTGCAGTTATATATGTCTTATGAACGCATAGAGCAGGGTTCGGGAGCGAGCATGCACCAGTGCCCCCATAGCAAGCAGCTTGCAATTGGGGGCACTGGTCAAGGGGGAGAAGCCAGGAGCGCCTGCGGGGGACCCGAGAAGAAGATGTTTGGGGCAAGGGTGTATGCTTAAAGGGTAACTCCACTTTCATGGGACAAAAAATAGCAAATAAAAAAAAATAACATAGCATATATTTGCAACACAAGTCATATTGTAGTTGAATGTTATTAACCGGTTGCCGACCGCCGCACGACTATATACGGCGGCGGTCAGTCCCAGCCAGGCAAAGTGACGTACCGATACGTCACTAGCCTGTCACTTCCTTGTGAGCCAATAGCGGGCAAGCGCGCGCGCCCATGGAGGCGTGCGCCCGCCCCGGCTCGTTCCCTGGGAAGTCAGTGCGTGTGACCGGCGGACCCAATGTGATCATCCTCCATGAAGGGAGAAAGGCAGCCGCCTGTCATTCTCCCCTGTGTAGGAATGGTGATCATACGGTTCTACTATGTAGGACCGTTGATCACTGTTCCTACACTAGTAGCCATGTCCAATCACAGTAAAAAGCACGCCCCTAGGGACACACTTAACCCCTCCTTTCCCAATAAAGTTAACCCCTTCCCTGCCAGTGTCATTTTGCAGTAACAGTGCATATGTATAGCACTGATTACTGCAGTAATGTCACTGGTAACCCCAAAAGTGTCAAAAATGTCAGTCAAGGGTCCGATCTGTCCATCGCAATGTCGCAGTACCCCAAAAAAAAAAAAACGCAGATCGCCGCCATTACGCGTTAAAAAAAAACCCACCAAAAATGACAGAAATCTTTCCCTTAGTTAGTAAACGCAATAACTTTTGCGCAAACCAATCAAAATACGCTTTTTGCGATTTTTTTTTACCAAACATATGTAGCATAAAACAAATTGGCCTAAAATGTTAAATTTAGATTTTTACATTTTTTTTGGGGGGAATTTCATATAAAAAAATGTGAAAAATATTGTTATTTTTGCAAAATTTACGCTCTTTTTTCGTTTATAGCGCAAAAAGTAAAAATCGCACAGGTGATCAAATACCACCAAAAGAAAGCTCTGTTTGTGGGAAAAAAATGGACGTCAAATTCGTTTAGGTACAGCGTTGCACAACCGCGCAATTGTCCTTTAAAATCACGCAGTGCCGAATCGCAAAATACCCCCTGGTCGGAATGGGGGTAAAATCTTCCGGGGCTTAAGTGGTTAAAGATGACCTTTCCCTTTCAATCTGCAGCACTGTATAATTTTCTGTAAAATGCAATGCAATATGGCTACCTGGAGGCTCTCTGCACAGATGGTGTACAGAACGCCCCCTAGATATGTAATTTACTGCTTGTGTGCTTGTGTCCATTACTTTTTTGTCTCCCACTCCCTTAACCTTCTTGCAATTACGGAAACATGGCTTCAAGAGTCAGACTCTGCCTCACACGCAGCCCTCTCCCATGGAGGCCTCCATTGGACTTGCTCACCCAAACCCAGTGGAAAGGAGGTGGAGTAGGTTAGCTTCTATCCCCACTGAGCAGTGCACCTTTCAGGTCCTACCTACCCCTCCCTCTCTAGCCTTCTCTTTTTTTGAGGCACACACTATCTGTCTGATTTCTCCCATTTCCCTAAGAATTTCGGTGATCTGTCGACCTCCTGGACAGGTGTCACGCTTCCTTTATTGACTTCTCTGCTTGGCTACCCTACTTTCTCTTATCTGAAATACCCACTAACATTCTTGGTGATTTTAACATCCCCTCTGTTAACAGCCCAGTTACATCCCAACTTTTCAACCTAACCTCATCCTTTGACCTAAGACGGTGGACACAGACCCCCACTCACTCTGATGGTAATACCCATGACCTTGTTTTTTCCCTTATTTGCACCCCCTACAACCTCACCAACCTCTGACCACAACCTCATCACTTTCACAATGTCCTTGTCTCCAACAAACTGTCCCTAAAAGCAGAAAACAGTACCCGCAGAAACCTTTGATGCTTTAATTCTTCTCTTTTCTACTGTGCAACTGTCCACCTCCATAACAAAATCTCACCCCTGTCTTGCCCTGACCTGGCCACTTTTGTCTACAACAGTTCACTTTCATCCACACTGGAGTCTCTTTCTCCTCTCTCAACACAAAATATCAGGCACCAACCATTACAACCTTGGCAAACCAACGACACCAGAAACCTTAAGAGACATCGCTGTGCACTGGAGTGAGTGTGCCGTAAAAACCAAATCACAGCATGCATTCACACACACGTTTTTCTCAGCGGGGGATCGAGCCGCCGATCCCCCGCTGAGCAGCAGGAGGACAGCTGTGTCTCCGTGCTGTGTGCGGAGACACAGCTATCAGTTCCCCATGCATCTCTATGGGGGAAATCGGATGGGAACGGACCGTCGGTCCGTTCTCATCCGATCCCATCCGATCCGATCCGCTGGACGGATGGAAAATAGGGTTTCCATCCGTCCAGATTTGACAGATCGGATCGGGTCAGATGTCAGCGGACATGTCATCCGGTGCCCCATAAGAATGCATGGGGGGACCGTTCAGATCCGCCAAAAAAACGGACAGGCGGATCTGAACGGTCCGCCTGTGTGAAAGGGGCCTAAGTGTGAATGGCGGCGGCAGCACCCGGCAGAAACCATTCAGCTTCCAGGTTTTATTGTCAAAGCTTAACAAGCTGAAGTTTGAAGCTAATTATCTACCACGCACAGCTGCTTCAGTTTTAGTAAATCTCCCCCAATATGCATATCTCCCAACTTTTTGAGATGGTAACGAGGGACACCTATTACCAAAAGTATGAAGGCAAAGGAATCACCCCCTGCCATGTACTCTTTTTGGAGAATTAAACAAACAAAAAAAAAAAAATTAGTTAAATCCACAACTGCTTTTTTTTTTACCACTACTATTTACTTATACTGGCTTTTGGAATTTACAAATGTAGAAATTTAGAAATTGGATGAAAAGTTGAGAAACACTTTTTTTTTTAGCACTCAGACCAAAATGAGGGACAAATGAGGAGGGAATAGGGACAGGGGGACTTTATTCTAAATCAGGGACAGTCCCTCGAAATCAGGAACAGTTGGGAGCTATGCAATATGCTGCATATAGTTACATACAGTGTTGGGGTAGTTACTCAAAAAATGTAATTAGTTACTTCTGTAAATTGTAATGAGATTACTTTACTAGTTACTGCATTTGAAAAGTAACTTCACTACTTATTACTTTACTTTCCTCTTTCTTAACCACTTGCCGACCGCCGCACGACTATCTACGTCGGCGGTCAGCCCCTCACAGGCAAACTAACGTAGGGCTACGTTGCTTGCTTGTGAGGGTCTAGGGAGCGAGCGCGCGCCCCCGGAGGCGCGCTCCCGCTCCCGCGTGGTCACGGACCCCCCCCGCGCGTGTGACCAGCGGACCCGATGTCCGCCGGCCACTCGGCGATCGGCGGGGGAGAGGGAGAATGTCAGGCAGCTTGTGTAAACAAACTGCCTGTCATTCTCCTCGCTGCAAAGACACTGATCACTCGGATCTAGTATGTAGATCCGTTGATCAGTGTCCTTACAGCTAGAGCCACAGCCAATCACAGTAGAAACCACGCCCCTAGGGACACACACAGCCCCTCCCTTCCAAATAAAGTTAACCCCTTCACTACCAGTGTATTTTTACAGTAACAGTGCATATGTATAGCACTAATTACTGTAGAAATGTCACTGGTAACCCCAAAAGTGTCAAAAATGTCAGTCAAGGGTCCGATCTGTCCGCCGCAATGTCGCAGTACCGCAAAAAAAATCGCAGATCGCCGCCATTACGCGTTAAAAAAAAAAACAACAAAAATGACAAAAATCTTTCCCTTTGTTAGTAAACGCGATAACTTTTGCGCAAACCAATCAAAATACGCTTTTTGCGATTTTTTTTTACCAAACATAGGTAGCATAAAACAAATTGGCCGAAAATTTTTAAAAATTTTGATTTTTACATTTTTTTTGGGGGGAATTTCATATAAAAAAATGTGAAAAATATTGCTATTTTTGCAAAATTGACGCTCTATTTTTGTTTATAGCGCGTGATCAAAAAATCGCACAGGTGATCAAATACCACCAAAAGAAAGCTCTGTTTGTGGGAAAAAAAGGACGTCAAATTCGTTTAGGTACAGCGTCGCACGACCGCGCAATTGTCCGTTAAAGTCACGCAGTGCCGAATCGCAAAATACCCCCTGGTCGGAATGGGGGTAAAATCTTCCGGGGCTTAAGTGGTTAATGACCGTGTAGAAGAAGATACATGACACTCTTTCTGCATAGAGTTTATTGTATAAACACAGGCTTTGGGAAACATGAGAACAAAACCTGAAAAAACAGAATAAAACATAAAGTGCAAAAAAAAGTCATACACTTCATCCCTCTCTATTCTTCCAAATAACGATTGTATCGCACGGCTTGGGTAAAGCAGGAAAGCGCGTTCCTATAGCCTAGTAAAGTAGTGTAGTTACCTCCTATAGCCTAGTAAAGTAGTGTAGTTACCAATATTAGTATTGTAACTAGTTACTTTACTTAGTTACCAAAAAAAATAATGTAGTTACTGTAATCAGTTACTTTGTAACTAGTTACCCCCAACACTGGTTACATAGTAGGTAAGGTTGAATAAAGACAATAGTCCATCCAGTTCAACCTAAGAAGGTGTACGTGTGTCAGTGTCAATAATCATTTTCCATATCCCTGTATGTTGTGTTCGTTAACCATTTGAGGCTCTGTTGTGCAAATCAACTTACCTGTACGTAATTTCGTTCAATAGCCACCAGATGGCGCCGTTAGCGGGGATGTCAATCAGCGGGTCCGGGGGTCTTGATGCCTGACAGCCACGCACGATCATCCCCGGGAGAGGCAGAACAGCGATCTGCCTAAGTAAACATGGCAGATCACCGCTCTGTCAGGGATGGACACAGTGATCTTGTGTTCCTGCTAAGCAGGAACATGGATCTCTGTGTTCATCCAGTGAGCCCATCCCCCACACAGTTAGCAAGCAACCCCTAGGGACACACTTTACCCTTTGATCTTCCCTGATGTTAACTCTTTCCCTGCCAGTGTCATTAGTGCAGTGACAGAGCCTTTTTTTTTTTTTTTTTTTTTTTTTTTTTTTTTAGCATTGATCACTGTAGTAATGTCACTGGTCCCCAAAAAGTGTCAAAAGTGTCAGTTAGGTGTCTGATTTGTCAGACGCAATGTCGCAGTCCTGCTATAAGTGGTTGATCGCCGCCATTACTAGTGAAATAAAAAAAAAAAAAAAGGCGAAAAAATATTGCATCGTTTGTACCTTTTGCGAAAACCAATCAATATACACTTATTGGAGATTTTTTTTAACAAAAATATGTAGAAGAATACATATTGGCCTAAACTGATTGATTGATTTTTTTTGACATGTTTTTATTGTTTTTTTTATAGCAGACGGTATAAAATATAGTTTTTTTTTTCAAAATTGTCACTATTTTTTTGTTTACAGTACAAAAAATAAAAAGCGCAGAGATGATCAAATTCCACCAAAAGAAAGCTCTATATGTGGAATAAAAAGGACATACATTTTATTTGGGTATAGCGTTGCACGACCACGCAGTTGTCAGTTAAAGTAATGCGGTGCAGTATCGCAAAAAAATGGCCTGGTCATTAGGGGGTAAAACGTTCCTGTCCAGAAGTGGTTAAGATGCACGTCCAAGAGTCTTTTTAAAAATATCAATACTTCCCCGGCATATCACAATTACCCCTTTACATTACACTTTCTCCTTCACAGCAGTGTCCTCAGCTCATCTTCTCATTACACCCACTCCATTCACAGCAGTGTCCTCAGTCCACCTTCACATCACACCCCCCTCCATTCACAGCAGTGTCCTCAGCCCACCTTCATATCACACCCCCCTCCATTCACAGCAGTGTCCTCAGCCCACCTTCACATCACACCCCCCTCCATTCACAGCAGTGTCCTCAGCCCACCTTCATATCACACCCCCCTCCATTCACAGCAGTGTACTCAGCCCACCTTCATATCACACCCCCCTCCATTCACAGCAGTGTCCTCAGCCCACCTTCATATCACACCCCCCTCCATTCACAGCAGTGTCCTCAGCCCACCTTCATATCACACCCCCCTCCATTCACAGCAGTCACCTCAGTCCACCTTCACATCACACCCACCTCCATTAACAGCAGTGTCCTCAGTCCACCTTCATATCACACCCCCTTCCATTCACAGCAGTGTCCTCAGCCCCCCTTCATGTCAACCCCCCCAGCAGTGTCCTCTGCCCCCCCTTTACATTACTCTGTCTCCCCCTTCACGTCATCCCCCCTCCATTTACAGCAGTATCCTTAGCCCCCCTATATGTCACTCCTCCTCCATGCACAGCAGTGTCCTCAGCCCCCCTCCATGTCATCCCCCGCCCCCACAGCAATGTCCTCTGTCCCTCCCTTCACATTATCCCCAATAGCAATGTCCTCTGTCCCCCCTTTACATTATCCCCCCCACAATAATGTCCTCTGTCCCCCCTTTACATTACCCCCACAGCGATGTCCTCTGTCCCCCCTTCACATTATCCCCACAGCGATGTCCTCTGTCCCCCCTTCACATTACCCCCACAGTGATGTCCTCTGCCCCCTTTACACTACCCCCCCAGCGATGTCCTCTGTTCCCCCTTCACATTACCCCCCACACACTCACACATCACAGCCATCATGGTGATCTCCTCTGCCCCAAACTCTTCTACTTACACAGAGGCGAGCGGGAGGCTGTACTGTTCTGAGCTGCGAGCAGGAGCCAGCTTTTCCCCCAAGCTGGCCGCAGTTAACTTTTCTTCCTAACAAGCTGATGATTGGTTGCAAGGACCTCCCTGGATCCTAGCAATCAATCACCTGCTGGTTAACTTGAAAAGGTAACTACTGCAGCTCTCGTTCCTGCCCGCCATTCAGAACTGTATAGTCTGCCGCTGTCAGATCTGGACCATGGTTCGCCATTTGATGATGCCCGCATTATAGTAATCATGGCAAATCTTGGTCTAGGCAAAAGCCTATATGCATGGTTGTCAGCATTAAAGTGGTAGTAAAGTCCCTATCCTAACTACCTTACAATCAGTCTTACCTGTAAGTACAATGAAAAATCTCCTAAACATGCACTGTTAAGGAGAAATTCACATCGGCAATAGACGATTATGTCACCCGCGCATGCTCAGTGATGCTCTGCATTTAGGGTACCCAGTATGCTGCTGCCGGGGCTCCTGCAGGCATGTGCAGGAGTGATGTCATTTGCGCCCTTGAACAGGGAAGGAAGACTGGGTGAAGATGGAAGCACCAGGGGAGCCTTGACAGTGCTGCTATAGAGGGCTCTGCTTGCAGGTAAGTCTCTCATAATGTACTAGTAGGCTGTGCATACTAGCACATTTTTGGATAAACCTGCAGAGGGCCCAATTTTTTGTTTTGTTTGGCGCTTTACTACCGCTTTAACTTTTGCCCCCAACAGCCTTAAGCCTTGTGACAACAAGATCCTGCATAAAAAGTGATCCATAATGCATCTTAACTTATATGGAGGTACATGAGCTGATCTCACATAGTGACCCATCATTCATGTCTTCATGCAGTGTAATACTTTGCACTGCAGTTTGGTGACATGCAGGGCTGCTGTTAGAAATCATGGGGCCCCATACAGGCTACCTGACAGGGCCCCCTACTTTATTTTTTAACAGCTTGGCTAGGGGAGGGGCCTTTGGTGAAATATCAGGGATCTAAAAAGACCCCTGATGTCTTACATCTGAGACAGAGAAAGGGAACGAGGAAAGAGATTCCTCAGTAAATGAAAGCGCTCTGAGGCTCCCTGTTCATTTACAAACTGATTTATAGTAAAAACAAATTATTGTGCTTCAGTGATGAAGGGACACAATGAGCAATCGGTGCCAATCGCTTACTGTGTTCATTCAGGAAAGTAAGGGGCTGGTAAATATGACATATTTACTGCATACCCCCCCCCCCCCTGTGCCCTCAGCAGATATTGGTGGGATAGGGAAGGAGGGAAGCTCAAGCTGGCAATGCTGCAGAGGAGGGGGGCACACAGGAAAGCCTGGACAGTAGGGGGGTGGGGATGTAGATACCAATACCCCTGCTGTGCAGTGAGAGGAAGAAAAAGGAGGAGAAGCTGCAGGGGGAGCCACATGAGATGGCAAAAAGGCAGTACAGGTATCGCTCCTGTTTAGCAGGTGCCTGGGCACCCCTTTTGAACTGATGGGGTCTGTGCCCGGTACAGGAAGGTTGCTGTACTGCCTTATCAGCAGCCCTGGTGACATGCAACGCCATGTGGTGTGAATAGAGCACATAGAAAATAATTGTTTTCTATGTGCCCTAGTGGTGACCTGCATTTATTCAGTGCAGAAAAATGCAGGTCACTGCAAATAATGTTAAAGAGGATCTCCAGGCCAAAAAAAAATAAAAGTCAGCAGCTACAAAAAGTGTAGCTGCAGAATTTTAAAAAACAGCCACTCACCTGTCCCACGATCCAGCGGTGAGCTCACCCCAGCCGTCTTCACCCTTGTTCTCCCATCTTCACTATGGGCACCTGGCTGTGACAGCTTGTGGCTTCACAGCCGGGTGCCCACTGCGCATGCGAAAATCGCACCGCGCATCCTGGATTGGTGGATGCAGTCTTCTGGGACCTATCAGTGTCCCAGAAGACTGCAGGGGGAAGGGAGCAGGTACCTGTCAAAATCGGATACCTGCCCCCCCCCCACTCCTCAAAAGTCATATGACGGCGGCACTTTAAGCAGGGCAGGCGCACGATCGCGTGCGCGCCGCCCTGCACTGCCGGTGTCGGGGTGTCCCCGGGACACCCCCCGTCACCGGCAGGGGGGAAACAGCCAATGGGTGTGGCTGTTTCCCACGTGATCGGCTGTGTTCCAATGACACAGCCGATCACAATGAAGGCGCCCACAAGATGACCGCGCATGCGCGATCGGGAGCGCGCAGCGCGGTCATGTCGGTGGCACTGTGTTCCGTAGGAACACAGCTGTCACCGGCAGTAGTAAACAGTCACTGACAGTGACTGTTTACTATGTGATCGGCTGTGAATCCATTCACAGCCGATCACAAAATGTAAACAAAGAGCAGTAACTCAGTGTTACTAGCTCTTCTCTCCTCATACAGTTTACAGTATGAGGGGAGAAGAGCTAGAAATAGTGAGTTACTGCTCTGTACACATGTCACAAAGTAAAAATCACACTAATAAAGGTCCCCACACAGTCCTCAGCCCCCCCCAATGTCACCTGTCACCCAACAGTCACCTCATCAGTGCCCAGAAATTGACACCCATAACGTTCACATGTGAGCGTAGCGATCGCAGGCAGAATCACTGCGATTCTGCCCGCGATCCGGAAATCATTGCAAATCGCGGGACGCCTGTGCGTTGCCCCTGATTTGCAATAGCACCCCAAACGCTGTGCGATGTTGCCGCCATTTCCGCCTGCCGAATCGCGGTAACATCGCGCAAACATCGCATGACGCCCAAAAAAGGTACAAGAGTTTCTTTGGAGCGTTATGCGTTGTTTGCGCGATGTTACCGCGATTCGGCAGGCGGAAATCGCAGCAACATCGCACAGCATTTGGGGTGCTATTGCAAATCACGGGCAACGCACAGGCGCCCCGCAATTTGCAATGATTTCTGGATCACGGGCAGAATCGCAGTGATTCTGCCCGTGATCGCTACGCTCACATGTGAACGTAGCCTAAAGTTCACCGGTCACCAGAGACTGCCATCAGTACCGCCGTGCACCATCGCCCGTCACCTGTCACCCATCAGTGACCATCGCCCGTCACCTGTCACCCCATCAGTCATCGTCACTTGACACCCCATCAGTGATCGTCACTTGTCACCCCATCAATCATCGTCACATGTCACCCCGTCAGTGATTGCCATCTGTCACCCCATCAATCATCGTCACCTGTCACCCCATCAATCATCGTCACCTGTCACCTCATCAATCATCGTCACCTGTCACCCCATCAGTCATCGTCACCTGTCACCCCATCAGTCATCGTCACCTGTCACCCCATCAGTCATCGTCACCTGTTTTCCATATACATGCAATCACTTACTGACCGCCTAACGACTATATGCGTCGGCCATTAAAAGCTAAATACTGGGGTTATGGCAGCAGATAGCCCCCATAACCCCGGTATTTTTTGAAAGGGCGGGCGGTCGGCTTTCAGATAAGGGTGGTCCCAGTGGCGGATTCGCCGCGGAATTACCCTTACGGTGCAGGGGAAGAGGTGCCCCCCCCCTCCTGCCGCGTCCCAGACGTTTTCCCAGCTTACCGGACCCGCCGGCAGCGGGGAAAACTATCCGGTCCCGGATCCTCAGAGACAGGAAGTCGAGTGAGGGCAAGATGGCCCTCATTCAACTCTATGGTCTTGGAGGACCGGAGCTACGTCAAAAGACGTTGCCTAGCAACCGGTTTAAAGGGCTGCTTTTTTTTTTTTGCTTTTTTTTTTCCCTCTTTCAACAATTTTTTTTTTTTTTTCTTTTTTAGTGTAGTTGTGAGGTGTGAGGTCTTTTTGACCCCAGATCTCACAATAAAGAGGACCTGTCATGCCTATTTCTATTACAAGGGATGTTTACATTCCTTGTAATAGGAATAAAAATGATCAAAACATTTTTTTTTTTTAAACTGTGTAAAAATAAAAAAATAATAAATAAAATAGATAGGAAAAAAAAAAGAAAAAATTAAAGCGCCCTGTCCCCGTTAGCTCGCGCGCAGAAGCAAACGCATACGCAAGTCCCGCCCACATATGTAAACGGTGTTCAAACCATACATGTGAGGTATCGCCGCGATCGTTAGAGCGAGTGCAATAATTTGAGCCCTAGACCTCCTCTGTAACTCTAAGCTAGTAACCTGCAGAAGTTTTTAAAATGTTGCCTATGGGGATTTTTAAGTACCAATGTTTGGCGCCATTCTGTGAGCATGCGCAATTTTGAAGCATGACATGTTGGGTATCTAATTACTCGGCGTAACATTATCTTTCACATTATGGAAATAAATTGGGCTAAATTTACTGTTTTCTTATTTTTTAGTTCAAAAAAGTGAATTTTTTTCAAAAAAATCGCATTTGGAAGACTGCTGCGCAAATATGGTGTGATAAAAAATATTGCAACGATCTCCATTTTATTCTCTAGGGTCTCTGCTAAAAAAAAATATATAATGTTTGGGGGTTCAAAGTAGTTTTCTAGCAAAAAAAATGATTTTAGCTTGTAAACACCAAGTGTCAAAAATAGGCCAGGTCTTAAAGTGGATAAATGGACAACTTTGTGTAAAGCGCTACTTGGATGTGATGTGAGGCCTATGTATGTGGCCAGGCTGTGAAAAAGTGTTACACATATGGTATCGCCATACTCAGGAGGAATAGCAGAATGTATTTTGGGGTGCAAGTTTTGCTATGTACATGCGATGTGTTAGAAATATTGCATAAATGGACAGCTTTGTGTAAAAAAAATGTGTTTTCATTTTCTTTCCACATTTTCCAAAAACTTGTGGAAAAAAATGACATATTCAAAAGACTCATTATGCCTCAAAAATTATACGTTGGGCTGTTTGCTTTCCAAAATGGGGTCATTTTATGGGGGTTTCCATTGTCCTGATGTTCCAGGGCCTTCAAAAGTGCGATAGGTTGTCAGGAAATGATATGTGTAATTTGTGCTCCTAGAATGCCGGACGCTGCTACTTGGATGTTAGGCCTCTGTATGTGGCCAGGCTGTGAAAAAGTCTCACACATGTGGTATCGCCATACTCAGGAGGAGTAGTAGAATGTGTTTTGGGGTGTAGTTGCAAGTATACATGTGCTGTGTGAGAGAAATAACCTGTTAATACGGCAATTTGTAAAAAAAAAAAAATAAATCTTCATTTTGCAAAGCATTGTGGGAAAAAATTACAACTTCAAAAAACTCATCATGCCCCTTATTAAATACCTTGGAATGTCTACTTTCCAAAAAGGGGTCATTTGGGGGGTATTTGTACTTTCCTGACCTTTTAGTGTCTCAAGAAATGAGATAGGCCTTCAGTACATCAGGTGTGATCAAGTGTGATCAATTTTCAATGAATAGCACCATAACTTGTGGACTCTATAACTTTCACAAAGACCAAATAATATACACTTACTTGGGTTATTTTTACCAAAGATAAGTAGCAGTATAAATTTTGGCCAAAATTTGTGAAGAAAAATTACTAATTTGCAAAATTTTATGACAGAAACAAAGAAAAATGCGTTTTTTCACGATATTTTCAGTCTTTTTTTATTTATAGCACAAAAAATAAAAAACCCAGTATTGATCAAATACCATCAAAAGAAAGCTCTATTTGTGTGAAGAAAAGGACACAAATTTTGTATGGGTACAGTGTTGCATGACTGAGTAATTCTCAGTCAAAGTGTGAGAGCGCTGAAAGCTGAAAATCGGTCTGGGCAGGAAGGGGGTGAAAGTGCACTGTAGGCAAGTGGTTAAAGCGTAACTTCCCCTTTTGGGTGGAATTTCACTTCAAGAACTCCAAAAGGTTTGACCTGCAGTTGACTGCCTCTGATTTGCATTTGAAGTGGGTTTTGCATTTTCTTAGACTTGTACAGGGATGCAAAATTGTCATCAAACAAATAAAAACCTCCGAAACAGACCCTAAGGAACTCGCTGGCTGCGTACAATGATATAGTCATTGTGTAAAAAATTCCGGAACTTTTTCTTGTAGCACCTAGTTCCTATGGCAGCCTTCCCCAGAATACAGTGATAGGATGTTATAGTTTTCAAATGTACATTGGGAACTTAGGGCATGCAGTACTGTACACAAACAGAATTCTCTCTTTCAGTGAAATACCATAAGTGGAAAGTAAGCAGAGTAACAGTAGTTCTATACAATGGAAGAGTGTGCCCTCTAGTGGTGAAATCTTAGTATGACATAAAAAAAATATGTAATCTCTGACATTATGTTACATAATAAAACAAAGTACATTTGAAGGTCAAGCATGGGAATTGAATGAAGAAAAAGGAGGAATGGAGACATAACCTTTCCAGAGCAGATATTGCAGATGAATAATACCAGCTGGCAGCTAAATAAAGAATATTGCTGCGGGAGAGACTCAGGACAGATTGTATTTCCGTGTAGTAGCGTTTCTTCTATTAGAGCATCTTCACATATAACAATATGGTAATACTGAATGGCATCTCACCCGCCAGAGCTTTAGCTCAAAGTCCAAAGTGGATCTAAAAGGCAATGTGCGTGCACCTATCATCAGCCCCCTTTCTCTCCCACAATTGTATATTTTGGATTTTTTTTCAACTTTTTTATTTTTTTTATTTTTTTGCGCTGCAGAGAAGCACTTCCACCTTGTTCGTCTAAGCAAGAATGACATTATGCACTCGTGCTCAGATGTGCTGAAGGGCTCTGCTGGGCTTTGGGATCTGCAGAGTCCTTCTGGCACATGTACGAATGTGTGGTTTTTAAGGCGTACGCACGCAAGGATGCTGCAGTGAAGGAGGCCTGGGACGTCTAGTTTCTGTGCATGCACGCAAAACTCAGAATGTGCGCCGATATGACGTAATAGCGATGTCAGTGGAGTAGGAGCAGAGCCATGATTAAGGGGAGGAAATAATGGTTAAAGCTGATCTCCATATTTTGGTGCAGTTTTAGTTTGTTTGAATCAAGCTGGTCCATACAAACTTTTTACTTCACTAACAGAGTCAGTGGCTGTGTGCGCTGTATGAACTGTATGAAATGTATGTACCATCAGCTACAGAGCTGTGTTCCAGAGTGGGACAGCAACTTCCAGTCCCACTCCCACTCCCACTCCCACAACAAAATTGAGCTGAATTAATAAAAAGCCCTGATTTTCTGAAGTGGAGAGGTGGACTGATGATGTCACACACTAAACCTCAGCGGAGTATTGTTCCATGCAGAACAACCAATCAGCTTCTATCTTTCATTTTCAATGCTTAAAGGAAACTAAAGGCAAAACTTTTTTTCAGTTTTGGATAGAGTAGAGAGGCATTAGAACACCTGACAGTTTTTATTGCTGTCTATGCCCTCATTAGGGAGGTTCTCCCTCTCTATTTGTCCTGTTTACCATTATCATTAAAAGTGAAAACAAAAGAAAATCCCAAATTTTGGGTTGTCCCCAGAAAAGTAATAGAGGGGAAATCTTCCTTCATGTCCCCTAGCTAAAATAGGAAGAAATAGGAAGTGAAAGGCTACCCCCCCCCCCCCCAAAGTAAGGGAACTAGTATACTCTATTCCCGTTCTGGTGGCAACCCAAAGTTTGGGATTTTCTTTCACTTTCACTCTCGGTGATTATGGTAAACTGTCAGACTATTACACTTTTCCAGAAATCACCACCTGATGACGAATTAAGAGGCAGAGCTAGTTTTTTCCCAGGATCTAGATTTATTCAAGCGGCATAACTGAGTGCATACTTGCATTCTCTCCCTGCTGAGTTTGGTACAGTGAGGGGACTATCTTTGTTTGGGCAAACATGTCTGGCAGGAGAAACCCTCCAGTATTTGTTATCTTATGTATATGCTTCCTTGGTAGCTCTAAATGCACCACAAGAGCTCCCCATCCAAAGTGTTGGAAGTGGGACCTAAATACAACTTTTTCTCAAAAACAGAAGGAAAGAATCTTGCTTATTGCCCACAAGGCCTCATTGGCTAGTGGGTACCAGGAGGGAGGATTCAAACTCCTTACAAGATGGTGCAGGACACCAGAGGGGCTTCATCACATGTTCCCCCAGGTTCCACATACCTGTTGGCGGTGCCTGAATTCGGAGGGGTCTTTACTCCATATCTTCTGGGAGTGCCCAAAACGAAGGGATTTCTGGGCCAAGGTGGAGCAGATGATAAAAACAATAACGGGAATGTCCCTTGGAGGAAACTCTGCAGATTTCCAGTTACATGATACACCACTTTCAAACAAACAATACAAACATTATTTATTGAAACATAATGCAGCGAAAGCCTGTATTCCAGCATTATGGAACAGTTCTGTGCCCCCCCCCCCAATAAAACACATTGACTTGCTTGAATATAAGAGATCCAAGAGATGGAAAACCTGACTATTATGCTCAGGGAACAAGAAGAAAAGTACTGGAAAGTTTGGACTCCCTATTTCTTTTATAAAGATCAAACAATGCTAGCTTCCCAACCATTGGCTGTGATGAGATATCACAACACTCTTTTTATTTCCTGGAGGTAAAAGGTTCCTCAGGGAGCCAGGCCACCCCCTCACCCTCCTTCTTTGCTTCCACTGCCCCCCCCCCCTCTTTTTTTTTCCTCCCTCTTTCTCTATTCCTCTTGTCACCCATTCCCTTCCACTTTTTATCTTTTCCACTGGGGTTAAGTATTTTTACCCATTGTAAGGGGTTAGCTAGGTAGCGGGTGTGGGTGACCCCTTGGGTGGGTTCGTTACACAGAGAGACAGCCGAGGAGTGGTTGAAAACAACGGTCTATGGTTTATTCTTCCAATTTGCTGGAAACAAGTGCAAGCATCCAAACAGCATAAATCAAACAAACATAAAATAAACCCTGGCCACTTGGGGCGTCTACCTTCACAACACAGGAACCTACCTATGGTGTCTGTCCCAACCTACTGCTGGACAGACACTGCTGGTCATACAGCAGAAGACCAATAGTCTATTTGTTTTCTTTTCACACAGAAAAAGTCAACACCACCTCACCTTCAGAAGTCTCTCAGCTCACTGCTCTCCTTAAGGCACAAAGCCTCAGAATGCAGCAATCAGTAGATTGTGGATAACTTATAGAGGCCTTAATTGCCTCATTCTGAATAGCTGAAGCTTTCCAACGTCCTTAAACCTTTCTGGCTATCTCTGCAGCCAACACCTGATAGTAAATGGTGAATTGTCTAAACATGGCAGAAATGTATCTCACGTCTGTGACAACACCCATAGATTTTCCTGACTTCCTGTCACACCATATATTGTAAAAAAGAAAAAACAAAAATGCGTAGGAGGAGGAAATGGTATACTTCAAGGGTATGTACAAGAAGCACTGCTAAATATACATATCAAATACTGTTCACACCTGAGTCCAACACCTTCGATCTATCTGCATTTGACTTTTTTAATGTACAATGTTGTCTGCATTTCATGCTCATATGTATGTGTTGAAGAACATGCTATACCTCTTCTTCTAAATAAAGAATTAAAAAAAAAAAAAAGATAACGGTAAATTGGACAGATAGAGAGGAAGAATCTACCTAACGGGCACACAGAAACCTATAAAAACTGACAGCTTCCTCTCCACTCTGTCTGAAACAAAAAAAAAGTTTTACCTTTAGCTATACTCTAAACTCAAAACTTTCTACAAAGTAGTGAAACCGAAGCATAAGCATGATAGCCAGAAAACTGATATTTTCAGAAGCAGCACAGTATTTCCCCAATGACAAGTGTTTGTTGACCACTTGAAGACCAGGACTTTTTCACCCCCTTCCTGCTCAGGCCATTTTTAAGTTTTTTCAGCGCTGTCCCACTTTGAATGACAATTTTATAAAAGACAAGGTTCAGTACAAACAAACACAGTCCAGTAGCATTACAGATCAGTACAAAACCTTGTAAGGGAAAGATACACCACTTTCCACCCAGCCTTACATTTGGTATTGGCAGAGGAAAAAAAACAAAACAAAAGGCAATATATCATCAAGAGGTACAAAAAAAAAAAAAAACTTCCAGCCCGCAATTGAGTGTAAACTGGGTATAACCATTTAGTCAGATCAAAATAACCAGCAACTCGGCATGTTAAAGAACATATGGGCATCATGTTGGGCAACCAGGACACTGCAAAAGCCATGCCTGTACAAGTTCACGCGGACTGAGACCTGGGGTAGCCAACCAAGGTGCCCATAGTCTTTCAAATTTTCCAGGACATCCCCTATGTTAATATACATACTGTTCAAATATTAGGGTGTTTCCCATATATGTTATCCATAGCTGATGTGAAGGGGGATCAGATGACTTCCAGAGTAGAAGAATCTCCTTCCGAGCCTGGAAGAGGGCACGATTAAAGGCCACCCTCGTGGGTTCCTTAGGAATGTTATCACTCAGGATGCCCAGTAGACCAAGGCTCCAAGGGTACCTGCGTTTGGAACACCCTAATAAGGGTACCCATAACTGTCGACCATTAGCGGTGTAATTTGGGACACCGCCAGAGGAGATAAATAAGATCACCCCTGTAACGTTTGCACTGAATGCAAATAGGGTCGGCCAGTACACCCATGCTGTGAATGCGAGCAGAGAGTAACGAGATCTTAAAATTATATAGAGCTGAGATGGTTTTTGTGAAAAAATTAGGGCGCTAGTAACCACCGCCTGCAAAGCTTCTTACGATTGGTCACCAGACAGTTGACCCAGGTCCTCCTCCCATTGCCTCCAGGCATTGGAGGGGTAGCCATCCAAATGTGTATTCAGCAACATACTGTAACACTGGGAAATAAGACCCTTAGCATGAGTGACCGAGGAAATTAAATGAAAGATAGGGGTTTGTGATAGGGTCCACACAGCCCCCATTCCCTGGACGCTAATGGCATGGTGTAATTGAAGGTAGTAGAACTTCACATGCAAGGGAAGGGAGAACTTCTCCTGGATGGCTGAAAAAGGTAGTAGAATCCCATTCTGAAAAATATGAGTCAGATGAGTCACCCCAAACCTCTTCCATCTATCACCCTGGGTCAGTTTGCCCAATTCATTATAAGATCTGTAATCCCAGATTGCAGTAAACCCCTCAACCCACTGCAGCTGCCTTGATTTCCACCAAATTTTATGTAAGAGATTATATGTAGGAAACTGTCTAAGTGGTTTGGCAAATAAACCTGCTTCCAAGCCCTCTGGGATGGCGTTCGCTCCAGTCTTTGAATGACAATTACTCAGTCATACAACACTGTACCCAAATTAAATGATATAATTTTTTTTAGACAGATAGAGCTTTTTTTGGTGTTATTTAATTGCCACTGAGTTTTTTATTTTTATTTAAAAGACCACACATTTTGATAAAAAAAAAAAATAATTTTTTATTTCTGTTAAAAAACTTTGAAAATAAATAATATTTCTTCATACATTTGGGTCAAATGTATTCTGCTACATTTCTTTGGGAAAAATTCCCCAAATCCGTGTATATTATTAAGCCTGTTTTAAAGTTATAGTCTACAAACTGTGCTATAAAAATAGTTTAAAAATTGATCAGTCCTGATGTACTGACTGCCTCATTTCTTGAGGCCCTAAAATGTCAGTACAGTAGTCCAATGTATTTAGTAAGAGACATTGTGAGTTTTTTGAAGTTGTAATTTTTTTGTCACAATTTTTTGGAAAATAAGAAATTCATTGAAAAAAAACAAACAAATGTTCCCACAAAGTTGTTGTTTTAACAATTTCTTTCCTACACACAGCATAGGCATACTTACAATTACACCCTAAGACACATTCTGCTATGCCTCCCGATTTTAGGGATACCACATGTGTGAGTCTTTTTTACAGCCTCTATGCATAGAGATACACCAAATCCAAGAAGTACTTTTGGGCCTTCAAGGAGCATAAATTACACGTCTAATTTCTTGACTACCTGTCATATTTTTGAGTCCCTGAAGAGCCAGAACAAGAGAATCACACACAAATTGACTACATTTTGGAATGAAAACACCCTAAGGCATTTTCTGAAATGCATAGTGAGTCTTTTGAAGATGTCATTTTTTACCACAAAGAAAATAGGCATACTTAGAATTACACCACAAAACACATTCTGCTACTCCTCTTAAGTATAGGGATACCACATGTGTGAGACTTTTTCACCACCTTACCACATAGAGAAACCCAAAATCCAAGGAGCACCTTGGGGCTTTTTAGGGACATATTTTAGGCATCTAATTTCTTGACTACCAATCACAATTTTGGAGACCCTGAATTGCCAGGATAGTGGGAACACCCATAAAATGACTACATTTAAAAGAGTAAACACCTCAAGGTATTATATAAGAGGCATGGTGAGTCTTTTGAAGACTTCACAAATATTTGGAAATTGCTAAAGAAAATTATTTTTTTTTTTCACAAAGTTGTCGATTTATTAGGATGTTTTTCACACACAGCATAGACAGGCTTAGAATTACACTCCAAAACACATTCTGCTACTCCTTCTGAGTATGGCGATACCACATGTGCGAGACTTTTTCCAAGTATGGACTAAGTATGTACCAGACATTGTATCTTGCGCATCACACAAATCAACCTATTGTATCAATAACAGTGTACTCTAATGGATAGCCTCTATATAAGTTGTCAGGGAATATAGCTTAGTGTATGTCAGGGTTCCAGGAAAACAGACCACATGAAGATGCAAGTAAAATAAAGCAGTTTATTAGGGCAACAACAATAAACACACAGCAAGAGTGAGGACTGAAATCAGGAACAGCCGGGGTCAAGTCCAGAAGAGTGAAAACATTCAAGCCGGGATCGAGTCTAGAAGCAGGTAGTCATCCAAGCCAGGGTTGAGTCCAGTAGCGGGTAGTCTGCCACTGCGTGATCGTTTGCCGATGCGGGGTCATCTGTCAAAGCAGAATCGAGAGCCAGGAAAGTCGTCAACCAAGTCAGGTCATTCACGTAGGAACACGGAGAACAGAAGACTGCTATCAGTGATGCACCTTGGAGCACAAGGGCAAGGACTGCAAGCCCTCAGGTGATATATATATATATAGTCAGGTGTGCAACATCATCACTGAGTGACGCCCAGGCAGCAGGCAAGTGATGATGCAAACAGAGTTAATAGGACAAAGCAGTCTGCACATGTCCAAGATGGCTGCCAACAGGAAAGCAAGTTAGGACCTTGACAGTACCCTCCCCTTAACGGCCCCTCCTCCGCAGAGCAAAAAACGGTTTCTTATGGAAGAGATCGTGAAAAATGCAGAGAAGGGCGGGAGCATGAACATCAGTGGAGGGAACCCAGGAGCGCTCCTCAGGACCATAACCCTTCCAGTGCACCAGGTATTGAACCTGACCTCAGAACAGATGAAAATCCAATAAGTAAGGTGCAGTTAGTACTGTGTCAATACACAAGACGAATCACACTCAGCAGCGCTATACCCAAAGCAATACACTCTGAGTATCTAAAGAATGTTAAAAGTATTAAAATTAAACAGCCATCATATGAATGCAAGCGTCCAAGTGCTATACATAGAACAGTCTCTATTAATCCCCAGTGCAGTCTTTACTAGTGGAGTAACATGATATCAGATCGAATATATTGTGGTACTTCAATCAATTGGAAAAGGATGGATCCACCACCACACCTCCAGTGCTCCCCTCCAGATTTAACACTCACCAGATCAACAAAGATAAAACGCCTCTATATCACTGCCTCTCGGTTGTGTCTCCAAACCTCTGGTTTATAAGATAACGATCACTGCACACTGTAGCTTCCTGTTTCCTTTGAACAGACTCTCCAATAGCATGTGATCCAATTGACCAATGGGAAAAGACAAGAGTAGGGCTCGGATAGTGTGATATTGTTTAAACTTTTTATTGCTCAATATCAATAAATCCACCCCCCCTTTTAAAAATGCTCACATTCAAGTAAATAGTATTCAGCGTATAAACTAGTGGAATACCGCCAGTATGCTGCCCAATCCCGCCGTTCCGTCCGCTCCCTGCAGATCTCCATACCTCTGCTATGGAGGATTCGGCTTCACGGTAGGGACATCCGGCTTCTGACGTCTCCACGATCGCGGCATGCTGGCTTTCTGACGCGTTTCGTCGTAAGCGACTTCAACAGAGGACGTCAGCACGCTCCCCTGACGTTCAATTCATCCTCCCCCGAGTCCGGCCTCCCAGACTAGATAGGCAGGTATACATGTCAGGGCGGCGCTTCACAGCATTCATCCCGGCATGTGATCAGATCAGCGGCACTGCGATGTACGACCCCATACACTACAATATCCGCATACGATCTTCGTTTTTTTCAAAATTCTTTTTTCACAATTTGTTTATTAAGGCATATTCCTGCATGGTACCACACATGCATCAATGCCATTATACGAACCAATTAGTACTTAATAGCTTATACGCTCAATAAATACATTAAACAAATCAGATAATTACACATTCTGCTACTCCTTCTGAGTACGGCGATACCACATGTGTGAGACTTTTTCAAAGTATGGACTAAGTATGTACCAGACATTGTATCTTGTGCATCACACAAATCAACCTATTGTATCAATAACAGTGTACTCTAATGGTCGCCTCTATATAAGTTGTCAGGGAATATAGCTTAGTGCAGTGTTTTTCAACCTTTTTTCAACCAAGGCACCCTTTAAAATCTGGCAGAATCTCGAAGGCACACCAACCAAAAATAAAAATAAAATGGAATTGTTACTTACATCAATGGGATTCAGGAATGAACGGGGTGTTGTACGGGGTGCAAAGTTCAGGAATGCGTTGTACAGGGTGCAAGGTTCAGGAATGCAGTGTACGGGGTGCAAGGTTCAGGCATGCGTTGTACGGGGTGCAAGGTTCAGGAATGCGTTGTATGGGGTGCAAGGTTCAGGAGTGCATTGTACAGGGTGCAAGGTTCAGGAGTGCGTTGTATGAGGTGCAAGGTTCAGGAATGCTTTGTACAGGGTGCAAGGTTCAGGAATGCGTTGTACGGGGTGCAAGGTTCAGGAATGCGTTGTACGGGGTGCAAGGTTCAGGAGTGCATTGTACAGGGTGCAAGGTTCAGGAATGCGTTGTACGGGGTGAAAGGTTCAGAAATGTGTTGTACGGGATGCAAGGTTCAGGAATGCGTTGTACGGGTTGCAAGGTTCAGAAATGCGTTGTACGGGGTGCAAGGTTCAGGAATGCGTTGTACAGAGTGCAAGGTTCAGGAATTAGTTAAACTGCAAAGACACCAATTAGTTAAACATTGCACACATATCCTAAAATCTTGATTAGCAGTATACAGAAGTTCAGATTGAACATAAATGAGTGGAGTTGAGCAGGACATGCAGCAGTGTAACATCTTTCCAACGCAGCCAGGGATTGATGGGCAAGCCGGGGGCGGCCACAATGAGAGTGATGGGAGCTGTCAAATTGTAGCAGTGATGTCGGGAATGGACGGGGCCGGTATGTGGGGCAGCAGGCAAGTGATGATGCAAACAGAGTTAATAGGACAAAGCAGTCTGCACATGTCCAAGATGGCTGCCAACAGGAAAGCAAGTAAGGACCTTGACAGTACCCTCCCCTTAACGGCCCCTCCTCCGCAGAGCAAAAAACGGTTTCTGAGGGAAGCGATCGTGGGAAATGCAGAGAAGGGCGGGAGCATGAACATCAGTGGAGGGAACCCAGGAGCGTTCCTCAGGACCATAACCCTTCCAGTGCACCAGGTATTGAACCCGACCTCGGAACAGATGAAAATCCAAGATGCTGCTAACCTCATACTCCTCATGATTGCCCACAGGAATGGAAGAAGGGCATGGAAGTGAAGAAGTATAGCAATTGCAAACAGTGGCTTCAAAAGTGACACGTGAAAGACATTGGAGATACGCAGGAGGAAGCTCCAGGGCATAGGCCACCGGGTTTACCTTACAGGGGATTGGAAAAGGCCCAACAAAGCGGGTGCCAGTTTAGGAGTGGGCACCCTGAGGTTGAGATTACAGGTCCACACAGGGCCGGTGCAAGAATTTTTGACACCCTAGGCGAAACCTTATTTTTCCGCCCCCATTGGCTCTGCCCTTGAATCCACCCCCTTCACCCTGCACATGAATATGGTAGAGGTGCAGGGATGCAGATTTTTGCAGCGCCATACTTTGGGCGGCAGAGGGGGGGGGGAGAGGAGGAGGGGGGAAGAAGAGGAGGAAGAGGGGAGAAGGGAAAGGGGAGAAGGGGAAGGGGAGAAGGGGAGGGGGAGAAGAGGAGGGGGAGGAGGGGGGAAGAGGAGGGGGAGAAGAGGAGGAGGAGGAGAAGAGGAGGGGGAGGGGGGAAGAGGAGGAGGAGGAAGAAGAGGAGGAGGGGGGAAGAGGAGGAGGAGGAGAAGGGGAGAGAGGAGGAGGAGAGGAGGAAGAGGAGGAGGGGGAAAGGGGGGAAGATGAGGAGGAGGGGGGGGGAGGAGGAGAGGGGGAAGAAGGGGGAGAGAAGGAGTGGGGAGAGGGGGAGGAGGAAGGGGGTAGGAGGAGGGAGAAGAGGAGGGGGAGAGATGAGGAGGAGGGGGGAGAGAGAAGGAGGAGGAGGGGAGAGGAGGAGGGATGAGAGGAGGAGAGGAAGAGTAGGAGAGGGGGAGGAGGAGGAGGAGGGGGAGGAGGAGGGGGAGAGAAAGGAGGAGGAGGGGGGAGAGGAGGAGGAGGAAAGGGCAGGAGGAGGAGGGGAGGAGGAGAAGGAGAGGGGGAGGAGGAGGGGGAGGGGGGGGAGGAAGGGGAGGGGGAGAAGGAGGGGGGGGAGGAGGAAGAGAGGTGGAGGAGGAGGGGAAGAGGAGGAGGAGGTCTGAGAGAGAGAGAAAGGGGAGTGATGTGGGTGATTAGGGAGACCCCTAGCACTGTCCCTATCTGCAGTTCCTCTTGTGTTACATTGTCCCAGTCTCTGTCTGAAGATGTGCAGGCCAGGTCTGTGTATGATGATGGACGGTACCTTCCTGCCATGATGCCAGTTTGGCTGTTTGATCCTCTTTGATCTGTCCAGTTCCAATGGCTCCCGCAGCAGCCTGCGCCTCCCGCCTGTCCTCTGTTACAGCTCTGTGCCCCCAATCAGCCTGTCCTCCTGGTCTGTGCCTCAGGTTAGAGCGAAGAGGAAGCTGGAGCCGTCCATGCTCTGGAAGCACAGGGTACGCTGCATCCGCTGCTTCTCGCCTCTTTAGGGGGCGGGGTCAGGGGGGGTGAGGTCAAGGAGGAGATGGCCGCCATGTAGTTCTTCTCCCAAGTCCCGGACTCAGACCTATCTGCCCTTGGCTGGCCCCTCGCTGATCACCTATGTGTAGCGATGAATGCCCAGCCACCTACACCCCAAGAGTGCTGCTGATTGCTGCCGCGCCACCGCAGACAGGGCTGATCATAGACAGCCAGGTAGAGGAAGAGACACACTAAGAAGCTCCAGGTGCCCTCTCCTCCCAGTGGAGAGTAGGTAAGCCAGCTGCTGTGGTTGCACCCTAGGTGGTAGTGTGCCCTAGGCGGCTGCCTAGTTTGCCTAGCGGTAGCGCCGGCCCTGGGTTCACAACTACACTCTCTCCCCGACCTGGTACGAAGGAGCAGATAAACGTCCCCGGTCTGCCTGGAGCTTCTGACGCTGTGCAGAGACCCGTAAAGACTCTTGAATTTGCACCCAAGAGGAACGGAGGGCACGAAGATGATCCTCCACAGCCGGGATGTCCTGTGGCGAGAACGACTCAGGCAACAAAATGGGTTGGAACCCATAATTAGCCATGAATGGAGACATTCCGTAAGACGAGTTGATGGCAGAGTTCCTGGCAAACTCTGCCCAGGGTAGCAGATCAACCCAATTTTCCCGATAGTCAGAGATATAGCAGTGGAGAAATTTCTCCAGAGCTTGGTTGGAATGCTCAACGGCACTATTGGACTGCGGATGGTAGGCCGAGGAGAAGGAGAGTCGAATACCCAACTGGGAGCAAAAGGCGCACCAGAACCTGGAGGCAAACTGGCTCCCACGGACCGAGACAATCTCCTTAGGCAACCCGTGGAAGTGGAAAACCTCCCTGGCAAACACTGAAGCAAGCTCATGAGCGGTAGGCAGCCGCTAAAATGGAACACAGTGGCACATTTTGGAGAACCGATCGACAACCATGAGGCTAACCGTGTAACCTCGAAACACGGGAAGTTCCACAATAAAATCCAAGGCCAGGTGAGACCAGGGGGATGCTCCCCATTGGGAATTGGATGCAGTAGGCCCAAGGGAAGGTGCCGCTGAGATTTGTTCTAGGTACAGACCAAACAAGCAGCCCTATACGCAGCAACATCAGTGCAGAGAGATGGCCACCAAAACTGACAGGAAATAGCCCAGGACAACTGGTTCTTACCAGGATGACTGGCAGTCTTGGAATTGTGGTACGTGCGCAACAGTCTGATGTGCAACCCCTCAGATACAAAACATTTGCCAGCAGGTTTCTCTGTGGGAGCATCAGGTTGGGCAGCCAAAATCTGTTTCCCAAGAGGAGAGGTTAAGTTGGTACGGATGGCAGCCAGGATATGATCCAAAGGTATGACCGGTGTGGGCACAGAGTCCTCCCTGGACAACTCCGAATACTGGCGAGACAAGGCATCAGCTTTAACATCCTTAGGAGACTGCATAGTTAAAACGAGACAAGAATAAGGCACATCTTGTCTGACGGGGTGTGAGCCTCTTGGCCTCCGAGAGATACGTCAGGTTCTTATAATAGGTGAGAATGAGAACTGGAACCACAGAATCCTCAAGCAAGTGCCTCTACTCCTTGAGAGCCAGGATAATGGCCAAGAGCTCTCTGTCTCCAATCTCATAATTGCATTCACCTGGAGACAGCTTCTTGGAGAAGAACCCACAAGGAAGTAAGGGTCCATCAGCTGTCCGACGCTGAGACAGGAGAGCGCCTACTCCCATCTCAGATGCATCCACCTCTAGGACAAAGGGCAAACCAGGATTTGGATGAGACAGAATGGGAGCCGAAGTGAAAGCAGACTTGAGGGCCTCGAAAACTTGGATGGCAGCAGGTGTCCAATTGTGGGGATCGCTGCCCTTCTTGGGCAGATCTGAGATAGGTTTGGCCACATAGGAAAAGTTCCTGATACATTTCCGATAGTAGTTGGCAAACCCAAGGAAACGCTGAATGGAACGGAGACCACTAGGGCGAGGCTATTGTAGAACAAACCTTCTGAGCGTCCATAGAGAACCCTTCAGCAGAAAGGATGTAACTCAAGAAGGCAATCTGAGACAGGTGGAATTCACATTTCTCAAGCTTACAGGAAAGCCCATTTTCACGCAAGTGTTGCAGCACTCGTCTGACATCCAGGTAGTGTGATTCAATGGAGTCTGAGTAAATCAACATGTCGTCCAATAGACTATCACACATTGCTGCAACATATCACGAAAGACATTGATGAACTCCTTGAAGGCAGCTAGTGCATTGCAAAAGCTAAAGGGCATCACTAGATGTTCATAATGACTGGTTCTGGTATTAACCACTTTACCACCGGAGGATTTTGCTGTCTTACGTCCAGGCCACTTTTTGCGATTCGGCACTGTGCGACTTTAACTGACAATTGCGTGGTCGTGCGACGCCGTACCCAAACAAAATTTACGTCCTTTTTTCCCACAAACAGAGCTTTCTTTTGGTGGTATTTGATCACCTGTGCGATTTTTACTTTTTCGCTATAAACAAAAAAAGAGCGTAAATTTTGAAAAAATAACAATATTTTTCACATTTTTTTATATGAAATTCCCCCCCAAAAAAATATAAAAATCAAAATTTTTTTACATTTTTTGTCAATTTGTTTTCTGCTACCTATGTTTGGTAAAAAAAATCACAATAAGCGTATTTTGATTGGTTTGCGCAAAAGTTATTGCGTTTACTAACTAAGGGAAAGATTTCTGTCAGTTTTGTTTTTTTTTTTTTAACGAGTAATGGCGGCGATCTGCGATTTTTTTTGCGGGACTGCAACATTGCGGCGGACAGATCAGACCCCTGACTGACATTTTTTACACTTTTGGGGGGACCAGTGACATTACTGCAGTAATCAGTGCTATAAATATGCACTGTTACTGTAAAAATGACACTGGCAGGGAAGGGGTTAATTTTATTGGAGAGGGAGGGGTTAATGTATGCCTGGTGCTTACTAATGTGTGTGGGGGGAGGTGACTGAGTGACACAGGGACAGATCGCATGTTCAGCTACGCTGAACCCTGCAATCTGACCCTGTCTGTCACTTAGGAGATCCGCCCGCTCTGTTTACACAAGCGGGCAGATCTCCACACTCGATTCCCCAACGATCGGGGAAGAGTGGCGGTGATCACCGCCGCTCCTCCCCTGGCCCCACTCCCGCTGTGATTGATCACTGTATTAGTGTCACTGGTCCCCAAAAAGTGTCACTTAAGCCCCGTACACACGTATCGATCGTTGGCCGAACGATCGGCCGTCTTTTGTCCAGGGCTGTCCTGTCGGCTAAAAAGACTGCACACGAATTTTGTCGGCCAACAACAGCCGACTGCAGAAGTGATGTCATGTGATGGTTAACTTTCCGTGTGTTTTTTCTTTTCTGAGCATGCCCAGTCTTGCTAATCTGCTGTCTGTCGGCCGAAATCTGTACTGACTGACGCACAATCGGCCGTTCTGGTGTTGGCCAACAAAAATTTTAATGCCTGCACGACAGATTCTGTTCTGCCGAAAATGCGCTGTCGGCTGTCGGAAGCATCATACTAACAAGCCTACAATCGGCCGATCGGTCATCAGCCGAATATTTACGGCCGACAATCGGTACATGTGTATGGGGCTTTAGTGTCAGATTTGTCCCCTGCAATGTCACAGTCCCGCTAAAAATCGCTGATGGTTGCCATTACTAATAAAAAAAAAAAAAGTCCATAAATCTATCCCATAGTTTGTAGACGCTATAACTTTTGTGCAAACCAATCAATATACCCTTTTTGGGATTTTTTTTTGTAGCAACATTTTTTTATTGGATATGTTTTTTAACAGAAAGTAAAAAATATATATATTTTTTTCAAAATTGTCAAGTCTTTTTTTGTTTATAGTGCAAAAATTAAAAAACTGCAGAGGTGATTAAATACCACCAAAAGTGTTATTTGTGGGGAAAAATTGACATATATATTTTATATGGGTACAGCATCGCACAACTGCGCAATTGTCAGTTAAAGTAACGAAGCGCTGTATCCCAAAAAATGGCCTTGTCATTAACCGCTTGCCGACCGCCGCACGACTATTTACTGCGGCGGTCAGCCCCTCACAGGCAAAGCGACGTGGTACTACGACGCTAGCCTGTGAGGGTCTAGGGAGCTCCCGTGCGCCCCCGGACCCCCCCGCGCATGTGACCGGCGGGCGGACCCGCCGGTCACTCGCCGATCGTCGGTGCAGACGGAGAAAGGCAGACGGCTGATGTAAACAAGCCGCCTGTCATTCTCCCCTGTGTAGGAATAGTGATCATACGGTTTTACTATGTAGGACAGTTGATCACTGTTCCTACACCTCAAGCCACAGCCAATCACAGTTAGAATCACGCCCCTAGGGACACACATAGCCCCTCCCTCTAAAAAAAGTTAACCCCTTCACTGCCAGTGTAATTTTACAGTAACAGTGCATATGTATAGCACTGATTACTGTAGAAATGTCACTGGTAACCCCAAAAGTGTCAAAAATGTCAGTCAATGGTCCGATCTGTCCGCCGCAATGTCGCACTACCGCAAAAAAAAAATTGCAGATCGCCGCCATTACTCGTTAAAAAAAACAACAACAAAAATGACAGAAATCTTTCCCTTTTGTTAGTAAACGCAATAACTTTTGCGCAAACCAATCGAAATACGCTTTTTGTGATTTTTTTTACCAAACATATGTAGTATAAAACAAATTGGCCGAAAAAGTTAAAACATTTTGATTTTTACATTTTTTTTGGGGAATTTCATATAAAAAAAATTTGAAAAATATTGTTATTTTTGCAAAATTGTCGCTCTTTTTTTGTTTATAGCGCGTGATCAAAAAATCGCACAGGTGATCAAATACCACCAAAAGAAAGCTCTGTTTGTGGGAAAAAAAGGACGTCAAATTAGTTTAGGTACAGCGTCACACGACCACGCAATTGTCCGTTAAATTCACGCAGTGCCGAATCGCAAAATAGACCCTGGTCAGGAAGGGGGTAAAATCTTCCGGGGCTTAAGTGGTTAATGGTGTAAACCCTTCCGGGGCTGAAGTGGTTAAAATTGCCCTGTTCAAATCCAATCCGGGGACAAAACTGGGGATAGAATTGGTCTGGGGAAACTGTCCTCAGTCCGGGGACTGTTCCCGGAAACCGGAGACTTCTGGTCACCCCCCTATTGTATCATTCAGTATTTAGTAGGATGATTTAATATACAAATACCTTCCTTTATAAAATCATTGAATGGTTTTTCAGTTTGAAATCATTTATACACAGGCCCTGTTTGGCAGCACTCAGTGGCCTTCGTAGCTGTAATTAGAGGGTGGAATGGCAGCAGGCCCTTGCCTCTCCTGGGTGATATGAGTCACAGAGGAGTTACCACTCTTTGCATGGAACAATTATCTGCAATGTCACAGCTCTCGCCCCTTCCCACTACCAAGATGGCCGTCGCCAATCCTGCGTCCTCTAACGTCACTGCCATTAATCAACATGGCCGCCCACGTTCTATTCATTGTTGACTCAGAATCCTTTGCCAATAGCCAACATGGACGTCGTAGTTGGTCACCCGAATGTACGTCACGTAGTGGCCCCGCCCCATAACCCGGCACTTGGCTACCAGTGAGGAGATGGAGGTGGAGTGAGAGTGGCTTGACAGAGGGAAATGGGGCAACATAGAGAGAGGACACGGCACAGCTAATCATCTATTACTATGGCGGCCCTGCTACTGAGAGGAGGCCTGAGCCGCGGGCCTGTACTGCGAGGAGACGGAGTGAGGGGTGAGTCACCTTCTCTGTGTGTGTCTACAGGGCTATACCTACCTACACAGGAGAGCCATGTACACAGGCCTATACCTATTTACACAGGCCTATACCTACCTACACAGGAGAGCCATGTACACAGGCCTATACCTACCTACACAGGAGAGCCATGTACACAGGCCTATACCTACCTACACAGGAGAGCCATGTATACAGGCCTATACCTACCTACACAGGAGAGCCATGTATACAGGCCTATACCTACCTACACAGGAGAGCCATGTATACAGGCCTATACCTACCTACACAGGTTTATACCAGAGAGAGCACAACCATGTACACAGGAGGACACAGCCATGTATGTACACAGGTCTATACCAGAGAGAACTCTGCACTGTACACAGGTCTATACCAGAGCGCTCACGGCAGTGTACACAGGTCTATCCCAGCAACAACAATGCTTCATCCTCCTGGAAAGTAATAAAAGTAAAGGCAGTTGCTTTGTGTATACTTGCCTGCCTTTGGTATGTCATAGAGTACAGCAGGAAAACTTTTTTTCTCATTCTTCATGTGTATTCTCAATACTCTGGATTGTTTCCCCTAGAAATATTCTATAGAAATGGACCATAGTGATATTTCCTTTCATGCGGGTGCTCCAGTCAGGTCTGCCTGTTAGTCTTTCGGGAGGATCTGATTGGATGCTCCATGTAAATTTATAGGCATGCGTCTGTTTACATCCGATGACCTCAGAGCCCATCCAGGTCCTGGGAAAACTTGGAAAAAGTTTCTGTTGTCCTCTGTTTTTCCAGCTCTATTGTGACAGGTCGGAGGTGATCCCATAGACCTAATATGGGTCCAGAAACATCTGGCAGCAAAAACTGAACAGACACGGATGTCACAAAATAGATTTCCATTCTGTGATTGAGCTGGGGATCTGTTCATGGATTCCATGCTGTTTGGACCGAACACAACCTGTTTGAAAGGGGTCATACAGTTCACTGAAACAATGTTTCATTGGTTCTGGAGAGTAATGAAATTGAAAGTCATTGTCTTACATATATCTGCATGCCTGTGGTCTGTCATAGAGTAAGGCTGCACTCACATGGGCGACTTGACAGGGGCTGCACTCAGATGGGCGACTTGACAGGGGCTGCACTCAGATGGGCGACTTGACAGGGGCTGCACTCAGATGGGCGACTTGACAGGGGCTGCACTCAGATGGGCGACTTGACAGGGGCTGCACTCAGATGGGCGACTTGACAGGGGCTGCACTCAGATGGGCGACTTGACAGGGGCTGCACTCAGATGGGCGACTTGACAGGGGCTGCACTCAGATGGGCGACTAACAGCAGTAGTAATCTGCTGATTTTTTTTTTTTTACACTGTTTTTGCAACCTGTGAGCAGGGAGCTGAGACTGCCATGCCCTGTATACTTCAGGGGAAGGTTCAGCAGCGGCCTTGGCTAACTGTGGCTGTCCGCCCAGACATTTCCCCGTGGTGCTGCTGGATGAACTGTGTTCTGAAATGACACACACAAATTTGTTTAGTACCCCTAGAAAACATAAATAGTTAGATCAGTGATAATTGCAATTAAGGCCCATGCAGGCGTCCATCTGTCAATTTTTCAGGTGGACTTGATTGGAAGCTCCATGTCAGGTCTATTGGTGTCTTAGGCCCCTTTCACACAGGCAGACCGTTCAGATCCGCCTGTCCGATTTTTTTGGCGGATCTGAACGGTCCCCCCATGCATTCCTATGGGGCATCGGATGTCAGCGGAGACATGTCCGCTGACACCCGATCCGATCCGTCAAATCTGGACGGATGGAAACCCTATTTTCCATCCGTCCAGCGGATCGGAACGGATGGGATCGGGTGAGAACGGACTGACGGTCCGTTGACATCCGATTTCCCCCATAGAGATGCATGGGGAACTGTCAGCTGTGTCTCCGCACACAGCGCGGAGACACAGCTGTCCTCCTGCTGCTCAGCGGGGGATCGGCAGCTCAATCCCCCGCTGAGAAAAACGGACTCCGTCCAACGGACGGAGTGTGTGAAAGGAGCCTTAATGTGAATAGTACATGCGCCTGTGTACATCTGATTACCTTCCATTTCGACCAGGTTCGGGGAAAAAAATTTGCGTACTTTTTTTTTTTTTTCTGGCCTAAAAATGATAGATCAGAGGTTTTCGGATATAAACAGACCCAAACTGGTTTACAGCCGCCCTTGCATAGACTTCTTGATGGTTTTACCCCGCTTTTTGACCAGGCCAGTTTTTGCTTTTAAGCACTGTACTACTTTAACTGGTAATTGCGTGGTCATGCAACACTGTGCCCGGATAAAATTTAAATCTTTTGTTTTTTGCAAAAATAGAGCTTGCTTTTGGTGGTATGAAAAAAAACATGCATCACTTTTGCAGGTGCATGGTGATGATGACACCCTAAAGCACCTTTCTAACTTGTGCATGAAATTGCAATTTGTTTATGAGGAGTCAAAGAAAAACTTCCAGAGAGACACACTGAACCCAAAGGTCAAGGTACATCAGTGTCTGCACCAGATTAATGGGAACAAGACTGTAACCACCAGACCTGCAGGCTGACTGAGGTCACATTCAGAATTCCTCCAACATTTCTCACTCTGGGTACTAATATCAGCCAACTTTGCAGTATATTCTCTAATGCGGCTTTTATGGGTTACTCAGATATTTATTTGACAGAAGTAAATTTGTTTAAACCCCTCCAGCAGAAGTAATGCATAAAATGATTTCTAAAACTGTAAGGCCCCTTTCACACGGGCGTTCTGTGTGTCCGTATATCACCCCATCCGTTTGTGGGTGATATACGGACATAATGCTTGTCAATGGGATTGCGGATGTCAGCGGATGACCATCCGATTTGCGTCCTTTCAGTTCTGATCCGTTTTTTGGAACGGAACAGAACCCTATTTTTTCTTCCATTTAAAAAACGGAAAGGAAGCTAAATTGGATGTCAGTGGTGTCATCTGCTGACATCCGCAATCCCATAGACATACATTATGTCCGTATATCATCCGCAAACGGATGGGATGATATGCGGACATATGGACTGGATGACACAAGTGTCATCTGTGTCCGTAAAAAAAAAAAAAGTGCTGGAGCGGATCGCAATACGGTCCGCTCCGTGTGAAAGAGGCCTAAGAGAAACTGTTGGCCTAAGAAATGAACCAGATATTTTATTCCACCAAGTTTCATTTGTACCCATCCAAGTACATTGATTTTTCTCACTAATAAGAAGGGTGTTTGTTGCATTTCTCACCTTGTGTAAATGTCTCGTAATGAGATCCTCATGATCTGAAATAAATATGTAACGCTCACTATCTGACACCAGCTTGCAGTTCCCACCCGGGGCTACCAAGGGAAGATGGCAATCTCATCTACTTCTGCATCCTGTCCATGAAGGATTCATTTTTTGCGTAAAACGCATACATGGGTAAAAATCTTTCTCTTAGCCACTTGTCGACTGCGCTATACCCGAAAGACGGCTATAGCACAGTCGTCCGGTTCTGAGAGGGTGTCTATTGACGTCCTCCCAGAACCCTGCGCGCAGGGATTATGACACAGGTAAAGGGCCAATCACAGTGGTCCTTTACCATGTGATCAGCCGTGTCCAATCGGTTGATCCCATGAAAACAAATGCCGGTTATTGGCATTTTCTATTCTCAGTGCTGTCCATGTGTGAGGAAAGGAAAGCCGATAACTGCTATCCTGTGACAGCACACATTTACACCGATTTTATCAGTGCCCATCAATGAGGATGAAAAATTATAAAATTCTGCAAATAAGTAAAGGACACGAAGAAAAGGGTGTTTTTTGTTTAAAAAATTTTCGTGTTTTTTTTTTTTGTTTAGCAAAAAATAAAAACCCAGTGGTGATTAAGCACTTCTGGATCGGAAGGATTTGCCCACTTAATGACCAGGCCATTTTTTGCGTTTTGGCACTGCGTTACTTTAACGGAAAATTGGGCGGCTGTGCGACGCTGTACCCCAAAAAAAAAAAAAAATAGAGCTTTCATTTCGTGGTATTTGTCACTTGTGCGACCTTTATTTTTTGCGCTATAAACAATAAAAAAAGCTACCATTCTGGAAAAAAAAAATATATATATATTTTTCACTTTCTGCTATATAACATTCACAAAAAAAAATTCTATTTTTTCATCCTCTTAGGTAAATTTGTATTCTGCTACATATTTTTGGTAGAAAAAAAAATCGCAATAAGCGTATTTTGATTGGTTTGCGCAAAAGTTATCGTGGCTACAAACTAGGGGAAAGATTTGTAATTTTTACATTTTTTTTTTTTTATTAGTAATGGCGGCGATCTGCAATTTTTAGTGGGATTGCGGCGGACAGATCAGACCCCAACTGACATTTTTGACACTTTTTTTGGGGGGGACCAGTGACATTACTACAGTAATCAGTGCTAAAATATGCACTGTTAATGTAATAATGACAATGGCAGGGAAGGGGTTAACATAGTGGCGCTCAAAGGGTTAATTGTGAGCCTAGGGGAGGGTTTTCTAACGGCTTACAAGAGCTGAACGGTGTTTTCTCTCAGCGATGAGCAATCGCAGGGTTGCTTCTGAGGAAGTAAAAATTACATAGCACCTGTGGCCAGTAGGAGGAATAGTGCCCCATTAGTATAATATAAAACGAAAAAAGAGGAAATCGGACTGTGCAGGCCAAACAGGGGGGATATTCAAGATTTAGTAAAAATCCATATTTTTTTTTTTATTGTATCATATATAAAAACAAAAAATACACACAGAAAATACTAACTGTATAAAAGCGATCCCTAGAGGGAAAAGCATATATGGTAACCGGTTTGCTAAGCACTGTGTAGTTAAAGGCCTTCAGTGCCGACGTTTCACCAATCGCTTCCTCAGGGCAGCAAAGACCCTACAGTACTTATCTATAGATAAAAACATAATTTACTAACAGATCTTAATACATACTGTATATTGTACATATTCATATTCCAGTACTATGAGTGCTGGAATATAGCCAAGGATGAACTTCCAATAGTGCACATGTGAGGGAAAATAATCCCTGGGCGGGCGCCGGAATCATTCTATAGGACAACCATCCTATAAACGTTAATAAAATGGTTATTATACTATTCAAAATACCCAATGATCTATAGGGCCATATTCTATATACACTTACTGGCGTTAATCCTTAGATATCTTATTCTGTGTGTCCAAACCCACAAATGACACGGTGTAAGACAGAATATCGACACACAGGAGGCTTTCTAAGAAAATTAAATTGTATATTAAAGATATTATATATTGGACCGGCATCAAACAGAAATAACTCACCTCATAGAGGGCCATTCCTCTCTAAAAGAGTTGTTACTCCAGATGGTAGAGGGGGGTGGATAGATAACCCCACTCTTTCGCTTTTAAGATAAATCGGCTGCTCCAAACATCAATATGAAGGAGTCCCATGGGCTATAATATAGAGATGGGTAAAGCCAGTTATATGATTGTACAACTATAGAGCCGCCATTCTATGGTTAGTCTATATCCAGATGATGTCTCGCATACATTCTGTCACGATGCATTGCCATGTGGTTGTCCTAAGTAGTCTGGCACCCATTTCCAGACTTTTTATGGCTCCCCTCTGCCCCATAATTGGCGTTTGAACAGACACCTTCCATGGCCGTGCGCTGCCGTCGAGGAGGAAGAGCGGCCCCCAACACGTCATTGCTGATACCACGTCACTTCCGTGTACTGACGTCGAGACATTATTCGTGGGAGGAATTATGCCTTATTCTTGGTGTCAGGGGAAGGAATAGTGCCCCAAAGCTGTTGTCAGTAGGAGGAATGGTGCCTTGTCATTGGTGATAGTGGAAGGATTAGTGTCTCAATTCAGTGTAAAGAACAGTGCCCCAAGGGCCAGATAAATGTAAGAAAAGGGACACACTTTGGAGATCACTGCTCTAGACATATAGCAAGTATTCTGTACAGTTACCCATAGAGATAAAAGGGAGCTATTTTAAGGTGCTGCTTCCATACAGGAAATGAATGTTCTCTGTAGGGACTGACAATCTAAACATTGAGAGCCAAGTGAAAAAAATCATGACATTTTACTAACCTTTGTGCCAAAAACGCTCTCATTTCCGGCAACTCCCCTTATCAGTGCCGTTAATTCAAGAAACCTTTCTCCAAAAGCCAAAAAGGTGAACTGTACCTGTCCCAACCTGAATGTTTAGTTTGTGTTACTACAACAACTTTTGCCAATCGTTTTTCCTATACAGTGAGCGTTACAGTAAATACCATACCAGAAAACCATGCCAAAGTAAAACCCTGCTACCTTTTTGATTCATTCTGGGAATCAGAAGTTTTCTTCCCTGTACCTCCGCTGGAAAAAAATTGGTCCACTCAAGAGTCCATGAAAGGAACTCCTAATAGGGAGAATCTTCAAACAAAAGCCAAATACAGGTACAGTCAGGTCCATAAATATTGGGACAACGACACAATTCTAATCTTTTTGGCTCTATACACCACCACAATGGATTTGAAATGAAACAAGATGTGCTTTAACTGCAGACTTTCAGCAGCTTTAATTTGAGGATATTTACATCCAAATCAGGTGAAAGGTGTAGGAATTACAACAGTTTGTATATGTGCCTCCCACTTTTTAAGGGACCAAAAGTAATGGGACAATTGGCTGCTCAGCTGTTCCATGGCCAGGTGTGTGGTGTTCCCTCATTATCCCATTTACAAGGAGCAGATAAAAGGTCCAGAGTTCATTTCAAGTGTGCTATTTGCATTTGGAATCTGTTGCTGTCAATATGAGATCCAAAGAGCTGTCACTATCAGTGAAGCAAGCCATTATTAGGCTGAAAAAACAAAACAAACCCATCAGAGAGATAGCAAAAACATTAGGTGTGGCCAAATCAACTGTTTGGCACATCCTTAAAAAGAAAGAACGCACCGGTGAGCTCAGCAACACCAAAAGACCTGGAAAACCACGGAAAACAACTGGTGGCTGGATGACTTTCCCTGGTGAAGAAAACACCCTTCACAACAGTTGGCCAGATCAAGAACACTCTCCAGGAGGTAGGTGTATGTGTGTCAAAGTCAACAATCAGGAGAAGACTTCACCAGAGTGAATACAGAGGGTTCACCACAAGATATAAACCATTGGTGAGCCTCAAAAACAGGAAGGCCAGATTAGAGTTTGCCAAACATCTAAAAAAGCCTTCACAGATCTGGAACAACATCCTATGGACAGATGAGACCAATATCAACTTGTACCAGAGTGATGGGAAGAGAAGAGTGATGGGAAGAGAAGAGTATGGAGAAGGAAAGGAACTGCTCATGATCCAAAGCGTACCACCTTATCAGTGAAGCATGGTGGTGGTAGTGTCATGGCATGGGCATGTATGGCTGCCAATGGAACTGGTTCTCTTGTATTTATTGATGATGTGACTGCTGACAAAAGCAGCAGGATGAATTCTGAAGTGTTTCGGGTAATATTATCTGCTCATATTCAGCCAAATGCTTCAGAACTCATTGGACGGCGCTTCACAGTGCAGATGGACAATGACCCGAAGCATACTGTGAAAGCAACCAAAGAGTTTTGTAAGGGAAAGAAGTGGAATGTTATGCAATGGACAAGTCAATTACCTGACCTGAATCCGATTGAGCATGCATTTCACTTGCTGAAGACAAAACTGAAGGGAAAATGCCCCAAGAACAATCAGGAACTGAAGACAGTTGCAGTAGAAGCCTGGCAGAGCATCACCAGGCATGAAACCCAGCGTCTGGTGATGTCTATGCTTCAGGCTGTAATTGACTGCAAAGGATTTGCAACCAAGTATTAAAAAGTAAAAGTTTGATTTATGATTGTTAATTTGTCCCATTACTTTTGGCCCCTAAAAAGTGGGAGGCACATAAACAAACTGTTGTAATTCCTACACCGTTCACCTGATTTGGATGTAAATACCCTCAAATTATAGCTGAAAGTCTGCAGTTTAAAGCACATATTGTTTGTTTCATTTCAAATCCATTGTGGTGGTGTATAGAGCCAAAAAGATTAGAATTGTTGATGTCCCAATATTTATGGACCTGACTGTATATGGCCACATCCTAGCAGTTCAAGTAGTACTGTGTAGTTTCACACAAAGCATTGTTGGCCCGTAGACCTTTAGCAATAACTGGGGGGGAAAAAGAGAACCAGATAATAAAAACATTCATTCTTTACTTAATGGAAGGACGATTTCAGACAGTTCAGTTCCAGACAAATCAAAAATGGCCACCAGTTGGGTGTAAGTGACACTTAAAAAGGTAACACAAAAACTGCCTGCTGGTAAGGTTTCATCAGGCTTAGTGTGGCTCTCTCCCACAACACTGACTTCTCCTTGCCGGATATTCCAGTTGCAGACCCGCCTGGAACTGTTGACATCACAGAAGGAAGGGTAATGAGAGGTGCATGGACCAGTTGGGCCTATCCTAAGCCCGACTGATGTAGCAGTGGTCAGCAGAACCTGGAAAGCCTCATCCCACTGATGGGGTTGGGCAATGGTGCTGCTTGACCACTTCCCAGTTTTCGTTACAGAGACACTGTTAAAGATCTGTAGTTTATTACCTGGCAATTAAGAAAACCGTTGGGAATGCAGGTCAGTCAGTGCGTATTGCAAACCGGCGATTCCCTGCACCGTAGGAACAAGGAACAACCATAGCGGCAGTGCTGCCACTTGATCATTCTTACAGGTGGTGGGAGGGAACGTCTGAGCTGGAGGAGGAATCCGCTGGCGGTGGAAGTTCACCAAAGAGAATACCAAGAACCAGCAGCAAGGACCCGGCAGTCTCTATGACCTACGTTCACGTCCAACCCGGCAGTTAACACTGCTGTGTACTTGGCTGGAACGGACTATATATATATATATATATATATATATATATATATATATATATATATATATATATATATATATATATATATATATATATATATATATATATATATATATATATATATATATATATATATATATATATATATATATATATATATATATATATATATATATATATGTATATATATATATATATATGTGTATATATATATATATATATGTGTATATATATATATATATATGTGTATATATATATATATATATGTGTATATATGTATATTTATTTGTTTTTTTTTTTTTCTTTCCTGCCTAGAGGAGAGATGTGGGGTCTAAAGGACCCCACATCTCTCTATAAAGAGTACCTGTCCTATTACCTAGTACCTATTCCTATTACAAGGGATGTTTCCATTGCTTGTGGTTTAAAAAAAAAAAAAAAAAAAAAAGAGTAAAGAAAAAAAAAAATGAAAAGCTCCCATGTCCCTGCACAGAAGTGAATACGTACATCACGCCCACATATGTAATGGCGTTCAAACCACACATTGGAGGCATCGCTGCAAACGTTAGACCAAGAGCAACAATTCTAACTCGCGACCTTTGTAACTCTAAATGGGTAACCTGTAAAAAATTTTAAAGCGTCGCCTATGGTAAGTTCCAAAGTTTGGCACCATTCCATTAATGTGCACAATTTTAAAGCATGACCTGTTGGGTATCTAATTTACTCAGCGTAACATCATCTTTCACATTCTACCCAAAAAATTGTTAGTGTGTTTTTTTTTTTTTTTTTTTTAATATTTTGAAAAATTGCTGCGCAAATACTGTGTGACACAAAAAGTTACAATGACCGCCACTTTATTCCCTAGGGTCTCTGCTGAAAAAGCATATAACATGTTTGGGGGTTCTGAGTATATTTCTAGCAAAAAAGTATTTTTACTTATAGGAAAGGAGAAAAATAGACCCGGTATGGAAGTGGTTAACTGAATTATACACCATATTTTTTTTTTTTTTTTTAATTAATCGAAACCGTATTCAGCCAACTGATTATGAAAATAATCGTTAGTTGCAGCCCTAATTTTGTCTCCCACAGTAAACGGAACATGGAAACGACAATATTGTAGTAAATCTAAACTGCTAAATACCTTTTCTCACCAGCAGCAGTATATAGCAGTCTTGTACCATCGGTGTACTGACTGCCTCCATATGGCATTGCATTTTACAGAAAATTACAGCTCTGCAGATTGAAAAGGAAAGGTCATTTTATTACAATATGACTTGTCACAATTGTATACGCTATATGATTTATTTTTTTATTTGCGAAGTTTGCCCCATGAAAGTTCCATTAAGCTGGCCATACATGGCTCAATATTGGCCATTAATTTGGACATTTGCCCGTTTGAATCGGCACCACCTGACTCGTCCGATGTCTGTTTCCACATCGAAGGAGCCACATAAGAAATGGTCAGTTGAACACAGGCTGCATGCTGTCAGATTCAGTGACTTATTTGGGTGTTCAATCTGTCCCAGGTGTTCCGGCTGTCCATATACAGTAGCTGACAGAGAAGAATTCTCCAGCTAACTGAAGCATGTATGGCATTGGCTAGCTTTCGAATTGGGGAGTTTTCCTGTCTGCTGTCTGATTATATGATTGGGAAGATTCTTTCCCTTCCTGTACCAGACACAGGGGTTTCCAGGAGAGAATGTGACCGAGATCTTCCCAGCAAGAACACAGTAGTATGAGGCTGCCAGTTCTAATCTTCCTCCCCTATACCCAGTGGTATTTACATTTGTTTTGTGACGCTACATTTAGAGCCTATTCACACAGGGGCGACACGACTTGCGGACTTCATATCATTGAAGTCAATGCAAGTCGCCTCCAGGTCGCCCCAAAGTAGTACAGGACCCTTTTTCTAAGTCGGAGCGACTTGTGTCGCTCCTATTAGAACGGGTCCTGTGCTAATCAATGGCAGGCGACCCACCGCGACTTGTCAGGCGACTTTCGCCTGACAAGTCGCGATAGTGTGAATGGGGACTTGGTGTTTGTTAAATTCTATTGCTACAAGAAACCAGTTGGAGCAACAAAGAAATCTGGCTTTGTTTTGTCAGGAGCCTGCTCATACAGGTTTACACGAGTGCGTTCTCTGATGACCTTGGTTTAATGACTTACAATCCAGTGTGCAAAGTGTGATATTTTACATTATAAAATCTTGTGTATATACTGCCAGAGCTTTAGTCTGAAAGTTCCCAAAGGTTCTTCTCATTGAGAATGAAAGCTGTTAAAAGAAAATGAGAATGTTGGGAGATGCCATGCTGATCTCCTGAAAATATTAGTGCCCTGCCCTTGGAGATATCACTTCAGTGGTATTTAAGTGATTGTAAAGTTGTTTATTTTAATTTACGAAAAAAAAAAAAAAAAAAAAAACATATATTCTACTTACTGCTCTGCGCAGTTCGTTTTGTACAGGACAGCCTGAATCCTCCTCTTCTGGGGTCCCTCTTCGGCTCTCCTGGCCCTTCTCTCCTGTTGAATGCCCCCACAGCAAACAGCTTGTTATGGGGCCACCCGAGCCGAATCACAGCTCCCTGTATCCATTCTGACACAGCTGCGATTAGGGCCCCCCCTCCTGATTGGCTAGCTGACTTTGATTGACAGCAGCGGGAGCCAATGAGTAGGGAAGTCCTAGATGGCAGAGACAGTCAGGAACATCGCTGGATCGAGATGGGGCTCAAGTAAGCATGAGGGTGGGCTGCTGCGCACACAGAAGGTTTTTTTTTTTAATGCATAGAATAGATTAAGATAAACCTCCTCCCTTTTTTTTTTTTTTTTTTTTTTTTTTTAAAATAAGCATGTTATACTTTCTCTGTGCAATGGTTTTGCACAAAGCAGCTCCGATCCGATACTTTTTGGGTCCCTTGCAAGCACCCCTGGCTCCCCCACCCTCACCTTCGAGCAGTGTCCCTAGAGAAATCCATGCGTCCATTGGCTGCGATTGCCAGCAGTGGTAGCCAATGGGCTCCCGCTGCTGCCTCTGCCAATGAGGACGGAGAGTCCCGGGACTGCCGAGGCCATCGTGAACATTGCTGGATTGGGTGGGGGGTGGCGCTGAACACAAGATTTTTTTTAAGTTTATTCATTGAATGCATTTAGGCAAAAAAAAACTTCAGCTTTTAGGACCACTTTAAAGAGTTTGTTACCCTAACTATTCATATTCCTGATATGAGCCTGCTGTACCATGTACTTGTATGAGAAAGTATCCTGTTCTTTGTATCGTTTCCTTTATGTAAAAATCCTTGGTGTTCCTGCTGGTCCCCTTGCTTTCCTCTTAAAAACTGACCAAACTAAGCAGGAAAGCATAGCATGGTCAGTTCTCTAGCGATGCTGGTAGCTCAGTATGCCCAGACTTGTCCTGACACGCCCCTACTGTACAGCTGTTCACTGAGAAGCTCAATGTAATGCTGTTTTTTTCCCCCAACCCCCCCCCCCCCCCCCCACCTAGCTCTATAACGGCTGAGAACAGAGCGAATGTGACCACTTATTTAAAAAGAGGCAAAAAAGGTATTTATAATGGGGTTTTTATATCTATACAAGTTTTGGCTTTCATTTCTATTTTAAGCTAAACGGGTTGTTTTACAATAACTGTAAGTCACTGATGTGGAATGAGTATGAACATCAAGATTTTTTTTTTTTCTCACTTCTTGCAAACTTGTCTCAGAAATAATTAAAGTGGAGCTAAACTCGCTCGATCAATATTTAACCATTTTTAATCTTTATGCTACTAACAGTACATAAACAGGAAGGTATATTATATTTACTTGTTTTTAACCCTTTTTTTCTCACATTTCTTTATTTTTCTTCCTCATTTCTGGCCTAGGCCAAAATGAATGTCATATATCCCAGGAGTCTCTCAGCTTAGCACACCTTCCTGCTTGCATGCCTAAGTTAAGGGCAGATAGATTCCTAGAAGTGAATGCTGCATAAATCATCTACCCTTAAGGCTGGTTCACACCAGATGCAGTCCAGTGCATTTTTACTCTGCATCAAAAAATGCATGCACGTTGTTTTCCATATATTTCAATGGGCCTAGTTCACATTAGTGCAGTCAACAGAAGTAGAATTTGCTGCAATTTTTTCTGTATACAATGCATGTAAACGCACCAGAATGCACCTTTGTCCTGGATTTTTTAAGTGTCAAAAAATGATAAAGGGGGGGAAAATGCTCTGGAGTGAATAAAAAAAAAAAGAAAGCATTAAAAAAACCCATGCATTAACGCGTATGCAAAAACACATCTGTAACGCAGAAATTGTGGTGTGAAGCAGCCCTTAGTCAAGATGGCCATGACTAGAAAAGCTAGGGGGGTGTTTTTTCAAAGTCATTTTTCAAAATGAAGCAGAAAATGTAAAGGGAAATTACAGCAACTTAAAGTGGTAGTAAACCACGGCAAAAAAAATAAATATTGTACCCCAGGCAGTTGTAATTTTATAATGTGCTAGTAAGCAACGCAGCTCTAATACAGAGCTGCGTTAGAGGACTTCAACTATGAGGGAAGACTACAAGCATTGAACTTATTCTCTCTGGAGAAGAGACTTGCGAAGGGATATGATATCAATGTAGATGTAGAGTCCCCCCTTTCATCAGTGTCTCCATCAGAGCCCCCTCACTTGCATGAGTGTCACCACCAGAGGGAACCCCTTAAATGTATGTGTGGGGCTCTATTTATGGATATATATATATGGTGTATGTGTATATATGTATATGTATGTGTGTGTATGTATGTATGTATGTATGTATATGTGTGTGTGTGTGTGTGTGTATATATCTCTATCTCTATCACCTATCTCTATCACCTCTATCATCTCTATCTCTATCATCTCTATCTCTCACACGGTACTGATGTTTGAGCTTCTGCTTTTTTGTTTGCTATTTTAGGTGTCTGTGTTGCACAAATTAGCATGTATTTGCATGCACACAATACCTTCCTAGGTAGAATCTATTCAACTTTATGCTCATTTGCACGCACCGTTGCAAAATGACTGGGAACGCAGATTTTCCTATTTTTTTTTTTTTTTCAACTGAGGAATACTCAGAGCTTGTTAATGTACCTGTGTGAACAGGCATAATGTAAATAATGGGCTACATTTTTGCTCAGTTAAAAAAAATGCTGTACAGTGTACTGAGTTTGTTTCAAGCTGTAGTGTGCAAGGCCTAATTTTTTATTTTTTTTTTATTTATTTTTTTTGAAACTATTTCTTTTTTGAACAAGTTGAACTAGATACTGAGTGCTCCAGTTTTAATAAATCTTCCCCATAGACTAGTTAGTATTCTAGACTAGTAAGTCCATTTCTTTTGGACTTGGAGTCTGTCCTAAAGATGCACATCTAATTCTGGGATACTTTGAAGTGTTGTAGTGTTTTGCATTTTACATTTGTGAAGCACCTCAGGAGGTTCTGTTTGTGTTTTTGATGTTTCAAAAGATTGTGCTAGACTATAGCCTTTGAAATGGCAAAAGCTTTTGTGTTATTGATGGTAACAATATAGTCACAAAACGTTGCTGTATAGCGAAGTCACATAGCAGTCAGTGGTTCAACCTATGCATTTCTGTTATTGAAGCCTCTTTCATTGTGTTTGTATGTTTTTGCTAATGAGTTAAACTTTTACTACTAGCAGTATCCACCAGTGGAACACCTTATCGTTGGAGATACATTTTTACATAGCAAATATTTTTTCCCCAGATTTCATTTTTATTCTAGATGTTCCCTTGAGTGGCAAACAACATATCATCACATTCTCTACTACCAAAGTGATTCCTGGAATCAAATGCAGCATTCTATCTTGTGATGGCTCAATGAATGGATTCTCACACTGTGCTTGAATAGGAAAAGCTCTGGGACAAGTGTTGGTTGACATCAGTATGCCTTCAGTGCCAGCTTATCTCTCCTTAGTATTCAGTTATGTTTGTTTTTATTCAGGGGCTCCGAGTTATAGCAGGTGGCACAGTTGGCAGATCTTTTGCCTCATTTGATAGTTTACTGTATATGCCATGGTCAAAAAAAACAAAAACGAAATCATATCTGCAATATGTGCACATTTCTCTGTTTTTATCTCTTTAATAAAAGAGAACAGAAAAATATCTGATGTGGCAGAAATTGAGGGCACTCCTAACTTCTGTCAGAGCTGACAACACATTGCTTCCTCTACACTTTATTTCCACCCCTGCGTGCATACATTATTTATTTTACAGCAGAAGAGCTCTTTCACACGGGCGGTCCGATCAGATCCGCCTGTCAGTTTTTTAGGCGGATCTGATCGGATGCCCCATTAAGCCCTATGGAGCAGCGGATGTCAGCGGTGACATGTCCGCTGCCATCCGCATCCGATCCTGTCCGTGAAATCCGGACGGATGGAAACCCTATTTTCCATCCGTCCTGGGGATGGGATCGGATGAGAGTGGACAGGCGGTCCGCTCTCATCCGATTCCCTATAGAGAGCAGCGGGGCTGTGACACCTCCCTCTCCTCTCCGCACTGCAAGCGGAGACGGAGCTGTCATCCGCTGGCTCAGCGGGGATCGGATTTGAAGCGTTTGAGCATTAAGGCGTGTTTAAAACTGCTCCACAAATGCCTATTCCATTACAGGAAATAAACTAATCTTAGTGCCTGCCGGAGCGTTTGTGAAGCGTTACCATAGATTTAAATTGAAGGCATTGAAAGGCTTCAAACACCTCCTGACTCGTCGTGAGGCTTCAGTTTTTGAAGCGACACAACGCTAATGCTTCATGTTTTGATGGTGTGGAGAGCCCTGTGCGCTGTCCATTGTATCATTTGCATAGGCCTTTTGAGGTGCGTTTGGTAGGTAAAGTTCCAATACCATTGGGTATTGTTGTAACGTTCTGCCCTCACACGTTCTTATTTGCCTTTCAGTATAATTTACTGCCTAATGGACAGTAGGAATGTTTTGGTGGGCAATCCATGTCCGTATGAGGAAGTGCTAAAGCTTTACCTGTTAGAATTGCCAGAAATTCAACGGTGACAGGAAGGTATGGAAGGGTACTGCAAGTTTATTTACCTGTAGGTACCTGTTGTTTTTTTTTTTTTTTTTTTTTTTTTGTTTGGTCTCTATATAGGAGATATGGTGTTTTTTTTATTTTATTTTATTTTTTTCTCCTTTCTCTTTTCTTTCTTTAGTTTATGGACTCCTACCAAGGAGTATGTATATGTTTTTTTGTGTCGCCTCTTTTTTATGTATACCCCCTGTACCTTGGTATATTGATAAAGAAAAAAAAAAAAGAGATTATTTTTAAATATTTTCACTTAAAGTGAATAAAAAAAACTGCATGTGAACAATTTTACCTTTTGCCAGGATGGCATTATCTTCTGAATGTGAATAACCTGGTTTATGGACAGGGCACTTGCTTTCATTGTTCCCCAAATACAGTGTGTCTGGCTATTAAGCTAAAACATTACAAAATGAGCTGCTAGTGCTGGGCTTTCCATTTTAGTAAGTTTAGTATGTACTACTGAACGAGTAAAATAGGCGCATCCTGTATTCACTGTGTATTTGTAAGAAAAAGATGTTGGAAAAATACTGCACATTTATTATATAAAACATCTGTTCAGAAATTTGCAAACATGAGAAAACAAGATTTGCCAAAAAACATGATTTGATTCTAAAAAATTCTCATTGGGAGGAGTTCTATTCGCATACGAAAATTTTCTGGCTTTGTTATAAATGACAGCGGAGCTCTCAAGCTAATTATGGCCAGGATTATTAGCAGTCTGGCTCTTACACAAGTCATTGGATGATTGAATTGTTGGCAGGATTGCAAACTGGTTTTTAAAGTACGGGAAATCGTTACCAGCACATTATTTCTCCTTACTGCTTGTTCTATAAACAAAATTGTGAAAAACATGTAGAGATTTAATTTACTGATTATTCCTATTCTTTTTTCTTTTTTAGGCCTCTTTACTGAACGCGTATGTCTTGGTTGCACTTCTTTACGGTTGGTGAATCACAGGTATGAAACAAGTGTTATATTTTTATGTTTAAGGGTATTAGCTCTTGTACACTATTTTGTTAGGATTAGACCAGTGGTGTCCAAACGGTGGCCCTTTTCTTGCTTTTATCCACTGACACCCAAGGATGGGGCACAGTTCCTCCCAATGGCACCAAACAATGGGGCATTTTCTACTCCCATTGGCCATGGCCTGGTTCTCCTCCTAAGGTCTGAAGGACAGTAAATTGGGACTTTTGTTTAGAACATTTTGATGACCCCTGGACTAGACCATTTAAAAAGGGGCCATTCTGGGCAAAGTAACAGTTTGATGCTAGGCCATTACTTATTTATGCAATTTTCTGTCTATCAGTTTCTCTGGGTTCAAAACATGTGTAAGCTCCATGTCAAACTGATGATGTCATTGTCCTCACCTGCTCAGGCTCGAGCCTTGCATCAGCGGAAGAGAGAACACATGCTTCCCATACACAGAAGCCCCTGGTAGTTGAAATGGCTCTGATGGAGCAATAGAATGGCAGATGTTTGGCTAGCTAGACCGTAACTTTGGCCTGAAGAAGTTAATAAGTGAAGGAGAGGAGTCTCAAAGAGGAAAAATGCCTGGCCACTTAAATCAGGGTGTGTACATTTGATTTTTTTTTCCCCATTTTGTCATGTTACAACCAAGAACGTAAATGTATTTTCTCTAGCGCTCATTGACAGACGTAGTCCTCGGTGATACACCACCTTCGGGTTATGTTGCCTCCACAGGAGCAGGACTAGACAGGAAATTAAAAAGCTCTGGCCACACCCTAGGGGCAGTCCCAGAGGGTATATCCTCTCTCTCTCTCTGCCTCAGCAAATCAGTTATTTTCTGTCTAGTTAGGAGTAAGGACCTAGATACCTTGCTGGGATCTTAGGTCCTGGCAAGAATTTTTTCTTAAAGGATTTTTAGACAGCTTTTTTTCTCCAGTGTTCCTGTGAGATCTTCAAGCAAGAAAGCTGAACTGGGCGACGGGCTGGATGTTGAGATCCGGTGGTCACCCCAGTTCAGCCTACGAGCGCGTGCAGGCCATAGCTCCGCGCTGGGTCGGCCGCGACAAAGTCCCATTAAAAGGACTGAACCCGCGAGTTAAACGTCTCGCTGAAACGCCAAAGACCATGAGTCACGGCGTCCGTATCGGTCGACAGCCCTCCCGCCCCGGTGGAGAGGGGTACTGTCAGGAGTTGGTGCCCGCCTGGTTCCGGTACGGTGAGTAGTATGTTCCCCCTTTTTCCCTGACGGGTTTTGTGGTGAACGCGGGCCCCTCTCTGTATGGTAAGAAAGAGTCCTTTCTATCCTATAACATGTCACAAATCCTCCTACTTTGAGTGTGATTTTATGTGTGCAAAAGCCAGGAGGCTTGGTTTGGGAGCTAACAATCTATTGTATACATGTTTAAAAGATGTAATCTGTGGCATTCTGGGAATCTTATGGGTTAAGTATAAGCTACCTACCAGTCAGAAGCCACGGACATGTAGACTGCCTTCCAAATCAGATCTCCAGCTATTAGCAGGCCTCCCGAACGGCCATGCGGTCCGCCAGGGCCGGTACCGCCAACCACGCCATATCCCCATGCAGAGAGAGTGTTGTGTGCCCTGCAGCACACCGCTATTCAGTATAGGCCGCCGCCATTTTTTTTGCTGGATCGCACGAGCCGCCATTTTGGCGTAGCCTCGTGTCTCCAGCATGGGGGCGGCCATGTTTGAGGTGATCCTACACCTCGTGGAGCTTGGGGGAGGCGCCGGAAGGCGTGCAGAGGGGCGGAGCCGCCTCCTTTCTTCCTGGGCAGCCAGCCAAAAGACTTCCTGTTTGTCAAGACAGCGCTGTAAGCTGTTGCAGTTTAACTCTGAGCATCAAGTGGTGAGCCTGGGGGTCTATCTCTCTCTCTCTCGATCGATAGGGATCCCTAGCAGGTAACACTAAGGGGCTTTTGTGGCGCTGGGGGTCAGAAGAAAAAAAAAAAAAAAAAAGTTTTTTTCTTTACTTTTGAATTATATTATCCAGGAAGTAACTGGAGTTATTATGGACCCTGCCACACATATTCCCCCACCTGTTTCCCTCGAGGGGGCCTCGGGACCCGCCGGTGCACAGAGTATAGAGTCATTTACAGCAATTTTGGAGTCTATGGTGGCTCGGGTGGAGGCGGCCTGTCAGGGACGGGGGTCAAGGAAGCGACCCCCGCCTACCCCTATACTATCTGACACCTCTGACTCAGATTCAGAGATGGTCACGGCAGTTGCAGGTTCCTCTGCAAGGGCTGTTATCCCAGGTAAAGCCCCCTCAGACAGTGAGGAGGACGCTTCTTCTCTTGCTATAATTCAGGAAGCATTGGTGGACGCACTAGTTGTGGCAGTGCAAGAAACCTTAAAACTTGAGGCTTTACCGGCAGAGGCAACTGAAACAGAGATGCCTTTTGGTACTAATAAGCCCATCAAGACGGCGAAGGCTTTTCCTGTACCTAAATGTTTTGGTAATCAGATTAAAGGAGAATGGGAGCATTCTAAACGTACCTTTACTATTTCCAAGCGTATTGCTAGACGCTATCCGTTTGAGGAATCCATCATTAAGAAATGGACGGTACCACCAGTCGTGGATCCGCCTATTTCCAGGCTGAATAAAGCCACGGTTATTCCAGTGGAGGACACTTCGTCCTTTAAGGATCCGGTGGATCGAAAGATAGAAGTCCCGCACTATCTTTTCTCTGATAGGGTCAGCATTTAGACCAGTAATTGTTATTGGTCTAGTTTCCCAGACACTTACGGAATGGGCGAAAATGGTACGCCAAGATCTTAGGGGAAAAGATATTCCCCAGGAGACATCTGATTTGATGGAACAGATCATACAAGGGCTACGGTTTATCTGTGACGCAGCCTTGGACACTACTCCCTTGTTAGGGCATGCATCTAAGTTAGCAGTGATCCTCAGACGTGTGCTGTGGTTAAAATGCTGGTCAGCTGACCTAGGTTCCAAAAAGACCTTGACCAATCTCCCTTTTCAGGGGAATCGTCTATTTGGGGCCAACCTAGATGAAATCATTAAGGATGCCACTGGGGGCAAGAGCACTTTTTTGCCACAGGCTGCAAAAGCTAAGGGACCTCGCAACAAGCGAGGACCTTTCTTTACCGCCCATAAAGGGCGCCCGGCTGGTACTCCCGGGAAAGGCAAGACTCCTCCAGGAGGGTTCAAGAAGGGCTGGTCGGACAAGCAGAGGACCAACCCAGCCAAACCCGAAGTAAAGGAGTACACAGCCTGAAGGTGCGCCCCCACCCGGTTCAGGGTGGGGGGACGTTTTCACCGGTATTCAGGACATTAGATCGAGCATCAACCACTACTACCGGTGCGATTCTTCCCTTCCAACATTTAAGTACCACAGGAAGCGGTAGTTACCGTTCCCTGAATAGATCTTTTCCTTTACCTTTTCCTAAGATTAGTCCCGATACCTCACAGGAATCGGATCTGATTGACCAGATAGGCCAAGTAGCCTCTAGTCGGGTGACTTCGGTCCCTGAGGTTCAACCAGAAAAGATCACCTTTCCTGATAACTATCAGGTATCTGATAAATGTGTGGAAACAGAAAACGACCAGACTTTCTCGGATGGTCGGGGCCAGATAGCTCTAGGGACGCCTGGTTCAGATCCAATCAGCGCCAGTGGTCCTAGAAATTCTAGGCTGGCCTCCTCAAGCCGGCCTGGCCGACTTGGACATGTTAGTCGCAGACGTTCCGTGGGAACTTCGTCTCAGGGAGTGTCTGTGGTCTCAAGGACCAATTTACCTTCGTGCTTTACAGTCGCTGGTTTTAATGGCCTGGCCATTGAGACCCAAGTACTGAAGGACAGAGGTTTGTCTACTTCAGTCATTCCTACCCTTATTAAAGCAAGGAAAGCGACTTCCAGCAAAGTCTATTATCACACATGGAAGACTTGTATTGCGTGGTGCGAATCTTTAGGATTTCCTCCACGTACCTATTCGGTGTCTCGAATATTGGCCTTTTTGCAACAAGGGGTTGAGCAGAAGCTAGCCTTGAGCACCATCAAGGGTCAAGTTTCAGCATTAGCAATCTTCTTTCAGAAACCTTTAGCTACCAAATCCTTGGTGCGGAATTTCATCCAGGGGGTGCGGCACCTGGCTCCTCCAGTCCGCGCGCCCTTACCGCCCTGGGATCTTAATTTGGTTTTGTCGGTTCTACAGAAACCTCCCTTTGAAAACATCAGGGAGATTCCCTTGCTTACTTTATCCCAGAAGGTGGTCTTCTTGGTGGCTATTACTTCTGCTCGCAGGGTGTCAGAACTGGCTGCATTATCATGCCAGTCCCCATACCTAGTGATTCATAGGGATAAGATAGTACTTCATCCTAAGCCATCTTTTCTTCCTAAGGTGGTTTCAGATTTTCATCTGAATGAAGATATTGTACTACCTTCCTTGTGTCCTCAGCCCAAGCATCATCGGGAACATGCGTTGCATTCCTTAGATGTGGTTCGGGCAATCAGGGTATACCTGAAAGCTACGGAATCATTCCGTAAGACGGATTCACTTTTTGTGATCACGGATGGCCCCAGAAAGGGTTTGCCTGCATCTGCCGCGACCATTGCCAAATGGATTAGACAAACGGTGGTACAGGCTTATTCTATTAAGGGTCAGAGTCCTCCGTTCCCTGTTAGGGCGCACTCCACTCGAGCGCTCAGTACTTCCTGGGCCTTTCGCCATCAGGCGTCAGTGGTCCAGGTATGTAAGGCGGCCACTTGGTCGTCGGTACATACCTTTACAAAATTCTATAAAATTGATGTGACGGCATCGGCGGATGCCTCATTTGGCCGCAAGGTTTTGCAGGCCGCAATTTGAGGAGACCGGTGGTCTACCTCGAGGGTTTTTTTCTGTTTGAAAAAAAAAAAAAAAAAAAGAGAAATTTTTTCTCTCTTTTGTTGAGTCTCATCATTAAGGATGAGCATTGTAAACTTCTAGTTGGCACCGGTTGGGCCTTCTAGATTGGGATTTGATTTCATTTTCCCACCCCTCAGTTGTGATACTGCTCTGGGACGTCCCGAAGGTGGTGTATCACCGAGGACTACGTCTGTCAATGAGCGCTAGAGAAAAATGGATTTTTGTAAAATCTTACCGTAAAATCCTTTTCTCTTAGCTCATTGACAGACGTAGTCCCCGCCCCTCTGTTTTTTTGAGTTGGGTTGGGTTAAAATCTCTAAAGACTGCTTTTTCACATAACTGATTTGCTGAGGCAGAGAGAGAGAGGATATACCCTCTGGGACTGCCCCTAGGGTGTGGCCAGAGCTTTTTAATTTCCTGTCTAGTCCTGCTCCTGTGGAGGCAACATAACCCGAAGGTGGTGTATCACCGAGGACTACGTCTGTCAATGAGCTAAGAGAAAAGGATTTTACGGTAAGATTTTACAAAAATCCATTTTTATTGGGATTGTGTATGATAGACCCACACAAAGTGGCACATAACTGTAAAGTGGAAGGAAAATGATAAATGGTTTTCAAAAATTTTTACAAATATCTGGAAAGTGTGGCGTGCATTTGTATTAAGCCCCCTTTGCTCTGATACCCCCTAACTAAAAAAAAAATAAAAAATCCTAAGCTTTGAAAATCTCATGGAGCACTGTTCAATCCATCATCCGAAAATGCAAAGAGTATGGCACAACTGCAAACCTACAAAGACATGGCCGTCCACCTAAACTGACAGGCCGGGCAAGGGGAGCATTAATCAGAGAAGCAGCCAAGAGGTAACTTTGGAGGAGCAGCAGAGATCCACAGCTCAGGTGGGAGAATCTGTCCACAGGACAACTATTAGTCATGCACTCCAAAAATCTGGCCTTTTTGTAAGAGTGGCAACAAGAAAGCCATTGTTGAAATAGAGCCATAGAAGTGCAATTTACGAAAAGCCATGTGGAAGAAGGTGCTCTTATCAGATGAAATCGCAATTTAACTTTTTGGCCTAAAAGCAAAACGCTATGCTTGGAAAACGAACACTGCACATCGCCCTGAACACACCATCCCCCACCCTAAAAAATGGTGGTGGCAGCATCATGTTGTGGAAAGCTTTTCTTCAGCAGGGACAGGTAAGCTGGTCAGTGGTGATGGGAAGGTGGTTGGAGCCAAATACAGGGCAGAGGTTCACCTTTCAGTAGGACAACGTCCCTAATTATACAGCCAGAGCTACAATAGAATGGTTTGGATTGAAGCATATTCATGTTAGAATGGCCCAGTCAAAGTCCTCCAGACCTAAATCCAGTTGAGAATCTGTGGCAATACTTGAAAATTACTGTTCAGACGCTCTCCATCCAATCTGACAGAGCTTGAGCTATTTTGCAAAGTATTTTGCAAAAATTTCATTCCAGATAGGAAAAACTGGTAGAGACATGCAGCTGTCAGCAGACTTGCAGCTGTAATTGCAGCGAAAGGTGGTAATACAAAGTATTGACTCGGGGGCTGAATTTACCAAATGCACACCACACTTTTCAGATATTTGTAAAAAAAATGTAAATCAATTTATCCTTCTTCCGCTTCACAATTATGTGCCGCTGTGTGCTGATCATCACATAACATCGCAACAAAATACATTTACGTTTTTGGTTGTAACATGACAAAATGTGGAATTTTTTTTTAAATTTCTTTTAAACCTCCAACAGCAGCTAAATAGCAGGCAGAATTGGGCTTTGATCGGACGTTGAAAAGGACTGGACCCTTCAACAAATACATTAACCACTTTACTACCCAAGGATTTTGCTGTCTTGCGTCCAGGCCACTTTTTGCGATTCGGCACTCTGGGACTTTAACTGACAATTGCGTGGTCGTGCGATGCCGTACCCAAACGAAATTTACGTCCTTTTTTTCCCCACAAATAGCTTTCTTTTGGTGGTATTTGATCACCTGTGCAATTTTTTTTTTTACTTTATGCGCTATAAACAAAAAAAGAGCGTAAATTTTGAAAAAATAACAATATTTTTCACTTTTTTTTATATGAAATTCCCCCCCCAAAAAAATGTAAAAATCAAAATTTTTAAAAATGTTTCGCCAATTTGTTTTCTGCTACCTATGTTTGGTAAAGAAAAATCACAATAAGTGTATTTTGATTGGTTTGCGCAAAAGTTATTGTGTTTACTATGGGAAAGATTTCTGACTTTTTTTTTTTTTTTTTTTTTTTTTTTTTACGAGTAATGGCTGCGATCTGCGAATTATTATTTTTTTTTTTTTTTTGCGGGACTGCGACATTGTGGCGGACAGATCGGACCCTTGACTGACATTTTTGACAATTTTGGGGGTACCAGTGACATTACTACAGTAATCAGTGCTATAAATATGCACTGTTACTGTAAAAATGACACTGGCAGGGAAGGGTTTAATTTTATTGGAGAGGGAGGGGTTAATGTATAAATGGTGCTTACTAACGTGTGTGGGGGGAGGTGACTGAGTGACACAGGGACAGATCGGATGTTCAGCTATGCTGAACCCTGCAATCTGTCACTGTCTGTCACTTAGGAGATCCGTCCGCTTTGTTTACACAAGCGGGCGGATCTCCAGACTCGATTCCCCCGACGATCGGGGAAGAGCGGCGGTGATCGCCACCGCTCCTCCCCTGGCGCCGCCCACAAGGGGAGGAGTCCAGCAACGTAGGTCTACGTCGCTGGACGGGAACTAACCACTTTGTCGCAGTAGAGCTCCAGTGAGCGGTCGGCAAGTGGTTAATATATGCCATGACCTGGTCTTTCTGACATTGAAAAGACCTTGTAGCCCAGCTGGAACTTGTACTACCTTCTTTTGGAATAAAGGTTCTTCTTATGGCTGCTGTTTTGAGGGTACAGACACTGTCAGCCATTTCCTTTAGTAATCTAGCTTTAAGTGCAACTTTAGGCAAGACAAAGCTTTCTACAATGCAGTACATAAGTTGGTTTTTCATAATGGCCTGAAGTGCCTTTTTTTTTTTTTTTTTTTCTTGATTTGGACATCATCTGATGCTTTGCCCTGCCTCTCCTTTTTGCATAATGCCATTCCATGGGAGGGTAGGGCTGGTTACACCACATTTCATCTTGATGACATTGCTTGCCCCCAGCAAGAATCTTTTCCAGCAGGCATTGGTCTGCCACCATGTTGGGGAAGTGCTTTGAGTTCTTCAGGTGGTCACAGTTAAAGATTTCTCATAGGTGCTGCATGGTGGGTGTACAACTCCAAGGTAATGACAATATTGTTCACTATTGGGATGATTAGGTGACCACTTGGTGCAAATCAGACCTGCTGGAGAGGATGGTCACCAGAAATAGAAATGGTGAATTTCTCTGCAATGACTAGCTACAGAGGTACTGTAAGCGAGGGCTTGTGTTAAAGTATTCAGAATATGTAAATACTTTGTGTATAGTCTGGACACAGGTTCACGTTTAAGACAGTAGGAGAAATGGTGCAAAGATAATCCTCCTATAGATGCCAATCAAATCAAGTTTCAGAATTCTGATTACTTAGTGTAGACATTTACTTTGTACATTGCTCTTGATTGTGGTTAGTGTTCCGGCTTTAACATGTATTGGTAACCTGATGGCTTTATGTTCGTCTAACTTTTTTTTTTTTTTTTTATTATAAAGGAGTTCTCATATTCGAAATTTCACTGCTGCACACCCAGTTTACATTTCATTAAGAGACCGGAGTAATGCCTGTTCATGGACTAGTAGATCTGAAAGAACATATTACAAAGTCCCCAATCCTTCGCCTGCATGGAGTGGCTTGGCCGGAAGTGGCTCTCTGGCCCCCCAGTACCTGTCTGTCAGAAGTATTCACTCTTCAAGACCACTTTTTGATGACTCTGTGGTTGAGAAATCCTTGAAATCTTTGAAGGACAAAAAGAAAAAGCTGGAAGAAGGTGGTCCAGTCTATAGTGCAGCTACAGAGGTGGAGACTGTAAAGAAGTCTTTGGGACAGAAGGTCGTAGATGAGTTAAAGCACTACTATCATGGCTTCCGCCTTCTGTGGATCGACACCAAAATTGCTGCAAGAACGATGTTGCAGATTCTGAATGGAGCTATCCTGTCTCGAAGGGAAAGGAGACAGGTGAGGTTAAAATTAATTAGCCTAGGAATGGTGATTAAAGTGTACCCTTTTTATGAAAGTTCAAACTTCATATTAAACGAAACCTTTCACAGAATACTTACCTGTTACATATTAAAGGGAACCTGTATTAAGTTTTAAAGTATAACCAATGAGCTATCATTTGCAAACATGCTTAATATCTCCAGTGGTGCAAAGACCCTTGGGTTTGTTGCCCCCAACGCTTCCGTCTTCACCTGGGCTAATATGTTGAGTCTTTGACAGAGTGCATCGAAGTGCCACCCCACTGGATGGCATGGCACTTCACCAATGTACGTAATGTGTGTTGCCATGCATTGTGGTAAGAGAGACTGTAACAACACAGCTAACTACTCCTTAAAAAGAAAAAGAAGAAAAAAAAGCTCTGCTGACATTGGGAGTAGCGTCTGTTGCACAAGAGATGTTGAGTCTCTTCTGTCAAAAAATAAAGCTGTAACCATGTTTTAAATCCACTTAATTTTTGCTTTAAACTAAAAGTGTAAATCCTGTTGATCAAACACTGCAGGAAGCCTGCTGCTACTCATATGAACCTAAATGTTAAAGTTCACCTTTTTAAACAAAAAAAAAAAACTATTTCTCTTTCGTTTACTGGCGAACACAGCTCTCCAGTACTCTGAACTGTTGGGGTATATTGCCCCCTACAGGAGTGGGACACTAGGCAGAAAAATAGAACCTGGCTTCACCTATGGGCAGTCCTCTCAGCTATAGGTCTTCAGTTTTTTTTTTTTTTTTTTTTTTGTTTTTTTCCTGCCTAGTCAGGAGTAAGGACCTAGTTCCCTGCCACAATCTCTGGTCCTGGACACTATCTGCTATGGGGGCCCTGTGCCCGGTTCCCCCACTTACCTTGTGCTTGCAGCCTAGGCTCCATGTGCAGTGGGCATTTTGTTGTAACCTGGCGTATTTCATTGTCCGGCAGCCATGTTTGTCTAGTCCGGTGGCTGTTTTTAGCTGGTCCAGCGTGCTAAAGAGCAGCTGCCATTACAAAGGAGCCTCTGGGCAGTGATCTCAGTTGTGTGATGCTCTTCCTATTTCCCTGGTGCTGACTCCTGGGTCTTTCTCTTTCCCTTGGATGCTGCTTGTGGAGCAAGTGCATCCTGGTGCAGTCATTGCTACTCTGGCGGTTTGGTGAGTCTGGTGGAGTCTCTCCCTCTCTCTTCTGCAGGTTGTGGGGTCCTCTGTTTGCTGGTGACCTGATGGTGCTATCAGCGCGGCGGGGGTGTCCTTTTGCAGCACTAGACACTTTCTTTTGTGGGGGTCCCCCTTTTTAATAATGGAGTCTATGGAGTATGTTTCCCCACCTGACCCCCCCTCAGAGGCTGCAGGTCCCTCCTGGGTCCCAACCATCCATTTATGCATGGATGGCAGTCCTGGAGTAGTTTGTATCCCGGGTGAAGGTGGCTTTTGGGTGGCGGGCTAACAAAGCGCCCCCTGCCTTCCTCTGCCTCATCGGTTTACTTTGATCCTGAATCTGACTCCGCTGCCATAGACGGCGCCCACCCTGCGGGGTCTGCGGCCACGCTCCCACGAATTCTTCGGATAGTGAGGATGGTTTCTCCACACCTGTAGCTGCGCACGATACGGCACAGGTGGACGTACTGATTGTATCTGTACGTGAAACTTTAAAAATGGAGGATGAAGCTGCAGCGGAGGTGGCTTTCCCCTTTGGCACTCACAAGCTGTCTTGGGCGGCATAAGTGTTTCCTTATCCTTCCTATTTTGTCGCAAAAAACGTGTTTGTGGTTCCTGAACACTTTGCGGTGAGGTATCCCTTTGAGGAGTCCCTCCTTAAAAAGCGGACTGTTCCGCCGGTGGTGCATCCCACGGGTTTCCAGGTTGAATAATGCAACCATGATTCCAAATGACCGATCCGGTTGATGGGATTAGTGGAGGCGGTGGGCTGCAATATGTTCACTGTTGCTGGTTCAGGGCTTAGGCCGATCTTCACCATCGCTTTGGTGTTGCAAACTCTGACCGAGTGGGCTAAACTTTTTACGCCATGCCCTAGAGGGTGAGCAGCTTCCTCCTGCCTTTTTAGTGTACAGGTGGACCAGTTGGTCAAGGGGCTGCAGTTCATCTGTGGTGCCTCTTTGGATGTGGCTCCCCATCTCTAGGCTGTCTGTTTTGGCAGTGGTACTTGGGCACGTTTTGTGGCTTAAGCGTTGGTCCGTGGACCAGACCCCTAAAAAGCTCTTACTGATTTTACCTTTTCAGGGCGATCGCCTGTTTGGAGCTACCCTGAATATCATCAAAAGTCAAGAGTCAGAGGGGGGAAGAGTACCTTTCTTCCACAGGCTGGAAAGGGTAAGGGACCTCCTCGCGGAAGTGGCCTGTCTTTCTCCGCTCACAAGAGGTTTTTTTTTTTTTTTTTTCGTCCCTCCCAGACTCGACTGTCAAGGGTTCAAAACTTTTCAAGTCCTCCTCGGGAGGTCACAAGAGGCCCTGGTCTGGCAAGCCGAGTGCGGAATTCTCTAGACCCGCGGACAAGGCTCCTTCAGCATGAAGGTGCGCCTTCACCTGTGGGGGGGTATTTTCGCTAGTTTTCGGGCCCATGGACCTCTTTGGTAAATGACAAATTGGTCCGAGAAGTGATACTGTCCGGCTACAAGATCGAGTTTCATTCTTGCCCTCGGGAAAAGTTCTTCCCTCCCAAAGTGCGTCTGTCCCTGGACCGATTGCAAGCTCTCTTTGGGGCAGGGCAAGACCTGCTGCTTCAGGGTGTGATCGTCCCAGTTCCAGCCTCGGAACGGTTTCAGGGAATTTTATTCAATCCTGTTCACGATCCCAAAGAAAGAGGGCAAGGTACATCCAATTCTGAAGCTCAAGGCCCTGAACTGGTTTGTGTGGGTACAGAAGTTCTGAATGGAGTCCATTCGCACGGTGGTGGCATCCTTACATCAGGGGGATTTTCTTGCCTCTATCGACAGCAAGGATGCTTACTTGCAAATTCCAATATGTGCCCGACATCAGCGCTTCCTCTGGTTTGTGGTAGGAGAAGAGCATTATCAGTTCGTGGCATTACCCATTGGTCTTGCCTCAGCTCCTCTGGTCTTCTTAAAAGTGTTTTGTCCCGGTTCTGGCGTTGCTAAGCCAGCGGGGGATTGCGGTAATGGGCTATTTGGATGACCGTCTCTTGCAAGCTGAATTCTCTGACTTGATGGACAACATGGAGATCACTATATAGACCCTGAGGGAGTTCGGTTGGCTTCTTATTACCAGAAGTCTGCTCTGATTCCATCTAGAAAATTGGATTATCTGGGTCTGACTCTGGATTTAACTCTGGCCATAGTGTTCCTTCCTCTGGACAAACTCCAGAAGTTGCATGCTGCGATTCATCTCCTGCTGTCCAGCAGATGGTCATCCCTTCTGACTTGCATGCGGGTGCTGGGCTTGATGGTATCTACCTTCGAGGTGGTTCTGTTTGCACAGTTCCATACGAGGTCCCTTTTTTAAAGGGAGATCCTGATAATATGGGACAAGTGTCTGAAATCTCTGGACAGTTGAATCCGGCTAAGCCGGGAAACCAAGTGGTCTCTGGTCTGGTGGCTTCACTCTCTGGCTCTTTGGCAGGGCAAATACTTTTTCCCCTTATGTTGGACAGTGGTCACTATGGATGCCAGTCTCTGGGTGGGGAGGTGTCCTGCATCTGAGCTCTGCTCAGGGGGCTTTGGACACTGTAAGATTCCAGACATCACTGGACGGATTAACTCTGAGGGCTTCCGAGGTGGTTTCAGTCAGACAATGCATCGGCGGTGGCTTATGTAAATCACCGGGACAGAGCAAAGTGTATTGGGAGCCCTGGAAGTAGCCGGCATTCTCCGGTGGGCAGAACGCTTCGTTCCGGCCTTCTCCAGAAGTGGAAAATTGGCAGGCGCACTATCTGTCAGCAGGTGTTGGACCAAGGGGAGTGGTCCCTTCATCCTGACATGTTTCATCAGATATGTCTCTGGTGGGGAAACCCCCCGAGGTGGATCTGTTGGCGTTCTGGCCAAACAGAAAGGTGCCGAGGTTTGTGGCAAGGTCATTGGATCCTACGGCGCATACCACAGAGTGGAAACTGTGTGAATGAATTATTCCGCTTTGTGGCCAGAGCCTTGCATAGCCGCACTGTTTTTAAATTGTGGCAGCAGGTGTGGGGAGAAGATTCCCTGTCACGGGGGGGTTCGGGAGTGCGGACAGGCGCTTTTACTGTAACAGGTTACACCCTAAATATGGGTGTGACATGTTGCAAAAGGTGAACTTCTTTATTATAACATCCCCTTATTACTAATTCAATGAAGTGACCAGTGCTTGAATAATAATCTTGAGTGAGGAGTGTAATCACTTAAGATTTTTATTATTTGCGCACTGGTCACTTTTTCTTAGATTAGTATTAGGGGGATGTTCTATTTAAGTGGTTGCAAAGGCAAAAGGTTTTTTACCTTCGGTATGCAGCTACCTCCTCTGCCCCTCCAATGAGTAATTTCCTGTATTTTTCACAATGGTTATTATAGGAGTAGTTTCTTATGTTTTGGTTGCACTTCATTTAGGATAGCGCCACATTATCTTTTACCTTTTAGGTTCGGTTCACACTTGTGCGATGCAGGAACGCTGTGAATATGCTGTTCCCGCATCGCATCTGGCAGTTCACACTGCCATATGCGATACGCAGGGGGTGTCAATTAAAAGATAACGACACCCCCAGTTGCGATCGCAGTGCGATCTGCAAGTTCGCACAGAATCGGATCGCGCAAGTGTAAAGCACTGTGCGATCCGATTTGGATGCGGCTCAAAAACAGCCTCATGTGCGAGTTTGCTGCGGATGCGCTTCAAATTCAGCCATACAAAGTGTATGGCTGAACTCGCATCAGCACATAAGATCGCATGTAATGAAGGAGCAGTGCGCTCCGAATTACATGCGATCTCGCAAACCGCACAAGTGTGAACCGGCACTAAGTCTTTAAGCGGTATTGGGATACCTTCTACAGCAGCTTTTTTCTGAGATGGGTGCTTAATTTAAGGAAGTGCGGGTTTACTTTTTTAATATTGTTTGTTAAAAAAGCCATTTCTGTGCCCCCTTTCACTTATTATTATGCTCCAAGTCCCCAGTTATCAGTTTTTCAACTGTGTATTAAGTGTGATAATTTAAGCGCTACATTAAAACTTATTGTCATGTCCTTTTAATAATAAATGTAAGAAGACTAATATAAGAGAATAATGCCACGCACATACATATACATTCCCGCATGTGGATAGTAATACTTATAAACAATTATGCGGCACACCCTCTTTAGTGAAACAAGATTGTGATCAATTACTGTTTATTGAAAATACTCTGACCATAAACATCTATATTAAGCTTCACATCAAAAATGTATATAAATTAACAATCCACATCCTCATAAAGAGTCTGAATCTTCCATATTGCAATACAAGTCCATAAAAAATCCAATGACCATAATGACAAAACCAATCCTAAAGTAAAGTAGTATGCTGCATGCTCAAATATTAAAAATATCCACACTGCCATACAAGTGTATCCCACCACCTTCACTCTGCACTCACCCTTTAGAGCGAAGGTGGCGGGACACACTTGCATGATGGTGTGAGTACTTTTAATATTTGAACATGCAGCAAACTACTTTACTTTGGGATTTGCTTTAGTCTTTATCGTCATTGGAATTTTTATGCATTTTATCCATATTTTATTGTAATATGGAAGATTCAGACACTTTGAGGATGTGGATTGTCCATATAAATACATTTTTGATGTGAAGCTTAATATAGAGGTTTGTCACATAGAGTACTTTCACTAAATGGTAATTTATCACATTCTTTTGTGTCCCTAATGAAAGTGCGCTGCAAAGTTGTCTACAAGTAATTTTTCTGTAATTTATTGAAATTAGCCTTATTTTATTAAAAAAAAAAAAAATCAATAAATAAACAAAATAGATTGACTGTTGACACGAAAAATTACATGGGAGGTGGCTTGCATGATTAGTAGTCCTTTTTTTCCTGCTCCTAAAAATACTCCACGAGGAAATGCTTTACAGTTTTATAGTGTCCCTTCATTAAAAAAACATTTTTTAGAACTCTTGGTCATGCTGTGGCCAACTCCAGACAGTGAGAAGCTGAGAATAGAGCACTAGCTGTGAGCTGCTTGCAGGTTTTAATTGCTTTTTGAATTGGATATTACTTCTCTGAGCTGCAGAATGAGATATATGAAAGTGACTCACTGGCATAGATATGACGTGCATGATGATCCTGGAGCCTTGGATTTCATGCATACGCCTTTGTTTTGCTGTTACCACATGTTGCAGCGTTAGTAATGTTCTACCACTCATCTGACATGTCTGCACACAGTAGATGAGATGAAATACAACCTGCTTGCTTTCTGCAGTATACACTTTTGGCTGCCAGACTGTAATAAGATGCCAGCTGTCTGGTGTCATATCAGAAGGTTCAACATTTTAAAACGGAGTGTCTGATGCCTGTCTCTTCCCAAAGAATCACTGATTTAAAAAGATTCTTTTTCATCAATTTAATAAAGCTTGGTTTTAGTTCCACTGAGTATTGTGTAGGTAAATTTATTGGGACAGGAAAATAAAAAATATCTTGCTTGTAGGCTTGAGCTCCAGCGTCAGGAAAAAATCCTTGGCCCTGGGGCATTAGGCTTGACGATAATACTATTGTGTGTGGAAATGGTGCTCTCCCTGCTGAATCAGAGCTTAAACCCAAAACCAAGAATTTAGCACATTGCAGCTTACCAGTCCTCATGTTCTTGTGTGTTTTTTTTCTTATTTTTTGTTTATAGCATTTTTTTTTCACCTGGTAATCCTGCTAATAACCTATTTCTTGTCTGTGCCTATTCTTAGTCAGATAGGAACCCTGTACTGCGAGAATTATTAAGGCTCCCACTGATGGAACGCCATATGCAAATACCAGGTCTCTGGCCTCAATACTTTGTGTTATTGAACAAGGACAAGTATGCAGCTGGAAAGTCAGTGGAATGTTGCAACTCCTGATTTCTGGTCAGCGGTGACGCATAAAAGATAGTTACCAATAGAAAATCAATTTTTGGGGGTGCAACGAAAACTTTGTATAAGGTCTGAGTCATTTCAGTGGGAGTTTACACAGAGCTAATGCTTCCTCCCCACCCCACAGAGCTAGGCTAGTCAAAAAGCACAGCATTGTCCTATAGAATAAGCCACATACAGTGCATCTGGAAGCTTTTCAAAGCGCTTCACTTTTTCTACATTTTATGTTACATGCTTATTCCAAAATGGACTAAATTCAAAATTCTCCTCAAAATTCTACAAACAATACCCCATAATGACAACGTGAAAGAAGTTTGTTTGATATCTTTGCAAATTTATTAAAGCGGAGTTCCACCCAAAAGTGGAACTTCCGCTTTAAATAGTCCTAATCCCCTGACATGCCACATTTGGCATGTCATTTTTTTGGGGGGGGGGGGGAGCGGGTACCTAGTTTTGACATGTACCCGCTCCCACTTCCGCTCGGAGCGCCGCGGCGCCCTGAGCGGAAGTTCTCCTCTCTCCCTGCAATCTTCTGGGACATGTCAGAGGTCCCAGAAAATTGCCGGCCAATCACGACGCATAGCGCAACTCGCGCATGCGCAGTGCGTACCCAGCTGTAAAGCCGCAAACTGTCACAGCCGGGTGCCCACATCAGTGATGCCGGCGGAGCAGAGAGGGAGAAGACAGCGCATCGCTGGACCGTGGGACAGGTGAGTGTGCGGTTAGGCTGGAACTCCGCTTTAAAATTAAAAAAATAACTGAAAAAAACCCAGGTACAAGAAGTATTCACAGCCTTTGCCATGACACTCAAAATTGAGCTCTGGTGCATCCTGTTTCCACTGATCATCCTAGAGATGTTTCTACAACTTCATTGGAGTCCACTTGCGGTAAATTCAGTTGATTGGACATGATTTGGAAAGGCACACAACTGTCTGTCTATATAAGGTCTCACAGTTATAAATGCATGTCAGAGCACAAACTAAGACATGAAGTCCAAGGAATTGTCTGTAGACCTCGGAGACAGGATTGCATCGGTGCACAGATCTGGGGAAAGGTACAGAAAAAGGTCTGCCTCATTAAAGGTCCCAATAAGCACAGTGGCCTCCATCATTCATAAAGGGTAGAAATTTGGAACCTCCAGGACTCTTCCTAGAGTGTGCCGCCTGGTCAAATAGATGCGGGAGAAAGGCCTTAGTCAGGTAGGTGACTAAGAACCCGATGGTCACTCTGACAGAGCTCCAGCGTTTCTCTGTGGACAAAGGAGAACCTTCCAGAAGAACAACCATCTCTGCAACACTCCACCAATCAGGCCTGTATGGTAGTGTGGCAGTACAGAAGCCTCTTTTCAGTAAGGCTCTGTTTCCACTGTTGCGACGTGACACATGTCAAGTCGCACAGCAAGTCAAGTCATTCATTTCTATTTGGCCCGTTCTCACTGCCGCGACTTGAGTTGCGGCGACTTGAAAAGTAGTTTGTGCGCTACTTTTGGGCCGACTTCAGTGCGACTTCCTTCTATAATGAGGGACAAGTCTCACTGAAAGCCGCGAACAAGTAACACTACAGAGTCACGCTAGAAGTAGCATGACTCTGTAGCCTCAGCAGTGGAAACGGAGCCTAAAAGGCACATGACAGCCTGCCTGGAGTTTGCCAAAAGGCACCTGAAGGACTCTCGGACAATGAAAAAATTCTCTGGTCAAATGAAACAAAGATTGAACGCTTTAACCTGATTGGCAAGCGTCATGTCTGGAGGAAACCAGGCACCGCTCATCACCTGGCCGATACCATCCCTACAGTGAAGCACAATGGTGGCAGCATCATGCTGTGGGGATGTTTTTCTTGCGGCAGGAATTGGGAGACTAGTTAGGATCAAGGGAAAGCTTAATGCAGCAATGTACAGACATCGTTGATGATAATAACCTGCTCCAGAGCTCTCTGGACCTCAGACTGGGGCGAAGATTCATCTTCCAACAGGACAACGACCCTAAGCACACAGTCAGGATAGTGAAGGATTGGCTAAAGGTCAACTCTGAATGTCCTTGAGTGGCCCAGGCAGTGCCCAGTTATGAACCTGCTAGAACATCTCTAGGGAGATCTGAAAATGGCCGTGCACTGACGCTCCTCATCCAACCTGATGGCGCTGGAGCAGTCCTGTAAAGATGAATGGGAGAAACTGCCCAAAAATAGGTATGCCGAACTTGTAGCATCATACTTAGACTTGAGGCTGTTATTGGTGCCAAAGGTGCTTCAACAAAGTATTGAGCAAAGGCTGTGAATACTTGGGTACATGGGATTTTTTTTATTTTTAATAAATTTGCAAAGATTTCAAAAAAACTTCTTTCACATTGTCATTATGGAGTATTGTTTGTAGAATTTTGAGGAAAATAATGAATTTCATCCATTTTGAAATAAGGCTGTAACAACAAAATGTGGAAAAAGTGAAGTGCTGTGAATATTTTCCAGATTCACTGTACTCCATATTTGGAATTATCTCTACCCCTGGGTGCTGCATGGAATGGCAGAGGAAGTTAAGGAAAGGTATGGGTTTGCTGCTGGGGAGGGGTTATTAAAGCAAACCAGTTGATTTGCCATTCTACAAATTTAGAAGTCCACAGGCAAGCTGAAAGCACCAAGTGATATAATAATGAGGAATGATGCAATATAAAGTGAAGCCATTTTCTTTTATTATTGTCAGACTTGTGGCTCTCTGTAATGTTGCTCATGTCTTACAGTTCCTGAGGATATGCGCTGACCTCTTCCGACTGGTCCCTTTCCTTGTTTTCGTCATTGTCCCCTTCATGGAGTTTCTTCTGCCAGTTGCACTGAAGCTGTTTCCACAGATGCTGCCTTCCACATTTGAGACCACTTCTAAGAAGGTGAGATAGAACCTGTATAGTTATCCATTTATCATCTATTCCGGCCCGACCTGTGTCTTCTGCAGCATCTTTTCTTGAGGCTTTTGATATGAAAAATATTGGATAAAGTCATTAAAGTGATTGTAAAGTCTCTCCCTTTTTTTTTATGTTAAAAATAACAAACCTATCATACTTATCTGCTCTGTGAAATGGTTTTGCACCGAGCAGCCCAGATGCTCCTCTTCTTGGGTCCCTCTTCTGTGCTCCTGGCCCTCCCTCCTGTTGGAGATGTTTCCGCTGACAGCCGCCTGTTATCGACAAGATCCGCTTAAGACGATCCGTTCGCCATCCGTCGGATTTAATCGGATTTAGGTTTTTTTCTATCGTCCATTGACAGATGCAGCTCTTATGCTTCTTATACCATTGGGTTATGCTACCCCCTACAGGAGGAGTACTAGGAAGTGAAAGATTTCACTGACACGCCTACAGGGGCTGTTCTTCACGGCATAACCCCACACACTCTGCCACAATCAAGTTTCTTGCTGCCTAGTGAAGGAGTAGGACCTAGGTTTCCTGCTGGGACTTGAGTCTCGAGTTTTTTTTGTTCATTTAAGATTTTTTCTGTTTATTTCTTTTACTCACTAACGCTAGCTAGTGCCAGGGGGATCCTCCTGGTGAACTACAAGCGACAGCCGGCTGACCTTTCTCACTGGATAATATAGATCCTTACGATCTCTCAGCCTGGCCGCCGAGCGTGAGCAGGTTATAGTCCCGCACTAGGCCTCGCCACGACAGAGCCCCTGTGGACAGGGACGAGCCTGCGAGTGGATGCCTCGCTGGGACACATCGACCTGGAACCCTTTGTGATTCGCAGCGTACCCCTCGGCTGGCAGCACCCCCACTAAGGGTGGGAGGTGGTCTGTCCAGAGCGGAGCCCACCTGGTCCATGGTATGTTGAGTAAACTGAGCCCCCCCATGTCCCTAATGGCCTCTGGGAGGGTAATGTGGGCCACTCCTGGGGATAATAGGACCCGTTTTCCTAAAAGATCCCCCTGGCCTATGAGGATTCCGTCCCTGCCCTCCCTGCTCCCGCATGGGGGCGCTATATTCGGCGCCTGCCGCCCGAGGGGGAGGGGGGTGTACAGTGGTACCTTTCATCCTTTGGGGTCTTTTTAGGTAGATCCCTGGTGTGACCTTGTATCTGGGTCCTGACCGCATGGCAGCGTTTGGCCGCAATCTTAGGTGTGGGCATCAGCTCCCTGTGTGTGAGGTGATGTGGCCATTTCTCTGTCGCTCATTGACAGACGCAGTCCTCTTGATTAATATCAAATCGGGTTATACTGCCCTCTACAGGAGTAGGACACTAGGCAGAAGGAAAACGTTCTGGCCACACCTTAGGGGCAGTCCCAGAGGGTATATCCTCTCTCTCCCTGCTACAGGATGTCATTTTTTTTTCTGTCTAGTTAGGAGTAAGGACCCAAGTTCCTTGCTGGGATCTTTGGTCCTGGCAAGATTTTTTTTTTTTTTTAGAAATTTTTTTTTAGGCAGCTTTCTTCTCCAATTGTTCCTGTGAGATCTTCAAGCAAGTATGCTGAGACTGGGCGACGGGCTGGATGTTAGGATCCAGTGGTCACCCCAGTCAGCCTACGAGCGCGTGCAGGCCCTAGCTCCGCGCTGGGTCGGCCGCGACATAGTCCCACTGGACGGGGACTGACCCTGCGAGTTAAACGTCTCCCCTGGACGCCGACGACCAGTTGGAAACTGAGTCACGGCGTCCGTATTGGTCGACAGCCCCCCACCTCGGTGGAGAGGGGTTCTGTCAGGAGTTGGCGCCCGCAGGTTCCGGTATGGTGAGTAAAATGTTCCCCCTCTCCCCCCTCCTGGGTTTGTGGGTGGACGCGGGCCCCTCCCTGGGATGACCGGAATCCTGGATCCCCCCCCCCCTCTATCCTATAATAGGTGTCACAGATCCGCCTCTTGGGGGTGATTTAGTGAAAAGGAACCAGAAGGGCTTGGTTTGGGAGCTGACAATCGGTTACTGTATGAGGGGCACTGCACTGTAAGGGATCATGACTGTAGTCAGTGGCTGGCATTTCTATTAGGATGGCCATGTAAGAGGGCTTACCTGATACATAAGGTGCAATACAGGCCGATGCCTGTGCCGTAAGGATCTATATTCAGTGAGAAAGGTCAGCCGGCTGTCGCTTGTAGTTCACCAGGAGGATCCCCCTGGCACTAGCTAGCGTTAGTGAGTAAAAGAAATAAGTTTTTTTCTTTGAAATTATTTTTTTTGTTTGCTGGCAAGTGTCTTGTATAATTATGGGCCCTGCCACACATGTATCCCCACCTGATCCCCTCGAGGTGGCCGCAGGACCCTCCAGTGCCCCACTTGTGTTTGATGCATTATCAGCAGTGATTGATGCATTATCAGCAGTTTTGGAGTCTTTGGTATCCCGGGTGGAGGTAGCCTGTCAGGGACGGGGGTCGAGGAAGCGACCCCCGCCTACCCCTATTTCATCTGATACTTCAGATACGGATTCTGAGCTGGTCACTGCAGCTGCAGGTCCCTCTGCTGGGGCTGCTGTCTCGGGTACGGTCTCCTCAGATAGTGAGGAGGACGTTTCTGCCTCCGCCATAGTGCAAGAAGAAGCGTTAGTGAACGCACTAGTCATGTCTGTCCGGGAAACCTTAAGTCTTGAGGTTACACCGGCAGAGGTAGATGACACTGAGATTCCCTTTGGTACCAGCAAGCCTACCAAAATGGTGAAGGTTTTTCCCTTGCCCAAATGTTTTGGTAACCTAATTAAGGAGGAATGGGATCATCCAAAACGAACCCCTGCTATTTCCAAACGCATTGCTAGTCGCTATCCGTTTGAGGAATCCCTCCTTAAGAAATGGACGGTACCACCAGTGGTGGACCCACCAATTTCCAGACTAAATAAAGCCACTGTTATCCCGTTGGAGGACGCTCCATCCTTTAGGGATCCGGTGAATCGAAAAGTGGAAGCCGAATCTCGCTCCATTTTTTTCCCTGATAGGGTCAACATTTAGGCCAGTGATTGCCATTGGTTTAGTTTCACAAACATTGACAGAATGGACCAAATTGTTACGCCGTGACATAAAGGGGAGAAGTATCCCCCCCAGCAGTATCAGATTTGCTGGAGCAGATTATACAGGGGCTACAGTACATCTGTGACACCGCCCTGGATGCCACTCCCTTGCTAGGGCGTGCATCTGTTTCAGCAGTGGTCCTCAGACGCGTGTTTATGGTTAAAGTGCTGGTCGGCTGATCAAGGTTCCAAAAAGACTTTGGCTAATCTTCCCTTTAAGGGGGATCGCCTGTTTGGAGCCACATTGGATGAGATTATAAAGGATCTCACTGGGGGTAAGAGCACTTTTTTTCGTGGGAGAGAGAGAGCGGGAGACTTCACAGAGCATCACAGCACACAGCAGAGGCAGCTTGAAGGAAGTTTGCCTCTTTCCCCCTGAAGAGGTTGTTAAATCAAGACTGAGGCTCGGAACGCACATCCGGCGGTTGAGACGCACGCCACTTCCAGGTGCGCACCGCGAGAGAGGAGGTTGCGGCTCCTATGCCAGACGGATGCATTTTAGGTTCTATGACTATGTGAGTACATGTCTTTTTGATTGAAATTAAGCTAATTTTAAACGATAATACACTATCGGAGGCTCCTTTCCCTTCTCTTCTTCATACCCGGGTACTGTACTGGAATCTTTCTGTATCTATTGAGCGGACATCATATTATCCATAACGGAGTGAGATCGAGTACTAGGGACGTCCAGGTTGCCAGTGTATGGGAGCGATCCCTAAATATCGACCTGCTGGTTACCCCTGTAGGGGTAAAGGAATCTGGTAAGCGCAGGACCCCATAGAGAAAAGAGCACTTGAACCACCATATATGGACTATATATATATATATATATATATATATATATATATATATATATATATATATATATATATATATATATATATATATAATCTCTTTTTCGGATCTTTTAACCCACTGTGAATGCACATGTTCTGGGATTGCTTTGTATGATCTCCTACAGAGACACCCCATTTTTTGCTGCCGGTTTTGCACAGTTATAATATAATTTTTCCACCTTGCACTTATTTACTGGCAGATATATATTTTTTTTTTTTCACTTATATTTATTATTGTTATATTTATTGCTTGTGAATTTATGGTTGCTATTATATGAGATATTTATTTATTCATTCATCACTCCACTTCCAATATTCACTATTGCACTCCTGCACTTTATATTTATTAATTGCACGTATTGTATTTATTTGTTGTATTCCATTGCAATAGTTCCTTATTATTATATATTTTTTTGTGTACATCATCTTGTTTTGGCACATAGACCACCACTCGTGACCTTTTGATTTTACTTAGCGTAGGGGTCCTTATGTTATGTTCTTATAAGGATACACATAGGTCTTAATGTAGCTTTTATTACACAAATTTTTATTACAGTTCTATTTTGCACATATTTCATATAAAATTCAACTTAGGAGTGACGCAACCACAAATTGATTTCCCGAATACCCCACTAGGCAGCGCCAATCACTTCTTCTATTCTCCCCTTATACTTTTTTACCACAGACAGCTAAAGGTAAAGGACCTCGTAACAGGCGAGGACCTTCCTTTTCCGCTCATAAAAAGTTTGTTCGCTCCGCTGGGGCGGGAGATAAGGGGAAGTCCTCCAAAGCCCCTTCAGGGGGTTTCAGAGGGCGCTGGTCGGGAAAACAAAAGCCCGACTCAGCCAAACCTGAAGATAAGACAGCCGGAAGGTGCGCCCCACCCATCTCTGGGTTGGGGGGACGTCTTCACCGGTTTCCGGATCCATGGCTTTCCAGAATCCCGGACAAAGGGGTTTGCGAGGTCATGCGGTCGGGATACAAAATCAAGTTTCAATCACTTCTACCGGTGTGATTCTTCCCTTCCAATATTCGACTCTCCCCGGATCGCTTAAAAGCTTTGCGGGGAGCAGTAATAGACTTGATGCAACAGGGAGCGGCAGTTCCCGCTCCTTGAGCAGAACGTTTTCTTCACTTTTGCGAAAGATCACAAAAGGAGATTCTTTTCAGATTAAATCGGAATCCCGATTCTCTGGACAATCGGATCCGATTGAGCGAGCGGACCAGAGAGTCTCTGGTCTGGTAGCTTCGGTCTCCGATGCTCAGCCAGGGGAAGTCATTTCTTCCGACAGAATCCAAGTTACCGATAAATGTATTGGAACTGAGAGCGATCAGACTTTGTCTGATTCGCTGGACCAAGTAGCTTCAGGGCAACCCGGTTTGGACTCAGTTGGACAAGGCCACGGCCGTGGCTTATGTCAACCACCAAGGGGGCACCAAGAGTGCCCTGGCGGCCATAGAGGTGGCCAGCATTATTCATTGGGCGGAACGGTTTGTTCCGGCTCTCCCTGCAGTATGCACTCCGGGGGTGGAAAATTGGCTGACAGATTAGGTCAGCCGTTAGATTCTGGATTTTCATCCAGAGATATTTCACCAGCGGTGCCTTCATTGGGGCACCCTGGAGGTGGTTCTGTTGGCAACTCGGCTCAACAGGAAGGCGCGGAGTTTTGTAACCCGCTCCCGAGATCCGCGAACGAACACAGCAGACGCGTGGGGACAGTATCAGCTACTGTATGTCTTCCCTCCTCTCAAGTTGCTGCTGAAGCTTCTTCGCAGGATAGAGGTGGAAGGAATTCCAGTTATCCTGGTATTTCCAGACTGACCTCTTCAAGCCGAGTACGCCGACTTCGTCAGGCTGGTCGCGGACGCTCCCTAGAGACTTCCTCTCAGGGAGGATCTGCGGTCTCAGGGACCGATCTTCCATCCTGCTTTACAATCGCTGGCTTTAACGGCCTGGCTATTGAGACTCGGGTGCTGAAGGACAAGGGATTGTCAACTTCAGTTATTCCTACTTTAATTAAAGCAAGGAAAGCGACTTCTAGAAAAGTCTATCATCACACATGGAGGTCTTATATTGCGTGGTGTGAATCCTTTGGATTTCCTCCACGGGCCTATTCGGTGACCCGAATCTTGGCTTTTCTGCAACAAGGAGTTGAGCAGAAGCTGGCCTTGAGTACTATCAAGGGTCAGGTTTCAGCGTTAGCAATCTTCTTCCAGAAACCTTTGGCTACCCATTCCTTGGTGCGGAATTTCATCCAGGGGGTGCGGCACAGACGGTGGTACAGGCTTATTCTATTAAGGGTCGGATTCCTCCGTTCCCTGTTAAGGCGCACTCCACTCGGGCGCTTAGTGCTTCCTGGGCCTTCCGCCATCAGGCGTCAGTGGTCCAGGTTTGCAAGGCGGCTACCTGGTCGTCAGTTCATACCTTTACAAAATTTTATAAAGTTGATCTGATGGCATCGGCGGATGCCTCTTTTGGCCGCAAGGTTTTGCAGGCCGCAATTTGAAGAGACCGTTGGTCTACCTCGAGGGTTTTTTTCTGTTGGATTTTCAGTTGAGTCTCATCCTTTGGTTTGATGAGCCTTTAAGACTTCTAGTCGGCACCGGTTGGGCCTTCTGGATTTAAATTTTGATTTCTGTTATCCCACCCCTCATTTGTGGCACTGCTTTGGGACGTCCCGATTTGATTTTAATCAAGAGGACTGTGTCTGTCAATGAGCGACAGAGAAAAATGGATTTTTGTAAAATCTTACCGTAAAATCCTTTTCTCTTAAGCTCATTGACAGACGCAGTACCCGCCCCTCTACTTTTGTGTTGGGTTAAATTCTCTGACACTGCTTTGTGACATAACTGACATCCTGTAGCAGGGAGAGAGAGGATATACCCTCTGGGACTGCCCCTAAGGTGTGGCCAGAACGTTTTCCTTCTGCCTAGTGTCCTACTCCTGTAGAGGGCAGTATAACACGATTTGATATTAATCAAGAGGACTGCGTCTGTCAATGAGCTTAAGAGAAAAGTATTTTACGGTAAGATTTTACAAAAATCAATTTTTTCCCTGGGCTTCCTATACATTGCATTGGCGCCATTTTGTTGTAGCCTGGAGCTACACATGCAGTACGGCCTCTTGTGGATTGATGTCACTTCCTGCAACATCGCTTTCTGTGCTCAGTTATCCATGCTGCAGATGTTGCTGGTTCCTCTGTGAGGTGGTACAGTATTGGGGGTCGTTTCTAGGCATTTCCTGCGCACTCTACCTGCCGTTGTTTAAAGGGTAACTCAGTGTACAGCGCGATCGGGCGGTGCGGCCTGCGATCGCGAATTTTAAATGGGCTGTGCACTTTTTTTTGTAACATTGCAAAATGGAGTCCCAGGCGGTAAATTCTCCATCAGATCCCTTCAGTGCGATTGCCAGTACGTCTGACTCGCAGTCCATAGTGTCTTTCTGCAGCATTGGAAAGTCTGGCATCAAAGGTTGATCTTGTCATAAAACAAATTGATAGCCAAAAACAGCTGCTGTCTTCTCTGTCTTCTGACTCAGAGACTGCTATGGTCGCCATGGACAACCCCCTCCCTGAGGGATCCCTGTCCTTGTATTCGGATGGCGAAGAGGACCTGTCGTCCTCAGCTGAAGCGTGGGAACACGCTATGGTGGAAGCACTGATTTGTTCAGTGAGGGAAAATTACATTTGACTTAGCCTACACAGTCAGGAATGGGGGTGGTTTTTGGCTCCCACAAGGCCCAGAGATCGGGTCCAGTGTTTCCTTGTTCCGAGGAATGTCACGATATTGTGAATGAACAATGGCCATGCATTAAGCACGTGCTGGTGGTGCCAAAGCGCTTTAAATGCTGTTATCCCTTTGCGGACTCGGTTTCGAACCGCTGGATGGTGCCACCTAGGGTGGACCACCCTGTTTCCAGGTTTAACAAATCTACTGTGGTACCCGTGGAAGATTCCCCGACCTTCAAGGACCCGGTGGACAGACGGGTGGAATGCCTTTTCCCACCACCTTCATGTTTTGGCGGATTCAGTACTAAAACCGATCTTTTTGTCCCTTCTGGTTTCACAGATGGTAATGGAATGGGTTAAAGTTCTTAGGGGGTAACTTGAACACTGAGTTCCCCTGACCTTGATTGTACTTACGGACCAGGCCCTGGTGTTTCTGTGTGATGTGTCCACACATCACTCTGGTTGCCAGAGTGTCAGCGGTAGGGATTGCCATAAACCTCATGGTGTGGCTTTAGAGCTGGTCGGCTGACCAGGTTTCTAAGAAGGCCATAACATATCTCCCCTTTCTGGGTGAGCATTTGTTTGGAGATTCCTTGGATGAGTTGATATAAGGCTTAACTGGGGGTAAGAGCACTTTTTTTTCCCCCAATCCTCCAAAGGCAAGGTGTCCCGTGGTTGGCGGGGGTCCCCTTTCATGGTTCATAGCTGGCTTTTTCATGCCTCGGGCACAAGAGAAAGGTAAACCGTTCAGGGCCTCTGGAGGGAGCAAAAAAGGCTTGGTTGAGTAAGCCCAAGACCAGTCAATCCGGTTTGGCAGACAAATCCTCTTCTGCATGAAGGCGGCGCCCTCACCAGTTTCTGGGGTGGGGGAACGTCTGCGATTTCTTTCAGGAACCCTGGATGTCCTTGATCCAGGACAAATGGGTTCACAAACCGATTCGTTCAGGGTACAAGATCGAATTTCGGTCTCGGCCAGCAGACAGATTCTTTCCCTCAAATCTTCGTCTGTCTCCAGATAGCTTGCAGGATCTCAGGGAGGCAGTGCGGGGCCTCCTAGCACAAGGAGTGATTGTGTCGGTTCCAAAATCCAGGAACGATTTTGAAGTTTTTATTTAAACCTGTTCACGGTGCCCAGGAAAGAGGGCAAGGTGCGTCCTATTTTGGACCGCAAGTCTCTCAACCGCTTTGTGCGGGTGCAGAAGTTTTGGATGGAATCCATTCGGTCGGTAGTAGCGTCTTTAAATCGGGGGGATTTTCTAGCCTCCATCGATATCAAAGATCAAAGAGGGATTGCAATCCTAGGATATCTGGACGATCTCCTGTTGAGAGCAAATTCTCACCCAGCCTTGTTGGGCGATCTGTCGATCACGGTTCAGACCCTTCAAGAGTTCGGGTGGACTATCAACTTCAAAAAATCTGCACTGACCCACTGGCAAGGGTCTGTCTTCCCGGAGACAAACTTTTGAAGTTGAAGGGAGGGATCCGGTTGCTGCTGCAAAGCGATTTTCTTTTTTCTACAGACATGCATGAAAGCCCTGGGTCTGATGGTGTCTACTTTCGAGGCGGCCCCAGTCGCTCAGTTTCATTCCAGGCCTCTGCAAAAGGAGATCCTTATCAAGTGGAACAAGGATCCACAGTCCTTAGACAGATAAGTTTGAGCCGACTCACGAGGTCAACGCTCTATTGGTGGCTTCAGTCCTTTCTACCGCTGCTGTGGACAGTGGTCACCACGGATGCCAGCCTGTCGGGCTGGGGCGGAGTGCCGGACAACCTCTGTGCCCAGGGAGTCTGGTCAACAGAGGAGTCTTCTTTACCAATCAATGTTCTGGAACTCCGAGCAATCAAGCTTTGTCTGATCTATTGGACAAATCGGCTGCGCAGTCTCCCGATTCAGATCCAATCGGTCAATGCTGTGGCCTACATCAGTCATCAAGGGGGCACAAATGGTGCCCGGCCAGCCCAGGAGGGGTCACTCCAATCGGAGGTATTTTGTCTCCTGTGTGTCCGTTGGACTTGTTTGCGGCTCGACTAAAGAAAAAGGGTCTCGAGCTCTGGCCACGAACCTATGGCCGATGCAACAGACGCATTGGTAGCTCCTTGGAGCCAGTATCGGCTGATTTATGCCTTTCTTCCGATACATTTGTTAAGGTTTCTCCACAGGTTGGCGGTAGAAAATGTTACTGTGATTCTGGAGGCTCTAGACTGGCCTCGTCGGTCTTGGTGCGCAGACCTAGTAAAGATGGTCATCGAGCCACCTTGGCGGTTGCCTCTGCCAGAAGTCCTGCTGTCTCAGGGGCCGATCTTCCATCCTGCTTTATGGTCGCTGGCTTTAACGGCATGGCTGTTGAAGGGCAGGTGCTGAAAGATGGAGATCTCCTTGAGTCTGTGATATCTACCCTGCTGAGGGCTAGAAAAGCGACTTCCAGAAAGATTTATCATCGCATGTGGCAGTTGTATATTTCATGGTGTGAATCGCAAATATTGCACCCTTGCCTTTTTTTGTTGGGCTAGGATCTTGGCTTTCTTGCAGAAATGCAATGCCCATTAGCTGCTAATACCTTAATTCGCACCTTTATTCAAGGAGTGCGTCATATGGCTCCTCCGAGAAGATCCCCCTTGCCTCAGTGGGAATTGACTTTGGTTTTGTCAATTCTTCAAAAGCCTCCCTTTGAGAATATGAAGGACATATCTCTGCCCTTTATCTTAGAAGGTTGCCTTTTTGGAGGCTATTACTTCTGCCAGCAAAGTATCTGAGTTGGCGGCGCTTTCTTGTCCGCCTTATTTGGTCGTCCACAGAAATAAAGTGGTACTCTGACCTAATCCGTCTTTTCTCCCTAAGCTGGTGTCTGATTTCCATTTAAATGAAGACATTGTTTTGTCTTCACTCTGTCCGAAGTCTAAGCATCCCAAGGAAATTGCCTTGCACTCTCTGGATGTGGTTCAGGCGATCAGGGTTTACCGGTCGGCCACGGAGTCCTTTAGGAAATCAGACTTTTTGTCCTTGCTGAGGGATCTTGTAAGGGTTTGGCTGCATCTGCTGCGGCTATATCCAGATGGATTAGGCAGACGGTTATACAGGCTTATTTATTGAAGGGTCAGGTTCCTCCTTTCCCTGTGACAACGTGTCCTACCAGAGCGCTGAGTGCCTCTTGGGCTTTTTATCATCTGGCCACTGTTACTCGAGTGTGTAAAGCTGCGACCTGGTCGTCCGTGCATACTTTTACAAAATTCTCTTTTGTTTGCATCTTCGGATGCATCCTTTGGCCTCAAGGTTTTCAGGCTGCTGTTTTTAAAGAGACTTGTTTTTCTCTTTCAGGGGTTTATCTTTTTTTCTCTATGGGTAAGCTCCTGTTCCTGGTTGAGCTTTGTTACCCAGTTGGCTAAGTTTAGCCTTTGGAAAAATCGTTACCTGTTTTTTGGTTGCGTTCTTCCCACCCCTCATGTCTACACTGCTTTGGGACGTCCCTGTGGTATAAGAACTGGGGCTGTCAATAGACAATGGAGAAAACTGGATTTTTGTAAGAACTTACCGTAAAATCCTTTTTCTCTGAAATCCCTCTGTTATGGGGATGGTTTGTGTTTTTTTTTTTTTTCACTGCTTGCTACGAAACCTGGCTTGTGGCAGAGTGTGGGGGGGGGGGGGGGGTTATGCCATAAAGGACAGCCCCTGTAAGCATGTCTGTGAAATTTTTCATTGCCTAGTACTACTCCTGTAGGGGGCAGCATAACCCTATGGTATAAGAAGCATAAGAGCTTCGTCTGTCGATGGACTTAAGAGAAAAGGATTTTACGGTAAGTTCTTACAAAAATCCAGTTTTTACTGCTGTTGGTTTTTCTGTTGGCTAGATTCAGCCTCACTATTTGTCCTGACTGTTGTCACCAAATGAGAAAAGTGATGAGGAATTCCAAATTTTTAGACTGTGACTGTAAATCTTTAAATGGGAACTGTACTATTAACTGCCAAAGGGGGGAGATGTCCCCTCACTTTTGGTGGGATTCCTTTTTCCTTTTTTTTGGGATACTCAAATAGTAATGGGAACTAGATGGGTTATAATGCTTCCCTAATCTATCTAAAGCTGAAAGTTTTTGACTTTATTCCATTATTTTCTAACCCCTGGTCAAAAATGTCGTGCCTGCAGTTTTTTTTTACGGTCTTGTGTATGCAATAAAGGTTTTCCGAATCAACCTTTTTAGGCTTAACTGAAGGCATATAAAGGTGCCTGTTGTTTTTAAGCTATACCACGCTCCCTGGGTGCGTTTGGGGCTGTTCACTAGTATGGATGTCAAATTGGGAGCAGCATCTGTCCGTGCAGCAGCTGTGTCCCAATTGACAACAATGGGACTGCCTGCATGGGGATGCACAGAACACCTGTGGATACCTGTGAGTAAACACAGCCCTCCACATGTGTACGCTTTTGTACACCTCATGTAAATGAGGCCTTTATTACAACGATTACTTTTTCTTTCCAGAACATGTGCTTTCCTGTCCCGGTTAATGAAATTTAATGAAGGCATTATTAGTTGGAAGGATTTTGTACTAATACTGATGGTTTTTACCCTCAGGATGACAGATTGAAGAAAGAGCTGAGAGTGAAGCTGGAAGTGGCCAAGTTCTTGCAGGATACTATTGAGGAGATGGCACTGAGGAACAAAGCTGCCAAAGGAGATGTGACCAACGAGTTTTCCTCTTTTTTCCAGAAGGTAAGAATATTTTATGGGGGGAGAGGAGTAGAAATACTTCAAACCCCACAACTGCAGTAGAAAATGTTTTCTAGTGTTGAGGCTGTTACAGGCCAGTACAGGTTTCTTTTTTTTTTTTTTTTTTTTTTTTTTGACGAAGTGAAGGTATACTGCATATATGAATGTAATAGGTTTATAGATATATGCAGTGTAAAACTGAATAATAAAGGGTAATTCAACCTTTGTTAAATTACATATTTAATGACTTTATAAACCATTTGGTAATTTAATTATAAAAAAAAAAACCCAGCTGATTTCAGTCTGCAGTCATTTGATTTTCTGCTAAAACTATTCCCAAAGAGTGCAAATATAGTTTTTCTGTCCGCATGGCAAGACTGCAAGTGTTCTGTTGTGTACAGGTCTACTCCAGTACTGTAATTTCTTGCTAATGTGATTGGCTGTCTCCTAGATACCATTAGCAGTCCATTTAATTGTATTTATTTCCCAATATTAAAAACTAAGAAGTAGAGTAAATCAGTATAACACATGCAAGTTAAGTTGCCTGTTGCCAGATCATTCATTTCAGAAAATATCTTCACATAGGAATGTGTTTAACATATTTTATACATTTTACAAGCCTTCCTTGTAAAGACAGACTGCTGTTGGGCACCGGCATCTTGGATATGATGTCAGCAGCTCAAGGAGGCTTAAAGTGGTTAGAAAGCCTTAAGGCTTTTTACCTTATTGCAAAAACTTCTACTTAGCCCAATCTCGATCCTGCACTGTGCATGAGAGCACCAGCTCTCTCTCTCCTCACTGGACAGATTGATAGAAATAGGAGTCTTTAGCTCCCAAGCTCCCACTGCTGTCAATCAAATCCTGTGATGGAGGTGGAGGAGGGGGCTTGGGTAGCAGAGCCACCCTGCCCGGTCTGTCTATAGGAGTCTGTCTTGGGAATATACCTACACAATTGCCCCCATAGAAAGTGTCTTTCTATGGGGGACTGGCTGAAGAGGAGTAGCCAAGAGCACCAGCGGGGACTCTAGAAGTGAATCTGGGCTGCTCTGTGCAAAACCATTCCACAGAGCAGGTAAGTATGACTTCTTATTATTCTTTGTTTTTTAAATTGAAGCTTTATTAGCACTTTTAGGCCTCATGCACACAGGACATTTATTTAACTCTCCTAGAAGCCCACAGCATTTTTGCAGAAAAAAATGCCTGACACTTATAAGTGTTTAGCGCTTTTACAGGCGTCAAGCTCTTGGGCGTGCATTCATTCAATTGGCCCGAATAAATCATTTATTCTGGCCATTGAAATGAATAAATTCTCAAGCTTTTGGGCGTGTTTAGCAGCTTTTACCAACATCGAGTTTTTTCTGCCCAAACTCTGCTGCTTCTGGAGGCACTGGTAGTGGTGTGTTTTTTTTTTTTTTTTTTTCCCCCCTTTTCCTTTTCCTAAAAGCTTCTGCCACTAAATACTGCTAAAAGCCTGTGTGCGCATGGACACACAGGCTAGCATGCAGGGGAGTTTAGAGGCAGGGGAAAAAAAAGACGCCCCTGGGAGCAGCTGTAAAAATGGTACTGTGTGCATGAGGCCTAAAGCTCTCACCCAAGGGACACTTTATAATATTCCTCTTCACTTCTCTCCCTCTTCTAAAAGGTTATGTTGGGAGTTAATAGTAAGGGGCGGAGAGGCTGGGTCAGCACAGACAGTAATTAGACAAGAGGAGGAGAGGGCTATGATGTACAAGGAGGGAGGGGACAGTGCTGGGGAATTGACTCAAATGCACATTGCAGATGAATACCTTTTTTTGTTTTAATGGAATGGAAAAACACTGCAAGTAATCATTTAAAAGACTTGATTTTTATGTGCATTTTTAAGTTAAAGTTAAGTGAGTGACCAGGTCTTTTTATATTATTCAACTTGGTATATAGAGGTTTTAAACCTTTCCCACCTACTCTTGTCTCAATGGATCCAATTTCTTTGCTAGTTCAGTAAAGCAGAGGTCACAGAGCACTGTAAGAATTATGTGAGGAGCGACGATAAGAGCTGCTTAACTTAACTCACTGTGTCCTCTTAAGATTATGAATTCTTTCCAGGTAGACTCAACAATGAAGGCTGGGCTTCAAAGAAGTCTTACATAAACTAACCGCATTATTCATTCATTTTTTTCCTTGCTTTCTGTTTATCCACTTAAGCCCCGGAAGATTTTACCCCCTTCCTGACCAGGGGGTATTTTGCGATTCGGCACTGCGTGACTTTAACGGACAATTGCGCGGTCGTGCGACGCTGTACCTAAACGAATTTGACGTCCTTTTTTTCCCACAAACAGAGCTTTCTTTTGGTGGTATTTGATCACCTGTGCGATTTTTTGATCACGCGCTATAAACAAAAAAAGAGCGTCAATTTTGCAAAAATAACAATATTTTTCACATTTTTTTTTATATGAAATTCCCCCCAAAAAAAAAGTAAAAATTTAAAATTTTTTAAAATTTTCGGCCAATTTGTTTTATGCTACATATGTTTGGTAAAAAAAATCGCAAAAAGCGTATTTTGATTGGTTTGCGCAAAAGTTATCCCGTTTACTAACAAAGGGAAAGATTTTTGTCATTTTTGTTGTTTTTTTTTTTTTTTAACGCGTAATGGCGGCGATCTGCGTTTTTTTTTTTTTTTGCAGTACTGCGACATTGGGGCGGACAGATCGGACCCTTGACTGACATTTGTGACACTTTTGGGGTTACCAGTGACATTTCTACAGTAATCAGTGCTATACATATGCACTGTTACTGTAAAAATACACTGGTTGTGAAGGGGTTAACTTTATTTGGAAGGGAGGGGCTGTGTGTGTCCCTAGGGGCGTGCTTTCTACTGTGATTGGCTGTGGCTTGAGCTGTAAGGACACAGTGACCGGCGGACATCGGGTCCGCTGGTCACACGCGCGGGGGGGTCCGTGACCACGCGGGAGCGCGCCTCCGGGGGCGCACGCTCGCTCCCTAGACCCTCACAAGCTAGTGACGTAGCCCTACGTCACTTTGCCTGTGAGGGGCTGACTGCCGACGTAGATCGGCGTTAGGCAGTCGGCAAGTGGTTATTCTGTTTGTTCGTTTTGTTGTGAAAGAAAGTGCTTGCTATTTTGAAAGTTCTTTGCTTTCAGCTTAAAAAATATTTTTAGGAGCCACAAAGTACAGAAAGCTAATTTTGTTTAAAATGGACCTGTGGGCTTAACATGCCTAAGCTGACAGCAATAGCAAGCAGTTGTAAGCAGGGTTAATTTATTTCCAGACTTTGTATGTCCAATTACTGCAAACTACCCTACACAGATGAAGGCATTCTCAGAGACATTATTTGCAAATGGATAGGCACTTGCTCCTTGGCCACAACGTGACAGTGGTGGGCCTGCCATTCTCTATGGTTCCAAGGTATTGTTTGGTTTCAGCACCAGAAAGCTAAAACTTGGGGTTGCTCCAGGCAGGGATCTTAAAGTGGTTCTAAAGACTTGATTTGTTTTTTTTTTTCTTTAAAATAAACACATCATACTTACCTGCTCTGTTCAAAGGTTTTTCTGCTATGGGGGCACTCAGCAGGGGGGGGGGGGGTGGGGTGGTGGACCTGAAAAGAGAATGGAGGCTGCTCTGTGCAAAACCATTGCATAGAACAGTAAGTATAACATGTTTGTTAATTTAAAAACAGTTTATTTTTCACTTAAACCACTTGCTGACTGCAATACACGCAGTATCTCACTAGAGTGAGTACACCCCTCACATTTTTTGTAAATAAAGTATTTTATTATATCTTTTCATGTGACAACACTGAAGAGATGACACTTTACTACAATGTAAAGTAGTGAGTGTACAGCTTGTATAACAGTGTAAATTTACTGTCCCTTCAAAATAACTCAACACGCAGCCAATAATGAGTACACCCCTAAGTGAAAGTGTCCAAATTAGGCCCAAAGTGTCAATATTTTGTGTGCCCACCATTATTTTCCAGCACTGCCTTAACCCTCTTGGGTATGGAGTTCAATAGAGCTTCACAGGTTGCCACTGGAGTCCTCTTCCTCTCCTCCATGATGGCATCACGGAGCTGGTGGATGTTGGAGACCTTGCACTCCTCCACCTTCCACTTGAAGATGCTCCACAGATGCTCAATAGGGTTTAGGCCTGGAGACATGCTTGGCTAGTCCATCACCTTTATCCTCAGCTTCTTTAGCAAGACAGCGGTCATCTTGGAGATGAGTTTGGGGTCGTTATGTTGGAATACTGCCCTGCAGCCCAGTCTCTGAAGGGAGGGGGGGGCGGGGGGTCATGCTCTGCTTCAGTATGTCACAGTACATGTTGGCATTTATGGTTCCCTCAGTGAACTGTAGCTCTCCAGTGCTGGCAGCACTCATGCAGCCTGAGACCATGACACTCCCACCACCATGCTTGACTAGGCAAGACACACTTGTCTTTGTACTCACCTGGATGCCGCCACAGATGCTTGACACCATCTAAACCAAATAGGTATATCTTGGTCTCATCAGACCACAGGATATGGCTCCAGTAATCCATGTCCTTTGTCTGCTTGTCTAAAGCAAACCGTTTGCGGGCTTTCTTATGCATCACATTTAGAAGAGACTTCCCTCTTGAAAGACAGCCATGCAGACCAATTTGATGCAGTGTGCTGCGGCGTATGGTCTGAGCACTGACAGGCTGACCCCTCACCCTTTCAATCTCTGCAGCAATGCTGGCAACACTCATACGTCTATTTACCAAAGACAGCCTCTGGATATGATGTGAACACGTGCACTCAACATCTTTGGTTGACCATGGCGAGGCCTGTTCTAAGTGAAACTTGTCCTGTTAAACGGCTGTATGGTCTTGGCCACTGTGCTGCAGCTCAGTTTCTGGCCACCGTGCTGCAGCTCAGTTTCAGGGTCTTGGCAATCTTCTTATAGCCTAGGCCATCTTTATATAGAGCAACCATTCTTTTTTTCACATCCTCCGAGAATTCTTTGCCATGAAGTGCCATGTTGAACTTCCAGTGACCAGTATGAGAGAGTGCGAGCGAGAACACCAAATTTAATACATCTGCTTCCCATTCACATCTGAGACCTTGTAACACTAACGAGTCACATGACACCAGGGAGGAAAAATGGCTAATTGGGCCCAAGTGGGACATTTTCACTTAGGGGTGTACTCACTTTTGCTGCCAGCGGTTTCAACATTGACTGTGTTGATTAATTTTGAGGGGACAGCAAATTTACACTGTTATACAAGCTGTACACTCACTACTTTACATTGTAGCAAAGTGTCATTTCCTCAGTGTTTTCACATTAAAAGGTATAAAATAGTTACAAAAATGCGAGGAGTGTAATAATTTTTGTGAGATACTGTGTGTATGTATATATGCACTGCTCAAAAAAATTAAAGTAACTCTTTTTAATCAGAGTATAGCATCAAGTCAGTTAAACTCCTGGGATATTGATCTGGTCAGTTAAGTAGCAGAGGGGGTTGTTAATCGGTTTCAGCTGATTTTGTGTTAATCAAATTAACAGTTGCACTAGATGGGCAACAATGAGGCGACCCCAAAAACAGGGATGGTTTTACAGGTGGAGGCCACTGACATTTTTTCTCCCTCCTTTTCTGACTGTTTTTTACTAGTTTTGCGTTTGGCCAGGGTCAGTGTCACTACTGGTAGCATGAGGTGATACCTGGGCCCTATAGAGGTTGCACAGGCAGTCCAACTCCTCCCAGGTGGCACATAAATACATGCCATTGCCAGAAGGTTTGCGGTGTCTCCCAGCACAGTCTCAAAAGCATGGAGGAGACAGGCAGTTACTCTAGGATAGCTGGACAGGGCTGTAGAAGATCCTTAACCCATCAGCAGGACCAGTATCTGTTCCTTTGTGCAAGGAGGAACAAGATAAGCACTGCCAGAGCCCTACATAATGACCTCCAGCAGGGCACTGGTGTAAATATCTCTAACCAAACAATCAGAAACAGACATCATGAGGGTGGCCTGAGACTCTGACGTCCCCTAGTGGGCCCTGTGCTCAATGCCCAGCACTGTTGAACTTGATTGGCATTTGACATTGAACACCAGAATTGTCAGGTCCACCACTGGCTCCTGTGCTTTTCACAGATGAGAACATGTTCACCCTGAACACATGTGACAGACGTGAAAGTGTCTGGATAAGCCGTGGAGAAAGTTATGCTGCCTGTAACATCGTTCAGCATGAGGCATATCCATGGAGGGATACGAAGACCTCTACTGGCTAAACAATGGCACCCTGACTGGTATTGAGATGAAATCCTTGGACCCATTGTCAGACCCTACAATGGTGAAGTGGGTCCTGGGTGCCTCCTGGTTCATGACAATGCCTGGCCTCATGTGATGAGAGTATGCAGCCAGTTCCCGGAAGATGAAGGAATTGATACCTTTGAACGGCCCCCACGCTCTCCTGACCTAAATCCAATAGAACTTCTCTGGGGCATTGTTTCATTCCATCTGATGCTGCCAGGTTGCACCTCAGTCTGTTCAGGAGCGCAGTGGTGCCCTGGTCCAGATCTGGGAGGTAATACCCCAGGACACCATCCATCGTCTCATTAGGAGCATGCCCAGATGTTGTCAGGCATGCATACAAGCACATGGGGGGCCATACAAGCGACTAACTGAGTACCATTTTTTTTTGAGTTGCTGCAACTAAATTGTAGCAAAATGGACTAGCCTGCTGCATCATTTTTTCACTTTGATTTTCAGGGTGTCTTTGAATTCAGCCCTCTGTTGATCATTTTTTTATTTCCATAAAACGACGTGGCATCCTTTCATTCCCAACACATTACCCAGTCCATATCTGTGTAGATATCCACCATATTTTTTCCCTATTGAGATCTGATGTGTTTTTAAAGTGTTCTAATAATATGATTGAGCAGTGTGTACACGTTGCGGTTTGCAGGTGCTTTATCAGGATTATGGCTGAACATAGCCATAACCCCTGTGTTATTTTTTTGCGGCTGGTTTTCTCATTAAAGAAACCTGACTGGCTCATGAGCCGCTGGAACACTTGCCGAAACAGCGGGAGGAGACGCGCCCCTGAACGCCTCCTCTGTAACTCTAAAAAGGTAACCTCTAAACCTTTAAAACGTTGCCTATGGAGATTAAGTACCGTAGTTTGTGGCCATTCCGTGAGCGTTTGCAATTTTAAAGCATGACCTTTAGAATATCTATTTACTGGGCGTAAAATCTTTCAAATTTTACAAAAAAAAAATTGGTGCGTGTATATATTGTGACTTTTTTTTTTCTTTTTTTAATTCATATTTTTTTCAAAAACATTGCGTTTAAAAAACCGCTTCGCGTATACTTTGTGACAAAAAAAAAAAAAACAAAGATTGCCATTTTGTTCCCTAGGGTCTCTGCTAAAAAAAAAAAAGTGTATAATGTTTGGGGGTTCCAAGTAATTTTCTTGCAAAAAACACTGATTTAACCACTTAAAGAGGAAGTAAACCCTCCTCGGGAAGTTGTACCTATAGGTAAGTTCAAATCAGTTTTTTTTTTTTTGCTAGAAAATTACTTGGAACCCCCAAACATTATAAATATTTTTTTTAGCAGAGACCCTAGAGAATAAAATGGAGATTGTTGCAATATTTATCACACCGTATTTGCGCAGCGGTCTTCCAAACGCAATTTTTTTTGGAATAAATTCACTTTTTTTACTTAAATAGGAAAACAGTAAAGTTAGCCCAATTTTTTTCTATAATGTGAAAGATACTACGCTGAGTAAATAAATACCCAACATGTCATGCTTCAAAATTGCACACGCTCATGGAATGGCGACAAACATTGGTACTTAATAATCCCTATATGCGACAATTTAAACATTTCTACAGGTTACCAGCTTAGAGTTAGAGGAGATTTAGAGCTTAAATTATTTCTCTTGCTCGAACGATCGCGCCAATACCTCACATGTGTGGTTTGAACACCATTAACCTATGTGGACGGGACTTGCGTATGCGTTCGCTTCTGCACACGAGTTAACGGGGACAGGGTGCTTACATTTTTTTTTTTTTTCTTATTTGATCTATTTTTTATTTTTACAGTTTAAAAAAAAAATGTTTTGATTATTTTTATTTCTATTACAAGGAATGTAAACATCCCTTGTAATAGAAATAAGCATGACAGGACCTCTATTGTGAGATCTGGGGTCAAAAAGACCTCAGACCTCACATCTACACTAAAAAAAAAAAAAGTCATTTTTTTTTCATGATGAAAAAGAATTGGCTCTTTAAATGCGTTGCTAGGAGATGACGTTTGAATTTGCTCCGCTCTTCCAAGACCATAGAGTCGGGTGGGGGCCATCTTGCCCTCACTCGACTTCCTGCCTGTGGGGCATGCAGACCAAATCATTTTCACTGGGCCTGGTGGGTCCGGTAAGCTGAGAAAACGACCGGGAGGGGGGGGGGGGGACACCTCCCGCTGCACCGTAAGGGTGATCCCGTGGCGAATCCGCAGCTGGGACCACCCTTATGTGAAATAGGGCCGCCTGCAGAATAAAAAAATCCTGGGGTTATCGCAGCTGTCTGCTGTGGGCGGTCCAGAAGTGGTTAAGCTTGTAAACAAAAACTACCAGGAAAAAGGTTATGTTTTTGTATTTTATTAAAAATTTAGGTTATCCTTTTTTAAATGTTAGGACAGTAATATGGGAGTTGCCATTGCTGAGTTGCCATTGCGAAGTTGGCTGCTTGGCAGCCATCTTTATCCTTTACTTCACGAACTGTATGAAGGAAAAATGTCTGACAGGCTAATTTCTGTAGAAGAATACAATCGGATTGAAGCTTTCATTCTCTAGTTGTCATATTGCATGTTGACTTACTGTACTCTTCCTGATATCTGCAGAAGACCTGGTCAACTTTTCCTAAAATTTTAGAATGTACTCCAAAAAAAGTTATGTCAAAAACAGTGCCACTATGAACTGACGTACATTCCTCCTCCCTCAGCTGATTTATGCACAGTTCTCTTTAGTCCACACACTATAGTAGAGATATAGGGTTCAGCTTTCCTGACTCCAAGCGCAATGTAATCAGTGGTACAGTTATTATTTCCGGCAATGTTTGACAGTGGCCAGGCGTAGCAATCAGTGAATGCTCCCCCATGCTGACTTGCTTGTTAGAGAGGCATTCTGCCACACTGTGTGCTCTGCTCAGAAATGGTACCCGGCTTTCACAGTGCACAGCAACAGGAAAGTCACCTTCGGCAACAACTCTATCTCCTTTGGGCCCATGAGTATTTTTCATGGCCATGGAGGCCCTCAAGTTGAAAAGCAGTGCAAGGCTTTTTTTTTATTTTTATAAATTAGAGATTTTTATCACGCTGACAATTTATGCAGTGCTTCACATATTGTACATTCACCTCAATCCCTGCCCTCAAGGAGATGGCACTCCTAAGACCACTATCTCACATGCATACATATACATACTATGGCCAAGTTAGACAGGAGCCAATTGACCCTACCAGCTTGTCTTGGCTGAGTTCCAAGGGGAAACCCACAGAAGCACAGGGAGAACATGCATACTCCATGCAGGTAGAGTCCTGGTTTGTATTTGAACCAAGGATCCAGTGCTCAAATGCAGGTGAGCTAACTAAGTTACTGTTTTGTTAGACCTGCATAATCTGAAAGCTATAGGTCATGGAAGCACTCCTAGTTAAAAAATCAGATTATGAACTCCTAAACCCAGTTATAAGTTTAGTTTTACTCTTACTGTAACCTAAAAGAGATTTGGGAGGGTGGATTGTTGATACGCAGATGCAGAAAACCCCAGGTAGACTTTATATAGGAATTTATGGAAGGTGATGGAAATTTGATACTCAATGCAAGTCTTATTGCAGATGATATGGGGTTGGACACTTCATTTACTTAACTACCTGATTGCTGATTAACTTTATGAAAGACAACAATCTCTATTTTGAGTGGCGCTGACCTTAAATTGTATATGACCGCATTCTAGACCTCAGGTTCTTCCCTCCTTGCCATGTTACAAACGCAAACTGTATCTACATTCAGACATTATCTGTAACATCCTTATCCTGACATACCTTGATATCTTTTTCTTTTCCTGAAGATCCGTAGCTCTGGAGAAAGGCCAAGCAATGAAGAGATTATGCGGTTCTCCAAGCTGTTTGAGGATGAACTGACTCTCGATAACCTAACTAGGCCACAGCTTGTAGCTTTGTGTAAACTTCTAGAACTCCAGTCTATTGGGACAAACAACTTTTTGCGTTTCCAGCTCACCATGAAGCTGCGATCCATTAAAGCCGATGACAAGGTAAGTCACTTATCTCAGAATACAGCACTGCATTATTCTCTGTGATTGGAAATCAACATCTACATCAGGGGTACTCAAATGTAAACTTGAAAGGTCCACTTACAAATTTTCCATTCAGTCCGAGGTCCGGAAAAGTGACCGTCAAATTCCAAATACAGAACGCCAACAACAAAAAAAGGCATTCCCCAAAACTTGCCCCCATCCAATGCAGAGCGACCATTGTGCGTGCCCCCATTAATGAAAAGCAACCAGTGTGCATGCCCCCATTAATGCAGAGCGACCATGTGCGTGCCCCCATTAATGCAGAGCGACCATGTGCGTGCCCCCATTAATGCAGAGCGACCATGTGCGTGCCCCCATTAATGCAGAGTGACCGTGTGTGCCCCCATTAATGCAGAGCGACCATGTGTGTGCCCCCATTAATGCAGAGCGTGTCCCCATTAATGCAGAGCGACCATGTGCGTGCCCCCATTAATGCAGAGCGACCATGTGTGTGCCCCCATTAATGCAGAGGGTGTCCCCATTAATGCAGAGCGACCATGTGTGTGCCCCCATTAATGCAGAGCGACCATGTGTGTGCCCCTATTAATGCAGAGCGTGTCCCCATTAATGCAGAGCGACCATGTGCGTGCCCCCATTAATGCAGAGTGACCATGTGCGTGCCCCCATTAATGCAGAGCAACCGTGTGTGTGCCCCCATTAATGCAGAGTGACCAGTGTGTGTGCCCCCAATAATGCAGTGACCAGTGTGTGTGCCCCCAATAATGCAGTGACCAGTGTGTGTGCCCCCAATAATGCAGTGACCAGTGTGTGTGCCCCCAATAATGCAGAGTGAAAAGTGTGCGTGCCCCCAATAATGCAGAGTGACCAGTGTGTGTGCCCCCAATAATGCAGAGTGACCAGTGTTTGTGCCCCCAATAATGCAGAGTGACCAGTGTTTGTGCCCCCAATAATGCAGAGTGACCAGTGTGCTTGCCCCCAATAATGCAGAGTGACCAGTGTTGTGCCCCCAATAATGCAGTGACCAGTGTGCGTGCCCCCAATAATGCAGAGTGACCAGTGTTTGTGCCCCCAATAATGCAGAGTGACCAGTGTTTGTGCCCCCAATAATGCAGAGTGACCAGTGTTTGTGCCCCCAATAATGCAGAGTGACCAGTGTGCTTGCCCCCAATAATGCAGAGTGACCAGTGTTGTGCCCCCAATAATGCAGTGACCAGTGTGCGTGCCCCCAATAATGCAGAGTGACCAGTGTTTGTGCCCCCAATAATGCAGAGTGACCAGTGTTTGTGCCCCCAATAATGCAGAGTGACCAGTGTGCTTGCCCCCAATAATGCAGAGTGACCAGTGTTGTGCCCCCAATAATGCAGTGACCAGTGTGCGTGCCCCCAATAATGCAGAGTGACCAGTGTTTGTGCCCCCAATAATGCAGAGTGACCAGTGTTTGTGCCCCCAATAATGCAGAGTGACCAGTGTGCTTGCCCCCAATAATGCAGAGTGACCAGTGTTGTGCCCCCAATAATGCAGTGACCAGTGTGCGTGCCCCCAATAATGCAGAGTGACCAGTGTGTGTGCCCCCAATAATGCAGAGTGACCAGTGTTTGTGCCCCCAATAATGCAGAGTGACCAGTGTTTGTGCCCCCAATAATGCAGAGTGACCAGTGTTTGTGCCCCCAATAATGCAGAGTGACCAGTGTTTGTGCCCCCAATAATGCAGAGTGACCAGTGTGCTTGCCCCCAATAATGCAGAGTGACCAGTGTTGTGCCCCCAATAATGCAGTGACCAGTGTGCGTGCCCCCAATAATGCAGAGTGACCAGTGTTTGTGCCCCCAATAATGCAGTGACCAGTGTTTGTGCCCCCAATAATGCAGTGACCAGTGTGCGTGCCCCCAATAATGCAGAGTGAAAAGTGTTTGTGCCCCCAATAATGCAGTGACCAGTGTGCGTGCCCCCATTAATCTGGACCGCCGAGGTCTGCTTCCTTCTGTCATCAGCGGGGGGGGGGTTAGAATTGAGAGGATCGGAGTGGCTGTGTTTAGCGCTGCATGATTACAAAAAGCCGAGTACAAGTTCTTCTTACCCGACGGAGAGGATGTCCTACAAAGTCCCGCCTCCTGGACACTGGCTCCTATGATAGACGTCACCAGTGTTCTGTCTATCATAGGTAACAGCCGGCCCAGGAGGCGGGACTTTGTAGGACATCCTCTCCGCCGCAGAAGAACTTGTACTCGGCTTTTTGTAATCATGCAGCGCTAAACACAGCCAGTCCGATCCTCCCGATCCTCTCCATTCTGTCCCCCGCTGAGACAGAAGGAAGCAGACCGCTTCGGCGGTCCAGATTTTAATCCGTGTGGGTCCGGAGGCGGCCCGGAGTCCGCCTATTGAGGACCCCGGATCTACATGCTTGGAGAACAGAAACTGAACTCTCACATTTCTATTTTCTCTATGTACAACAGCTTATTGCGGAGGAAGGTGTGGACACACTCAATGTAAAAGAGCTACAAGCGGCATGTCGCGCCAGGGGAATGAGAGCGCTCGGCGTCACAGAGGAACGGTTACGAGACCAGCTGAAGCAGGTCTGGGATAGTTGAAGTTGCATGTGTTTTGCTTGCTGAGATTTCCTCTTCGTCCCCTCTCTTGGTGACCCTTTGTCACTGCGACTTCATCTTGCTTCTTGTCATTCTGGGACTTTACCTGCTTAAAAATACATTTCTGAGATTCCACTTTAACTACTTAAGTGCCAGGCTATATATACGCCTTCCTTTTCAGGACATTTTTAAGGTTTCAGTGTGATGATTGTCCCACTAACAATTTTTTAACACAACACTGTGGCTAAATTAATGTTACTTTTTTTTTTTGACAGAGCATTTTTTTGGTGGTTCCTTCTATTTCTTAAGCTTTTAAAAAAAAAAAAATAAATCTTGCAATCACTGGTGGTCAGCTGCACTTTAACCACTTGCTGCCCCGCTACAGTACATTTACTGTGGCAGGGCGGCAGCTGCCTGCTCAGTCACCTGTATGTATACATGATTGTGCTGCTTCCGGGTTCCGAGCGCATAGTGACCTCCTCCTGTGACTGTGATTTACTGTTACCAGTAACTGGGATGTGATTGCTATGATTGGCCACAGCGATCACATAACCATATAAACAACCTGGTTGTTTTAACACGAGCTCTAAAAAAAAAAGCTCTATTTTTGTGTGGGAAAAATTATGCAATTTTCATGCAATTGCTAGTAAAAATAGCACAGTGCTAAATAGCAAAAAAAATGCTATGGTCATGAAAGGGATAAAACCTGGAGCTCAAGTGGGTAAAACCCACCCACCTCGACCTTTGATCTGCTCATCCTCCTTTCCTGCTGTGTTTACTAACTTTCAGCCCACCGAAAAGTGTGAATGGGCTGAATGTTTGTGAACACTACTTGTGTTTACAATCGTGATGGCTTTGATTGGTTCACAAGGTACAGAGCCTCTGATTTAGCTCCTTTAGATCCTGCCTCTGTAATATCTGCTTGAAAACCTCAAGCATGTCGTTTTTTTCTTTCAGAAAGCAGGTAGACTGGAAAGTTGGGTACACACACCAATATTTGTCCGGTCCCTCTCTCTGTTCAACAGAAGCCGGTCCTGCTGAAAAACCAGCATTCAATCAGCAATTCGATCAGCGCTTGCAGACAATGATTCCAGCGCTCCTCAATGTATTCTGACAGGGGGGTCGAAGTCCCTGCTGGCAAAATACAGCAGCACAGCGGGGAAGATCTTTGCATCCACATCGCTTGTGTGGATGTAGGGATACCCTGTGCATGTATACCTTACTTACAATTCTCTCCTGATGGTGATAGTGATGCTACTGTCATGAAGGCCATGGATGATGCGGTTTTCTTTTCTGCAACCACGGGTTGGAGGAGGGCGGGGATTCCATCCTTGCCGGGAGAACACAATATTGCCGCTGATAATATTTCCATGCTAGAAATCCGACATGCTGTCTGTACCCACCTTGAACAATGGCTCAACTTGGATACAATCAGCCTACTCATAGATGGATTGAATCTCAGCCAGTCCCTGCTGAACCAGCAGGGTTTTGAACTACCTATGGCCAGCTTTAAACCTTCATTATTCTGTACAGAAGAATTGGAGCTTCACCCTTGCTAGACGGGTTTCACAGCAAGATAAAAAAATCTCTGTGATAAAGAATAAGAAACGCTGATTATCTCAAGCAATGCTTGACATCAGGAGAATTCTTCTACATTTGTCAGGCTGTTTTCTGTGCTTGATGAGACTTGCTTTGTTCTAGGAAGAGGACTTATTATTTTATCTGTCATTACAGTGGTTGGAACTACATTTGAATCAGCAAATCCCCACATCATTACTTCTATTGTCCAGAGCTTTGTATCTCCCTGAAACACTCTCCCCAGCTGATCAGCTCAAAACAACTCTGCAGACTTTACCCGAAAGCATGGTACGTACATCATCAGCCTTTCATGTCAGCAGTGTGCATGTAGATGCATGGAGTGCTACTGTCAGTTCAGTCACATGACAATTACAGGGAAGTTTCTAATATGAACCCAAATATCAGCACTTTGGTGATACTTTCTATGTAGTTTTCGTTTGGTAAAAATTGACTTTATTAGAATTTACTTTGATTTAAATTGAGCTCAGTAATTTTACTCGGCCTCCAGATTTTCATTAAAAAGGAAATGATGACATTTGTATTTCAATCCTGCTTACTACAGTGAAGCCTATAAAGGCAATCATGCCTTGAAATATACTACATTATTTTTGTACTTTGCCTCAGGACTTTATATGTAAAAGGATTGCTTATGACCCAGGGGCTCTAAGTCTGCCCACTTGAACAGAGATGTCTCCTAACTTTGTTTTTGTTACTCCCATAATTTCCTGCAATAAATTGCAGAGATGCAGCATGTTGCTGTTAATGGAGCTTCGGGATACCTTGTTCTACGTAACAAGGTCATTAAATTGAATGTCAGGATGGAAATATATTGTTGCATGTTGTTGTGGTGGTTGTGGTTGTGGTTGTTGTGGTTGTGGTTGTGGTTGTTGTGGTTGTGGTTGTGGTTGTTGTTGTTGTTGTTGTTTTTTTTTTCTTCTTCCAGTTTTGCATCTGTTACATGCTTAAAGTAGAATTCAAGCTTAAAGGGGAGTTCCGGCCTCAAAATCGACTTTACACGATCCGCTTGCTGTACTGTCGCTGAAAAAGAATTGGATAATTTCAATTTTTAATTTTTTTTATTTACTTACCTTGTTATTAAAAAAAATATACTTACCTTCCTTACTCTTCCTCCCTCTTCGGCCGTGGCCTGCGCAGTCCCTTCCTGCTTGCATTGACTCCTGGGAGCTGAACGTCATCGCTCCCAAGAGTCAATGCGCCTGCACTGGCCCTGCTTGTCACTTCTGGGACTCTGACGTCACCGAAGAGGACGCTCCGGCTTCAGCTGCCCACACCTGAGATGACAGCGCTGGACAAGACATTTTCAAGGTATTTCTTCTAAAAGGTAAGTGAACCCAGGGACATTTCAGAGGCTATCATTGCTGAAATGCACTAGCCCTGACTGTCCCGGGGGTATTTTTATCGAAATTTTCTTTTGGGGCCGGAACTCCGCTTTAAATTTAACTAGCCATAAAAATATCCCCCACCCAACACCTTTGCTGACTAATCTGTGTAAAAAAGATATTATATATATATATATATATCCTAACCTTTTTCAGTCCGGTCACGTGGTCCCCTGTGTCAGTGAGCTGCTGGAAAGAGAAGAGGGCGCTTGAGAATATCTGGTAAAGCCTGAAGCAGAGATTTCTCCCATATCCCATAGGCGTTCGTTTCCCAGGCATTATCGACACTCCCTCCTCTTCCCTGCAGCGACTGCTGACTGACGCAAGGGAGCTAGATCATGTGACCGCACCTGGGTCAGCGGAAACCAAGTCTATACATCCTTTTTACACAGGTTAATCAGGGTAGGTGTTGAGCAAGGAGGGGGCATTTTCAAAACCAGTTTTAGGGTGGAATTACTTTAATGTACTGTTTTGGGAGCCAGTAATCTGGAACAAATATGCTGGTTAGGGTTCGGACTTCACTGTCTCCGGGCTTGTTTTGATTTAGTGACTTTAAAGGACAAGTACAGCCAAAGCTTGTTTAGCTGTATATTTTTCCTGTGACCTGTTTTTAAGCAGACAGGCTGAATCCCGCTGTCGGCTGACGTCACAGAGCCGGTCCAGGCCCGGCAAGAACGCAACAATTAAGTCTGGATTCGCCCACATACCTTGACCGGCTCCCAGCTCAGCCTCTTAGCGAGCCTCTGAGAGCCTGAGTCAACCGCTCCTGCCCTGCCACAGCCCAGCATTCCAGTGAGCGCAGAGGGGCAGAGCAGAGAGCTGGTGACTGACAGTTACCAGTTCTCTGTTTAGGGAGCCCTGAGAACCGAGCGATCGGTGGTGTTTGATCTTTTCTCCATGTTCGAGCCAATCGGACCGATGCTGCATCCACCTAGGTAAGTATGATTGTAAAAAAAAATTATATACTTCTCTTTTTAAGTGGATCTAAAGGCTGAGCGTATTTTTTCTTTTTTTTTACTTTTAAAAATGAAGTATGGGTGTTCATTTTATTTAATAATCATACCTACCTAGGTGGATGCAGCATTGGATCGATGTCCCCTGCCAGCTCTAAGACCAGAGTACACCGCAGATCGCTTGGCTCTGACAGTGCTCACTGGAGGAGCAGTCAGTCACTGGCTCTCTGCTCTGCCCATGCCCGCTTCCCCTCCACAGCCCAGTTCTCCAGTAAGCGCTGGGGGGGGCGGGGGCGGGCATGGGCAGAGCAGAGAGCGGCCTGCTCAGGCTCAGAGAGGCTGAGCCAGGTGGCGGTCCAGGCATGTGGGCGGATCCCCACTTCGGGCCTGGAATGGCTCTGTGATGTCAGCAGACTTCAGCCCACTGTCTGCTGAAAACGGGTCGCGGGAGTGCAGAACAAACTGCACTCCTGTGATCAACAGGAGAAGTTCAGCCAGACGAGCATTTCCTTTACTTCTCTAATGCAGACAATATAATAAGGTAAAGTTCTGCATGCAGCTACCCCTCCAGCCCCCCTTATAGTTATCTGAGCCCAATCTCAATCCAGAGATGTACACAGGAGCAGGGGCTCCCTTATTGGCTCAGACACCGCAGCGGGAGCCAGTGGGTGGTAGGGTTGAGTGTCTCATGAAGTGTTGGGCTCAGGAGTGAGCACGCAGGAATTCCCTCCATCAGAAGCTGCTTGCCATGGGGGCTGAGCGAAGCAGAGGAGCCAGGAGCGCCAGCGGGAGAACTGAGGAGAGAATTTGGGCTGCTTTGTGCAAAACCTTTGCACAGAGCAGGTGAGTAATATTTAAAAAAAAAAAAAAAAAAATTCAAACCTATTCAGTCACTTTACTAAATACTGAAGCATGTATGAGGATAGCAGTGCTGAAGCTTTCTGTTTTTATAACTTGCAATGACCTCTCCAAGGATATCGTCATGACCGGTTCCCTTTAAACAGACATGCACATTACCAAGCCCCATGTAGCCTATTGGCTAGCATTAGTGAAATTTATGGACGGCTTTGGTCTAGAGTCTAGACTGCCAGGCTTTTGATGTAGACCCAAGTCCAGATTTATATTACGTGTACCCACCCAAAGTCAGGTAAACCTGAACCCTGAGAGTTTTTTTTTACTTAAAGTGGTTGTAAATAGGGTGACCACATTTCCTAACTGCCATTCAGGGACACTTACTTTCCCAAGTGCATTTCGTCAAACATATACGTGAGACTGGCAAAAACATATCTGTCTGTGCATTTTTCAGTATTTCTGCACACTTTAACTGGCTACTTAGATATCTCTGAGGAAATAGAAAACAAAACAAGTTGCATTAAAGAACAGTTTTTTTAATTTTTTTTTTTTTCTTAATGAGCAGCAACTTTTACAAAATATGAATACTTTACCAACCATAAATAACAGACTGCAAAACAATTCCACATATTTATTAATGTATAAATAACCAATATATTACTCTACAATATATATATATATACATTGCTTATATGTTGCCTGAGCCTCTCTCCATTTCTTTTTTTTTTATCTTACATTTCCATTTCCTGCCTCTAATTCCATGTAGTAACTAACTTACTACACGTTTTACAAGTCCAACTTTCTAAGTTTCTAAGCAATAAATATTTGCTGCCCTGAACACAAAGGAAAGAATAGGCAGACATCCATTAAAAAGTTAAACTTACATTTTGTCCTCTTAAATGCTGATAATAACGACCGTTGGATACAGACAGTCAGTTACAGCAGGCTGAGGCGCCGCACAGTAGAGATCCTGGCTCCGGCTGATGTCACCGTCGTCACGTGACTCGGCCGCGCACTGCGTGCAGCAAGGCAGGTGAGGAGCCACACACACTGGACAGTACTATGCGATGCCGATCTGATTCGGCGATCGCATAGTATAAGGAAGTGACTATCTGTCACAGCACAGCAGCGGTCGGCGGCTCACGGGCTCAGATCATTCCGGGACACTGCATTGTCCCGGAATGAGGGTGACCGGGACCGACTCTCCAAATGCGGGACTGTCCCGGGCGATCCGGGACACGTGGTCACCCTAGTTGTAAAATCTGTTAAACCACTTGTACACACAGGCAAGCCTATAATAAGGTTTTCCTGTAGGTGCTGTGAATATCTCCTAAACTTGCACAGTTTAGGAGATATTCAGAGTGCATGCAGCCGATGACCTCATCCGCGCATGTGCTCTGAAGGTCCATCTTACAGTGCTGGACTTCAGAGCCCATGGCGGCTCCCACACGCATGTAGCCGGAGATCTCGAACCCGTGAAGGAAGACCAGGTGAAGATGTCAAGCCATACAGCGCTGACATTATGGTGCTAGAGGGCTTTGTTCTAAGGTAAGTTTCTCATTATGTGCTACAATGCGATGCAACGTAGCACATTATGACATTGCCTTGCAGGATTTTTTTTTCTTTTTTACCACCAGCAGTTTACAACCGCTTTAATTAGTAAATGTCAGTAGGGTCCGATGGGTGGCATAATACTAGCAATACTCATGCAAGGCCATAGGCGTGCGCAGGGGGTGTGCCTGGGCACACCCTAATCACTACGCTGCAGGATGGAGAGTGGGGAAAGGGGCAAGTAAATATGTAATTGAACAACAGTTAACTAAACAGATTTTCTCTTACGTCCTCCGACAGTCGCCGCCTCTTCATATTCGTCACATATGGGGTATTAGACTTTGCTCCGAAGGAGTAGCTAGGCAACAGAATATGTTAACAATAAAGCTTTTAACATATCCCACCCTCAAGGGGTGGTCCCCTCAGTCAATACCCTCCTACTTCCTGCAACCATATCTCAGTTTTAATGTCTAGCTTGTCAGGAGTGGCTGGCTCTCTCTGTGCTGGGACTTTCTGTCCCAGACTCTTTCTTCTTTTTAAAATTTTGTTTGAGTTTTCTCTCTACCTTTACTTAGCTGTTATTTTGTCAGCGTTAGTTCTTCGGATGAAGAGGATCATGCGGACTGGGTCTCGGGCTGATCCCCCTGGTCGCAGGTCGTGGGTCAGTGGCTTCCCAGTCTGCCATCGAGCGTTCAGCCAGGTAACGCTCCTGGCACAGTGAACGACCCATCCCTGTTCGGTGCAGGGATGATTGGTGAGGTGGCTACCTCACTGGACGCTGTGCGGTTTCTTAACCCCCATTGTGTGCGTCTTGAATGCGACTCTCCCTGCCTCATGTGCAGCGGTTTGTTCGCCTGTGCGGGTCCCCCACGCCATGTGAGGTAAGTGTATTTATGTGGGGACCTGTCTGTCTGGGGGGGTTTCAGTCTGGGACTGTGTAACCTGCCTCTATTCACACTGCTTGTCTCCCTATCTCTCGGCTGCATGCTGTGGGCTGCAAGGGGGGGGGGGGGAGCTGTATGACACTGTGTGTGTCAGACTGGTCAGTGTGAGAAGCTGTGTGCTGTGGGGCATGTTTTTTTGGCATGTTTGGGCATATACAGCGTTCGCTGCGGCGATCTGACATGTATTCTGATTTTGGAATGTAATGTGTGTTTTAATGCACTGTGGAGCGGCGGTTTCGGCGCCAAACGACGCCATTTTGCCTACACTCGCTCCGGCCGCATGTTTTACATGCATGGCGGCCATTTTCTTGTAGCCTCCATAGGCTTACATAGAGCGCCCTGGCAGCATCACTTCCTCTTTCCAGGAACACCGATCGAGGCGGCAGCAGCAGCGGCGAGGGTCTCCTCAGGTTTTATCCTTCTGTTTCTTGCTATCCATTGCCTGTGTTCAGTTTGCATATTCCCTGTGGGGGTCTTATTGTGCTTGAGTGTGGTGCGGTGGGCTGCGCTTGCCGCGCTTGCTTAAAAGGGGCAGTTAACCCTTTGTTGTCTGGCATTACAGGGGCAATGGATTCTCAGGAGGGCAAATTTCCTACAGCTTTGGTGGAAAGCCAGGGGACCGCTGTTTCCCCCCCAGGGGGGGATTTAGCCACTATTGTGGCTGGCCTTGCTGCTCAGGTGCAGATGCTGGTGGCTGCTCAATCTACTAAAAGGCCCAGAGTTGCTCTTTCCTCTGATTCTGAGGGTGAAGGTGATGGGGCTGTTATGGCGGGGGCCTCCTTATCGGGGTCCCGCTCCTCTCTTGATCTAGTGGGGTCTGAGGTGGAGGCTGAAGTTGAGGGGGTTGATAATTCTCCCCCTGGCTCGCCTGAAGAGCTTGCAATCATGGATGAGTTGATTGCTTCCATTAAGCAAACGCTGCGTTTGCAGGACGAAGTGTGTCCCCCCGCTGCCTTGGCGGCTTATGGGACGCAGAGAAAACGCAGGACGCCGCAGGTTTTTCCCTGCAATGATGATTTTCAGCGCGCTGTTAAGGATCAATGGCGCAATCTGCGCAAACCTTTTGCGGTACCAAGTAGATTCAAGCTGCGTTATCCTTTTTCGCCTTCCACTGATGAAAGGTGGTGTGTGCCTCCCCCAGTGGATCACGCAATTGCGGTTTTGAACAAAGCCACTGCGATTCCTGCAGAGGATTCCCCTGTGTTCCGTGATGCCACGGATAGGAGACTGGAGTCTCTTGCCCGTCATACTTATTCTGTTACGGGTTCTATGCTTAAGGCTCTGTTTGCTTCTCTCATGGCGGCCCAGGCGATCGCAAGTTGGACGCAGATGCTTAGGCGCGTCCTAGTGGCCGACTCGGCCTCGCCGGCGACCCTGGATATGGTGGATCAAATCCACCAGGGTGTCATGTATCTGTGTGATGCGGCCCTGGACCTGGTTCCGTTGGCTGCACGTGTGCACAGCGTGGCGGTGTTGTCTCGCCGCCTGGTTTGGTTAAAATGTTGGTCGGTGGACCAATCTTCACGTAAGACCTTAGCCAATCTACCTTATGATGCGTCTCGCCTTTTTGGGGAGTCCCTGGATGTGTTGATTAAGGGGATCACCGGGGGTAAGAGCACTCTCTTGCCCCATTTCCCCAAGGCTAAGGGGGCTTCTGGGAAGAAGCATGCTAATTTTCGGCCCCCTCAGGGGTCCTTTCGTGCCTTTCGGCCGCACTACAAGGGCAAACCGTTCAAAGGTCAAGGCTCTCAGAAGAAGCCCTGGTCTGGTAAACAGAAGTCCGGCCAATCCGGATCTGCAGCCCATAACAGTTCGGCCTGAAGGGGCGCCCTCACCCAGTTTTGGGGTGGGGGGACGCTTGCTCGGTTTTCTTCAGCCCTGGTTGGCCCGTGTGCGGGACAGATGGGTTCAGGAAATCGTTCGATCTGGTTACAAGATCGAGTTTCTCTCTCGGCCGGAGAGCAGATTTTTTCCCTCAAATCTTCAGCTGTCTCCAGAGCGCTTGCGGGACCTGCACCTGGCGGTGCGGGACCTGAGGGCTCAGGGAGTGGTGGTTCCGGTGCCTCATCGGGACAGGTTTCGGGGGTTTTATTCCAATCTGTTCACCGTGCCCAGAAAGGAGGGCAAGGTTCGTCCAATTCTGGACTTGAAGGCTCTGAACCGCTCTGTGCGGGTTCGCAAGTTCCGCATGGAATCCCTGCGGTCGGTGGTGGCTGCCCTGGTTCCGGGGGAATTCATGGCCTCCATCGATTTGAAGGATGCGTATCTTCACATCCCCATTTTCGAGGGTCACCAGAGATACCTTCGATTTGCCATTGCGGAGGATCACTACCAGTTCGTGGCGTTGCCCTTTGGTCTCGCCTCGGCTCCGCGGGTCTTCACCAAGGTGCTTGCACCGGTTCTGGCATTATTGAGGGCCCAGGGCGTTTCTGTCCTGGGCTATCTGGACGACATTCTGGTTCGGTCTGCGACCAGCCAGGGTCTGGAGAAGGACCTGTCTGTCACGATGCAAACTCTGCAGGAGTTTGGTTGGACGATAAATTTTCCAAAGTCGACACTGAGTCCGTCTGTTCGTCTTCCCTATCTGGGAATGATTCTGGACTCGGTGCAGGCGAAGGTCTTCCTGCCGGAAGACAAACTCCGGACTCTCCAGGAGGAAGTCAGGTCCCTCAGGGACGTTCCGCACTCGTCTCTGCGGACGTGTATGAGATGTCTGGGATTGATGGTCTCGGCCTTCGAGGCGATTCCATTCGCCCAGTTTCACACGCGGGGTCTCCAAGCGGAGATCCTGTCCAGGTGGGACGGGCGACCTCAATCTCTGGATCTTCAAATCTCGTTGAGTCATCGCACCAGAGGAAACCTTCTGTGGTGGCTCCGGTCCCCGTTGGTGTCCGGGGGCAAGTCGTTTCGTCCGATCTCGTGGACGGTAATCACCACGGATGCCAGCCTGTCGGGCTGGGGTGGAGTTCTGGGCGTTCTGTCCGCCCAGGGGACTTGGTCGGAGGGGGAGTCTTCCCTTCCGATCAACATTCTGGAATTGCGTGCGATAAGTCTCTGTCTTCATCGCTGGACGGACCGGCTGCAGGGCTGCCCGGTTCGGGTGCAGACGGACAATGCCACGGCGGTGGCCTACATCAACCACCAAGGGGGCACCAGGAGTGCCCGAGCGGCTCGAGAAGTGGCCGACATTCTGTCTTGGGCCGAGACTCATGTCCCGGCGATAACGGCGGTTCACATTCCGGGGGTGGAGAACTGGCAGGCGGACTATCTGAGTCGCCAGACCCTGGATCAGGGGGAATGGTCTCTCCACCCGGCTGTCTTCCAGATGTTGTGCGCGAAGTGGGGTCTTCCAGATGTGGACCTGTTCGCGTCTCGTCTCAACAACAAGGTGAAGAGGTTCGTGGCAAGGACGCGCGACCCTCGGGCAGACGCGTCGGACGCGTTAGTGGCCCCGTGGCATCAGTACAGGCTGATGTACGCGTTTCCACCGATTCAGTTGCTGTCCAGGTTCCTTCGCAGGTTACACTCGGAACGCAGCACGGTGATTCTTGTGGCACCGGACTGGCCTCGCCGGTCCTGGTACGCAGACCTCGTGAATCTGGCGGTCGACGCCCCGTGGCGTCTGCCTCTTCGAGACGATCTACTGTCTCAAGGACCGATATACCATCCTGCTTTACAGTCGCTGGCTTTGACGGCCTGGCTGTTGAGACCGAGGTCCTGAAGGAGAGGGGTCTCTCTCCAGAGGTCGTTCATACTTTAATCAATGCGAGGAAGTCTTCCTCAGGGAAGGTTTATTACCGTACTTGGAAGGCCTATTTTGCCTGGTGTGAGTCCAGGGGGTTTTCACCCCGCACGTACTCGGTTTCCCGTGTGCTGTCTTTCCTTCAAACGGGTGTTGATCAGCGTTTGGCGCTGGCTACGATAAAGGGTCAGGTGTCTGCACTGGCCGTTCTGTTTCAACGTCCCGTGGCTTTCAACTCCTTGGTTGGCACCTTTGTTCAGGGTGTGCGGCATCTGGTCCCCCCTAGGCGGGATCCTCTGCCCCCTTGGGACTTGAATCTCGTTCTATCTGTGTTACAACGTGCTCCTTTTGAACAGATCAGGGAGATCTCGTTGTCTATGTTGTCCAAAAAGGTCGCCTTTTTGGTGGCGATCACTTCGGCTCGCAGAGTGTCGGAGCTGGCGGCTTTGTCCTGCAAGTCTCCGTACCTGGTTATTCATTTGGATAAGGTGGTCTTGCGACCTAATCCTTTGTTTCTTCCGAAACGAGTTTCGGCATTTCATCTTAATGAGGATATTGTCTTGCCTTCGTTGTGCGCGAAGCCTAAACATCCAAAGGAGGTGAGATTGCATTCTCTGGATGTTGTTCGGGCGATAAGGGTTTACCTTAAATCGACTGAGTCTTTTCGAAAGACGGACTCCTTGTTTGTTCTTCCAGAGGGTCCTCGGAAGGGCATGGCGGCTTCGGCCTCTACCATCGCCAAATGGATCAGGCAGACCATTGAACAGGCCTATGCTTTGCAGGGGAAGGTTCCCCCTGTGCCTGTGAAGGCGCACTCTACTAGATCTGAGTACGTCTTGGGCCTGTCGTCATGGGGCTTCTGTAGCCCAGGTGTGTAAGGCGGCGACTTGGTCGACCGTGCACACTTTCACAAAATTCTACAAAGTAGATGTTCAGGCATCGGCGGATGCTTCCTTTGGCCGCAAGGTTCTTAGTGCGGCTGTTCCCTAGGGTCCCTTGTTGGGGACTCCTGGCTGTTGGGATAAGTTTTGTATCCCCTGGTTTTTTGTCTTTTCCTGGGTTGTTGCTCCTGTTGAGCACTTGTTTTTTGCTGTTGCCCAGCTGGTTTCCTTCCTTTAGTAAGGTTCCTTTCTTTGATGCGGAGACTGCGTTGCCTTTTCGGCGCGGATGCGTTTCCCACCCCTCATGTTTGCACTGCTTTGGGACGTCCCCATATGTGACGAATATGAAGAGGCGGCGACTGTCGGAGGACGTAAGAGAAAACGGAATTTTTGTAAAATCTTACCTGTAAAATTCCTTTCTCTGAGTCCTCCGACAGTCGCCGCCCCCGCCCCTCTTTTGGGGTTTGGTTGTATACTCTACTGCTATTCCACTAAAACTGAGATATGGTTGCAGGAAGTAGGAGGGTATTGACTGAGGGGACCACCCCTTGAGGGTGGGATATGTTAAAAGCTTTTTTGTTAACATATTCTGTTGCCTAGCTACTCCTTCGGAGCAAAGTCTAATACCCCATATGTGACGAATATGAAGAGGCGGCGACTGTCGGAGGACTCAGAGAAAGGAATTTTACAGGTAAGATTTTACAAAAATTCCGTTTTTATAGCCTGTCTGATTCAGGTCTTCCCCCTCCTCTAAATGTTATCAATAACTATACATAATAATAATAATAATTATTAAAATATTTAATATATAATGTATAAATATATTAAAATAATAACTACTAGGTTACACATTAACTAACAAAATCAGTACAAAGATTTCCTAACTTGTTAACCAGCATTAATAAACTGTTAAGACAATATTGTAAAGTGTGGTCCTACTGTATTCTGTAGAAGTATAACTTAACTATTTAATGATAGCTACATTGAAAAGATGTAATATCAATGCTTGGCTGTTACAATATTATGTGTACTACAGAATTAAAAATGAATTTATTGTATATTGCAGTATGATGCCAAAGAAGGGCCTTGTTTGGCACAAAACTGTACTGGGGTTACACTGCAAGAGTTAACCAATTTCCAAAACTTGTAGTGAATGGAAAGCTTTTCCATGTTGATGCTTCTGATTTGGTCGTACTCTTGAGTAGCATATGGTATGACTTGTTAGACTGTGTTGTCTGTCCTTTAATGTTCTATATCTCTCAGGCTAAAGAGGCCCAGGTGAAGGTGGCAGAAGTAGAGGGCGAAAAGGTGAATAACAAGACCAAACTGGAAGCCACTCTGCAGGAGGAGGAGGCGATTAGAAAGGAGAAGGAGATGGACAGGTTGGCTGAGGTTGCCAAGGAAAGCTTACAGACTGCAGCCAAGGTAAAAGCTTACTTTGCTTATTGGATTGTGAAAATCTGTGTTTATGAGCGACTTGGACACTTAAAATAGTAGATGGGTCATTGTAGAACCTCAGTGTACATTTACTGCACACTAGATGCCTATACAGGTTTGATCTATCAGTAGGTTTTAAGATCTAGCATTGCATATGTTCAAGTTGGGGCTCCTCTATATATATATATATATATATATATATATATATATATATATATATATATATATATATATATATATATATATATATATATATATATATATATATATATATATATATATATATATATATATATATATATATAATCTAAACACTACTGCAACACTCGCAGTCTTTAACCTTTTTAGCCCCGGTTCACACTTATGCGAGTGCGGGGTTCGCATGCATGTAATGTCGGAGCGCACTGCTCCTTCATTACATGCGATCGGCTGTGCGGTGCGAGTTTAGCCATACACTTTGTATACCTAAATTCGCACCGCACCCGCAGCAAACACGCACAGGGACCCTTTTTGGCAGCCGCATCATGATCGGATCGCACAGCGGTTCACACTTGTGCGATCTGATCCTGTGCGAACTGCAAGATCGCACTGCGATATGCGATCAAACTGGGGGTGTCGTTAAGATTACATTGACAACCCCAGCGTATCGCATATGGCAGTGTGAACTGCCGGGGGTGCGTGTGCGATGCGGGAACAGGCTGCGTGTTCGCAGCCTTCCCGCATCGCATAAGTGTGAACCGGACCTTAATGTCGTTTGATTTTTTTTTTCTTTTTTTTTTTTTTTAAATCTGCAGTTTTTTCTAAAATACTTAGTGACTCTGCTATTAAGGTTTTTGTTTAGGCATTTCCTGTTGAAGGGTGACAACACTCTGTCCCTGTCTTTGTTTTGTGCTTCTACATTGTCGTCCTGTTAAATGTTTCACACTACAAGTGGCCTTTTAACATGCATTACAAAGCTATGGCCCACTTGTCACCATCAGGAAATCTATTGTGAGTATTGCCATGTAGCTTTAACTGAACTGCATGTAGACCAGAAGTGGCTGCAAGAGATCAGTAGCACTGAAATACAACAAAGGTTAAAAAAAGGTGAAAAGTGCTTTAACCACTTGCCTACTGTGCACTTAAACCCCCTTCCCATCCAGGCCAATTTTCAGCTTTCAGCGCTCTCACACTTTGACTGACAATTGCGCGGTCATGCTACACTGTACCCATATGAAATTTTTATCATTTTTTTCACACAAATAGAGCTTTCTTTTGGTGGTATTTAATCATCTCTGGGTTTTTTATTTTTTACAAAAAAAAAAAGAAAAAAGACAGAAAATTTTGAAAATAAATACATTTTTTCTCCTTCACTGATGTGCGCTGATGAGGCGGCACTGATGGGCGGCACTGATGGGCGGCACTGATGGGCGGCACTGATGGGCGGCACTGATGGGCGGCACTGATGGGCGGCACTGATGGGCGGCACTGATGGGCGGCACTGATGGGCGGCACTGATGGGCGGCACTGATGGGCGGCACTGAGAGGCGGCACTGATGGGCACTGATGAGGTGGCACTTATGGGCACTGAGCACTGATAGGCGGCACTGAAGTGGCACTGCTGGGCACTGGCGGATGGCACTGATGGTCACTGAGTGTATGTTTTTTTACCTTGTGTAATCGGCACTGGTGATCGGTGCCCTGATTACATTCTTCTGTGTCCCTGGCACTGGGCAGCTCTCCCTCCTCCTTCGCACTGCAGTCTCCGTGTGAGGAAGGAGCGCTGGCGATGAGAGATGATCTCATATGTTTACATATGAGATCATCTCTCATTGGACGGTCCGATCGCTTGGTGAATGGCCGCTGTGATTGGCCATTCACCACGATCTGTGATCGGCTGTGTCCAAGGGACACGGCCGACACAGATTTTCCCCGATGCGCGCTCACGGGAGCGCGCGGGGAGACTGTTTCTGGGAGGCCGTATAAAGACGGCCTCCCGAAAATGTGAGTCTGCGCTGCAGCCGTACATAGGCTGTAGCGCGGATGGGAGGAAGTTAAGAAACTAAATGTATGAATTTAGTATAGTTAGTAAAGACTCCTTGAGAGTACAAAAAAAGTGCCCCACTGCAGGTTTAAATCATCATATACTGGTATGCACTGTATACTAGTATATTGGGAGACTTGCCTACAAACGAAGCTCTCCAGTGCTGGGCTGTCACGGCTCCCTGGCGGCTTCCATATTAGTCCGGTCTTTTTTCCGGGTTCCGAATCTTCTTCACTACTTGATTGGTTGGGCTGCGGTGACGTCAATCCCGCGCATGCGCACGGGAGTCACTTTGCCACAGCATGCGGAGCGTGCCATAAATGCAGTCTGAGCTGTGCATCCTCAGAACACATTACCACTCACAGGCAGGTGGAGCATTTATGACCGAGACCTCTAGGCTCAAAATTTGCCTGTCATCAGATTTTGCAATGGGGGAGTTGACTACCACTTTAAATCAGATAATGGTTTTAAAAGTAAAATATGCACAGCAGGGACATAAAATACAAGTTTTGTTTATGTAACACTGAGAACTCATCTGATCTCTCATACATGCAGCAGAATAGTCTTTTCATGCATTTCATAGAGAAAGAGTAGATCTGAGGGTGGAGCCTGGCAGGGATTTTGTGCTATGACATTGGTTCATGGCACCAAAGTTTACATTTTTTTCCCCCTCTGAACTGTTTAAATCTGTACTAGTGTGAACGAATCCTTCCTGGTTTGATTTGGCACAAACATAATATTTTGATTATTTTGTACAGATTGATGAGCTAGTTGTAATGATGATGGATTTGTTTCAGGCGGAGGCACAAGCAGCTGCTGAACTGGAACTTTCAAAGATGGCTACAGCATCCGGGCAAGAAGTGGCACCAAGTGCAGCTGACCAAGCTGAAGAGTTGAGGGACACTGCTCCTGTGTTGAAGGGCATTAAGGTACGCATGATTCCTGCACCTTTGCATACCCTGTAATTAAAGGTCTTTCCTCCCTTGAATTATGTAATAGATCAAGGGAGGAAAGGTTATTTGATTGATCAGGCAGTTTGTTACTTTTGGCATCTAACCATTCTTAAATGTTCCTAAATAGTGCTTGAGAGTAAATCATGATTCAACTGATAGCACCTAAAGCCGGTTCAAGTTCTAGAACAATGCTGCAAGAGACAGATTACTGCTAAAGTTAGTCCAAGGAAGAAAACTTGCTCATAATGGTCAAAAAATATATACTTAAAGAGTACCTAAACCGAGTTTAAAAAAAATGTATTGAACTGCAGAATACCTGTGCCTTTTATGAGATGGCTGCATTTATTTTTTCCCTTATTTTCTTGCTTTTGATCCTGAGAATAACACATTTCCTCTCCTGGGTTGGCTTTGTTTACTCCTATTTTGTATCTGTCTGGGACTGTCTAAGACCCACAAAACCATTGTGGGCTTCCTGGAGTATGTGGCGTGTTCTAATCTTAAAGCGGAGCTCCACCCGAAAGGGTAAGCTTTGCTTGTTTGCTTCCTCCTCCCCCACCCCTGCCACATTTGATACAATTCGCGGAGGAGGGGGGAGCGGATACTCGTCAAAACCAGGTGGCCGCTTCCACTTTGGGTAGGATAGCCGCACAATGATTGTGGTGATCTACGCAATTTTCGGCCTCTCTTCGCTCCCCCATTGCTGCCTTCTGGGAGAGAGACAGGTCCCAGAACACGGACCATTTAGAAAGTGCAGCGCGACTCACGCATGCACAGTAGGAAAAGGCCTGTGATGCCACGAGGCTTCACTTCCTGCTTCCCTTAGTGAAGATGATGGTGCCTGCACCCAGAGACGAATCGGCTAGGGGTGCCGACATTGCGGGATACCTGAACAGGTAAGTGTCCTTTTATATTAAAATTTAGCAGCTACAGTATTTGTAGCTGCTGACTTTTTTTTTTTACAGGCTGGAACTCCAGTTTAAGTCACAGCTGCCAGAATCCTCTTAGTCCAAAGTCACTAGGTTTGGGTCCTGGCAGCTGCCATAAAATCCCTTTCCATTGTACCCTCACAAGAAGGGATGTATTTCAGGTGCTTCCCCACCAAAGCCATTTACTCGCCAGTTCCCCCCATAAAAGGAATTACTCAAGAAAGTGGACAGCGGCAGTTGACTCTTTCCTACTTGAATAAGAGCCTGACAGTCCCAGTTGAGGGGTCCCAGTCTTTGAAAACACCATGGATAAGAAGTTAATATTATAATATTCCTGTGTTCTTGCATGTTCCTTTATTAAAAATTGTAAACATGTAGGCTGTCATTGCTGACCTCTTTAAAAAAAAAAAAAAAAAAAAATGCTAGTTGCCTGGTACTCATGCTGACCAAATCCTTTTTTTTTTTTTTTTTTTTTTTTTTTTCTTTTAGCAACTAAGCCAAGCATGTAGAGCAGGAGATAGTGCTTTAATTATTCCTTACTTGTTCTGGGTCAGCAGCTCAGCAAGTATTGACGTTCATCATGGTCAGACAGCTAGCATTTTCAAAATTAGGTCAACATTGGCCGCCTCCATATTTCTCTCAGTAAAAGTTTCATTTTAAAGGGAGCCTGTACTTCTCTTTATATCCAATCCCCTATATTCATGGTATTTACTTCCCTTCACCACCACTACGTTTACCCACCTGGGCTCTCTGAACGAACTTTGTATTGGGAGCATGTGACATCCTTCTTTCTCTGTCGCTCATTGACAGACGCAGTCCTCATTGATTACTAACAACTCGGGTTATACTGCCCTCTACAGGAGTAGGACTAGACAGGAAAGAAAACGTTCTGGCCACACCCTAGGGGCAGTCCCAGAGGGTATATCCTCTCACTTCCTGCTACAGCAAATCAGTTTTTTTCTGTCTAGTTAGGAGTAAGGACCTAGATGCCTTCGGTCCTGGCAGGATTTTTTCTTAGAAAGATTTTTTTTAGACTGCTTTTTTCTCCAGTGTTCCTGTGAGATCTTCAAGCAAGAAAGCTGTAACTGGGCGACGGGCTGGATGTTGAGATCCAGTGGTCACCCCAGTTCAGCCTACGAGCGCGTGCAGGCCAGAGCTCCGCGCTGGGTCGGCCGCGACATAGTCCCACTGGACGGGGACTGACCCTGCGAGTTAAACGTCTCGCTTGAACGCCAATGACCAAGAGTCACGGCGTCCGTACTGGTCGACAGCCCCCCCACCCCGGTGGAGAGGGGTTCTGTCAGGAGTGGCACCCGCCTGGTTCCGGAGGTCCCTCTTATGGGGCTGTTGTCTCAGGTAATGTCTCCTCAGCAGTGAGGAGCACGTTTCTGCCTCCGCCATAGCACAAGAGTGGTGGATGCACTAGTTGTGTCCGTCCGGGAAACCTTTAGTCTTGAGGTTACACCGGCAGAGGTAGCTGAGACTGAGATTCCTTTTTGGTACTTGTTAGCCTACCAAAAGGGCGAAGGATTTTCCTTTACCCAAATGGGGTCGTTTTGAAACGAACCCCTGTTATTTCCAAACGCATGGCTAGGCGCTATCCGTTTGAGAAATCCCTCTTTAAAGGAAGGTCATACGGTCAGGATACAGGATCGAGTTTCGATCACTTCCACCGGTGCGATTCTTCCCTTCTAACATTGAGCGGTTTCAGGGGTTCTATTCGAACCTGTTCACAATGCCCAGGAAAGAGGGCAAGGTGCGTCCAATTTCTGGACTTGGGGAAAGATGGAGTCCATCCGAAAAGTGGTGGCCTCCCTGCATCAGGGGGATTTCCTGGCGTCCATAGACATTTAGGATGCCTATCCTTATATCCCCATCATCGCAGGACATCAGCGTTTTCTTTGCTTTCCCAAAGATCATCCCTGGTTCCCACCAGGAGACTGAACTATCTGGGCCTAATGTTGGTTACATCCTGGGCAAGAAAGTTTCTCCTTGCGGAGAAACTCCAGAAGGTTCAGTCAACGATTCGGATGTTGCTGTCCGTCAATTGGCTGGGACTGATGGTGGCCTTCTTGGAGGCAGTACCGTATACCCAGTCTCATACCCGAATTCTCCTGAAGGAGATTTTTTTCTAATGGAATCAGAATTCCGATTTCCTGGACAATCGGATCCGGTTGAGCGAGCGGACCAGGAAGTCTCCGATGCTCAACCAGGGGAAGTCATTCCTTCCGATAGCATCCAGGTTACCAATAGGGTATCGGAACTGAGAGCGATCAGATTTTGTCTGATTTACTGGACCGAGCAGCTCTAGAGCAGCCCGATTCGGATCCAATCGCACCATGCCACGGTCGTGACTTATGTCAAGAAAGGGGCACTTAGAGTGTCCTGGTGGCCATCGAAACGACTAGCATCTTTCATTGGACGGAACGGTTTGTTCCGGATCTCCCCGCAGTGTTCACTCCGGGGGTGGGAAATCGGCAGGCAGATTATTCCAGCCATCAGATTCTGGATCAAGGGGTATGGCCTCTTCATCCAGAGGTTTTTCACTAGCTGTCCCTTCATTGGGGCACCCCGGATGTGGATCTGTTGGCACCTTGGCTCAACAGGAAAGTGCAGAGGTTTGTAGTTCGCACCCGCGATCCTCTAGCGGACGCAGCAGAAACGCTGATCGCCCCGTGGGGGCAGTATCAGCTACGGCATGCCTTCCAGCCTCTCAAGTTACTGCGGGAACTTCTTCGCAGGATAGAGGTGGAGGGAATTCCAGTTATTCTGGAAATTCCGGACTGACTTCGTCGAGCCTGGTACGCCGACTTGGTGAGGCTAGTCGCGGACGCTCCTTGGAGGCTTCCTCTCAGGGAGGATTTGCGGTCTTAGGGACCGATCTTCCATCTTGTTTTACTATCGCTGGCTTAATGGCCTGGCCATTGAGACCCAGGTACTGAAGGACAAGGGAGTGTCAGCTTCAGTTATTCCTACCTCTAGTTAAAGCAAGAAAAGCGACTTCCAGCACATGCAAGTCTTATATTGCGTGGTGTGAATCTCTTGGATTTCCCCCACATACCTATTCGGTGACCCGAATCTTGGTCTGTCTGCAACAAGGGGTTGAGCAGAAACTGTCCTTGAGCACATCAAGGGTCAGGTTTCAGCGTTGGCAATCTTCTTTCAGAAACTTTTGGCTAATCATTCCTTGGTGCGGAATTTCATCCAGGGGGTGCGACATCTGGCTCCGCCAGTGCGTGCACCCTTACCGCCTGGGATCTTAATTTAGTGTGGTCGGTTCTTCAGAAACTTCTCTTTGAAGATATTAGGGAGATTCCCTTGCTTACATTATCCCAGAAGGTGGCCTTCTTGGTGGCCATTACTTCTGCACGCAGGGTGTCAGAACTGGCCGCATTATCTTGTCGTTCCCCATATCTGGTGGTTCATAGGGATAAGGTGGTTCTTCTTCCGAATCCATCCTTCCTTCCTAAAGTGGTTTTCAGAGTTTTTCATCTGAATAAAAGTATTGTGTTACCTTCCCCGTGTCCTAAGACTAGCCATCCTTGGGATTACACTCCTGGGATGGGGTTCAGACAATCAGGGTACACTTGACTACTACGAACTTGTTTCGTAAGACGAACTCACTTTTTGTGATCACGGATAGCCCTAGAAGGGGGTTGCCTGTGTCTGCCGCGACCATATCTAGATGGACCAGTCAGACGGTGGTACAGGCTTATTCTATTAAGGGTCGGAATCCTCCGTTCCCTGTTAAGGCGCACTCTACTCGGGCGCCTAGTGTCTCCTGGGTCTTCCGCCATCAGGCGTCAGCGATCCAGGTTTTTCAAGGCGATGACTTGATCGTCGGTTCATACCTTTACATCATTTTATAAAGTTGATGTGATGGCATCGTCAGATGCCTCTTTTGGCCGCAAGGTTCTGCAGGCCGCAATCTGAGGAGACTGTTGGTCTATCTCAAGGGTTTGTTGGGTTTTTCACTTAGGTCTCTTTTTGCTCGATGAGTCCTTGATGCTTCTGGTTGGCCCTGGTTGGGCCTTCTGGATTTTGATTCTGTTAGCCCACCCCTCATTTGTGGTACTGCTTTGGGACGTCCCGAGTTGTTAGTAATCACCGAGGACTACGTCTGTCAATGAGCGACAGAAAAATGGATTTTTGTAAAATCTTACCGTAAAATCCTTTTCTCTTAAGCTCATTGACAGACGTAGTACCCGCCCCTCTGTTTTTGAGTTGGGTTGGGTTAAATTCTCTAAACACTGCTTTGTGACATAACTGATTTGCTGTCGCAGGAAGTGAGAGGATATACCCTCTGGGACTGCCCCTAGGGTGTGGCCAGAACGTTTTCTTTCCTGTCTAGTCCTACTCCTGTAGAGGGCAGTATAACCCGAGTTGTTAGTAATCAACGAGGACTACGTCTGTCAATGAGCTTAAGAGAAAAGGATTTTACGGTAAGATTTTACAAAAATCCATTTTTTCTTATACACAAGCAATGCTGAGTGTACTTTCACATTGGGGTTAATCGGTTCTTATCCCCGTGAAAGCTCTGACCGTGTAGTGTGGGGGAAGAGGACTACCAACAGTGGAAGGATGCAGCGATCAGGCAATCCTATTTACCTGATTATGAGTCAAACTCTTCTAAACAGCACAGAACTTAAATGTTTCTCTTGCGTCCTCTGACAGTCGCCGCTCACTCATACAGTCTTCACTACTGGGTATTTCTCTTATCCACAGGAGTAAGCTAGGCAGAAGATTGTTAGAAACATTCACAAAAGACTTTGCATAGACTCACCTATAGGGGGCTGTTCCTATGGTCCAATACCCCCCTGCTAGCAGCATTCCCCAATTCAGTTTGTCTTTTGCCTAGTTAGGAGTAGGCAGGCTTACCTTGGCTGTGGCTGTAGTCTCAGCCTTTTCTTCTGCTTCTTGATTTTTATTTCTGCTAAGTGATTACACTGATAGCTTTTTTTTTTTTTTTTTTTTGTTCCTGCGCTTAGTTAGTCAGACTTTGGAAGACTACAGCATTTGTGGAGCTGGGAATCGCACTGGTTGTACTAGAGCCTTAAGGAATCTCAGCCTGCCATCGAGCGTTAGCAGGCTATGCGTACGCCCAGGCTCGCAAATGACCTGTCCCTGTCCTTAGGGACAAAGCCTGCGGAGGGGCTACTTCGTTAGGATGTCTAAACTGCGGTACGCCGCTTGTTGCTAGCGTCCTGTTCGGCTGACGGCACCCCCACCCAGAGTGGGAGGCTTTCCGTCACAGAGTGGCACCCACGTTTTCGCTGGATCGCTGAGTACCATGCTACCCCTCTGTCTGTGACATTTGCTGTCGGGGGGGTGTATGTGGGGCCTCTGTTATGGGGATGGCAGTCTATTTGGAGTCTGTGATATCCCCCTCATGTCTGTCTGTATGGTTCCCGTGTGTCCCTCACGGCCCTGCGGGGGGCGCTATAGCGGTCCTGCCGCGGTGTGGGGGGTTTGCGGGGGTTCCTGTGTCCCTGGTGGTGCTTGTGCAATGTTTTGGGGGTACAGACATGTTTGTGGGGGCCGCAGCGGTGTAAAATCGCAGGGCCGCCATTTGGGGTGTGGGCAGGCTGTTTTGGCCTCATGTAAGGGCAGCAGCCATTTTCTCTGTAGTGCTTGGCGCCCTTTCGGGTGCCATCTTTAGTGTGGGCAATGTGTTTTTCCCATGTGCTCGGCGGCCATTTTCTCGGAACCTCCCCATAGACTAACATTGGCAACCATTTTCTTGTGGCTCAGACTTATGTTCGGCCTCTAGTGGCGTGACATTTCCTTTCTCCAAGCACTCAGATCGAGCTGGCAGTGTGGTATTGTATAAATACACTTCTGGGGGGCTTCTCTATTTTTTGGGGTTTATATCTCTGCTGGCAGTTATATCCTTCAGTGCTTAGTAGCACAGGCTAGTCACTCATTGTGGTACATTGCGGTGGGAACCGCCGCTATCGCCATTTTAAAGGGCCAGCGCCCCATTAGTGCCACATATCTGTGCCCGCTAGTGCTGTCTATCAGCGCACATCAGTAAAGGTAAAAAATTACCTGTTTGCAAAATGTATTAACCAAAACTAACCAAAATTAAAAAAAAAAAACTTTTTTCGTTTTAGCAAAATATAAAAACCCAGCGGTGAATAAATACCAGCAAAAGAAGGCTCTATTTGTAAAAAATTATAAAAATGTCATATGGGTAGTGTTGCATGACCGCACAATTGTCATTCAACGTGCAACAGCACTAAAAGCTAAATATTAGCCTGGGCAGGAAGGAGGTGAAAGTGCCCGGTAGGCAAGTGGTTAATTAACCCCCCCCCCTGGTAAAATACTTAACCTTTCTCCTGTGTTCTAGTAACCTTTACTGTGCATCCCTCCCTAGTTCAACAGTCTTTACAAAGAAAACATCCTCTGGCTCTTTTTTCCTACTCTGCATACTTGCCACAGCCCCATTCATTCCTAAGGGCTAAGCTGTACTCCTGAATGGCCAACATGAGTATGGCTCACCCATAGAAATGAATAGGGCTGCACTCCAATGGTGGGATCATCTAATGGACAGCTTCAGGTGAATTTGTCCTTTTTAAGTACATAGCTGTTCAGGTCCTCTACATCAGTGGTCCTCAACTCCGGTCCTCAGGGCCCACTAACAGGCCAGATTTTAAGTATTACCTTGGGGAGATGCAGACTAGAGTACTGCAATCACTGAGCAGCAAATTATATCACCTGGGATCATGTATTTCAGTTATCTTGCAAACCTGGCCTGTTAGTGGGCCCTGTAGGCCAGGGTTGAGGACCACTGCTCTACATCATTTGTATATGTAAAGATTTGTACCAAATTTTGGTGCTATAGCACTAAATGATTTTCCCCAGATTATTGTGTTGTATTACATCTGTATATGGGATTACATTTTGTTAAATGTTGTTGCACATGGCTGCTAATGTACACTCATACATACACATTTTATTTTGGTGTGGTGGACCACGTTTTAAAAAAATCTTTTCCCCTCCCAAGTTTGTTACAATCTTGGGACCTAGATTCCTATATATGGAAATCTATCTATTGTTTTACAATGTTCCTTTACCGCCTTCCTGCCCAGGCCAATTTCAGTTTTCAGCGCTGATGCTCTTTGAATGACAATTGCACGGTCATGCTGTACCCATATGAAATTTGTATCTTTTTTTTTTTTTTTGTTACACAAATAGAGCTTTTTTTGGTGGTTTTTAACCACTTCTCACAAACTGACGTACCTGTACGTCGGCTTCAAGAAGTGGTTGTACCGGGGGGGATTTCTGCAGCTACAAGCATCACCCCGGTACTGTATTTTAGAGCCAGCAGTTGGCTTTCTGGTGATAACTACGAACGTCCCCCCCCCCCCCCCCCCTCCTGCTGCTCTGCCCGGGTCTCCCGCTCCCGTCTCCTCACTTCGGTTTACTCGGTGGCAAATAGCGCCGACCTAAAAAAAACTGTCAGTTTTCAAAAATGCAGCGCTGATAAAATATAAAGTGCGAATCAATGCTTAAGCATTGATTCACACTTTATATTGTTTTATCAGCACTGCAATGATTTATTCATTTCTTTTCACAAATTGTCATTTGTTTTTGCTGGCTGCTGTTTTTAAGTATTTTGCGTGGTATACATTTTTCCAAAAAAGTATTCAAAAATGCAGATTTTGGCGTTTTGAATATTTGGAAGTGCAGTGGAGGGGTTTGAGGCCTTTTAAACCCCAGATCCCTCCATAAAGAGTACCTGTCACTGTCTATTACTGTTGCAAGGGATGTTTACTTTCCTTGTGACAGTAATAGGTTATCAGGTTTTTTTTTTTTTTTTTTGAAGTGTTAAAATTTTTTTATTTTTTTTCCTAGTTTTTATTTTATTTTTAAGCACCCCCTGACCTCTCGCACCAAAGAAAACCCATATGCAAGTCGCGTCCTAAAATGTAAACGGTGTTCAAATCACCCATGTGAGGTATCGCTGCGATTGTCGGAGCGAGAGCAATAATTCTAGCAAAAGACCTCCTCTGTAACTTAAACTGATGACCGCTAAAGCATTTTAAACCTTCGCCTCTGGAGATTTTTAAGTACTGTAGTTTGTCACCATTCCATGAGTGTGCGCAATTTTAAACCGTAACACGTTGGATATTTATTCACTCGGTGTGACATCATCTTTCACAATATACAAAAAAATTTGGCTAACTCTACTGTTTAGTTTTTTTTTAAATTCAGTGAAGTGTATTTTTTTCCCAGAAAATTGCGTTAGACTGCTGCGCAAATACCGCGTAACAAAAAATATTGCAACGACCACCATTTTATTCTCCGGAGTCTTTGCTAAAAAATTATATGGTATATGTTTGGGGTTCTAATAAATTTTCTATCAAAAAATACTGATTTTAACTTGTAAACATGTCAGAAATAGGCTTGGTCCTTAAGTGGTTAATCACCTCTGGGTTTTTTATTTTTTGCTAAATAAACAAAAATAATGAAAAAACAAATGTTTTTCAATGCTTTTTTTATAACATTTTTTCAAACAAGTTATTTTTCTCCTTCGCTGATGTGCGCTGATGAGGCGGCAATGGCAGGCACTAATTAAGTGGCACTGTTGGGACTGCACTGACAATCGGGACCCTAATTATCTCAGTGTGGAGGTCCCTTTCACACAAGCTGGTTATTAGCTCTCCTCATGCTGTCAGCGTAAGAAAAGGCATGCCAATAACCTGCCTGTTTACATTGTGATCAGCTGTGTTTGGATACAGCTGATCATGGTGTAAAGTGCCGCTGATTGGCTCTTTACCCGAGGACATATCGATCACGGAGCCCTGCCCATGGAATCACGAGAGGACATCGTATGACGCCCTCTCAGAAATGCCCGGACGCGCTGTAGCAGTCATTCGGCTATAGCGCGGTCAGCAAATGTCATCTTTCTCAATGGAGTTTGTCTACTGCTTTTCATGAGAAGGGAAGGCCCCCTGGTGGGGGTTGTTTAATTTTTTATTCTTGTATTGTTTAAACAACCAAAAAAAGAAACAAACCCTTTTTCAAAAAATTATCTGAATAAAAGTGCTTGTTACCCTTCATTCGATCATATATTCTCTTGTGCCCTTCCAGCACAGTATTGGAAAATCTGGTTGCTATGTGCAACTAGTGCAAGCACTGATAAATCATGCAGTCTTTTTGTTCTTTTTTTTATAACTGTAATACCATCTGTGTCTTTCAGGGTGAAGAGTTAACTAAGGAGGAAATTGACATTCTGAGTGATGCCTGCACTAAGCTAAAGGAGCAGAAGAAGTTACTGACAAAGGAGAAGGAAGAGCTCCTGGAGCTGAAGGATGATGTTCAGGAGTACAGTGAGGTAAGGATAACTCCACTGCAATGGTTTGAGGTTGAAATGAATAGGGCTGAAAGTATAATTGTGCATATTTCATCTTTGTGTTCAGGGGGTGCAGTATGGTGGGGCCAGTAACAGAATAGGCCCATGTTAGTGTTCAAAGGTGCAATAGACGCTTGTTATTGGTCAGGATTACCATGCAGGATTGTGGTGGGGTGACCAATTTCATGTTCGTATTGAGGTACACAGTGTGGTGGAGAAAGTAACTGAACATGTTAGTGCTTACTGGTGCAATGAGGAGGGGGGGCAATAAAAGAATAGATTCCATGTAAACATTCAGTAAAAGTGTTTTTTTCATTTCTCACCTTGATTTTAAAGGATTTGGAAGAAATGAAGAAGGAGCTTTCAAAAACTGGGCATGACTTGGTGGTTGAAGAATCAAAAGCCAGTAAGAGATTAACCAAGAAAGTTAATCATATGATTAATCAGATTGAAAGGGTCATCGTTGAATTGGAGAATGAGGACCGGGTACTGGATGAGCAGGCACCAAGTGGTGTTGCCCCACCTGTTGGGTAAGTGGGGAATGATTGGTGATTTCCATTGGAAATATACAATGTTAGTGTAATTAGTGGCACGCTATTTGCTTCATGTGTTACTGCTGGTGAGCCAGTTTTGAGACAGGGAGTTAGGACTAATAATCACCTGAGTAGTGAATTCCACCTGTCATGTCTTCCATGTTCACTTACTGTCATGCAGTTTTTATTGTTAAAAGTGCTAGCTACTATATATTACATAAATGTTTAAATCTGAAGTTTAGCTTAAAAAAATAAACATTCTCTTCAGCTTTAGTGACCTAATTTACCGGTAATGAAGTGTCCCTGTGTCCCATGTTGTATAGGCAGCTGGATTCTGTAAAAATCGTCTATACAAAGATGCCTGGTCCTCTTCCTACTCTTAGACTTTCAGTGTTGTGAAAGTTAAGTGTTGGGTTTTCTGTGAAACAAGGAATAGACTCCCAACAAGAGTCTTTCTCCTTCTCTAATGATAAGCCTGTATTCACACAGCAACTGTGAGCTGCCACAGGGATTCATCGCTGCAACAGCTCTTCATTACCGGCTGCAGTAGGGGGCAGTGTGGTGCGCAATTCAGCTCCCCTATTTTTTTTCTAACTTTATCTAACAAAAGTACACTTCATTCACAGCAATGTACAGCACTGCTATGCACTGCGTTAACTGTATATCGCTGTGCGATTTGGCACATTATTAATGTCTTCATTTTATCGCAACTCGCTGCATTGTATCGTAAATCTGACACAAAGGAAAAATGTATTTCCTGCGTGTTTCTATGGTGACAGACATTTGATTGTGCTGTAAAACGTGTGGCACCACATAGTGTGAATTCATCCTAAACATTTCATTGTTACGCTGAATGTAACACATTCCCTGAATAGGGGAGAGTCTGATGAATGAGAGGATTCTCTCTCCCATTCACAGATTGTGTTGCATGCAGTGTACACTATGAAACAACTTGGAGGGGGCCGGTCCCCATCAGGAGCTTGTTTACAGAAAACCCGAAGATTTTAACGCCCGCAGCACCAGAAGTTCAGCGAGAGAAATTCTATTGCACAGAAGATTTCTACAGAATCCAGTAGCCTGCACAACATTATACATACACTACAGGTAAGTTAGGTCACTAAAACTGTAAACTTGATATTTTTTTGGCTAAACTTCAGCTTAAAAAGTCTGATTTATGCTGGAGTAATTCTTAGAGAACAAGTCTCCTGGTGGATTGTGCAGTAATTTGGATCTGTAGGCATGAGTACTTTAAAGGCTAGGTTCACCTTTGAAAAAAATAAAAAATGTACATCTTTTTGCAGGTAAAAAAAACTATTTTTTATTTTTTTTATTTTTTATTGGAAGCCTGGAAAGCATTGCACCCACGATCAGCAGATCTTGGGTGCAATGCAAGGCTCTTGCAAACTGTAAGTTGTTTGGCCGTACATCGTACAGCCAAACAGTTAACATACTAACAGGAAGCATCAGTGCTGAACATTGAGAACTACAAGCCGACAGCCGCAAAGGATGCTGGACCTTGTACTTTTCTATTCACAGAACTCTGTGAATAAGTGACGTGGCCGGGCAAGCCAAGCACCCCACGTCCACGTTCTTTGAAGAGGATGACCGAGTGCCAGGGAGGAAAATCGCCTGTCACATGGGGGGTTCAGGGGCCAGGTGATTTGTAACATTTTACACCCTGCATATGAGTATAACATGTTACAGAAGGTGAATTTATCCTTTAAGTAGCTGAGCTTTACTACTTGGGGATTACTTGATTTTGATTTAAGCCCAGTACAAAAGTATCAAAAGTCAGCTGGTTAAGCAGAAACCGGCCAACTGTCTAACATAAGCCATGGGGGGGGGGGCAATAGAACAGCAAGAGAGATCCCTGCATTACACATTGTTTTGCCGGGATCTGTTTTTTTTTTTTTTTCAACCTGCTGATTGAACGGAAAAAAACTGAATGTGTATACACAGCTTTGCTTGTGTTTGTTCCCTGTCAGAGCAGAGGTGTTAAACTTTTAGGCTGTCCTATCTAAAGCCTCAACTCAATTGTTCTAGTAAAAGAAAATATGTTAAGCTAACAAGCTCTAGTTTCTGTGGGCTGTCTTTCACTTGTCGCTTTGCCCCAGAAAATTGAGAGAGAAAATCTGTGAAATGCAGGACCACTTGCAGATCCAGAGCTATGGTCCAGGGAAAGGAGCCTTTGTGTGTAGACTGTGATTCACAGAAGTTTTAAAAAAACAGATAGGACTCGAGTTTACATTTGCTCTCATCTAAGGGCCTTCGGGTTGGGATTTAGTAGTGTTGTAATAGGGCACTTAAAACATTGGTGCTTCTTTTTAAAGAATGTTAAAGCAAACCAAAAGTGCCAAAGAAGTAGCTTATCCTTCCATGCTCCTCACACACCCAGCTACTTCTATGTCAGGTCCAAATAAGCCTGGTCCTGTCTCCCAATCCTATTGAGTAGTTAGGCTGTGAAATGGGCAGAGCAAGACCCCTGAAACCAGCAGGAGATGAACTGGAAAATGGGCCTGACATAAAAGCATATTGGTAGGTGCCTAATTTGTGCTAACAGCTCTGTAATAGGTACTTAATTTATGCTTCAGGTTCACTTTAAAACTTTAATCAGTTCTAAGCACTGTATATGATAATCTGTACTTTGTTTAAAATCACTATACACAATCACCCCTTATTATTCTGAGTGCATGGTAATGTAATCACTTGAGTAGATGAGGCCTTTTCTGTACTCTGAGTAATAGTAGTTAACCAGGGATGTTCAATAACCTGATAACCTTTTTAAATTTATAAAATATGATATGAGAGCAGCTCTTGTGGTTGGCTTTGTCATCGGACTGCACCATTGTCTGAGACCACTATATACTGTGCTCCTCATTTATGGAATGCAGCATTGTCGAAAGCCGACTAAACATGGATTAAAATTTGGCCAGCTCAGCAGGGACTGGCTAAATTTCGATTTATGCATGAGGACAGTGGTTGTGCAGAAGCCGATCTACAGATAAACTTTCATACAACCAACCTGTTGGCGAAAATGCCACTCGATTAGCGCCCCCGGTTATAGCTGCCAGCACTGATAAGTGTATTCTGTTGGCGGGGAAGTCTCCCTGCTGTTCATTGTGAGTGATTCCACCTATCCACCTCGAATGTGTAGATGGGGGAATTGGGTCGGTTTTTTTTTTTTTTTTTTTTTTTTTCGTTCAAAGCGCTGATTGCACAAAGAAAATGAAGAATATATGGGCTGCTATACTGTGCTCATATTCAAATACAGCATTTTTGTCTAGGGCTGCTATACTGTGCCGTACTTTTTTGGAATGCAGCGTTGTCTAAAGCTGGGCATATAATGATCGAAGTTCAGCAGACACTGTCCAAATTTTTTGTTCTGTTTTTGGCCCTCCCTGTTTGACAGAATTCAATCAATAGATCACACTGGAAAAGTTTTGTTGCTCAGCGGCTGCAATAAGTATGCTTCTTTGTCCCAGGAACAGATCAATGGACCGTGTAATGGTTTAGTGCAGAACAGAATGGAATACATTTGAATAGAAGTTGTTTAAGCATCCCATCCTTCTTACTCATCCGCTTAGGTGTTTGCATTTACCAGCGCACTCTCTATATAAATTTAAGTGTAGATTGCCATGTCTTTAGATTTGCTGTTCATTTCTTACATACATAAACTAAATGGCATTACTATCGAGCAGGGATCTCAATGAGATGATAGTGTAATTGCACTGTCCTCCATTTCCATGTTCTTCCAAGCCTATGTTTGAAAGTTCCATCTTAAATTGATTGTAAACGTACATTTAAAAAAAATATCAACTGTCATATTTTCCTCCCCTGTGCAGTACTTTTGCACAGAGCAGCCCTGATCCTCTACTTCTTGGGTCCCCCCCCCCCCCCTGCCTAATACCCCCATACCAAGCCACTTGCTCTCGGGGCACTCGTGCTGGCTGGATCTTGAGCCTGGTCTGTGTGTCTATTGACATACAGTGCTGCTCAGCCCCGCCCCTCAGTCTCTCCTTACAGACTGGGATTGACAGCAGAAGGATCTAATAGCTCCCACTGCTACCTTAATGTCCAGTGAGGAGAGTGCCACTGCTCTCTGGCACAGGGTTGGATCAAGATCCGGCTCGGGTAAGTATTTAGGGGAGGCTGGGTGGGGGGGGGGGGGGCAGAAGACTCAGAACAAATAAATTCTACCTTTACCACCACTTTAAATGACTTCTACCGATTGGAATGCAGCTACTACCGTCTTTTTAGCAAAGTTCATTTGGCTTAAAGTGTAGGCCAACCTTTTTTTTTTTTTTTTCATTCTAGTTTTAGGTAAGGTAGGGAAGGGCTAAAACCTCAGTATGGCTTTGTTTTTTGCTGCCTTTGTTCCAGTGGTGAGTTTTCCCTTCACTTTCCTGTGTTGGAGATGCAGCAGGATGTAAGTGGATATAGGAATGGAATTCCCATCTTGGAGAGTTGTCACATGAACAGCTGTCTCTATTGAAGGATTTTACCACGCCTCTTGATCTGATGACAACTCTAAATATTTGGAATTCCCCTCACTTGTGTGTCAAAGGCAATGGTCACCAGGACAAATATGGACAAGACCACACTTAATTCTTGACAAAGGGTTTAACCCCCCTCTACTAACCCAGGTATTTCTCTATCGTCCATTCACAGATGCAGCCTCCATCTTCATTAGCTGAATGGTTATGCTCCTTCCTGCAGGAGTAGTCTAGGCAGGAAAAATATAAATGTGCACGCCCACGGGGCCGTCCCAACATGCATTACCCACACACCCTCTGCTCAGGAAACCAGTTGTTTCTGCCTAGAGAAGGAGTAGGACCTAGGTTTCCTGCTGGGACTTTGGTATGTTATTCTTTTCAGAATATTTTGTTTTATTTCTCTTTACTCACTTTGCTAGCTAGTGTTCAGGGGGATCCTCCTGGTGATCTGCAAGCAATGCTGGCTGGGGCTTTGCTTTTCGGTATGGGGATGAGCCTGCGAGCGGTTTCCTCGCCGGGACGCATCGACCTGGAATGCCGTGAGTGGCAGCACCCCCACTTCGGGTGGAAGGAGGTCTGCCCAGAGCGGAGCCCACCCGGTCCATGGTATGGTGGGTAAATGTGCCCCCATTGCCCCTGGTGGCCTTGGGGTGATGTGGGCCCTCTCCTGGGGATAATAGGATTTGTACCTCCTAAAAAATCCCCCTGACCTTCCAGGTACCCGGCCTCTGTGCCCTGTCTCCCTCCCGTCCCAAACGGGAGCTATGTAACTGGGGCGCCTGGCATCCTGAAGGCGGTGGCAATAGTACCTTGTTCTTGCTGGGTTTTGTAGATCCTTGAGGCCGCCTTTGTGGGGGTCCCTGGCCACATGGCATGCCACCATCTTAAGTGTGGGCAATGTGTATATTTTGCCGAGTTACTTGTATGGAGCAGCCATTTTCCCTGAGCTTCCTATTAAAATGCATTGGCACCCATTTTTGTGTAGTTCTGTTGTACTGCACTAGCAGCGTGACCTTTTTCATCCAGGCTGAGGTCACTTCCTGCGATTCTAATTCCTGCTGCAGGCCGTTCAGGAGGGTTCTCTCTGGAGGTGGTACAGTACTAGGGGCCTCTGCGGGCATATCCCTGCACACTCTGCTGTTGGTCTATATTAATGGGGGAATCTGCAGACCGCTGTGATCGGCGGTGGGAACCATGATTGGCGCTTCTTAAAGTGACAGTACTCCGTTTTTCTGCAACTTTGAAAATGGAGTCCGAGTCTGTATTTTCTCCCTCAGACCAACTCTGTGCGACTCCTGGATAGTCCGGATAGCAGTCGCTGGCCGCGATTTCAGCAGCTCTGGAAAGCCTGGCGACAAAAGTTGATTTTGTCATGAAAAAGGTTAATGGTCAAAAACGGCCGCTGCCTACTCCATCTTTGGTGGAGTCCTCTGATTCAGAGGCTGATGTGGTCACCACGGACGCCCCTCTACCTAAAGGGTCACTGTCCTCGCAGTCAGATGGTGAAGAGGGCCTGTCTTCAGCTGCAGCGCAGGAACGCGCTTTGGTGGAAACCCTGATTGTTTCAGTGAGGGAAACCTTAAAGTTGGCTGATGTGCCCACGCCTGCAGGGACACGGGTGGCCTTTTGGCTCCCGCAAGACCCGAAAGTCTGGCAAGGTTTTTCCCTGTCCCGAGACTTTTCTTGATATTGTGAATGACCAATGGTGGCACGTTAAGCACGTGCTAGTTGTGACAAAACACTTTATACACTGGTATCCTTAGGCTGATACAGTCTCCAACCGCTGAACGGTGCCACCTAATCTACCATTGTGCCTGTTGAAGATTGCCTGGTTTTTACAGATCCAGTGTACAGGCAGGTGGATTTTGTGGCCTCCATCAATATTAAGGATGTTAAGGATGTGTAGCTCCACGTCCCCATATTCGAGGGTGGAATCACTTTCCCGCCATCTTCACGTGTTGTCGGGTTCCATCTTGAAACTGGTCTTTGTAACTGTGTTGGTATCACAGACAGTTACAAAATGGAATAGGGTTCTGAAAGGGAGCTTGGAACCTGACTTAGTTTCCCCAGAACTGATGGCACTTTTGGACCAGATGGCCTAAGCCCTGGTGTTCCTGTGTGATGCGTCCCTGGATGCGGCTCCTCTGGTGGCCAGAGTTTAGGCCCTGGGGATTGCTCTAAAGCGCATGGTTTGGCTGAAGAGCTGGTCGGCTAACAAAGCTTCCAAGATAGCCCTGACAGATCTCCCTTTTCTGGGAGAGCGTTTGTTTGGTGACTCACTGGATGAGTTGATCAAGGGTCCGACTGGCGGGAAGAGTACTCTTCTTCCTCAATCCCCCAAAGGTGAAACATTCCTTGCTAAGCGGGGTCCTTCCTTTACTGCACATAGACGTTTTTTTCGTGTCCCCACAGCGCAAGAAAAAGGTAAGCTGTTCAGAGCTTCTGGAGGGGTTAAGAAGCACTGGGGCAAGCCTAAGACCAGTCAGTCTGGTGCTGCAGACAAGTCCTCTTCACTATTAAGGGGTGCCCTCACACGTGTCTGTGGTGGGGGGGGGGGGACGTCTGCCCTTCTTTCAGGAACCCTGGACTTCCTTCGCTCAAGACAAATGGGTTTGTAAACTGATTTGTTCCGGGTTCAAAATCGAATTTTGGTCCCGGCCGGAGGACAGGTTTTTTTCAGTCAAATCTTCACCTGTCTCCAGAGTGTATAAAAGATCGTTCGTATGGAGTCCATTCGGTTTGTGGTGGCGTCCTTGAATCAGGGGGATTTTTTGGCCTCCATCGATATTAAGGATGCGTATCTCCACGTCCCCATATTCGAGGGACATCAGCGATTCTTTTGCTTTGTGGTGGCAGAGGAGCACTTTCAATTTGTGGTGTTACGCTTTGGTATTGCCTCTGCTCCCAGAGTTTTTTTTTTTTTTTTTTTTTTTTTTTTACCAAGGTCCTGGCCCCTGTGCTGGCCTTGTTACATCAGAAAGGAATATCAATTTTGGGATATCTGGACAGTCTCCTGTTGCGAGCAGACTCTCCTTCGGATCTGTTGGACAACATTTCTATTACAGTTCAGACCCTTCAGGAATTTGGGTGAACAATCAATTTCAAGAAATCTGCTCTGCCGCTATCCGTACGGGTCATTTATCTGGGGCTAACTCTCGACTCCGCTCTAGCTAGGGTCTTTTTCCCCTTGGAAAAGCTTCAGAAGTTGCAAAGGGCGATGAAGTTGCTGATGGAAACTGATCAGTCCTCCTTGCAGCCTTACATGAGGGGCCTGTCTGATGGTGTTGACCTTCGAAGCGGTCCCGTTTGTTCAGTCTCATTCCAGGTCTCTGCAGAAAGATTCTGGCAAAATGGAACAGGGACCCTCCGTCATTGGACCAGAAGATTTGAGTCATCTCACGAAGTCGACCCTATCCTGGTGGATCCAGTCTCCTGCTCTGTCAGGGCAAGTCCTCCCTGCCCCTGTTCTGGACAGTGGTCACCACGGATGCCAGCCTGTCCGTCTGCGGTGGAGGGCTGGTGAAGCTCTTGTGCCCAGGGGACTTGGGTGTCAGTCGTCCTTGCCGCTCAATATTCTGGAGCTCAGAGCGATCAAGTTCTGCCTGTTCCACTGGACGAGCCTGTTACGCGGTTCTCCGGTCCGGATACAGTCTGACAATGACACGGCTGTGGCTTCCATCAATCAATAAGGGGGCACCAAGAGTGCCCTGGCGGCCACGGAGGTGGCCGAGATTCTGGTTTGGGCGGAAGCCAATGTTCCAGCTCTTTCCGCTGTCCACATCCCGGGTTTGGAGAGTTGGCATTCGGATTACCTGAGTCAGGTGTTGGATCAAGAGGAATGGTCCCTTCATCTGGAGGTGTTTCATCTCCTTTGTGCCCGGTGGGGAACTCCGGAGGTGGATCTGTTTGTGTCTCGCCTTAACCGAAAAGTCCAGAGGTTTGTGGCCAGGTCTCGGGATCCTCTAGCCGGCGCCACAGACGCTCTGGTAGCTCCTTGGAGACAGTATCGGCTGAATTATGCCTTTCCCCCCCGGCTTGTACTTCTGCCGAGGTTTCTTCATCGGGTGACGGTGGAAGGCATTCTGGTCATTCTGGTGGCACCAGACTGGCCTCGTTGGTTTTGGTACGCAGACCTGGTAAAAATGGTCGTAGATCCTCCATGGAGACTTCCTCTACGGGAAGATCTGCTGTCTCATGGACAATCTCTCATCCTGCTTTACGGTCGCTGGCATTAACGGCTTGGATGTTGAAAACAAGGTGTTGAGGGATAGAGGCCTTTCTGACTCGATGATTCCTACCCTTTTGAAGGCCAGGAAGTCGACGTCTAGAAAGATCGATCGTCGTACGTGGAAATCGTACATTTCATGGTGTGAATCGCTGCAACTGCACCCTTGCTTGTTTTCTATTGCTAGGGTTTTGGCTTTTTTACAAAAAGTTATGAGCAGCACTTAGCGTTGGGCACTATCAAGGGCCAGGTGTAAAGCCTTGGCTATTTCCTTCCAATGTCCATTGGCTACTAATAGCTTGATTCGCACTTTTATTCAGGGGGTGCGTCATCTGGCTCCTCTGAGGAGGTCTCCGTTACCTACGTGGGATCTCAATCTGGTTTTGTCTGTTCTTCAAAAGCCTCCTTTTGAGAATATTGCGGAGATTTCTCGGCTTTCCTTGTCGCAGAAAGTTGCCTTCCTGGTGGCTATTACTTTTGCTCGCAGAGTATCTGAATTGGTGACGCTGTCCTGTCGTTCACCTTATTGGTGGTCCACAGGGATAAAGTGGTTCTGTGACCTAATCAGTCTTTTCTCCCTAAGGTGGTGTCGGTTTTTCATCTTAATGAGGACATTGTGTTGCCTTCCTTATGGCCTAAGCATCCCAAGGAATTTGCCTTGCACTCTTTGAATGTGGTTCGGGCGATAAGAGTTTATCTGACGGTTACGGAGTCCTGTAGAGATTAAGACTTTGTCCTTGCGTACGGTGCTTGCAAAGGTTTGGCTGCGTCTGCTGTGACCATTTCGAAGTGGATCAGGCAGATGGTTGTTCAGACTTATTCACTCAAGGGTCAGGTTCCTCCTTTCCCTGTGAAGGGGCGCATTCTACTAGAGCCTCTTGGGCTTTTCGTCATCAGGCCTTTGTTGTACAAGTTTGTAAGGCAGCGACTTGGTCGTCTGTGCACACCTTTACAAAATTCTACAAGGTGAATTTATTGGCTTCTTCGGATGCCTCTTTTGGCCGCAAGGTTTTGCAGGCTGCTGTTTCGTTATCAAATGTTTTGTTTCTCTTAGGGTTCTTTTAACCTGGGTGAGCTCCTGTTTGGTTGTGCTTCGTTACCCAGTGGGCTTATTTTAGCCTTGGAGTTTACATTACTTTCTGGTTGAGTTCTTTCCACCCCTCATGCCTGTACTGCTTTGGGACATCCCATTCAGCTAATGAAGATGGAAGCTGCGTCTGTCATGGGACAATGGAGCAAGTAGGATTTTTGTAAGATCTTAACCGTAAAATCTTTTTCTCTGAAGTTCATTGCTGCCAGATGTTTTTTTCCTTCACTGCTTACAACTAAACTGGCTTGCTGAGCAGAGGGTGTGTGGGTTATGCATGTGGGGATGGCCCCGTGGGCATGTACATTTACATTTTTCCTGTCTAGACGACTCCTGCATGGAGGAGCATAACCATTCAGTTAATGAAGATGGAGGCTGTGTCTGTCAATGGACTTCAGAAAAAAGATTTTACGGTAAGATCTTACAAAAATCACTTGTGTGTCAAAGGCAAAGGGTCACCAGGACAAATATGGACGAGGCCACACAAGTCTTGACAAAGGGTTGACCCTTCTCTACTAACCCAGGTATTTCCTCTCACTTCCAGTTTGGCTATGGGACAGGAAGTGAAGGGAAATCTCCCCAATGGGACACAGATGGTGAAAAAAAATCTGACGGATTATAACTCTCCCTTGCTCTATACAAATTGAAAAAAAGAAAAGTTTTGCCTGTAGTTCTACTTTAATCAAAAATTACCATATATAAGTTTACATATACTTTAGGAAAATTATATCCGTCATGCTTTGGTTTCGCTGCTGCCAATTATTAGTTTACTATTAAATAAGTGCTATATTAAAGAATAGGGTTTAATGGCCAATTGAATTTTTAGCAAAACTCATCTATTCCAATTGATGCTGCATAAAAACAATGACTTTTAAAGGTTTTAATACAGTCTTTATAACAGCCTCAGTACTGGTCCAGATTCCTTTCCCCAAGTAGCTGCCTCAGAGGAACTGCTGCGGTCTGTGTGAAAACAGCAGTCTCTCTGTATCTTTGTGAAACACCCTCCGTAAGTCAGATCTAGAGCTCTCCAGTTAGCAGGGAGTGTGAGCATTGCTTAATGCACCGCTTTAGGTAGAATTCCAGGATAAACTCAAATCTTCAAAATGTTCCCTCCCCCTTCCTAATGTCTGTTCTGTGTAAGAAAGATGTGTATGCTTACCTCTTTTCAGGCTGCTGCGATCCACTCACTTGATCTCCCTTGTGTCAGCCAGTGCTGGCTAAAGGGGAGAGGAGGAAGCACCTAACAATGGCTGGTAATCTTTGGGCGCTGTGACATCACCCCTATGCCCTACTATGGTCTATTCTTTGTCAGCGTTCCCTTTTCTCCCCTGCATCCGCTACTTGCTGATACTGGAGCCAGATCATATGACCAGCTGGAGCAGCCTGAAATTAGGTTAGTATACAGATCTTTCTTACACAGGTTAGTCAGCATAGATGTCAAGAGGAAATGGGAACATTTTTAAGATTAGCTAGCTTCATCCTGGAATTCTATTTTCTCTATCGCTCATTGACAGACGTAGTCCTCGGTGATTCAACACCCTCGGGTTATGCTGCCCTCTACAGGAGTAGGACTAGACAGGAAAGAAAACGTTCTGGCCACACCCTAGGGGCAGTCCCAGAGGGTATATCCTCTCACTTCCTGCTCTAGCAAATCAGTTTTTCTCTAGCGCTCATTGACAGACGTAGTCCTCGGTGATACACCACCTTCGGGTTATGTTGCCTCCACAGGAGCAGGACTAGACAGGAAATTAAAAAGCTCTGGCCACACCCTAGGGGCAGTCCCAGAGGGTATATCCTCTCTCTCTCTGCCTCAGCAAATCAGTTATTTTCTGTCTAGTTAGGAGTAAGGACCTAGATACCTTGCTGGGATCTTAGGTCCTGGCAAGAATTTTTTCTTAAAGGATTTTTTAGACCGCTTTTTTTCTCCAGTGTTCCTGTGAGATCTTCAAGCAAGAAAGCTGAACTGGGCAACGGGCTGGATGTTGAGATCCGGTGGTCACCCCAGTTCAGCCTACGAGCGCGTGCAGGCCATAGCTCCGCGCTGGGTCGGCCGCGACAAAGTCCCATTAAAGGACTGTCCACGCGAGTTAAACGTCTCGCTGAAACGCCAAAGACCATGAGTCACGGCGTCCGTATCGGTCGACAGCCCTCCCGCCCCGGTGGAGAGGGGTACTGTCAGGAGTTGGTGCCCGCCTGGTTCCGGTATGGTGAGTAGTATGTTCCCCCTTTCCCCCTGACGGGTTTTGTGGTGAACGCGGGCCCCTCTCTGTATGGTAAGATAGAGTCCCTTTCTATCCTACAACATGACACAGATCCTCCTACTTTGAGTGTGATTTTATGTGTGCAAAAAGCCAGGAGGCTTGGTTTGGAATCTTATGGGTTAAGAATAAGCTACCTACCAGTCAGAAGCCACGGACATGTAGACTGCCTTCCTAATCAGATCTCCAGCTATTAGCAGGCCTCCCGAATGGCCATGCGGTCCGCCAGGGCCGGTACCGCCAACCACGCCATATCCCCATGCAGTGAGAGTGTTGTGTGCCCTGCAGCACACCGCTATTCAGTACGGGCCGCCGCCATTTTTTTTGCTGGATCGCACAAGCCGCCATTTTGGCGTAGCCTCGTGTCTCCAGCATGGGGGCGGCCATGTTTGAGGTGATCCAAACACCTCGTGGAGCTTGGGGGAGGCGCCGGAAGGCGTACAGAGGGGCGGAGCCGCCTCCTTTCTTCCTGGGCAGCCAGCCAAAAGACTTCCTGTTTGTTAAGACAGCGCTGTAACCTGTTGCAGTTAAACTCTGAGCATCAAGTGGTGAGCCTGGGGGTCTATCTCTCTCCCTCTCTCGATCGATAGGGATCCCTAGCAGGTAACACTAAGGGGCTTTTGTGGCGCTGGGGGTCTGAAAAAAAAAAAAAAAAAAGTTTTTTATTTTTGAATTCTATTATCCAGGAAGTGACTGGAATTATCATGGACCCTGCCACACATATTCCCCCACCTGTTTCCCTCGAGGGGGCCACGGGACCCGCCGGTGCACAGAGTATAGAGTCATTTACAGCAATTTTGGAGTCTATGGTGGCTCGGGTGGAGGCGGCCTGTCAGGGACGGGGGTCAAGGAAGCGACCCCCGCCTACCCCTATACTATCTGACACCTCTGACTCTGATTCAGAGATGGTCACTGCAGTTGCAGGTTCCTCTGCAAGGGCTGTTATCCCAGGTAAAGCCCCCTCAGACAGTGAGGAGGACGCTTCTTCTCCTGCTATTATTCAGGAAGAAGCATTGGTGGACGCACTAGTTGTGGCAGTGCAGGAAACCTTAAAACTTGAGGCTTTACCGGCAGAGGCAACTGAAACAGAGGTTCCTTTTGGGACTAATAAGCCCATCAAAACGGTGAAGGTTTTTCCTGTACCCAAATGTTTCGGTAATCAGATTAAAGGAGAATGGGAGCATTCTAAACGTACCTTTACTATTTCCAAGCGTATTGCTAGACGCTATCCGTTTGAGGAATCCATCATTAAGAAATGGACGGTACCACCAGTGGTGGATCCACCTATTTCCAGGCTGAATAAAGCCACGGTTATTCCAGTGGAGGACACTTCGTCCTTTAAGGATCCGGTGGATCGAAAGATGGAAGCAGAGTCCCGCACCATCTTCTCTCTGATAGGGTCAGCATTTAGACCAGTAATTGTTATTGGTCTAGTTTCCCAGACACTTACGGAATGGGCGAAAATGGTACGCCAAGATCTTAGGGGAAAAGATATTCCCCAGGAGACATCTGATTTGATGGAACAGATTATACAAGGGCTACAGTTTATCTGTGACGCAGCCTTGGACACTACTCCCTTATTAGGGCATGCATCTATGTCAGCGGTGATCCTCAGACGTGTGCTGTGGTTAAAATGCTGGTCAGCTGACCTAGGTTCCAAAAAGACCTTGACAAATCTCCCCTTTCAGGGGAATCGTCTATTTGGGGCCAACCTAGATGAAATCATTAAGGATGCCACTGGGGGCAAGAGCACTTTTTTGCCACAGGCTGCTAAAGCTAAGGGACCTCGCAACAAGCGAGGACCTTTTTTTACCGCCCATAAAGGGCGCCCGGCTGGTACTAGCGGGAGAGGCAAGACTCCTCCAGGAGGGTTCAAGAAGGGCTGGTCGGACAAGCAAAGGACCAACCCAGCCAAACCCGAAGCAAAGGAGTACACAGCCTGAAGGTGCGCCCCCACCCGGTTTCAGGGTGGGGGGACGTTTTCACCGGTATTCAGGACATTAGATCGAGCATCAACCACTACTACCGGTGCGATTCTTCCCTTCCAACATTTAAGTACTACAGGAAGCGGTAGTTACCGTTCCCTGAATAGATCTTTTCCTTTACCTTTTCCTAAGATTAGTCCCGATACCTCACAGGAATCGGATCTGGTTGACCAGATAGGCCAAGTAGCCTCTAGTCGGGTGACTTCGGTCCCTGAGGTTCAACCAGAAAAGATCACCTTTCCTGATTACTATCAGGTATCTGATAAATGTGTGGGAACAGAAAACGACCAGACTTTCTCGGATGGTCGGGGCCAGATACCTCTAGGGACGCCTGGTTCAGATTCTATCAGCGCCAGTGGTCCTAGAAATTCTAGGCTGGCCTCCTCAAGCCGGCCTGGCCGACTTGGACATGTTAGTCGTAGACGTTCCGTGGGAACTTCGTCTCAGGGAGTGTCTGTGGTCTCAAGGACCAATTTACCATCATGCTTTACAGTCGCTGGGTTTAATGGCCTGGCCATTGAGACCCAAGTACTGAAGGACAGAGATTTGTCTACTTCAGTCATTCCTACCCTTATTAAAGCAAGGAAAGCGACTTCCAGCAAAGTCTATTATCACACATGGAAGACTTATATTGCGTGGTGCGAATCTTTAGGATTTCCTCCACGTACCTATTCGGTGACTCGAATATTGGCCTTTTTGCAACAAGGGGTTGAGCAGAAGCTAGCCTTGAGCACCATCAAGGGTCAAGTTTCAGCATTAGCAATCTTCTTTCAGAAGCCTTTAGCTACCAAATCCTTGGTGCGGAATTTCATCCAGGGGGTGCGGCACCTGGCTCCTCCAGTCCGCGAGCCCTTACCGCCCTGGGATCTTAATTTGGTTTTGTCGGTTCTACAGAAACCTCCCTTTGAAAACATCAGGGAGATTCCCTTGCTTACTTTATCAAAGAAGGTGGCCTTCTTGGTGGCTATTACTTCTGCTCGCAGGGTGTCAGAACTGGCTGCATTATCATGCCAGTCCCCTTACCTAGTGATTCATAGGGATAAGGTAGTACTTCATCCTAAGCCATCTTTTCTTCCTAAAGTGGTTTCAGATTTTCATCTGAATGAAGATATTGTACTACCTTCCTTGTGTCCTCAGCCCAAGCATCATCGGGAACATGCGTTGCATTCCTTGGATGTGGTTCGGGCAATCAGAGTATACCTGAAAGCTACGGAATCTTTCCGTAAGACGGATTCACTTTATGTGATCACGGATGGCCCCAGAAAGGGTTTGCCTGCATCTGCCGCGACCATTGCCAAATGGATTAGACAAACGGTGGTCCAGGCTTATTCTATTAAGGGTCAGAGTCCTCCGTTCCCTGTTAGGGCGCACTCCACTCGAGCGCTCAGTACTTCCTGGGCCTTTCGCCATCAGGCGTCAGTGGTCCAGGTATGTAAGGCGGCCACCTGGTCGTCGGTACATACCTTTACAAAATTCTATAAAATTGATGTGACGGCATCGGCGGATGCCTCATTTGGCCGCAAGGTTTTGCAGGCCGCAATTTGAGGAGACCGGTGGTCTACCTCGAGGGTTTTTTTCTGTTTGAAAAAAAAAAAAAAAATTTTTCTCTTTTTTGTTGAGTCTCATCATTAAGGATGAGCATTGTAAACTTCTAGTTGGCACCGGTTGGGCCTTCTAGATTGGGATTTGATTTCATTTTCCCACCCCTCAGTTGTGATACTGCTCTGGGACGTCCCGAAGGTGGTGTATCACCGAGGACTACGTCTGTCAATGAGCGCTAGAGAAAAATGGATTTTTGTAAAATCTTACCGTAAAATCCTTTTCTCTTAGCTCATTGACAGACGTAGTCCCCGCCCCTCTGTTTTTTTGAGTTGGGTTAAAATCTCTAAAGACTGCTTTTTCACATAACTGATTTGCTGAGGCAGAGAGAGAGAGGATATACCCTCTGGGACTGCCCCTAGGGTGTGGCCAGAGCTTTTTAATTTCCTGTCTAGTCCTGCTCCTGTGGAGGCAACATAACCCGAAGGTGGTGTATCACCGAGGACTACGTCTGTCAATGAGCTAAGAGAAAAGGATTTTACGGTAAGATTTTACAAAAATCCATTTTTTTCTGTCTAGTTAGGAGTAAGGACCTAGATACCTTGCTGGGATCTTCGGTCCTGGCAGTATTTTTTTTCTTAGAAAAGATTTTTTAGACAGCTGACAGTGAGATCTTCAAGCAAGAAAGCTGAACTGGGCGACGGGCTGGATGTTGAGATCCAGTGGTCACCCCAGTTCAGCCTACGAGCGCGTGCAGGCCATAGCTCCGCGCTGGGTCGGCCGTGACATAGTCCCACTGGACGGGGACTGACCCTGCGAGTTAAACGTCTCGCTGAAACGCCAAAGACCATGAGTCACGGCGTCCGTATTGGTCGACAGCCCTCCTACCTCGGTGGAGAGGGGTACTGTCAGGAGTTGGCACCCGCCTGGTTCTGGTATGGTGAGTAGTATGTTCCCCCTGACGGTTCTTGTGGTGAACGCGGGCCCCTCTCTGTAATGGTAAGGATGGGTTCCCCTCTATCCTAAAACATGTCACAGATCCCCCTAATTGAGTGTGATTTTTGTGTACAAGAAGCCAGGAGGCTTGGTTTGGGAGCTGACAATCTAATTGTAAAAATGTGAAAATGATTGTAGTCAGTGGCAGTACTAGAACTTTACTGTGATAGTATAAGGTATCCTACCTGTCAAAAGCCACAGGGCGATGTCTATACATGTATACTGCATTCCAGATCATTCCTCCAGCTAAGCAGATGCCTCCCGCGGACCGCATACGGCCCGACAGGGTCCGGTACCGCCGACCACGCTGACCACCATGAGGGTGAAGGGTTGTGAGGCCGAGATCCTTCTGCAGACATGCCGCTATCTGTGCAGGCCGCCGCCATTGTCTGGTAGATCGCACGAGGCCGCCATTTTGGTGTAGCCTCATGTCTCCAGCATGGGGGCGGCCATGTTTGAGGTGACTCAAACACCTCATGGAGCCAGGGGTAGGCGCTGGCAGGCGTGTTAAGGGGCGGAGCCGCCTCCTTTACCCAGGAAATAGGGCCAAAGACTTCCTGTCTGTAACAAGACAAGCACTGAGCAAGCTGATGAAAACTTCTGTGCATCAGGGTTGAGCCTTGGGGTCTCTCTCTCTCTCTCTCTCTCTCTCTCTCTCTCTCGGGTCCAAAAAGGCAGGTAACACTGAGGGGTGCTGTTGCGACTGGGGGACACAAAAAAAAAAAAAAAAGTTTTTTACTTTGTAATTTTTTTTCGCTGGCAAGTGTCTTGTATAATCATTGACTCTGCCGCATAGGTATCCCCACCTGATCCCCTCAAGGTGGCCGCAGGACCCTCCAGTACCCCACTTGTTTTTAATGCATTATCGGCAGTTTTGGAGTCTTTGGTATCCCGGGTGGAGGTGGCCTGTCAGGGACGGGGGTCAAGAAGCGACCCCCGCCTACCCCTATTGTTTATCAGATACTTCAGGGGCTGTTGTCTCAGGTAATATCTCCTCAGCAGTGAGGAGCACGTTTCTGCCTCCGCCATAGCACAAGAGTGGCGGATGCACTAGTTGTGTCCGTCCGGGAAACCTTTAGTCTTGAGGTTACACCGGCAGAGGTAGCTGAGACTGAGATTCCTTTTTGGTACTTGTTAGCCTACCAAAAGGGCGAAGGATTTTCCTTTACCCAAATGGGGTCGTTTTGAAACGAACCCCTGTTATTTCCAAACGCATGGCTAGGTGCTATCCGTTTAAGGAATTCCTCTTTATAGGATAGACGGTACCACCTGCTGTCTTGCCACAGACTGTTAGGATAAAAGGACCTTGTAACTAACGAGGACCTTCCTTTTCTGCTCATAAAGAGTTGTTCGTTCCGCGAGGGCGGGCGATAAGGCGAAACCCTCCAAAGCCGCTTTAGAGGGGTTTCAAAGGGCGCTGGTCGGCTAAACAAAAAGTCCGGCTCAGCCAAGCCTGAAGATACAGCCTGATGCGCCCCTACCTATCTCTGGGGTGGGGGGGATGTCTTCACCGGTTTCTGGAGGACACAGGATCGAGTTTCGATCACTTCCACCGGTGCGATTCTTCCCTTCTAACATTGAACGGTTTCAGGGGTTCTATTCGAACCTATTCACAATGCCCAGGAAAGAGGGCAAGGTGCGTCCAAATCTGGACTTGGGAAGAAATAGAGTCCATCCGTACAGTGGTGGCCTCCCTGCATCAGGGGGATTTCCTGGCGTCCATAGACATTTAGGAGGCCTATCTTTATATCCCCATCATCGCAGGAAATCAGCGTTTTTTCGCTTTCCCAAAGATCATCCCTGGTTCCCACCAGGAGACTGAACTATCTGGGCCTAAGGTTGGATACATCCTGGGCAAGAGAGTTTCTCCTTGCGGAGAAACTCCAGAAGGTTCAGTCAACGATTCGGATTTTGCTGTCCGTCAATTGGCTGGGACTGATGGTGGCCTTCTTAGAGGCAGTACCGTATACCCAGTCTCATACCCGAATTCTCCTGAAGGAGATTCTTTTTTAATGGAATCAGAATTCCGATTCCCTGGACAATCGGATCCGGTTGAGCGAGCGGACCAGGAAGTCTTCCGATGCTCAACCAGGGGAAGTCCTTTCTTCCGATAGTATCCAGATTACCAATAAGGGTATCGGAACTGAGAGCGATCAGATTTTGTCTGATTTACTGGATCGAGCAGCTCTAGAGCAGCCCGATTCGGATCCAATCGCATATGGCCTCTTCATCCAGAGGTTTTTCACTAGCTGTCCCTTCATTGGGACATCCCGGATGTGGATCTGTTGGCACCTTGGCTTAACAGGAAGGTGCAGAGGTTTGTAGCTCGCGCCGCGATCCTCTAGCGGACGCAGCAGAAACGCTGATCGCCCCGTGGGGGCAGTATCAGCTACGGCATGCCTTCCATCCTCTCAAGTTGCTGCGGGAACTTCTTTGCAGGATAGAGGTGAAGGGAATTCCAGTTATTCTGGAAATTCCGGACTGACCTCGTCGAGCCTGGTACGCCGACTTGGTGAGGCTAGTCGCGGACGCTCCTTGGAGACTTCCTCTCAGGGAGGATTTGCGGTCTCAGGGACCGGTCTTCCATCTTGCTTTACAGTCGCTGGCTTAATGGCCTGGCCATTGAGACCCAGGTACTGAAGGACAAGGGAGTGTCAGCTTCAGTTATTCCTACCTCCAGTTAAAGCAAGGAAAGCGACTTCCAGCACATGCAAGTCTTATATTGCATGGTGTGAATCTATTGGATTTCCCCCACATACCTATTCGGTGACCCGAATTTTGGTCTGTCTGCAACAAGGGGTTGAGCAGAAACTATCCTTGAGCACGATCAAGGGTCAGGTTTTCGGCGTTAGCAATCTTCTTTGAAACCTTTGGCTAATCATTCCTTGGTGCGGAATTTCATCCAGGGGGTGCGACATCTGTCTCCGCCAGTGCGCGCACCCTTACCGCCTGGGATCTTAATTTAGTGTGGTCGGTTCTTCAGAAACTTCTCTTTGAAGATATTAGGGAGATTCCCTTGCTTACATTATCCCAGAAGGTGGCCTTCTTGGTGGCCATTACTTCTGCACGCAGGGTGTCAGAACTGGCCGCATTATCTTGTCGTTCCCCATATCTGGTGGTTCATAGGGATAAGGTGGTTCTTCTTCCGAATCCATCCTTCCTTCCTAAAGTGGTTTTCAGAGTTTTTCATCTGAATAAAAGTATTGTGTTACCTTCCCCGTGTCCTAAGACTAGCCATCCTTGGGAGTTTGCATTACACTCCTTGGATGGGGTTCAGAAGGATACACTTGACTACTACGAACTTGTTTTCGTAAGACGAATCACTTTTTGTGATCACGGATAGCCCTTGAAGGGGGTTGCCTGTGTCTGCCGCGACCATATCTACATGGATCAGTCAGACGGTGGTACAGGCTTATTCTATTAAGGGTCGGAATCCTCCGTTCCCTGTTAGGGCGCACTTCACTCGAGCGCTCAGTACTTCCTGGGCCTATCGCCATCAGGCGTCAGTGGTCCAGGTATGTAAGGCGGCCACCTGGTCGTCGGTACATACCTTTACAAAATTTTATAAGATTGATGTGATGGCATCGGCGGATGCCTCATTTGGCCGCAAGGTTTTGCAGGCCGCAATTTGAGGAGACCGGTGGTCTACCTCGGGGGTTTTTTTCTGTTGAAAAATTTCTGTTGAGTCTCATCATTGAGGATGAGCATTGTAAACTTCTAGTTGGCACCGGTTGGGCCTTCTAGATTGGATTTGATTTCCATTTTCCCACCCCTCATTTGTGGTACTGCTTTGGGACGTCCCGAGGGTGTTGAATCACCGAGGACTACGTCTGTCAATGAGCGATAGAGAAAATGGATTTTTGTAAAATCTTACCGTAAAATCCTTTTCTCTTAGCTCATTGACAGACGTAGTACCCGCCCCTCTGTTTTTGAGTTGGGTTGGGTTAAATTCTCTAAACACTGCTTTGTGACATAACTGATTTGCTAGAGCAGGAAGTGAGAGGATATACCCTCTGGGACTGCCCCTAGGGTGTGGCCAGAACGTTTTCTTTCCTGTCTAGTCCTACTCCTGTAGAGGGCAGCATAACCCGAGGGTGTTGAATCACCGAGGACTACGTCTGTCAATGAGCTAAGAGAAAAGGATTTTACGGTAAGATTTTACAAAAATACATTTTTAACTCTGACTTGGCTGGGGGCAGTGGCAAGTGTCAGACCTGCTTACGCATGGGCTCTATGTTGAAGATTATCGTAGGAAATGTAAAATATGCGAGGAATCCTCTCCTTTTTTGCTGCTTTAAATTTCCTATACAGGTTAAAGTAAGGCAGTCACTTAAAGTAGAAGTTCATCCTAATACTAAAATCTCTAAATCTACTGGCATTCTCAATCAAAAACTAATCTATCTAGCCCTGTAGAGAAGAAATCGCTATGCATGCATACCATTTCTAAATAACAAATCAGTGCAGTGCAAACAAGCCAATCAGTAATAACAGCAATATAAAATGTCCATAAGTTGTGAAGATCTCAGCCACTGTGGGAAAGGTGCTTGATGATGGACAAAAAAGTGTTAAAGGTGAGTACAGCCCATCCACCACAGATAGCACAAGTCTTTCATCTCCTTCATTCAACCCAAAAAAAAGGTCTTCAAGTACTTTCCCACACCATGGGTTATAATCCGCCAAAGATCGGAACACAGTGCAGGTAGGCACTCTCCACAGGGCATATATAGATAAAGGAGAATGAAAGAATATAGTGCTCTCCGTATAAACTCTTTTATTGAAAAGGATTAAAAACGACTTACAAGTAAAGCACTTAAACCAACTGCCGCCTACAGACGTAGCGCATACCGTGGGAGTAGTAACGTATGATGTCACCCGCAGGCTTCTTTATGGTTTGTTTGCTTGTACACCGATGCCAGTATGCTTGCACGTGGTTGAAGTGCTTTACTTTTAAGTCATTTTTAATCCTTTTTAATAAGTGTTTGTGAGCTGTCAGCGGCGGCTTGTTTGTGTAGGCGTGTGAAGGATAGGCAGCCGACAACAGAAGCCCCATAGTAAGTAAGTCTATGGATGGCATCACTTCCCATGCATTTCACAGCCGTTGTGGGCGGTCTATTCTGCAGAGCTTCCGCCACTGGAGACCAGACCAGGGCAGCTTCAGAAAAGGTATGTATAGCGATTTCTTCTTTACAAGGTTAGATTGCTTTGTCTTAAATTGTTGATGCCAGGAGATTTAGAGATTTTAGTATTGGGGTGAACTTCCACTTTACCTTCCCACCCTCCCTAGCATACCTTTCTTTGCTCCCCTGACACTCCATTCACTTCCTAGAGGGAGGAGATAAAGCCCTACACACCTCAAACCAACTTGCCAGGGTTTAGGCAGCCTGCAGTGCTAAAGAGGAGAAATTAATCAATTCCCCTATCCTCACTAAACAACGTGGGGGACAGCAACCTTTATCACACACTGGCCCCTGAAGTTTGCCCTGCTCGCTTCTTGGTGTGTGTATAACTAACATTTCATCCTTAGCTCATCATGTCCATTGTGCGGAATGTTGTCTGGCTTTTTGGTGTGTATGTGTTTGGTTGTGTCTTTGTAATCATTTTCAGATCTAATGTGACCAGCAATCATCAGAGATCCCTGGCGTAATTGCCTCTACGCACCCCCTCACCCTTTTCTGCTTGCTCTTTCTCATTTTAATGATGGTAACTGTTTGCTGTATACAGATTATATTTCGCCTTTAGGGAAAATCTTGTCAGCATTACCGAACTTGTCAACCTTATGAGGCACATTCAAAAGATCCCTGAACAGAAGCTCCTGAGGATTGCCGCCGCCCTGGATGAGAACAAGGATGGAAAGATCGATCTGGATGATGTGGCAAAGGTATTTCTAGGAAAATAAGAGTTGATCTGTACTATATAGTAAAAAAATAAGCAATGGGCATTTAATTCTCAAAAGCCTGGTACACACTATTGGCTTTGGGATGAATTAAAAAAAAAAAACTCATCTCCGGTCTGAGCCGCTATACTAACTATGAAGTTAGTATTGCAATCTCCCCTGCTGAGCTATAGTTTTCTGACAGAGGCAAATGTCAACTGGCTAATGTCTCCCGACATTCGGCCCGTGTGTACCCAGCTTTAGTCTAGTTTACACCACAGAATTGAACTTGGAAAGGCTGTATCAAATATTTGTGATATGTACATAGGCATTCCCTATACAGCACACACCTTGGCATTAGTAACAAGTCAGACAAGATGGCTTCCTTCTCTCTCGGAGAATAAGCAGGAAAGACTTAAACCTCACTTCTATAGCTTTGAAATGGGAATATTTTTTCCGGTTTTTCTACCTGAGCCGAGTCACAGCTCCCTGTGTTCATTCAGACACAGCCGCAACCCGATTACCCCCCCCCCCCCCCATTTTTTAATGCTTTAAGGTGAATGTAAAGTCTCATTGTTTTGTTTTTTAAAACATCATGTTATACATACCTCCTGTGCACATGGTTTTGCACAGAGCAGCCCATATCCTCCTCCTCGGGTCGCATGTTCCTGCTCCTGGCCTCCTATTGAGTGCCCACACAGCAAGTAGCTGGCTATGGGGGCACCCGAGCCGACCTGCAGCTGTGTGTCCATGCAGACACGAGCTGCCGTTCGGCTCCGCCGTCTCTCTCCCTCGATTGGCCAACTGACTTTGATTAACAGCCGCGGGTGCCAATGGTGCCGTGGCTGTATCTCAGCCAATGAGGAGGGAGAGTCCCAAGATGCCCGAGGGACTCGTGGACATCGCTGGACAGAGGGGACACACACAAGTATTAGGGGTGCTGGGGGGGCTGTGACACAGTGTGTCACCGATCAGGGTAAAGAGCTGATGATGTAGGCTCTTTACTATGTGATCCGCTGTGTCCAATCATAGCTGATCACATGTAAACAAATGCTGGTTATCTGCATTTTCTTTCCTCAACGCTGTCTAAGGAAAGGAAAGCTGATAACTGGCTTTCCAGTTACAGGGGACATTTACACTGATAATCAGGACACTGATCATCAGTGTCCACCAGTGCAGAAGAAAAATCATTTGCAAAACGGTGTATAACCGAAAAAAAGAAGAGTGTTTGTTTTTTTTTTTTTTTGTTTTACATTTTTTTTTTTTTTTTTTTAGCACAAAATAAACCTATAAAAACCCAGTTGTGATTAAATGCCACCAAAAGAAAACACTGTCTCAAAAAAAGATAGCTTTCAAATGCATACAGTGTTGCATGACCGCAGAATTGGCCTGAGCGGGAAAGGGGTTAAAGTGCCCAGTATTGAATTGGTTAGTAATTATAGTACCAAAATTAGTGTGTAATGTAAATTGCCTCCAGCATTGCTCCTGTTTCTTCTTGCCAACTTCTGCCATTTTGCTGAAGTCCAGAGCCCGCAGAGTAGCAGTGAAAGACTGTCAGCAGATCGGCCTCTAGTGGCTCTGATTTTCGGCCCAGACTATAGAAAAACTGAGGGTGCAGAGCTGGATGAGACAATGTATTACTAGATTTTAAATAGTATAGGCACTTCTATTTAATGTTTTACATAGCTATACCTGCAAGGGCCAGCCTGAAGTGATCTAGCAGGACTTCATTTTCTGTCTAAATTTCCCCTTTAAACCTATAATGATGTATTAATGACTAAGACATTAACTTGTCTTTTATTTATGTCTCTAGTTCTTTTTTAAAAATTTGCCTAAGTTTTTCTCTTTTGCTCCCTCAGGTTGTGGAACTTATTGACAAGGAAGATATCAACATTTCCACCAAACAGGTAGCAGAGATCATGGAGCTCCTACAGAAGGAGGAGAAGCTGATGGAGAAGGAGAAAGCCAAAGAGAAGGCGGAGAAGGAGCAGATGGCCGACGTACAGAATTAAACACCCCAGAAACCTTTCTCCTCGTAACCTTTATAACACTGCTACCATGTTCTAAGGTTCTTTTGCTTATGAGGGGATGCCCTTGTTGAGCTACATATTCACGACTACCGTTTGTACATGGTGAAATAAAAGCTCAATTTAAGTCATCTGCCATCATTCCATCAGCATCAGGCTACATGTTATTTTTAAAGATATCTTGTTTGAATGAAAACCTGAAGATGAATTGTAAAATCAATATAGCACAATATTTTTATTTTTATACTTTGATCCCTCCATTTTGGTTTAGATTCAGAGTGTTGGCAGAGTAATTTACTGCTAATTCTGCAAACATTTTGGATTTTAAACTTTTTTTTTTTTTTTTTTATTTAAGGGTTTTTCATTCTAAATGTAGAGTAGACTAATGCTTCAGGGCAATACATAGTGACATGGATGGGGCTCCCCTTGTAAGGCTTGTCAGGACTATTCTCTTGTGGATTAAACAAAGTGATCTTCACAAGCAGTGCATACTTTTTAAAGGGTGTACCGTGATTTGGTTTAGCTTAAAGCACTTTTTATATTTCCTTCATACTCCATCCTGGGAAAACCCAGAAGTGGGTAGGAGGGCACTTTATGAACAGCCAGCTGGTTAATTGGTAGCACAGAATAGAACATATGTTGCCAGCACGCTATAGGTCCATAACAAATATTTCAAACATTTATTGAAGAGATCCCTTCACAATAACTTCATCAGGCACGGGGTCCCATGTGCCCTCAATGTTGCACTTGTGATTGCTTCAATAAACATTTGGTCTATGTTATGGACCCATGGTGTGTATGTTCCTTTCTTGGTCTGTATTAAGGGGTCTGACAGCCAGAAAACGTTCTACAATAACCCTCTACCTGATGGATAACCCTAATAATTTGTTTTACATACACTTTAACCTCTTGCCGAACAGCTGCTGTACTTGTACTGCGGCAGGTTGGCTCTGTCCTGCGAAACTACGTTACCTGTATGTCGTTTCGCTGGACCGCTAGTGCGGCACGCACCGATTGGCCACAGGGGGAGCCAATCTGCAGGTCCAGCGGCCACAATGTCATGCGATCGCTCCCCATGGAGACAGAACAGTGGTCTACTGTCGTAGACACAGCAGACCGCTGTTCTGTCAGTGAACACAGAGATCCTGTTTTCCTCTTATTTAGGAACACAGGTCTCTGTGTTCATCCAGCAAGCCCATCCCCCTCAGTTAAAAAGTACACCCTAGGGACACATTTAACCCTTTGATCGCCGCTGGTGTTAACCCCTTCCCTGCCAGTGTCATTAGTACAGTAACAGTGCATATTTTTAGCACTGATTACTGTAGTAATGTCACCGGTCCCCCCAAAAGTGTCAAAAATGTCAGGTGTCCGATCTGTCCGCCGCAATGTCGCAGTTCCGCTAAAAATCGCTGATTTTACTAGTAAAAAAAAAAATAATAAAAATGACAATCTTTCCCCTAGTTTGTAGACGTGATAACATTTTGCTCTATTTGTGGGGAAAAAAAGGACATCAATTTCATTTGGGTACAAGGTTGCATGACCGCGCAATTGTCAGTTAAAATAACAGTGCCGAACCACAAAAAATGTCCTAGTCATTAAGGGGGTAAAACCTTCCTGTCCAGAAGTGGGTTAAAGTACCATCAGTACATTCTCAAATAATCTTCAACTTGTTAATATTATTTAAAAGAAATTTTACATATTTTTAACGCCCCATTCACAATGTGTTGCATCATTTTTAAATAGGCTGGCAGAGCATATTGACACTCAAAAAATTGAATGTGACTATTTTTACGGTCAGGCACACCCACTGGACTATTTTTTTCTTCTATTAACGCAGCACATGGCATGTTCATTGTGGTGTGCTGCAGTAAAGCATTGCCTGCTACTGTAAAAGTGCATTAGGGTGCCACTCAAAGTACATGGCACCACCGTGCACTGTGGTTTTTGGATCATCGTAACACCTAAATATCAATAATTCCATTAAATATTTGATGGTCCTGATCTGAAGGTCCTTACGTAGGCCCTTTTTTTTTTTTTAAGTGTGTGCTCGGCCATTAACTTCCAATTGCTCTCCTGCGATGTCACACACCTTCCTAGTTTCCACTGTCAGGAAACCCACCTTGAGAAATTCTATGTAGCCATCACTGGAGTGCCTGCTTAAAACTGGAAGTTTCCACAAAGTCTTCAGGAGATCAGCAGAGCTGATATGCTGAAAAATAAGAATAGCTTATTTTAAAAAAGAAGCCATCGTTTTTGCTTCATCTAACTACATTACGGGACTTGTTATCCTTATTAACAGCCATTAAACTCTGTACCATAATTTAAACAAATGAAACTAGGAGGCTTTAGTAAGACCATTGTAGTAATTGAAAACAATGTGTTGCACTAACTCCTAGGATCTGGTTACATATACCCTGTTCATTCTGTGCATCAATCCTTCAGAAAACTTAGTTTTATTTTTAACAAAGTAAAAAAATATATAATCTATATTTTGCACCTGCATTCACCTATTCTCTTCTGTAATTATGGTCCCCCTTGTAGAAGGAGGGGCAATACAGTCACTCGCCTCAGTGTAGCTAAAATCAGCACAAGGGGACGTCAGTCAGTAGGATGTGTCACTTGTGCTCATTCTTCTTCTTTTAGTTGACATCTTTGCCGCCATGCTCTTCCGGTGCGGTGGGGTAATACAATTAAGGAGCTGTCATCAAGAGAGCCTGACTATGCCCGCATAGCACCACTATTCTACTGCTTTTTAAATTAAACCGGATCTTTGAATGGAGGATGTATGGATGATAGCGCTTCCCCCTCCATTCAGAGAGCCTGTTTCATTAATAGAAGCTGTAGTACATATTCAATGAATGAATTAGTTGACCGGAAAGGGTGGGCATAGTCAGGCTGTCTTGATAACAGCCCCTTAGTTGTCAGGGGATAGTCGGAGGAAGATTTCAATGAAAAGAAACAGAGTTGACAAAAGGGACACATCCTACTGGACTGTAAGTTATCTCCCTTGTGCTGATTTTTCTGTTAATATTAGCTACTTAGGCTTTAAGTGGTCTTGAGAGCGCAAAGCTCTGGTGAGTGTTCTGCCTGTGAAGGGGTGACAACAGTACTGGATTCTTAGAGCTGTGAGGTCATGTTACTGCTATTGCAGCTCTAAGGCATTGCCAGTCCTGAAAGAGTTGACGTCCACCATATGTACGGTCAGGCACACCCACTGGAGCCACGTGACCACCTGAAAATAGTTTGAAACAAAGAAAGATGTGACTAGAAGAGAAGTGGGAGGACAATGTTTAAAAGGTGGGTGACCGTATTGCCTACTCCCAACAACCCCTTTAGCCTTTATACCTGCTAGAACATTGGTAATGCAGCACAACCACTACAGAGACTAGATTCTGCCTGCAGTGGTGCTGCTTGAGTAACTCTTACCTGGTCTAGGATCTACAATTTCAAACAGGGGGAGATGTAGGATAATAGACCCTCCTTATTGCTCCAGAGGGGTTGGAAGCAGTGGTTCGCTTTATATTTAGAGTGGAGAACCCTTAATTTTAACAGCTTTGCTGTTTTGTGTTGTATTTTCGCTTTTTTTTTTTTTTTTTAATATTTGATGCTTAATTTAATTTCACAAAGCTGCCTTGCAGGCAGAGAATGTATTACTGTGGTTTATGCTTTTGTGAGATTGCCTTCTTACCTAGTGTAGGAAATTACCTATTTATCTGAGAAACAGTCCTGTGGTGCTTTGCATAATTAAACATCGGGAATGTATTTTATTTCTATGCATTTTAATACAGTAGTGCTTGACTCATTCATAGACCGTCGTGGGTCCAAGCCTTCATTACATGAGGCGCACCTTCCCCACTATTCAGCTGCTTTTTCTGAATGTAAAAATTGGACAAATGTAATGTATTTGGCATTTTGACAAGTATGTAAGTACAAATTTATTTATGAGACTGAATTTTTTGTGATCTAAAATTGCAAATTCTGTTTGCTGATTAATAATAAAAATGTCTGTAAACATAACTTGGGCAATGTTAATGTCCAGGTTCAGTACCTCCAGCTTTATTTTAAATAACTTCCAGAATCATGGTGGGACACGTGAGCTTTAGTGCTGTTTGGAGCCGTGTCTGCCTAGAATGTAGGTAAAATGATAAAAGGAATGCTACAAATTTCTAGGAATAGAGATATGGGGCATGTTATCTGCTAAAAGGGTTTTTTTTTTTTTTTTTCATATATATGAGCACTATGTTGGCAGTCCAGAATGTAGACCTTTAGGGTCCTTTCACACGGTCCGCCTCCGTAGGTGGATCCGTGCTGCTCAGCAGGGGATCGTAAACACAGATCCCCGCTGAGCAGGAAGGTGACATCTCCCTCTCCGCTCTGTGTGCGGAGAGGGAGATGCCAGAGCCCCATGCATCTCTATGGGGGAGTCGGATGAGAGCGGACCGCCTGTCTGCTCTCATCCGATCCCATCTGATCCGCTGGACGGATGGAATATAAGGTTTCCATCCGTCCGGATTTCACGGATCGGATGCGGATGGCAGCGGGTGTCATCGGACATGTCACTGCTGACATCCACTGCCCCATAGGCATGCATGGGGCATTTGATCAGATCTGCCTAAAAAACTGACAGGCAGATCTGATTGGAGCAGTTGTGTGAAAGGACCCTAAGGAGCATTGAGATTCGAATGCCAATGACTGGGAAGCAGTAACAAAAGGTGGTGTTTAACTTCCGCTCAATGCTGGTGTACAGTATTGGGAAATCGTAATGGGATCCTAACATTACAGTACTGTATGTTCTGTTTAAGTGAAGCTACAATGTATTTTGTAGCCCAAACCAGCAAATGTCTTTTAAGGTTTGTCAAATGCACCTACTGGATTCTGCATACCCCCCTAGCCTCCCTCCCTTTTAAGGACCTGCTTACTTGAGTCTACTACAGCATACACCCGTGAGGGCAATGTTTACCTGCACGGGATGCATAGGTGTTTCATGCATCCCCCATGCAGGCAGTCCCTATATGTCAATAGGAACATAGTTGCTGCTCCCCACTTTGAAATCTATGTGGGTGCATGGCCCCAAACACAGACTGTCCTAACTGATCACTGGCAGTCTGAACTATCATGCCCAGTGCAGTTGCTAAAGTGCCTAGGACACCTGGTCTGCCTACTAGTTTGCAAGTGTGTGGCTTGTTAACCAAAGGATAAGGATGACAGTCTGAAACCTGCCACTTAGGGGTTAATTCACGTTGGCACGGTAGCCTTCACAGCATGGACAAGCACCTTGTTAATGCGGCATGCATACAGGGGTGGGTGAGCAGCCCTGAATGCATGCAGTTTGTGTTAAGGACTGCTCACCTGCCCCCGAATGCCAGTCACAGTAGGATAGGTGGCTGTGTCCGTACAATCGCTGCATCCCTATAGAGAAATATAAGCTGGCCTGCATTCAGTTGCAGGCAGCACTGACTTCATAAACAAAGGGGCTCTTTTATGCTGAATGGACCATAGTACTCGTGTGAATGAGTCCTAAAAATACAGAAACAGCAGCTCCCATATTTGAATCCTTTAAACTTGTAGAGAATACCAGAAAGAACCATGTTGTAAAGCGAAAAAAAAAAAGAGAGAACAAGTCACCAGCTTTTATTTATGTACATTGAGATCATATCATTGATCTTTTCATGATTGAATATGCCTATTTCAGGCAAACATAAGGAGCCTCCTTTTAACCAACTGAAGTTTTTCCATTCTCCCTATGTTTTTTTCTGTAGACAGGTGCATGTTTTTCCATAACTGTCATTGTAATTCTTTTCTTTAGGCTTTGTTCACATACTGGCGTATCGGATTTCGGGTAGAAATGCAGCGATTCTGCCTGCAATCCCGAGTCACTGCAAATTTCGGGTCGCCCATGCGATTCCCGTGGCTTGCAATGGCACCCCAAACGTGGCACGATTTTTGCCACGATTATCGCCCGACAAATCACGTAAACAGAATTGTGGGAGCTTGTCCCCTAAAAAAAAGTACAAGAACTTATTTTGGGCGACAGGCATCATGGGATTCTCTTTGCGAGATTTTGTTGCCTGACGAATCGCGGCAAAATCGTGCCGCATTTGGGGTGCCATTGCAAGTCGCGGGATCGCACGAGTGTCCCAAGATTTGCAATAATTTGCGGCGATTCTGCCAGCGATCTGATACGCCAGTATGTGAACAGAACCTTATTTTGTGATTGGCTATATTAGATTATGGGAATGAAGTGTTATGCCAGTTGGGCCCAAACGCAAAAGGCAGCTGTTTCCAGGTAGTGGTCCATGGTAGTCAGTAACACTTGGCATTGATTTAAAGGGACGTTGTTGCAAAGCTAAAAAAAAAGTTTCATGCTTGCCTGTCTAACTCATTATTCCTCTGATCCTCTCTTGCAGCGCAATGGCCTTCTCACATCTGCCCGGTCCCCTGCTTTGTGCTGTGGCTCCTCCCTCCTGCCCCTATGTCACTACCAGACACTTTAACGTAGGGGACAGCAGAAGGAAACTGCTTGTGGCAGGGGACACAGGCATCTAACACTCCTAAAGTTTTGAATATGGAGATTATTCAAGTGCCCATGGCTCTTGAACAGAGTGAAGATAACGGGCAGCAGGACAACCCCCCCAGTATTCTTGCCTCCATCATCCTGCCATATGGCAGTTACATCCTTTGTGGGCTGCGGTCATCTTCTGCAGAGTCTGTCTTGATTGGTCAGTAGGGGTTATTCCAGGACAGGCTAAGTATGCCAGGAATGTACATTTAGCTGTGCATGCCTGTACAGCTAAGTGTACATTCGGTAGAGAGATGTATCTTTACAGAAGAGACATATCCTGTCTCTTCTGCAAAAAAGGCTGCCTTCTCACACTTTTACAAAACTTAGGTTTTGGTCCACTTTAAATAAACCGTTCACCTTAAAGGCCAACTCCACATTTTGCAAAAAAAAAGTAAAACGGGGGGGGGGGGGGGGAGAGGGAGGGAGGAGAGTAGTGCGGCGCCACTAGTGAGAGCTGACAGGCAGGGAGGAGGACAGAGGGAGACAGAGGAGAGCTGCAGATATTAGCAGATGATGGGAGACATGTAATCTGACCACAGTGTCAGGGCTCAGCAGCCATAATAAACTGTGGTCAGTTTACAGGGGGGAGGCAGGATCAGCCAGGTATTGCAGGTGATATGGGGGGGGGGCCAAATGACAGCACAAGCACTGTGCTGTATAACATGCTTTAAAGGAACAGTATCCATTTATTTTTTGGGAAACAAACACTTTAAGCAGTCCATAGATTATGCAATTTTCTTTCCTTCCATCATCTCGGTCGGTCCCTGCTGAACAGGTTCTTTTTTGGGCAATAAAGAATGAGGGCACATTCAGAGTGTTATGTTATTTTGGTGTGGAAAGTGTGCCGACATACTGTATAGTTCTGTGTATAAAGTCTTGGGACATGTTCACACCGGCCTGCACATTGACCATGCAGGCAGGTGTTCATTGTGTAGGGGCAGTGTGATGCACACATCACACTGTTTACATATTTTTTACTTTTTTGAAGTGTAAAAAAAAAAAAAAATGACACTTCATTCAATTTTTTGCACCACCACAGCTTGTGGTGGTGAAATGCTGTGAGGCGAATTGCACTGCATGAAAATTTTGCATTTTTATTCAATGTATTATGTTCTCCTCAATGCAGTGTTATGGTGGGAAAAGGACCTATAGAAAACAATTGTTTTAGGTGAAGTCTAATCCTTTCTAGGGTAGTTGCGCTTTTGCAAGTCTCCTAAATACCAGAGTGCCTGCTTTCATGCAGTTCGTCAGTCTTGATTGCTAGAATTCAGGTATGCTTAATACTTTTGCTGCTCACATATTCAAAATAATTAGAAAATTCCAATCACCTGGGGGAGTATACGTTAATCTATCAGATTTTAATCTCTGATTGTATGGAATGTACACACAAGCATCTCTACCAACTGCCTTTTACTAGCAATGGCTGCTTTAAAACAATGTCAGAGATAGAGTACAGGTGGGCTTTTGGGATTTACACTATTGCTTCTATTATCAATTGTATATCTGCACTGCACTCCAGGAATACGGCAGCTGATAAACTGTGCTGATTATTTTCATTTTTTTTTTTTTTTGAAAAGTTGTGTTTTTATTTTTTAATTAAGGATGACTAAAAAAAATTGTGCCAATTTCAATAAATTTGCCTTTCATCCACTATTGTTTGTTTTTCCATTTTTAAAATGTTAGATTCTGTTTCTTTCATTACATGTTGAGTTGATGTGCTTGGAGATGCTTTTTTTTTTTTTGACATTTTTTATTTAACCAGTTGCCGACAGCCCGCCTCAGATATACCGAGGCAGGGTGGCTCGGCTGAGCGAATTGCCATATGGGTACATCAGTCGCGCGCCCCCCCCCCCCCCCCCGCTATCCCCACAATGTTCTGATTCGGTTCAGGTTCAGAACCAATCAGTCATCAGGTCAATGATTTTTTGCCTGGACCGGTTGATCGGTACTGACTAATGGCAAAACATCCTGTGTCCGTGTAATGTAAACACAGGCACAGTGTGTGATGAATCTCCTCTCCTGGAGTTCTTTTCGGTTCCAGCATGAGAGGAGATAACCTCTGCCATGAGTACACAATCAGCACACTGACGCCAGTACACATAGGCACACTTTAAACCCCCTAATAATCCTTTCACTCCCTGTCAGTGCACACTACAGTATACAGATAAAATTTACTGATCACTGTATTAATGTGAGAGGCAGTTAGTGGTAGTCTCAAATAGGTTTAGGGTCCCCGCCATATATCCCCCAAAATATATACCCCCCCCCCCATTAACCCTTTCACAGTGTACACTAATTACAGTATACATTCAATTTACTGATAACTGTATTAGTGTCACTTGTGGCTTCAGTTAGTTTGAGAGGCAGTTAGCGGCAGTTAAGAGGCAGTCCCAGATAGGTTTAGGGTCCCCGCCATATATCCCCTAATAGAGATTAAACCCCCTGATCACCCCCAGTTAACCCCTTAATTGCCCTGTGTCAGGTGACATCAGTTACCCTCAATTCAGGACAGCGTCAGATTGCCCGCCACATATTCAGTAATACATTTTAATCCTTTGATTGCCAGTGATTGACGCACACACTAAACACCTCCATTACTAGTATAGTGTCTGAACAGATCAATATCTTTGATCTGATCAGAACTATACTAGCATCCCCAATAGTTAATTGTTCCCAAAACAGTGTGAGCAGGATCATACTCGACACCTGCCAGCACCTGCGTTTAGCCACTCGCGCCCCCCCCCAGAAGTGCAGAATCAGCAGATTACTGTCCCTTCCAATAAACCGCACACTAAACTGTGGCATTAGCTGTTACATTTTTTGGTAGCTGTTCAAACAGTCCTTGACAACCAGGTGCTTTTTTTTTTTTTTTTTTTGAACCTGTAAGTCCCACTAGGCACCTATAAATTTATTGGTCAAAATGTCCAAACAGAGGTACACTAGTAAAGAGGCCTACACAATGCTGAGCATGACAGATGAGAGCGATGGGGAAGCCTCACTGTCAGAATCAGGCTTGGTATTCTAACCTGTAGACAGCAGCGGCACCCTGACAGATAGCTCTGACGATGGAGTAGTGGTCCCTGCTAAGGTCAGGTGCACCTGACCCCGTTCTTCTGTTGCTGAGGTGCAACAACTGCAGGGTTCTCTTATGCAGCAGAGTGTCAGTGCTAGTGCCGCTCAACCTTCTGGTGAACTGGCAAGCAGCAGCGGCCTAGTACATCCTGGTCATAGTCAAACCAGCACTGCAGTAACAGTTGGTGACGTGGCAAGTCCCATAAGTGCAGTTCAAGCTGGTGCAGTGGCTAGCAGAAGTAGTGGCCCGCAGCCACCAAGAATTCGAAGACCGACCCATAGTGTCCTTCCTGATTGGGAGCCCACCACTTCTGCAGCGCTCGTATTTCCCCCATTCACTGGCCAACTCGGAATTCATGTGGAAACAGGCAATTTTACTTGCCTTGATTTTTTTTATGAGCTGTTTTTCACGGAACATCTTTACAGATCTATTGTGTACCAAAGCAATTTATATGCTGATCAAGTTATCGCAACAAATCCAAATTTGTCCCTTGCCAAAGAATTTCCATGGAAATGTGTCACGGTTTCCGAATTTTAAAAACTTTTCTGGGCCTATCCCTCTTCATGGGCATTACTAAAAGAGTGAGTTGCGGTCATATTGGTCCACTGACCCAATTCACCATGTGGCCAGGACTAGATACGAGCATATCTTGTGGTTCCTGCACTTCAGTGACCATTAACTCTGTTGTCCTCGGGGTGACCCTGGATATGACCGCCTCCACAAAATTCGGCCCCTCGTAAACCACTTCAACCAGAAGTTTGCAGCCTTGTATACGCCTGAACAAGCTGTCTGTGTTGATGAGTCCCTGATTACATTTTCTGGCCACCTTGCTTTCAAACAGTTTCTCCCCAGCAAGTGTGCCATATATGGGATCAAGATGTATAATCTCTGTGACAGGGCAACAAGCAATATATGTAGTGTCCGGGTTTACGGGGGAAAAGATAGTAATGTGGAGCCCCCCCAACTGCCCAGACTACATGGGGAGCAGTGGCAAGATTGTTTAGGACCTGGTGTCACCCTTATTTGGAAATGGGTACCATTTATACATGGACAACTTCTGTACAAGCGTGCCACTTTTTAGACACCTTTTTGATTTTGAAATTGGCACATGTAGCACCGTGTGACCTAATTGCCAGGGCTTCCCCCAACGGATTGTAGAAACCCGACTTAGACGGGGGGAGGGAGCCTACTTGAAGTCTAATCAATTGCTTGAAGTGGAGGGACACACGGAATTTTTTCGTTCTGTCCTGCATTCACGCAGATACGACAGTCTAGTCGCTATTGCAAATTGGTGGTGTGTAGAAGCCTCTTTGTGTCCACAAATAAAACCATAACATGGGAGGGGTGGACTTCAATGACCAGATGATGGCGCCGTACTTAGTTGCCCCTACGGCCAGCTGCTGGTACAAAAAAGTGTCTGTATACTTATTTCAATTGGCTCTGAATGCGTGTGCGCTATACAAAGTGTCAGAATGAAGTGGATTCTTCCTAAAATTCCAGGAAGAGATCATCACAGCCCTTCTGTATCCAGAAGGTGCTGTGGCCCAAATTCACAATCCAGATGCAGTGAGCCGGCTGCATGAGAGGCATTTTCTGGATGTCCTCCCTAGTACCCCTACCCAAAACACCTCAAAGAAGATGTCGTATCTGTAGGAAACGCGGATTTTGGCGTGTGACACCTGTTATTTTTTGTCCCTCCGGTCCTGGTCTCTGCATCGAGGACTGTTTCCATCGCTCCCACACACTAGTAGAGTATTGGTATTGGGGTAAAGCACGGCACAGTCTAGGGCACATTTTTCACACAGGGTCTCAAAAGATTTTGGCTATCACATTTTGAGACCCTGGCCTGGAACAGTTTTTTTACAGTTACAAAAAATAAAGCCAAAAGCATGTTGTTTTGAGTTAATTTTCTGTTTTTATTCTACTTGACTGCTTTCTACTTTAACTGTACTTGTATATAATATACTGTTATACTGTAATGTTTTATTGATACTGTGTTTTATTGTTGACCATTGTTTGCTTTGGAGGTATGCCCATCAGCTGCAGAGCTGCAGCACTGATTTGTTTATTCTGACAGCAACAGCATTTGCTTTCATCATATACGTAATCCATGATTATAAAGCTGTAGGAGGTGATTTCACTACCGCAGTTAAAAAGAGCATATATGGTGAAGCATAGGGGGTGAGGTAGACAGAGGGCAGGTCTCCCCTATACTTTGACATTTTTTTTTTTTTAACTCTTTTCTTGGCAGAGATTTCATCCACGTTGATCGATGCGAATAGAGGAATCTGCTATGTTCTATGTGCTATCTGCCACGGGCTGAAGGAAAAGAACATTGCATGTATGCCCATCATTAGAAGTGGTTGGATGCTGGAAGGTCTAATGGTGGACATACCGCACACTTTCTGGTATCATTATATAACAGCCAGTGGTCAGCTTTCATGTAAAAGCAATCCTAGCAGATAGATAGCTGCTAGACTGCTTTTACAGATGCACCCCCTTCCCCCTCCCGCCACCTTCCACGGTTTTCTCTGGCTCTCCTGTCCCACCGGTTAACCCAAGACTAAAGCCGGTGGTTCTGTCAGCTGACCATAGAGCTGATTGGAGACCAGAATGGCTCCAATCATCTCTATGTTGTAAAAAAAGTACCACTTAGAAAAAAGCGTACTCCCCGCACCTAGGATTTTGTGTATTTAAATGTGTAAAAAAAATTGAATAATATCTATAATTTAGTGACAAATCATAAAATACAGCAGCAGCAGTAGTGTGAGAAATATTGTGAAAAGAAAAATAGTCCTAATAGGACTATCTACAGCGCTTGCTAAAATAGTATAAAAAAAATTATATGCAATATTTTTGCATAAACTATATACCATCCACCAATATAAGTGCAAATGTGCAAAATATTGTGCCAATCAAATTGTCAAAATTAATCAATTCATAAATATATCAGTAACGGTCCATCTCAAAAAAGTGCAAAATCTTAAATATATCAGTAAAGGTCCATCTCAAAAAAGTGCAAAATCATAAACCTAAAAGATCATAAAAACAATGTTGAGTGATTGTTCCTTATCCTAGGAACTGTGCAAGTGCTCACAAAGAATTCAATGAGTGACTGATAAAGTGCAGGTGCTGGGTGCCTTCTTCCCATGCAGCAATTTATAAAATGGGTGACTTACCGAATATAGTGGGTCTCATATACCTTACAGTATTGAGACCAATCTCACTTGTTGGCAAGTCCCCTTTAAGATCCTCCTGTGCCGATGGTGGTTTTCTTCCTTACCATTCCATAGGGCAGCTCATGATGTTAGATTTGGAAAAAGATAAGGCTCCAGATAGTATAATATTGTTTTTTAAACAATTTATTCCCATAAAAAGTATGCAAGCTACCGGTTTAGTCAGATCCCGCAAGAATCCCACTATGGTAGTGTCCGTGACAATCAAAAATAACCATGCAGAGTGGTGTCACGTTATCACGTTGTGCGGTCCACGTCCTGACGCGTTTCGTCGCATCTGTTCTCATACCCTTTGAGAACGTCATATATAATGTTTGGGGGTTCAAAGTAATTTTCTAGAAAAAAGAAAAGAAACATTAGTTCATGGAAACAAAAAGTGCCAGAAAAGGCTTGGTCTTCAAGTGGTTAGAAGAGTGGGTGATGTGTGGCATAAGCTTCTAATATTGGGCATAAAATGCCAGGACAGTTAAAACACCCCCCAAATGACCCCTTTTTGGAAAGTAGACACCCCAAGCTCTTTGCTGAGAGGCATGGTGAGTCCTTGGAATATTTCAGCCACATGTTTTTGGAAAATTGCAAATGTTTTTTTTTTTTCCCTTTACACAAAGTTGTCACTAAATGATATATTGCTCACACATGCCATGGGTATATGTGGAATGACTCCCCAAAATATATTCTGCTGCTTCTCCTGAGTACAGGAATACCACATGTGTGAGACTTTCTGGGAGCTTAACTGTTTAGGCAACCCTGAAAACCAATCACGGCCTTCAGCTTTTCTAAGGGCATAAATTGCTTATTTTACTTCCTCACTACCTGTCACAGTTTTGGAGGCCCTGAAATGTCAAGATAGCACAATAACCCCCCCCCCCCCCAACAGATCACCCCATTTTGAAAAGTAGACACTTCAAGCTATTTGCTGAGAGGCATGTTGAGTCCATGAAATATTTTGCTACAAGTATCCGGAAAATACCGAAAATGTTTTATTTTTTTTTTGTACACAAAGTTGTTTCTTTAAATGATATTTTGCTCAAACATGCCATGGCTATTTGTGAAATGACACTTCAAAATACTTCCTGCTGCTTCTCCTGAGTACGGGGACACCCAAGTGTGAGACTTTTGGCAGTCTAGCCATGTACAGGACTCCTGAAAGCCAATCATCGCTTTCAGGCTTTCTAAGGGCATAAATTGTTTATTTCCACTCCTCACTACCTATCACAGTTTCGGAGGCCATGAAATGCCAAGATGGCACAAAACACCCAAGGTATTTGCTAAGAGGCATGGTGAGTATTTTGCAGCTCTCAAGAAAGAAAAGGAAATGTATTTTTATTTTTTAAATTTTCAATTTTTTGTTACTAATAGCGAGATCTGCAAAATATTCAAAATGCTTCTCAGCAAAAAGCTTAGGGTGTCTACTTTCCGAAAAGGGGTCATTTGGAGGGGGGGGGGGGGGGGGTTTGTGCTATCTTAGCATTTTATGCCCTCCGAAATTGTGATAGGTAATGAAGAATGAAATCAACAATTTTCACCCTTAGCCTGAAGTCTCACACATGTGGTATCCCTGAACTCAGGAGAAGCAGCGAAATGTATTTTGGGGTGTCATTTCACATATACCCATGGCATGTTTGAGGAATATATCATTTAGTGACAACTTTGGTAAAAAAAAAAAAATTGTCATATTCCCAATACTTGTGCAAAATTATAAAATATTCCATGGACTTAACATGCCTCTTGGCAAATAGCTTAGGGTGTCTACTTTTCGAAAAGGGGCCCTTTTTGGGGTGGGGGTTGTGCTATCTTGGCATTTCATGGTCTCTGAAACTGTGATAGGTAGTGAGGAGTGACATCCACAATTTATGCTCTAAGAAAAAGCCTGAAGCTAGTGAATGGTTTTGGGGGTCCTGTACGCAGCTAGACTGCCAAAAGTCTCAAACATGGGGTATCCTCGTACTCAGGAGAAGCAGCAGAATGCATTTTGGGGTGTAATTCCACATCTACCCATGGCACTTGTGCACAATATATAATTTCAATGACTACTGTGTGTAAAATGTATTTATATTTTGTCATTTTTCAAACCCCTTTGACAAAAACATTTGATATTCAATGCCTCTCAGAAAATTCCTTAGGGTGTCTACTTTCCAAAAAGGGGTAATTTGGGGGTTAGGGAGTTGTACTGCCCTGCCATTTTAGCACTTCAAGAAATGAGATAGGCAGATAGGCAGTCAAAAACTAAAAGCTGAGTAAAATTCCAGTATTTACACCATAGTTTGTAGACGCTATAACTTTTGCACAAACCAATAAATATACACTTATTGAGATTTTTTTTTTAATCAAATGCATGTAGCTAAATACATTTTGGCCTAAATGTATGACAATTGAGTTTATTGAATATTTTTTATAAGAAAGTAGAAAATTTAATTATTTCTCAAAACTTTAGCTTTTTATGTTTATATCGCCAAAAATAAACCGCAGAGGCGAACAAATACCACCAAAAGAAAGCTATTTTTATGGGGGAAAAAAAGGGATGTAAATTTAGTTTGGATACAGCATTGCATGAACATGCAATTGTTAGTTAAAGTCATGCAGTACCAAATTGCACGATGAAGGAATCTTTTGGCTTACACAGCTCAATGCAATCTGAGCTTCCACATACATTATAAAGTACACATAATAAGACAAATATATATTTTCAGTGTGTAGGTGTTTTTCGGTTTTTATTTGAGAAACAAGAAAACCCGTAGCTGGGATTATACCCCAGCGTAGAAGGAATAGATGCTACGGAGCACAGCCTGGGGCGCTCAGTTCTACAAGGAAGAGGGGAGGAGAGAAAAAAAAAAGGGTGGGGAAGAGTTAAGCCCCGTACACACGTAGCGATTGTCGGCCGTAAATATTCGGCCGCCGAACGATCGGCCGCTTGTCGGCCTGTTAGTATGATGCTTCCGACAACCGACAGCGACTTTTCGGCTGATCAGAATCTGTTGTGCAGGCATTAAAATCTTTGTTGGCCAACACCAGAACGGCCGCTTGTTTGCCAGTCAGTACAGAATTCGGCCGACAAACAGCCGATTAGCAAGACTGGGCATGCTCAGAAAAGAAAAAACACACGGAAAGTTAACCATCACATGACATCACTTCTGCAGTCGGCTGTTGTTGGCCGACAAAATTCATGTGCAGTCTTTTTCAGTTTTCAGCCGACATGACAGCACCATACAAAAGACGGCCGACATTCGGGACGTGTGTACGGGGCTTAAGTGATGAAATAACAATAACAATGGGTCCATTTATAAGCATCACCTATAATTAGAGAAAATTACAGGTCAAGATACCGTTCCATTTGGCTCCCCATCACAGCTCGTACACATGAGGGATACAAATGTAAGAGGACTATTGTCCAAGCAAACTGTAATCAAGGACTCACAACCATTGAATGTATCTGGGAGAGTACCTAACATCATTCCAGTAAAGCCATATCTGGTTTATTTCAGAGGTCCTGTCCCCAAGGGCTGCCGTAAGGTCCACTATTTCCTGGATATCATTTATTCTGGCAAACCACTGTCCTACAGTCGGAGGAGAGCTACTTTTCCAAACATTGGGGATGCAGGCCTTATCCTCATTTAATAGCTGCAGAAGCAAAGATTTCTTGTAACGTTTACGTGACAGGGGTTCGATGAGGAAAGATGACCGCTGGATCATCTGCCAGAGAGAAGCCGGTCGTGTGATGTATAATCTCTAAAACTGATCACCAGAAAGTTTGTAGGGCCGGGAAATCTCAAAAGACATGTAAGAATGTGCCAACCTGAGTTCCACTTCCCCAGCTAAGCATAGGATAGTGAGGGAAGAGTTTTGCCAGTTTAGCTAGTCTTCTATACCACCTGGTGACGATCTTATAAGAAATGTCTTGGTATTTATTAAAAATGGGCAAAGGCCAATATTCTCTCTTTTTGCTGTTTTGAAAAGTAACCCCTAAATCATTCTCCCATTTCCGAAGGAACCCAGGGCTACCTTGAGAATAAGTAAGCAAAAGCTCTTTGTAAGAAATTGATAACGCCTGTCACACTGGACCTCCAGTCATGCAAGTCTTCTCAAGAGGGGTTAAGTCCCTGAAGACTGTTGCGGCGCAGGGATGGAGTGGAAAAAATGTGACAGTTGTAGCTATTTCCAGTGGTCGCGATCTCACAAGCAGCTGATAAGTGAGAGAAATCACCCCACTCCATACCTTGCATTTGTGAGGCTGTTAGCAACCCAAGTCTGAAAAACCTATCAGTCTGTCCAGGGAGAAACGTTTGGGAGAGTCAATACTGGGGTCAGTGGGGAAGGAATGCCGCTGCTATCTACTATGGTAAAATATCTAGACAGCTCGTGCAATGTACATCCTATAAGTAGATGTTTGTGAAGGGAGAGAGTGGTGAGCTGACCAGACCATAGAAGTCCTGTCAAGAGAACCGGCATATTGTTCAAGTGAGACTGACCTATAGTTTGAACGCCCCATGTTTATCCCAGTCGATAACTTGTGTCATATTTAAGGCTGTACAATACCCGGCAGGGTCTGGCAAGCCCACCCCACCACTGTCTTTCGATCTTATCAGCATGTCTTTACCAATGTGAGGTAATTTACCCTGCCAAACAAAGTGGGTAAAATTAGTCCTAAGTGAACGGAAATACAGCTGACAAATATGAACAGGCAGGGTATGAAACAAATACAAGATCCTGGGGATCACATTCGTTTTTAACACATTGCAGTATCTGAACCAGGATAACGGTAGCATTTTCCAAGAAAGCAAATCTTTATAGATATTTGTGTAGCACTACTCCCATGGGAGCTGCTGGTTACGGATTCCCCTGGGTTACCCATAGCAACAACTTGACAATATAGCATTTTCAGAGTGCTTGGCTCAGTCAGAAAATAGTCTAGGGGTTTTGGTTTTTGTGGTTTCATTTGAGAACTTGGATAGGAGAAGGGATGAGTGGGACACTCCATCTGAAAAAACTATGCACAATTGCTGGGACTGCTGAATATAACTGAATGCGGCAAGACCGCTGCTTCACCTCGACAATGCAGTGAAGAAGATTTAGATGAGCTGTACTGTATTGCAGATCACTCTTCAGGGCCCTACTTGGTACCCCCTTTGTCCCTATTATTCAGGGTTCTCTAACACAGCACCCCCTTTACTGTAACACTCTGTGTGGGCTGACCCCTTGATCCTCTGACCTCAGTGGAGAGGTCCCCCTTCTTGGGCTGACCCTTTGGCAAATCCCCTGGTAGTCACGGACACTGTTTTTCCAAAAGATTCTGCCAGCAGCTCCACCGTCAGCTTCACTGGATCCTCCGCAGCTCAGCCCCACATCTGGTTCACTAGGCGGACTGCCTATCACCACTTTCCTCACACAACAGAAGGAGAGACAGCCATCAGCCTCCTCCTGGGACACTGCTTCCCGCCAAAGACGCCCTTCAAAAGTCCCCCTGGCTTTTATGAGCAATCCCAGGATGAATTGCAAGAATGCCCTCCCACTGGGACTCCCACAAAAGCCAATGTGTCACTGGCTGGGTTTCCTCCACTATCCAACAAGCGCCCCCATTGGATGCAGTGGGGACACTCCCTCAGACCCAGTGAATCCCACCTGGAAACATGCAACAGGCAACCTAACAGATCAGGCTCCCCTGATAAGCAGAAGGAGCATAAGATGCTTTTTCCTAGCACCTACCTAGGAGGGTGCTACATCTTTAAAATATGAAGAAAATTTAGCCTAAAAGTCTTATACAAGTCAGCAGGAATGTAGGTGTCCAGATATTTTTATGCCTAAGGGTCCAACCTGAAGGGAAAGGTAGGACGCAAGGCTCTTACTGTATCCTCTGACAAGTTGACATCCAAGGTCTCTGATTTTCTTTGAAGTTTGATAAGTTTCCAAATGTCCTTAGTTCTCATAAAAGTAATGGGAGTCAAACAATTGGATTTGATATATAAAAGAGGTAGTCATCTGCGTAAGCAGCAACTTTGTGTTGGTAACCACGGGCTTTGAGGCCACTAATGTTGGGGTGTTTGTGGATGTGTTGCAAAAATGGTTCAAGGGCAAGTATAAAAATCAAAGGAGACAAAGAACAACACTGTACGAATTAGGAAAGGAGACAAATCAGTTTTAGTAACCTGAACTGTGGCCGATGGTATGGCATAAAATGCCTGTATCCATAGACACATAGAAACGAGAAGTCCTATCTGTGTAAGGATGGCTCTCAAACATCCAATCCACCTTGTCAAAGGCCTTTTCAGGTTCTGTTAACAGTAAAAGTAAAGAGCCAGATGTGTGCTTTTCCAGAGAGATAACTTTAAATGTACAATCGTGTTGTCCCCTGCTTCCCATGTGGGGATAAATCCCATATCCGTTTTTTTTTTTTTCAAAGATGGTAAAGTACAGTGGCATAATAGAGAATTTGGCAAACATCTGTATAGAACAGTGGAATTCATAACAGTTTGGATAGCATATATAGTGCTATACAGTGGCAAAAATAATTATTTGATACCTGCAGATTTTAAAAGTTTGCCCACTTACAAATGAATAAAGGGTCTATAATTGTTATCATAGGTGTATTTTAAATGACTGAGACAGAATATCAACCAAAAATTCAGAACAAAAACATGATACAAATGTTAAAAATTGAGTTGCAGTTCAGTGAGCAAAATAAAGCCTTGTACACACGCATCGAAAGTTGGCCGTGAATTTTCGGCCAATGTCCAATCGGCCGATTTTCGGCTTGTTAGTATGATGCTTTCGATAACCGACTCCGACTTTTCGGCCGAACAAAATCTGGTGTGCAGGCTATAAAATTTTTGTTGGCCGTCAACAGAACGGCCAATTTTCCGTCAGTCAGTACAGATTTCGGCAGACAAAAATCTGATGAGCAAGACTGGGCATGCTCAGAGAAGAAAAAACACACGGAAAGTAAAACAGCACATGACATCACTTCTGAAGTTGTTTTTTGTTGGCCAAGAAAATTCGTGTGCAGTCTAGAGCACATTTCAACCAACACAACAACACTGGACAAAAGACGGCCGATCGGTCGGCCGATAATCGTTGCGTGTGTACGAGGCTTAAGTATTTAAATCCCTACCAATCAATAATTCTGGCTCCCACAGACTGGCAACAGTATGTGCTCATGTGGTACACAGATTATTCCTGTCAATTTAGGAAGGTGCTCCAAATGAAAACTCGTTATGTGTATAAAAGTCACCTGTCCCCAGAATCTTTCTTCCATTCAGACCTCAACATCATGGGCAAGACCAAAGAGCTGTCAAAGGACGTCAGGGACAAGATTGTAGACCTGCACAAGACTGCAATGAGCTACAAGACCATCAGCAAGAAGCTTTGTGAGGAGGCAACTGTTGAAGCGATTATTCACAAATAGAAAAAATACAAAATAACTATCAATTGCCCATGGTCTAAAGCTCCATGCAAGGTTTTGCCTCATGGGGTAAGGATGATCATGAGAAAGGTGAGGGATCAGCCCAGAACTACACGGGAGAATCTCGAGGCAGTTGAGACCACAGTAATTAAACAAACCATTGGTAACACAATATGCTGCCACAAGGTCCTCCTCAAGAAGGCACATGTACAGGCCTGTCTGAAGTTTGCCACTGAACATTTAAATGATTCAGAGAAAGATTGGGATAAAGTGCTGTGGTCAGATGAGACCAAAATTCAGCTCTTTGCCATTAACTCAATTCGCCGTGTTTGGGGAAGAAAAATGCTGACTATTACTCTAAGAACACTATCCCCACAGTGAAGCACGGAGGTGGAAACATGATGCTTTGGGAGTGTTTCTCTGCTAAGGGTACAGGCTGACTTTGCCACATTGAGGGGTCAATGGACAGGGCCATGTATTGTAAAATCTTGTTCCCTCAGCCAGAACACTGAAGATGGGTCGTGGATGGGTCTTCCAGCAAGACCAGACCCAAAACATACTGCCGAGGCAATTAAGGAGTGGCCTAGCCAGCCTTCAGACCCTTATCCTTTAGAAAATTTGTGGAGTAAGCTGAAATATTTGAGATATTTATGTTAACTTCCTGTGCTGCTGACATTTTACCTGACAGGTGAGGGGAACTCTCAAACAAAAATAAATAATGTTCTTTAGTAGAGTAGAAAAAAGTTGTCCTCATTGCAAATTTTCTATCATTTTCTGTCTGGTAAGGGTACGGCGTGCTGGCGTCCCCGCGCTGCCCAGAGAACGGGCTACACGAGAGTCTGTAACGCTCTGGTTTTTCTAATTTAGGTTTGGATCTTCAGCTGCAGAAAACCACTCAGTAGTATTGCAGAGAATCTGTTAAGTCACCCGACCTAACTCTCTTTACTCATCACAGTGGTTGGATATTTGATACAAGACACAATTGCTAGCAGAAGCACAGCTTAAACAATTATGCAGCAGAGTGAGTAGCAGGTGGCAAAGACTGGATACACAGAACTAGGCACATAAATTAGCAAGCGGACATACAGGAGAATATATCCTTCTTGATGCAACGTATATGTGAGCAGGTTTAAAGCATAGTAATGGTAGTAGCACTGGTATAGAGATGGGGGTCCCCAGTGGGGTACTTCAGTAGTAGTAATCTCTGAGGCAGCAGTAGAAAGCAGAGTAATAGTGGAATAAGAGCGGTATTGAGATGGGGGTCCCCTGTGGGGTACTTATCAGTATTAGTAGTCACTGAGACAGCAGCAGCAAGCAGAGTAATAGTGGTATAAACATGGGGGTCCCCTGTGGGGTACTTATCAGTATTAGTAGTCACTGAGACAGCAGCAGCAAGCATGGTATAGGAGAAGTGTTGCAGGAGATGCTCAGGTCTGATGGGTACTTCAGCGGTGCAGGGTCTCGGTAATCGATGGGGCGTGTCTCTGGTGAGGCTTCCAGTATGAGCGGTTGCACGAATAGTTTGTTTGTGCAAACCGCTGGTTGAAATAGGCGCCTGAGAATGACGTCACAGGCGACGTCAGCGTCATACGTCACATGCGTTCCACCTGACAGAGAGGTGGAACGCAACAGGAAGTCCGGAACAGGAAGTTCCAAAATTCTTACAGAGTCGGCCGGCTTCTTTGGATTCTTGAGCATTTTTTATCCTAATCACGTGAATGTTATTTTTAATCTTTTAATAAATGGTGTACCGTTATCACACTATCGAGCCCACTCTTTTTTTGTATGGTGCACTGGAGTTCCATCCTGTGAACAATATCAGGAACAGTCCTATCCTTCTCTGGCCTCATCCTTGGGGGTTTGCTGAAGTAAGGATTTTCTTTAGAGTGGCGCTGTGAGGAACCATACATAAAGGCTGTGTATATACCAGAATCTGGTAAGGAGATATGTATGTCACTTTTGTGGGAGCACCGTGGTGACAACAGGTACTGGCTACATAACTTCATTCACTTCACCTACTTCCTTATTTTGGATTTTTCATCTTAGGGACTTTATTACATGTCTTATTCACTTATGGACTAATTTTATATTTATTCATACATGTATATATTTATTCATTCACATCTATTTACTTTTATGCTTTGTAAAATCTAGTGGTCACAAGTAGCGTCCATCCTAATTCTATTAGTATTTTTGTTGTTTTTCACTTATCATTTGATGCATCATGGGTATTTCAGGTGTACCGGTATTTGCATTTTTTGTTATTCACAATAACAATATTGAGATTGGTGTATTGCACATTATCAATACTTACTATTAGTTTGCATGAACGCCCTGTGCTTGTGTGGTTTTCCTCTGGGTACTTCAGTTGCTTCCCACTCTCCAAAGACATACTGGTTAACAGGGTCTTGTCTAAAGTTGACCTAGTAAATGCATATATGCATGTAGGATAGGGACCTTAGATTATAAGCTCTAGGTTAGGGACAAATGTCAATGTACAGTATGTAAAACTCTGCATAAATTGTGCTATATAGAATTTATCAACATGTCAAGCCAAATAAATACAGTGCTTTGATATACCCTTTCATGGAATTATGTGCAAGTGGCATATACAAAAAGATACCACTAGATGTCACCCTAGGACTGAAAATAAAATGGCTCCGTCGCATTGCACTGGTTTGTAGCAGGACAGCCAGCTGTTAGTAAGATACAATTTTTTAATTGGAGAAACCAATCAATATATTATATGTAAATGGCTAAAATATATGTAAACTAAAGCCATGCAGGATGTGCCCATAGGCTGTCAAAGGCAGTAAAACATGCCAACATATTGGAAAAACTTTTCCAATTGTCTTTCATGTGCTATTTTAAGTGTAAACAGCAAAAAATAAATAAAAAACTAGAATATGTACTCGGTTGTTACCTTTTCACACTCCACTAAAAAAAGATGGTTTTATTGCTGTCTATGTCTGATTGGGAGGATTTCACATCTTCATCAGACCCCTAGTCCCCATCACCCCAGTAGAATAAGGTTTGCCACTGGACCACAGACAGTGCACATTTTAATAGGCCATACTTGCACAGATCATAATTTCCAAAGTGAAGAATCTTTTGTAAAAAATAGACTCCCCTGAAGGGTGGGAGGAAGAAGATTAGCAGTAATAGAAAGTGCTTGACAACTCCACTTCCCTCTAGTGATTCGCTGGGGTAGGAAGTCTTCCATAGACATGACATTATAGCCAGATCCTGCTGAAAGTGAATAAATGGCAAAGTTGTCATCGTGTATTTAACCACCTAAATACTGGTCACTTTTAACCCCTCCCTACTCAGACCAATGTTCAGCTTTCATTGCTCCCACACTTTGAATGACAATTATTGTTTTAAAATAATCCAATAAAATCAAATTTGTCATAAATTTAGGCCAGAATGTATTCTGCTACATGTCTTTGGTAAAAATAAATCCTAATAAAAATCCTAATAATTGGTTTGTGCGAAAGTTAAAGTGTCTACAAGCTATATTACGTATCACTAAAAATTGATCAATCCTGATGTATTAACTACCTGTCTCATTTCTTGAGGCCCTAAAATGTCTGGACAGTACAACCCCCCCCCCCCCATCCAAATTACCCCTTTTTGTAAAGATGCTAGTCCAAGGTATTTAGTAGGAGGCATAGTGAGTTTTATGAATTTGATATTTTTTGTCCACAATTGTTGGAAAAATGTATAATTTTTTTTCCCCACAAAATTGTCATATTACCAAGTTATTTCTCACACATGGCATAGGCATACTTGCAATTACACCAAAATACATTCTGCTACTCCTGCTGAGTATGGCGATACCACCTGTGTAAAACTTTTCCACAGCCTGGCCACATACAGAGGCCCAACATCCAAGTAGCACCGTCAGGCGTTCTAAAGGCATAAATTACACATTTAATTTTCTGACTATCTATTACATTTTTGAAGGCTCTGGAGCACCAGGACAGTGTAAACAACCACAAAATGACCACATTTTGGAAAGCAAAGACCCTAATGTATATTCTGTGAGGCATAATGAGACTTTTGAACATGTCATTTTTTTTCACAAGTTTTTGGAAAGTGTGGGGAAAATAATTAAAACTTTTTTCTTTTACACAAAGTTGTCAATTTTTTTCAAATATTTCTAACACATAGCATGTACATACCCCAAAAATGACACCCTAAAATACATTCTGCTACTCCTGAGTATGGCGATACCACATGTGTGAGACTTTTTCAAAGCCTGGCCACATACAGAGGCCCAACATTCAAGTAGTACCTTCAGGCTTCTAACATAGCATGTACATACCAAGAATTACACCCCAATATACATTCTGCTGAACAAAGGGTAAAAAAAAAAAGCATTACCTGTGGTTTAAACAGGCAGGGATACTGTCCCAGCACAGGCAAAGCATTGGTCCAGACAGCCAAAGGAATTGTCCAGGCAGCAGGCAGAGATATGCCAAAATATTGGTCCTGGCCGTAGGCAAGAACATGGTCCATAAGCAGGCAGTTCAGGTGGCAGCAGGCCATATTATAAGGCCTAGGGCCTCGTTCAGGTAAGACCTGAGGAAGGGTAGAGGCTCCTTCCCACCCAAATCTTTTCGAAGCCTCCAAGACTCCAAAGCCAAAAAAAGGTTTCTCCACCCGGAAAATCAGTTCTGGAGCCCCTCACCTATGTGAGACCCCTGTGCTGTATTGAATCCCACTAATACAGTGGCAGGGAAAAAAATCAGTTCAGGAGGCAGGCAAAAAGCATGGTCATGTAACAGGCCATCAATTTACGTGGAAGGCAGAAGCATGGTTGGCAGAGGCATAGTCGATAAACAGTCCGGGTCATACACAGAAATAGCAGATAGCGGAAACTGGATAAATATCTTCACTTTCGCAGTCTTTAACTACTTAAGGACCAGAAGGTTTTACCCCCTTAATGACCAGGCCATTTTTTGCGATACGGTACTGCGTTACTTTGACAATTGTGCGACGCTGTACCAAAATAAAATGAATGTCCTTTTTTTCCCCACAAATAGAGCTTTCTTTTGGTGGTATTTGATCACCTGTGCTTTTTTTATTTTTGGCACTATAAACAAAAAAAGAGCATCAATTCTGAAAAAAATATTACATTCTGCTATAAAACATTCTTAATAAAAAAAAATAAAATGTTTCATCAATTTAGGTCAATATGTAATCTGGCCATATTTTTGGTAAAAAAAATCCCAATAAATGTATATTGATTGGTTTGTGCAAAATGATCACGTCTAAAAACTAGAGGATATATTTATGCCATTTTTATTTATTTATTTTTTTTACTAGTAATGGTGGCGATCAGCGATCTTTAGCAGGACTGCGACACTGTGGCAGACAGATTGCACATCTAACTGACACTTTTGAGGGGACCAGTGACACTAATACAGTAGTCCGCCCCCTCCCTCCTGGACTCCACTCTCCAGTTAAAAACCCCCAGCACATGTGCCCTTGGCATTTATACAGTATCCCAACCTGCACCAGGCATTTACTAAATGCCTGTGCACTCATTTGTCAGGAGCACCATGAGCAGACCTCACTAGCAGATCCTGCTCTCTGGTAGGCAGAGAGTAATATAAATTTACCTGGCAATCTCTCTGGTAAGCAGAAAAGATCCAAAAACGATATTTTATATATCTTCTAGCACCTACCTAGGAGGGTGCTACATCCACCCCCCGCCAAATTGAGCCATGTCCTCACTGGCTCTGGGCATCAAAATACAAAATACCTCTACAAAAATTTACAAGGAGTATCCCACAAACTTGGAAAGGGGGAAAAGGGAAAAAAACATATGTACAGAGCCATGTGTGGCCAGTAGCTACAATAAGTTACATGAAAAAATATAGACATCTGCTGTACAAAATTTACACAGGGTTTCCCCCAGGTGCATTATACGAATGCACCTCCCGCCAAACAAAAATCAGTTTGACAGGAAAAGGTCAAACACCCTGACTAACAATGCTACAAATAACATTTCTACATACAGTATATACATAAAATAGACAATAGGCAACCTCTCAAAGGCATGATGATCCCCTGCAAGCCTGCAAAGGAAAAGGGGTGAGCATTTAGTAACTCTACATCCTATAGACTCACAGTAAGGCTGTCCTCTCCGCAGAGGTGACCTTCTCACCTAAAGAAATTCTAACTAGCTTTCCTGTAGAGACTTCTGATGCATCAGCCCCCTAAGGGCACGTTTGACTTGTCGTCTTGTTGTGTTCCTGTAATAGACAAAAAAAACCTGCCAGTCTAACTAACTAAACCTTTCTGTACTTTTTTTTTAAATGGGGAACCATATGACTAGCAATAGGCGCAGTCCCTCTCAATTACCAGGGCACTGACTCTTTCCTATCCTAGTCAGACCCACAAGTTAGGATGAAGAAGTGCGGGGTCCACCCGACTGGTGTTCGCATTGTCCTTCTCTCTGAAACAGCGAGGCAATAAATCTTCTCCTGGTGGCAGCCTATTATTGCTGGTGCCGTAGCAAAACTTACATACTTGTGAGTGTTCATAAGAACTCTCTTTAAAGGGATCATTCACTCTTGCACCCCTTTCCCTGAAGAGACAATGAGCCACTACCCTTCTCTCACAAGGTAGCAACTTGCACAAAGTTTCTTCCAACATTACTCGGGCCCACTGGCCCAAAGGAATCTTCGCAAAGTGTCCTTCAAATAAAGTATCTTCCCAAAGTGGCCTTTCTCATTACTTCTTTTGGCAACAGTAATGGCCATGGCCCAAAATATTTTCACAAAGTGTCCTTTAGCAAGGTGTCTCTGTGAACTAGGGGTTTACTCCCTCCCGGTAGCAGTCCCTGGCTTTAACAGGAGAAGACCTCTGTGGCTGAAGTTCTTTCCTCCAGGTGATGAAACTATAGCAGTTTTGATGATCCTAATCCTCTTTTGCAAGAATAAAAGGTAAAGGGGATTTGGAAACTGGGCTCCTAGCCTTAACAGCAACATTGGAACATTAGAACTCTTCTGGCTCACTAGCCCCTTTGTAACTCAAACTCTTTCTGTTGAACCAAGAACTCAGCATGGCTCAATAGTAGTGATCAGGATGAGGTTTGTGGACGATTTTGCCTTCAGGTCTCAGGATAATAATGATCCAGGCTTGGCCTTTTCCATCTGGGCGGTTGACCTCGATCAGTGTATATTGATTGCCCCAAATTCTAGTTTTCATTGATGGACAGGAAGGTGTCCCATAGCTGAGGCCTGGACAGGTTCCAATGCAGCTTGGGGACGTATAGGAAGTCCCAAACAGTCTCTTCACACCAAGCCCCCCTATTTCTTCCATTATCTCCCAGGGAGCATATGGATAATCATATCCGTACTCCATGGCCACCTTCCTTTGCACAAGTCGTAAAAACTAGAGAACCTGGGAAGTTTCTGCCTTTCTCCTCTCTCAGGTGGGGTGTAAGGGGTCTCCACTTTTGCGATCAGTTTGGAGTAGGCGTCATTCTGTGCCTGAGCTCGGGCATAGGTGTGGGGTGGGAATAGGTCTGGGACCCTAGTGGCGTAGGACTCGCAGAACCCCAGATTCCATGCACACTTTATCCGAACGACAGTTGCCTCTGTCTCTTCGCTAAGTGAACTGGAACTTGCAGGACTTCTTATTCCTTCAGTTCCCCAGCTTCCACTTTGGATTCCCAGTCATCGATTCCCTCTTCCAGGGATCCATAACGATACTCAAAGCTGGGCAACCCCACAGAGCTGGACTGTTCGTTGCTGCGACCACAACCAATGTAACTTGTGACCGATGCTTGGCCCTCACAACTTATGTGCATTGCACCTCTGAAATGTGGGTCTCCCTGGTTTGGCAGATGGTTGTGAAGGTCTGTACTACTTGTTCCGGCTTCAGCAGTACTCTCGGCACTCCCTGTCCTCTCCCAAGGGGAATGGCCACTATAGGTGTTAGCAGTTCAGATGTGGTTCATACCTCCCATTTTACATACGGTCTTCTGGGCTGGCAATCATTCTGCTCCAACTTCAGCAACATGTCATCTCAGTGCCCACACTGGCTCCACGCTCGCAGCTGCACGGGCACATTCAGACATCTGCCACATACCAGTCCAAAATGCTCCATGTCCCCTCTGCTGCACAATGCCAGACTTCCCTTGGGCATCAACCAGACCCCTGTGTCCAACAGGGTCGGATTCTGTTATTCAGTCCACTCTGCAGGTTCTCCGCCAACACGTGAGATAGACCTTGCACTTTGGCTCACTCCGCCATCCGCCATCTTGCTCTTCCACACATGTGTCTGCTCCTCAGCTACACCCTTAAGTGACATCTCAGCTCCCTTCCTCTATTCGGATTGGTGGCCCGCAGATGGCGATTACGCCTAAGTCCCCAGACTAGCTGACTCTCCGGTGGTGGTTCCTCCTGCAAGGCAGATTTCTTTGGCACGCGCTCTCTCCCACGCCATGCAGTATTCCCTTTGCTGCTGCCATAACTCTGCTCAGCCTGCACAAATGGTACTGCAATGCAGATTGTGTTCCCTGCCACAGATACACATACATATGTCTCTTCTGTCTTGAGCTCCAGTTGCACTTCTCTATTCACAAGCCATCCGAACACCCTCACTGCTGTTGAAATTTGTCCTGTTGTTACTGACTACACGGCAGACATTTTCTTCTACAGCACATGTACTGACACAATCCCTGACGTGCCGTTCCCCGCGTCCTGGGTCGCTGCTTTCTTGACCATAACTTGAAAGCACACTTGCACTTATTATTGTAAAGCAGACATTACTTTCTCCTACAATACAACACTTATTATCAATATTGTCATTCTAGACTGTTTTATGTTCAGATCTACACCAATGAATGCAAGTAGTTTTGCATACAAAGCAATAGTCGCATGACAGAGGGGCAGAGTTTGTACAAAATGGTATCATCATTAAGGATGTCTAAATACAGCACGACTTACAGACTTCAGATTCTGTGGGGACCCGTAGACTGAATTTTGGAGGCAGTATCTTTTTCCAGGGCCGTCGTACTCTTTTCTTCTCCCATAACAGTTTGCTGGATAAGTTATTTATCACTATTAGCGAGTTCAGTAAATGGTGTTAGAAAATTCTCGTAAAAAAAAAAGAAGTAATGACGGAAAACAAATCTTACAGCCTGACACTGAAATAAATGTTCTTTTCCTTCTAGCCGTTTGCAGCATTTTACATAATTGCATTTACAATTTAATCAGATTTTTAATTCCAGTCTGGGCAGGCACATCACTTGTTGACTTGTAAGGTTAGCCGGTTCCTCCGTCAATTGTAAATCTGTGCCTGTGCTGCTAATAAAACAAATGGAGACTTATTGGAATGGGGATTGGTAGCAAGGAAACATTTTATCGAATGTAACTCTCGGCGGGGGAGCGGACTGTACACAGGGGCGCTCTGTGAGGCTGCAGACAACAAACACTCAGAGCTGCATACAGAATACACCCTGCAGACTGGATCTTATAACCGTTATTCCAGTAATGGTATAAAAAGAACCCTCAAATGTAAACACTGGAAATCTTCCTGAGACAGGAAGACACACTAATAAAAGCCATCAAATAGCTACTGTGCCCCCTGTCTGGTTTGTGCTAAGCATGAGCAAGGTTCTATAAGGTATTCATGTACATTACATAGACACACACACACAGAATAAACTAATTATACAGTATCTCACAAAAGTGAGTACACCCCTCACATTTATGTAAATATTTTTTTATATCTGTTCATGTGACAACACTGAAGAAATTATACTTTGCTACAATGTAAAGTAGTGAGTGTACAGCTTGTATAACAGTGTAAATTTGCTGTTCCCTCAAAATAACTCCACACACAGCCATTAATGTCTAAACCGCTGGCAACAAAAGTGAGTAAACCCCCAAGTGAAAATGTCTAAATTGGGCCCAAAGTGTCAATATTTTGTGTGGCCACCAATATTTTCCAGCACTGCCTTAACTCTCTTGGCATGGAGTTCACCAGAGCTTCACAGGTTGCCACTGGAGTCCTCTTCCACTCCTCCATGACGACACCACGTGCTGCTGGATGTTAGAGACCTTGCCCTCCTCCACCTTCCATTTGAGGATGCCCCACAGATGTTCAATAGGGATTAGGTCTGGAGACATGCTTGGCCAGTCCATCACCTTTACCCTCAGCTTCTTTAGCACGTCAGTGGTCGTCTTGGAGATGTGTTTGGGGTCGTTATCATGTTGGAATACTGCCCTGGGCCCCAGTCTCTGAAGGGAAGGGATCATGCTCTGCTTCAGTATGTCACAGTACATGTTAGGATTCATGGTTCCCTCAATTAACTGTAGCTCCCCAGTGCCGGCAGCACTCATGCAGCCCCAGACCATGACACTCCTACCACCATGCTTGACTGTAGGCAAGACACACTTGTCTTTGTACTCATCACCTGGTAACCACCACACACCCTTGACACAATCTGAACCAAATAAGTTTATTTTGGTCTCATCAGACCACAGGACATGGTTCCAGTAACCCATGACCTTAGTCTGCTTGTCTTCAGCAAACTGTCTGCGGGGTTTCTCGTGCATCATCTTTAGAAGAGGCTTCCTTCTGGGATATCAGCCATGCAGACCAAATTGATGCAGTGTGCAGCAAATGGTCTGAGCACTGACAGGCTGACCCCCCACCCCTTCAACCTCTGCAGCAATTCTGGCAACACTCGTACGTCTATTTCCCAAAGACAACCTCTGGATTTCACGCTAAGCATATGCACTCAACTTCTTTGGTCAACAATGACGAGGCCTGTTCTGAGTGGAACCTGTCCTGTTAAACCGCTGTATAGTCTTGGCCGCCGTGCTGAAGCTCAGTTTCAGGGTCTAGGCAAACTTCCTATAGCCTAGGCCATCTTTATGTAGAGAAACAATTTTTTGAGATATTTTGAGGAGACAGAAAATTTACACTGTTACACAAGCTGTGCACTCACTACTTTACACTGTAGCAAAGTGTCATTTCTCCAGTGTTGTCACATGAAAAGATATAATAAAATATTTACAGAAATGTTAGGGGTGTACTCACTTTTATGAGATACTGTATATAGGTGCATTATTTCTATGATAATGTATGATTATATCCAATATATGTACATTAGCTATTCATACAAATTCATACATATGAAAAATTAAATAAATGTGTATCTCTAGGCAAAAACCTCTTTTTTTAAATTTTGGATATGATGGGAAAGGGTTAGATCTTATGTTAGGTTTTTATTGTTGTGTGTGTTGGGGAGATTTGCCCATCCACTTGTACTAGTGACCATTGTTAGTGAAAAAGAAAGTGAGGGGAAATTTAAAATGTTTAAAGAGCAAGGGGGAGGGAAAATCTAACGGGGCTGCCTCCAGAGACAATTGTCTAAGAGGAAAATCCCCCTTATTTTTCAGAGATTTCCTTTAATTTCCTCTAATGTCCACAGCGGGAAGATGTATCTGAGATTGGTGGTCATTGGTTTGTGTAATATTGTCAACTTGGACAGGTTCTTTTAATGATTTCTCTTCATGGGTCTCTCTTCATGGGTCTCAATGAGATGAAGGTGTTTATAGTGTAGGCATCTCAATTTATCTTGGGTTCCTTCTCTCTATATTGTAGACTGGAGCACCTTGAATAGGACAACTCCAGGAACTTCTTTCTATGGTGTTTGCAATTTTTCTTGTTGTTGTGTGTCTTAATGCTGGACTAGCAGTCTCCAGGTTGTAGGTCAAAGTCTGAACCTTCCAGGTCTCTTTGCTCCACCCATGACAGGCCTTTAATGAGCATCAGACAGGTAAAGTTTTTACTCCCAAATCCAGGAAGTCAAATGTTTTCAAGTTCTTCTGTGAGCATTGTGGTACAATGGCCTGAGAATATGGCCTTACATATGTTAGGGAAAATGGCCTATGATTTATTTCCATGCCACTTAGGATAAATAATAGGCTTTTTTTTTTGCTTTTTTTTTTAATATGAGCTAAGTCTCTCAGCAGTAGTATCCAGGTGGGAATTAACCTTTCATATGCCCCATTGCCTTGTCAGTGGTAAATGGTAGTGTGCGACTTCATAATGCCTAATGAGGCACCATTCTTGGAAGAACTCGCTTTTGAAATAAGGGTCCCCAGTCTCAATATCTTCCAGGGACAGCCATAAGGAAGCCACAGTGTGTCCACACTCTCTGGGCAGGGCCCTGGCTGATCTGGTTGTGAGTTGCTATTACCACCACAAACTTGCCAAAGCGGTCCACCCTAAGTAGAACATGATTTGTATCAATCTTCTGACATTTCAAATGTAAGAAAGTTGATGGCCAGCACTTCCCGTGGGGTAGACATGTTCCAAGTCAGTGCAAATAAATAAAACTGCACTACCCCTATATTAAAAATTATATATAAATTTTGCCTGGTGCTAATGTGACAATAAATATGTCTTAAAACAACTTGCACTATTTCGTATCAGCACTATTGCACCACGGACTTCATGAACTTTATGTGTGATTAATTTGTGGGACACCACTGTTTTTCTCTGCACTTTATTTTTATTCATTTTTTCATGCTGGAATTTTTTAGTGCATACTTGGCTGGTTTTATTCATTACTTCACGTTTACAATTGTATGATCTATTGATTGAGCAATCAATAATAGCACATTGCACTTTATTATTTGGAAGGAATTGGTACATGTATGGTGATATTTTTTCAGTTGATTCATTTATTGTACTTTAAAACCAATTTTTTATGGATGGTACACATAAGTTGTTTTAAGACATATTTATTGTCACATTAGCACCAGGCAAAATTTATATATAATTTTTAATATAGGGGTAGCGCAGTTTTATTTATTTGCACTATCTTACAATATTCATTGTTTTGAACTAGCAGCTTCCTCTTTATTTATTCTATTGATATCCACATTGGACACACCAGTGGCGCGAGTGATATAATAACTTACACTATGTTCCAAGTCAGCCACCTTCGACACTGAACAGACCACAGTGTTCACAGACTTGTTCAGTCAACTGGAACAGACTCATATACATGGCTCGTTTTAATAAACCAGGCTAAATATTTGTGAACACCCCAATGTCCCTCTTCTACATGAGTTCTCTCTGACACAGACCCAGGACAGTGTCAGGTCACTGATTAGCCATGGGAACATTATTCTGCAGTACAGTATACCATCCCTCAGTTTGTCTCTGTTAGGGGGCAATCACTAGATTCTCTCTTTGCGTCTCTACCCAGGTAAACTCTTACATAAATGAGGTACACCTGAAGCCTCCTCTCAGGCTCTATTACAGTCAAATCAGGTTTTTTTTTTTAATTTCTTCAGCTTCTTCCTCCACACCCTCAGTTCTGGGATGGAGACAGTGGCGTATCATCCATATGTGCAGTGTGTGTGGGGCACACAGCCCAGAAGAAAGGGGAACCCACTAGGGTTGATTTACTAAAACAGGAGAGTGCAAATCTCATGCAGCTGTGCATGGTAACCAAACTGCATCTAACTTCAGCTTATTTAAGTTTTGACAATAAAACCTGGAAGCTGATTGGTTTCTAGGCAGAGCTGCCTTAGATTTTTCATCATGAAGTATTAGCACATAACGCACACTGTGCTCTGACCCACACTGCTAGGGTTGCCACCTTTCCGGAGTTCACCCGGACAGTCCAGGTTTTGAACCATGTGTCCGGTTTTTAGTTGGCCTGAAAACCAGACACATTATTTGGATCGGACTGTGGCCTCCTAGGATAGTTGGAGAGAGGATTCTCCTTCCTCCAGCTTGCAGGGGGCTATAGAGAGCTGGCACACCTCAGTGTCAGTGCGGCACTGCAAGGGGATGAAGACTGGAGAGAGGAAGGAGGAGCTGCTTTGTTTTCAATTTTTGATCTGTGAGTAAAGCAGGAAGGAGGGGGAAAACTTTGATGCATGGAGGTACACCTGGGGAAACCTGATTTAACAGGTGACTGTGATGGAGGTACCTGATGTAAGGAGCGACTCTGATGGAGGCACCTGATGTAAGGAGCGACTCTGGTGGAGGCATAAGAAAAAACAGAGGGTGCACCGGCCTAGAGCATTACCGCAAAATAAAATAGCTTTATTAAAAGTAAGTGCAAATTCATACTCACAAACGAAGATAACATAAAACAATATCAACAATATTGTTGCAGCATCTGGATTGTTGCATCACAGTAATTAAATCATTTCAGTGACTGGCTATGGCGTTTCGAGGACCTGCCTCTTCCTCAGAGCCCGCTGCAGTGAGACACAACCTCTAAATTTATGCAACCAAGATGATTACAGGGAGGTAGAAACCGGGGGATAGCCCCTCCCAAGTGGGTGTGTGCGCTCTCACGCCACAATCCCACCTGGTGATGTCAAAACAAGCGCGCTGTATAAACAAGAATTAAGTGTATACAAATACCATAAATCACAATGTTTGTTAAAAATCTCACATAAAAATATTTAAAGCCATACTTGAGCCATGTGGATATTTGCATATCTCATAATATGTACAGATATGTTGATGCGTGTACCTGTTTCAGGGGTAGTTACAAGCTTACCCTTTGATGTATGCTGACTCTTTACTGTTGTATTGCACTCAGGTACATCCATGGGTAATATCCATCCTGATGTTTTCTAATTTGGGGAGGGATCTGGCAAAGTGCATAAAATGAAGGAGAGCCAGGGATTGTGCAAGTAGAAGTGAAAAATAGTAGAAGTGGAAATCACTGCAGACACCCCATGCAGTGTCCCCAAGGCCAGCTATGGAATCTGTCTTGTGGTAAAGGCAGAAGACAAAAGGGCTGGCTGGAACGCAGCTAGGATGCTGTGTTTAACCACCTGAGCGAAGTTTACTTGGTGGGGGGTGCATTGTTCCAAATGCACCCCAAAATTGTATCATACTTGTACAAACAAAATGCCTATATTTTTTCTACGTAAATTATTTTTGTACATTTGTTTTCCCTTTTCCCCCTCTCCAGGTTTGTGGGGTACTCCTAAAAGTTTTTCCAGTAGGGACTTTTTGTAGGGGTGGCTGCCCCAGAGCCAATGGGGACATGGCTCAATTTTGGTGGGGGGTGGATGTAGCACCCTCCTAGATAGGTACTAGGAAGGAGAATAGTTTGCTCTGCCTGCTTAACAGGGGAGCAGCAGGCAAATCATAGTCTGCTCCATCTGCTTATCAGGGGAGCCTGATCAGTAGTTGTGCCTGTTGCATGTGTCCATGTGTGATTCATCTGGGCTGAGGGAGTGTCCCCACTGTATCCAATAGGGGAGGCTGTTGGACATTGGAAGAAACCCAGCCAGTGACACACAGGCTTTGTAATTGTCCCAGTATGTTGGCACAAACAGTGGTGCATCCTGGGATATGTTATAAAAGCCAAGGGCACATGTGACACATGTGACAGGGTGTCTTTGGGCAGGAAGCCAGGTCCCAGGAGGAGGGTGATGGCTATCTCTCCTCCTGTCTGTATGGAATGTGGTCACAGGCGGTCGATCTAGTGAACCAGAAGTGTGGGGCTGAGACAGGAGATCCAGTGGATGCTGACAAGTGGAGTTGAAGGCAGAGCAACCTTGGGAAAAACAGTGTCCGTGAGTACCGGGAAGCTTGCCAGGGGTCTGCCCAGGAAGAGGACCACTCCAGTGGAGAGTCAGTGGACAGGAGCTAGAATGCACAGCAAGTGAGAAAGGGGGTGCCAAGTTATGACCCTGAAAAGAAACTATAACAGGATCATATTCTTTATCTTCACTTCAGAGACAAGGTGAAGCAGCGGCCTTGCAGCGCACTACAGCCTAGTTGTCCTCAGATTTGTACATAGTTCATAGTTGGAGTATCCCACTCATACCTTCTCCCATCCCAGTTCTAAATAAAACACAAAAACCAAATACCCTGGACTGTTCATTGTCTGAGCTAAGCAGATTCTAAAGTGATAAGTTTCCACAGACTGTTACTGCTACGGGTAACCCAGGGGAATCCAGGAAGTGCAATTCTCAGCAGTTCTCTAGGGGGCAGTGCTATATATATATATATATATATATATATATATATACACACATACGTATACACATACACAAAGTGTTCACCCATCGACAAAAAACTACAGCTTCATGACTAATGATTCATTATGGTTCCCGAGAGAAGGGTCGAGGGGCTCAACAAAGCCCACCCCCACTATAGAGGTGAGCCTTATATGAACCCGTGTACCTAAATTTTCATTGAGGCCCCCAGGTGTGAGAGAACCCAGGGTGAAGATCCAAAATATCTCCCTCTTACATAATCTCTGGAATCTCCTACCGCAGTCTGGATCCCTACCTATCGCCTCAATACCAAAGACTCTTAGACACGAGTATTTATTCCTCTCCTTCAACCCTTCTTTCACATTTTTGCTTAAGATGTTACATTGATGTTCACCAAACCTAACCCTCAGTTGGGGAATTGTACATCCTATATAAAGAAGGCCAAAAGGGCATATGAGACCGTATACTATTATTTATTTATTATTATTTATTTCAGGTACTTATATAGCGCTGTCAATTTACGCAGAGCTTTACATATACATTGCTCATTCACATCAGTCCCTGCCCTCAAGGAGTTTACAATCTAAGGTCCCTAACTCACATACATACACAGTAGGGCCAATTTTTTTTTTATGTACAGGATCCAATTAACCTACCAGCATGTTTTTGGAGTGTGGGAGGAAACCGGAGTACCCGGAGGAAAACCCACGCAGGCACAGGGAGAACATGCAAACTCCAGGCAGGTAGTGTCGTGGTTGGGATTCGAATCAGCGTCCCTCTTGCTGCTAGGTGAAAGCGCTAACCACTACACGCCCTGTGCCGTATACTACATAATTTGTATTACAATTGATAAATTGTCTAATTTTACCTATTACCTGTCTATTCCTTGTCCACATATATGAACAGGACCCACAGTTCTTTATTCCACATCTGAAGTTGCCTTTTTGGTTGATTGTAGACCATGGGTTGCCCATAGTTGACACTGTACCTTTCTGTCTAGAGGTTTATGTATTTTACTAGGTGCTATTTGGCTCCTAAAGGTCCTTAGGTTTCTAAAGACAATCTCTGGCCTAGTTGGCAGAGTCTTGCCTAAGGTCGGGTCCTGTCTCAAGATTTTCCAGTTTCTTTGTAAAACATGTTGAATCTCAAAGGCCTTAGTGTTAAAAGTAGTACTGAGCCTTATGGTATTAATGAAGCTGTTTTATTTTGAGGTAATGAGCTAGGCCTGTGCGCCCTCTGTTTTTTAGTTGTCCTAGCTTATCCAGACATCCCAAGGACAGCAAGGCAAGTGCTATCCTGGATGACTAGCATCTAAGCCAGAGGCGTAACTAGAACCTTCAGGGCCCTGATGCAAGAAACCATGAAGGGCCCCCCAGACCCCTGGCCGGGGCCCTTACCTTCAAGCCCAGGGCTCTTCCCACTAATCCTGGGGCTCTTTACACTTGTTGCATGGCCTTTTATTACGGTCCCGCAGAAGGATTCTTTCACAAGTTCTGCAGTGGGCCCCCTTCCTGAAAACTTGTGGGCCCCCTTCCTGCAATCTTGGGGCCTCCCCACAGTGGTGCAATGCCAGGGTCCAGTCGCAAGTGTGACCTTTGCGATCCTGGAAGTTCACCCACTGGTTTGCTACCGGGCCCCCTGGAGCATGGGGCCCGGTAGCGATTGCAACCCCTGCAACCCCTGTAGTTACGCCCCTGATCTAAGCCCTAAGAGCTTCTTTGTGTGAGGCCCACCTTCAAGCGTAGGAGAGTAGAGTGTTGGTTTGGAGATTACTTTGATGGAGGCACCTGATGTAACGAGGGATTCTGATGGAAGCACCTTATGTAAGGAGGGAGTTTGATGGGGGCACTAGAAGTAAGGAGGGACTCTGATGGGGCCATCAGATGTAAGGAGGGACACTGATGGGGGCACCAGATGTAAGGAGGGACTCTGATGGGGGCACCAGATGTAAAGGGGGACTCTGATGGGGGCACCAGATGTAAAGGGGGACTCTGATGGGGGCACCAGATGTAAAGGGGGACTCTGATGGGGGCACCAGATGTAAGGAGGGACACTGATGGGGGCACCAGATGTAAGGAGGGACACTGATGGAGGCTCCAGATGTAAGGAGGGACACTGATGGGGGCATCAGATGTAAGGAGGAACACTGATGGGGCACCAGATGTAAAAAGGAACACTGATGGGGGCACCAGATGTAAGAAGGGACTCTGATGGGGGCACCAGATGTAAAGGGGGACTCTGATGGGGGCACCAGATGTAAAGGGGACTCTGATGGGGGCACCAGATGTAAAGGGGACTCTGATGGGGGCACCAGATGTAAAGGGGACTCTGATGGGGGCACCAGATGTAAAGGGGGACTCTGATGGGGGCACCAGATGTAAGGAGGGACACTGATGGGGGCAACAGATGTAAGGAGGGACCCTAATGGGGGCACCAGATGTAAAGGGGGACTCTGATGGGGGCACCAGATGTAAAGGGGGACTCTGATGGAGGCACCAAATGTAAAGGGGGACTCTGATGGGGGCACCGCATGTAAAGGGGGACTCTGATGGAGGCACCAGATGTAAAGGGGGACTCTCATGGAGACACCAGATGTAAGGGGGACTCTGATGGGGACACCTAGGGTTGCCACCTTTGTTTTTTATTTGTTATGCATACTACAAAAAAAAACCCCCAAAAAAAACATTGTTGTGTGCTGCTAAAGTGTTCGGGTTTGGTTTTAAGAAAAGGTGGCAACCCTACACATTGCACACATGGAGAAGAGAAGTCTCAGCCTCTCACTGCCTGCTGCCTGACTCCTGTCACAGGATCTGACTCACAATCACACACCAATCCTCTTATTGTCTGGGAGCTGTAGACAGCTTTCTGTGGAAGGGTTTGGCATCAATGGGGGTGGGGAACAGGATGTTAATTTCATCAGAACCAATAGAAGAGAGGAAAACTCCTAAGCAGCTGAGATGAGATCTGTGAATCTGGGGAGGGGGGATTGTGCGGATTGACCTGGGGGGGGGGGGTGTAATAATTGTACTGGGGGATAGACTACTGCCCCCCTATCTAATGTACTCTGCTGTGCCCCATGTAATGTATTTTGCTGCCCCCCACAGACTCCTGCACTATATACACTATATTGTACATTACAGACCCCTGCAGTATATTGTAAATTACAAATTCCTGCACTATATACACTATATTGTACATTACATGCTCCTGCACTATATTGCCATTTACAGACTCATGCACTATGTTGTACATTACATACTGATGCACTACAGTATACAGGTCCCTCAAAAAATTAGCATATTGTGATAAAGTTCATTATTTTCTGTAATGTACTGATAAACATTAGACTTTCATATATTTTAGATTCATTACACACAACTGAAGTTTTTGGCATACAGCTCATGAAAACCCAAAATTCCTATCTCAAAAAATTAGCATATTTCATCCGACCAATAAAAGTAAAGTGTTTTTAATTCAAAAAAAGTCAACCTTCAAAAAATTATGTTCAGTTATGCACTCAATACTTGGTTGGGAATCCGTTTGCAGAAATGACTGCTTCAATGCGGCGTGGCATGGAGGCAATCAGCCTGTGGCACTGCTGAGGTGTTATGGAGGCCCAGGATGCTTCGATAGCGGCCTTGAGCTCATCCAGAGTGTTGGGTCTTGCGTCTCTCAACTTTCTCTTCACAACATCCCACAGATTCTCTATGGGGTTCAGGTCAGGAGAGTTGGCAGGCCAATTGAGCACAGTAATACCATGGTCAGTAAACCATTTACCAGTGGTTTTGGCACTGTGAGCAGGTGCCAGGTCGTGCTGAAAAATGAAATCTTCATCTCCATAAAGGTTTTCAGCAGATGGAAGCATGAAGTGCTCCAAAATCTCCTGATAGCTAGCTGCATTGACCCCGCCCTTGATAAAACACAGTGGACCAACACCAGCAGCTGACATGGCACCCCAGACCATCACTGACTGTGGGTACTTGACACTGGACTTCAGGCATTTTGGCATTTCCCTCTCCCCAGTCCTCCTCAGGGTCCGGTCACCTCTTCTCGTTGTGCAGCGTTTTCTGCCACACTTTTTCCTTCCCACTGAGGTGCCTTGATACAGCACTCTGGGAACAGCCTATTCGTTCAGAAATTTCTTTCTGTGTCTTACCCTCTTGCTTGAGGGTGTCAATGATGGCCTTCTGGACAGCAGTCAGGTCGGCAGTCTTACCCATGATTGCGGTTTTGAGTAATGAACCAGGCTGGGAGTTTTTAAAAGCCTCAGGAATCTTTTGCAGGTGTTTAGAGTTAATTAGTTGATTCAGATGATTAGGTTAATAGCTCGTTTAGAGAACCTTTTCATGATATGCTAATTTTTTGAGATAGGAATTTTTGGTTTTCATGAGCTGTATGCCAAAATCATCAATATTAAAACAATAAAAGGCTTGCACTACTTCAGTTGTGTGCAATGAATCTAAAATATATGAAAGTCTAATGTTTATCAGTACATTACAGAAAATAATGAACTTTATCACAATATGCTAATTTTTTGAGAGGGACCTGTATACACTATATTTTTCATTAAAGATGCCTGCATTATATACACTATATTTTTCATTACACACTCCTGCTCTATATACACTATACAGTATTATGCATTACATACGTCTGACCTAAGTGTTCATTGTTTTAACAGTTGCTGGTTGCAAAGCAATCCCTGACTATGTTTAAGAGGTTCTTCTTTAAAGTAGAAAAACTATTGGCTCTCTGTCAATCTTCAGTGTACATAAAATCATATGTAATTGTAGAGTTTTATTTTTTGTAAATAGAATGTGCTGAGGTTTATACGTGTCTTTAAGACTCTTACTGGTGGCATGGCAACCTAGGAATATTTTATGGGTACAAGAAAGCTTTTGTTTTATTTAATCAATGGCCATTAAACCCACTGTTAACACAATTGACCACGCCCACCATTTGCTGCCGCCGAAAACCATACCCCACTCTTCACCATAACACATCAAGCCAAACACTAAGCTATGGGGGCCCAACTTATAATTCTGCACACAGGCCCACTGGTTTCATAAATTGCCCCTGGATAGGGCACTTACTACTTAAATCCTACTTAGTGTATATCCTGTTTGACATTTCTCTACAGACAGGAGATGGTGACCTTGCCTGCCACTTTGGGGTGTTATTCACCTTCTCCATGAGAGGGCATCCCCTCTATGCCCAATGGAGCAGTATTCCTGCCTGCAAATTCCAGTTTCCTGAGGACCACTTTCTATGGAGCCATCTGTTTAGTTGCAGGTAGATCTATGGATTTCCTACCTATGACGTCCGTAGGTGCTCTGATAAGCTATGGCCAAGTCTAACAGTTTGTAAAAAACTTCAATCTGGGGTTACTTCTCTCTTTCTCCTGTAAGTTTTCTCTGACCTTGCCTAACAGCAGTCCACAAATCATTCCTTCAGTTATCTGTCTATGTCACCGCAGCCAGGCTGTCCCACTCTGCACTTTACCCTACAGTGTCTTTCTGTATGTCTTTGTAACGCTCCGGCGTTTGTTTAGTGAACTGGATTTGCAGCTGCAGAATTTCCACTCAGTAGTCGTGTAGAGATGTGTTGAATCACCATATCCAACTCTCCAGACTCATCATTGTGGCCCAGCCTGCCTCAGCATGCAAATATACAGGCACTCAGATAAGATGTTCCTGGAGTGATAGGTTGTATACGATAGTATAGAGGTGATGTGCTGAAAGGACAGGCGTGAGTAGTGATAGCAATGATAGGCACTCAATAGTAATGTTCAGGAGTGTTAGCAGATGGTGATAGATAGTATGCAGATAGGTTAGCAATCATGTACAAATAACAGGTGGTAGGGGACAGCAGATGAAGTGTACAGGAATTGCTAACTCAGTGCAAGGATATAGATGGTAGTAGACTCAAGAGCTAGCAATCTATGTAACAGTGCAGATGATAGAAATAGTAATGCATAGATGCAACAGTCTTTAGTATGCAAGAGTAGATAGTGTAAGTTGATAGGAAGGAATCCCCTGTGGGGTACTTATCACTAGTTGGTTTAGAGAGATGAGGGGTCCGGTAATGAGATAAGGATCAGGTAGCGAGATACAGGATCAGTAGCGAGATACAGGAAATAGCTGGAGGCTTCGGCAGCGTCAGACAAGGCTGTGTAACAAGCGGTTTGCACGAACACCTTGTGAGTGAAAGCCGGCGATTGAAATAGCCGCTCAGAGCGGCGCCTAGTGATGACGTCATGAGAATTAAAGGGACAGGTAGCTATATGCGTTCCACCTACCTAAATGGTGGAACGCAATGCGAAAGAAATGGGCTGGAAGGGTACCGAAGGTACCAGAATCTTACAGTACCCCCCCTTAAGGCTGGCTCCGGAAGGCCTATAGCACTGGTCTCTCCGGGTATTTGGAGTGGAACCTTCGTATAAGCCTGGGAGCATGAACGTCAGAAGTATCCAACCAGGTGTCGTCTTGGGGTCCATAGTTTTTCCATCTTATGAGATATTGGAGTTTCCCTCTGTGGATACGAGAATCCAAAATCTCCTTAATCTCAAATTCTTCTCCGCCCTCAACTTGTACTGGAGGTGGAGGCGAGATGGTAGGTCTTATTCCTTGGTTGGGAACATGTGGTTTCAGTAGCGACACGTGAAAGATGGGGTGTATTTTAAGATCTGCTGGTAAGGTGAGTTGAACTGCAGCTCTCCCAATGAGCTTCTCAATTGGGAAAGGTCCTAGAAACAAAGGCCCAAGCTTTTTACTGGGGATCTTTAACCTTAAGTTTTTCGTAGATAGCCAAACGAGATCCCCAATAGCATATTGAGGAGAAGGACTTCTACGGAGGTCGTAGTACCTTTTTTGTTGGCTATGAGCATGTGAGATGGTGGTGTTAAGTAAACCCAGAGAGTCTTTTATTTGGGAAAGATAGTCAGAGGCTACTGGGTTACTTGATGGTAGGATGCGTGGTGGAAGAAGTGTGGGATGAAACCCATAGTTTAGGTAGAATGGACTTTGCTTAGTAGTACTGTGGGTTGCGTTATTGTAAGAAAATTCTGCCAGAGGGAGGAGGTCCACCCAATCATCCTGTAGGTATGAGGTGTAGCAACGCAAATATTGTTCAATGCACTGGTTGACTCTTTCAGTTTGTCCATTGGTCTGAGGGTGGTAGGGAGAAGTAAGTTTTCGCTCAATTCGTAGTATATGACATAGAGCTTGCCAAAACTTGGAGATGAACTGTGAACCTCGGTCAGATAAAAGAGTCTTTGGAATTCCATGTAGCTTGAACACATGTTTCACTAGTAATTCCGCTGTTTCCTTAGATGAAGGTAGTCTGCGAATAGAAATGAAATGTGCCATTTTTGTCAGATGGTCCACTGACACTAGAATGGTAGTAAATCCTTTGGAAGGTGGTAATTCTACTATAAAGTCTAAAGACACAACTTCCCATGGAACTTTGGGTATTGGTAGACTGCAAAGTAGACCAGATGGTTTTGTAGTGTCAATTTTGGACCTTGCACAAATGTCACATGAGGAAACAAATTTTTGTACAGACGTCTTCATATCAGGCCACCAAAATTGCCTGGTGAGCAAATTGAATGTCTTAGTCATACCCATATGTCCTGCCATAGGTACGTCATGTGATAATTCCAAGATCTTGGTACGCATACCAGGAGGTATGTAGAGTTTGTCGTTAAAGTAGAGGAAGCCTTCTGCATCAGCACTTAGTTGTGGTGGTGGTGAATCCAGTCCTATACTGTGCAGAATCTCTTCCTTCAAGGAACGAACAACACCAATAATACGGTCATGGGGTATGATAGGAAGTGAAGGGATTTCGGGGCAGTTATCTTCGGTTAGCCGTGATAGCGCATCCGCTTTTTTGTTTTTGTCTGCAGGCGTGTAGGGCACTAGGAAGTTGAATCTTAGGAAGAATAATGACCAACGTACCTGCCGGTGGGAAAGAGTCTTGTTGGTCTGAAGGTATTGGAGATTCTTATGATCTGTATATATGAGTATTGGCAATCGAGTACCTTCAAGTAAATGTCGCCAATTTTCTAGTGCCAGTTTTATGGCAAGCAACTCTTTTTCACCCACTGGGTAATTCACCTCTGGGCTACTTAGTGATTTAGAGAAAAAAGCAACTGGGTGGAGTGGTGAAGTATTCGTTGGTCGTTGGGAAAGAACTGCTCCTACAGCCATATTTGACGCATTTACCTCCAGGATGTATTGGAGGGATGGGTCTGGATGGCATAGTATGGGAGCAGAAGTGAAGCTTGATTTTAACAAGCGGAAAGATTTATTTGCTTCTTCAGACCATTTGAATGGTTTCTTTATACTTGTAAGTTGTGTGAGTGGTCTCACAATAGAAGAGAAGTTCTTGATGAACTTCCTATAGAAGTTTGAAAATCCAAGGAATCGTTGTAATGCCTTACGAGTTGTTGGTACAGGCCAATCCAGTATACACGATATCTTGCTCATATCCATCTTGATACCGTTCTTAGATATGATGTATCCTAGGAATAGTACTTCTTCCTTGTGAAATAGGCATTTTTTCAATTTTACGTATAAATTGTGTGCGAGTAATCTGGATAGCACAAGTCTTACATGTCTTACATGTTCGGACAAGGACTGAGAATAAATGAGTATATCATCCAGATATACCACAACACAAACATCAAGTAAGTCTCTGAAGATGTCATTTATGAATCGCTGAAATGCTGCGGGAGCATTACACAACCCAAAAGGCATCACTAGATATTCGAATAATCCATATCTGGTTCTGAATGCCGTCTTCCACTCATCCCCATTACGGATTCGGATGAGATTGTATGCCCCTTTTAGGTCCAATTTTGAAAAGTAGGTAGCTCCGCGCACTTGTTCAATGAGTTCGGGAATGAGAGGTAAAGGATAGCGATCCTTTATCGTAATGGTATTTAATTGCCTATAGTCAATAATAGGCCTGAGACTTAAATCCTTATTGCGGACAAAGAAAAGTCCTGCAGCTGTGGAAGAAGTAGAGGGTCTAATAAACCCTTTCGCTAAATTCTCATCCAAGTATTCCTTGAGATGAGAAAGTTCATCCTGAGAAAGAGGATAAACATGACCGAAAGGTAGTTTACTATTAGGGAGTAGATCAATAGAACAATCGTAGTCCCTATGGGGAGGCAATGCTTGAGCATTTTTCTCAAGGAAGACTTCAGATAGATCCTGGTAACATGGTGGTGGTGAAATTTCATCTGACACCATGGACAGGATTTTTTTATATGATTGAAGGTTACACGTGGTCTCGCAGTAGTGAGAGGGGAAGGTTAAAGTCCGTGTTTTCCAATCAATGATTGGTTGATGTATGTGTAACCAGGGAAGTCCCAAAATAATGGGAAAATGTGGTGAAGGTAATACATCAAAAGTGGTGGTCTCAGCATGAGACTCGTTAGCAGTAGCAAGGAGTGCTTGTGTCTGATTGGTAATTGGACCAGAAGATAACGGAATACCATTAATAAAACTAACAGAGACAGGTTTAGATTTTGAAATAATAGGTATTTTATTTAAAGCAACAAAACTAGTGTCAATGTAGTTTCCACAAGATCCTGTGTCGATCATAGCCTTGGTGGTGATCCTATTGTGGTCCCACTGTAAGGTCAAATGAATAAAAAGATAGGGATTAGAAAAAGAAGTCGTTAATCCCCCCAGCAAGACATGTGAACACTCACCCTCTTTTTTGCGGACAAGGGGACAGACGCTTATCAACTGATCCGGGGAGGCGCAGTACATGCAGAGATTTTCAGATCTTCTCCTGGCTCGTTCAATAGACGATAATGGTGGGCGTATGGTTCCTACCTCCATAGGAGTAGGATCAACGGGCGAAACCCGAGAAGGATTGGATAATGGTACTCCCATTTTCTCAGCCTTTCTTTCTCGCAGTCGCCTGTCAATATTGATGCAGAGTTGTATTAAGGCATCCAAAGTGCCAGGTAAATCCGCTCGGGCGAGCTCGTCTTTAACGGCTTCTGATAACCCGAGTCTGAACTGGGTTCGCAAAGATGCATCATTCCACCCTGAATCAAGGGTCCATCTTTTGAACTCTGCTACGAAGTCTTCAACAGGTCTCCTTCCTTGTTTTAAAGCCCTCAATTGGCTGTCAGCAGTACTCTGCCTATTTGGGTCTTCATATAAGCTAGCGAGTTCTGCTAAGAATAAAGGATAGGAGTTAAGAAGAGGGTAATTTTTCTCAAAGAGAGAGTCTGCCCAAGCCCGTGGATCACCCGACAAATATGAGATAGTGGTGCAGACTTTAATTTGGTCTGTAGTGTAAGTACGAGGTTTTAAATTAAAAAGCAATTGACATGCGTTTTTAAATTCACTAAATTTTTTCCGATCACCTGTAAACACTAGAGGAGGGTTTATTTTGGGCTCACGAGGTTGAGCAGCAGTGAGCTGTGAAACACGGGCTATCTGCTGTCTCAATGTCTGATTTTCATTTTTCACTTCGGCAAGGGAAAGGATTAATGCATCTACCTTTTGTGTTAGTTGTAACACATGAGTGGCTAATTCTGCTGAATCCATTTTTTTTTTCAGGTTCGTGCAATCTGTAACGCTCCGGCGTTTGTTTAGTGAACTGGATTTGCAGCTGCAGAATTTCCACTCAGTAGTCGTGTAGAGATGTGTTGAATCACCATATCCAACTCTCCAGACTCATCATTGTGGCCCAGCCTGCCTCAGCATGCAAATATACAGGCACTCAGATAAGATGTTCCTGGAGTGATAGGTTGTATATGATAGTATAGAGGTGATGTGCTGAAAGGACAGGCGTGAGTAGTGATAGCAATGATAGGCACTCAATAGTAATGTTCAGGAGTGTTAGCAGATGGTGATAGATAGTATGCAGATAGGTTAGCAATCATGTACAAATAACAGGTGGTAGGGGACAGCAGATGAAGTGTACAGGAATTGCTAACTCAGTGCAAGGATATAGATGGTAGTAGACTCAAGAGCTAGCAATCTATGTAACAGTGCAGATGATAGAAATAGTAATGCATAGATGCAACAGTCTTTAGTATGCAAGAGTAGATAGTGTAAGTTGATAGGAAGGAATCCCCTGTGGGGTACTTATCACTAGTTGGTTTAGAGAGATGAGGGGTCCGGTAATGAGATAAGGATCAGGTAGCGCGATACAGGATCAGTAGCGAGATACAGGAAATAGCTAGAGGCTTCGGCAGCGTCAGACAAGGCTGTGTAACAAGAGGTTTGCACGAACACCTTGTGAGTGAAAGCCGGCGATTGAAATAGCCGCTCAGAGCGGCGCCTAGTGATGATGTCATGAGAATTAAAGGGACAGGTAGCTATATGCGTTCCACCTACCTAAATGGTGGAACGCAATGCGAAAGAAATGGGCTGTAAGGGTACCAAAGGTACCAGAATCTTACAGTCTTGCAGAGCATATTGCGGAATAGATTCTCTCGTCATTCTGTCACTGAAGAGAGCCAATCCTGTTCATAGATGCCATGTGTAATAGGACACATAATCAGCCAAATGATCAGACAGAAAGTAACTGGAACTTTCAGTACAAAGTTAGAACCAATAATCCAAAACAGGGTCAGAATGGCAAAGAGTATGCATGGCAGAATAATTAAAAAACTGATTATAATAGCTGTATAAACATGGACTCTTTACAGCAATCTCCCTGTGGTTCAATCACAACATGCAGCTGCAAAACATAGGACTCTATAATACCAGGGAATCTATCTGAGAATTACTGCTTCAGCAAGACAGTTAAGAACACAAACATCTATTTGTGCTTATATTCCTAAATAGCATCCCTCTCAGTGAGGTCCAGGGTAGCTCTGGTAACACAGGCAAACAGCTGGAGAGTACCCATTCTTGAGGACAATGGGCAACCCCACTGGAATTGCAATACTCTGGTAGCAATTAGGAAGGTGCTCATTACAGTAGCTGGATTTTCAAAAGAAGTTGCGTACCATTAGGCCCCTTCCCGGCTGCCTGCACACTGGTTCTGAAAGTGAAGGGGCTATAATTAAACTACAGGTCACTTAACCAGCTACCTCTGCCTCATCGGGTGTAGCTAAAATAGGGAAACTGATCAACTTACCTTCCCTGGGTGTGTTCAGCAACCAAGGCAATTGTGAAAGGAGAGTTGAAGGAATCTGCATCCACACCTGAGCGCGATGAGTAATATTGCATTCTGCTATATTCTAAGGCCCCTTTGGCTTCTTTCACACTGGCGCTCCGTTTTTTTCGTCCGTTCAGTCACTTTTTTTTTTTTACGGACACGGATGACATTTGTGTCATCCGGTCCGTATGTCCGCATATCATCCCATCCGTTTGCGGATGATATACGGACATAATGTTAGTCTATGGGGATTCGGGATGTCAGCGGATGACACCGCTGACATCCGATTTTGCATCCTTTCTGTTTTTTAAACTGAAGAAAAATAGGGTTCTGTTCCGTTCCAAAAAACGGAACAGAACTGAAAGGACGCAAATCGGATGTCAGCGGATGGTCACCCGCTGACATCCGCAATCCCATTGACGTGCATTATGTCCGTATATCACCCGCAAACGGATGGGGTGATATACAGACATACGGAGCACCCGTGTGAAAGAGGCCTTTTCACACATGCTGTCCGTTTGTCAGTTTTTCATCCATCCGTTGACGGATGAAAAACTGACATCGATGTATCTCCAAGATTTTCTGTCAAAAGCTTAAGGGCTCTTTCACGGACGGATTCCGTTTTTCTCAGCGGGGATCGATCCGCCGATCCCCCGCTGAGCAGGAGAATGACAGCTGTTCTCCACGCTGTTTGCAGAGACACAGCTGTCAGAGCCCCATACATCTCTATGGGGGAATCGGATGGGAACGGACCGTCGGTCCGTTCTCATCCGATCCCATCCGATCCGCTGGACGGATGGAAAATAGGGTTTCCATCCATTCAGATTTGATGGATCGGATCAGATGTCAGCGGACATGTCTCCGCTGACATCCGATGCCCCATAGAGATGCTTGGGGGGACTGTTCAGACCCGCCTGTGTGAAAGGGGCCTAATTGAACAAGCTGAAGTTAGAAGCTGATTGGCTACCCTGAACAGCTGCAACAGATTCTGAGTGCTTCATTTTTGGTAAATCTCCCCCATTGGCTCACTCAGCCCACTAGACTTCTATAAATATAATATCACTTTTGAGTGGTCTCTCCCTAACCCTTTTGCTGCCAGAGCTGTATTTGCATCTTTTGCACATGTTTTAAAAATCATTTTAGGCCTGAAGATTGCTTAAAATCCTCAAAGCATAAAATATTTTCCTAAAGCAGTGACCCTGGTCAATAAAATGGTGATAAATCAAATTTTCTATGTACCAATATTTATGCAACAGTTTATCAAGTACAACATTCCAGTAAAAATATACAAAAGTTAGTTGTAGACCAAAAGTCCCCTATGTGATACTTTTAGACCCCTGATGTCTCACCTGCCCTCCATTGAAGCTAATGGAATTTAGATTGTGCTCCATTAACTTATTTGCCGGCCACGGCACCTGGGGAAATAGACAGCCAAACCCAGACGTGATGTAATACATGTCACTTCTGGGCTCTTACTAAGGCAGATCAGCGCATGGATGCTCACTGAAAGAGACTCATCTTTAGTCGACGGCACCGGCCATGCAGGTCTCGGTCTGCAGGTTGGGCAGTGGAGTCTGAGAAACATGGCAGGGGAGCCCAATGGGGGGAATGTTTCGGGGATGCATGAATAACACCCGACCATGTTCACCTGACAACCCAGAGTAAGTTTGTCAGATTTACACGCTTTCAAGGCTGCTGTAGCAGCTAGGAGTGTGTGTAAAAACCTCCACGTGCTGCCAACATAAGCAATACAGTATGTTGCTGGAAGGGAAAGTATCAAGGCAAGCCTGTAATATGCCAATGCAGGGCAAAGTACCAGGCTCACTGAAAAAGGGTCTCCACTAGCAGCAGGCACTTACCTTCCAGTACTCTCGGGTTATGACTACCTCCCTTTCTTCCCACGTGGCAGTGCTGTTGCTTAGAGATCGGCTGCTCAGGCACCTAGGGCTGTCACATGAGGTGGGGAAGGAATCCTCAGCCCCTTGTAAGCTCCAATTTGCAGTCTCTTTTGCCCACAACAGCCAAATGGAGTGTTAGAGGATTGAAGCAAAGATGTATGTTTGCAGCTGATGGAGCTTGTATTTAACCACTTCTGGACCGGAAGGTTTTACCCCCTTAATGACCAGGCCATTTTTTGCAATGTGGCACTGCGTTACTTTAACTGACAATTGCGCGGTCGTGCGACGCTGTACCCAAATAAAATTGTTGTCCTTTTATTCCCACAAATAGAGCTTTCTTTTGGTAGTATTTGATCCCCTCTGCAGTTTTTATTTTTTGCGCTTTAAGTTCCGGTTCACACTTGTGCGATGCGGGAAGGCTGTGAATTCGCAGCCTGTTCCCGCATCGCATCCGCACAAAAGGCAGTACACACTGCCATATGCGAAACGCAGGGGGTGTCAATTAAATGTTAACGACACCCCCAGTTTGATCGCATATCGCAGTGTGATCTGACAGTACGCACAGGATCCGATCTTGATGCGGCTGAAAAAAGGGTCCTGTGCGTCTTTGGTGCGGATACAGTGCGAATTCAGCCATACATAGTGTATGGCTGAATTTGCATCCGCACAGGAGATCGCATGTAATGAAGGAGCAGTGTGCTCCGAATTACATGCGATCGCCGCAGCCGCACAAGTGTGAACCGGCACTCAACATCAAAAGAGCGACAATTCTGAAAAAAAAAAACAAACAAAATAAACCTATATATTTTTTACTTTCTGCTATAAAACACAGCCAATAAAAAAATAAAAAATCTATTTTTTTTAAGCCAATATGTATTTTGCTACATATTTTTGGTAAAAAAAAACCCCAATAAGTGTATATTGATTGGTTTGCGCAAAAGTTATCGTGCCTACAAACTACGGGATAGATTTATGGCATTTTTATTTATTTTTTACTAGTAATGGCGGTGATCAGCGATTTTTTGCAAGACTGCTAAATTGCAGCAAATAGATCGGACACCTAACTGACACTTTTGACACTTTTGAGGGAATCAATGACATTACTACAGTACAATATGCACTGTTACTATACTAATGACACTGGCAGGGAAGGTATAACACCAGGGGCGATCAAAGGGTTAAGTGTGTCCCTAGGGGGTGCTTGCTAACTGTGTGGTGGGTGGATTTACTAGATGAACATAGAGATCTCTGTTCCTGAATAGTATGAACACAGGATCCTTGTGTTCATCTGTGACAAAACGACGGTCTGCTGTGTTTACATAAGCAGACTGCCGTTCTGTCTCTATAGGGAGCGATCGCGGGTGGCCGGGGGACATTACGTCTGCCGCACCCACTGATTGGCTCCCCCTCTTGCCAATCAGCGCGAGTGACAGGTACGTCGTTTCCTATAATAGAGCCGACCTGCCACAGTAAAAGTGCGGTGGCTGGTTGGCAAGTGGTTAAGTGCACCTGTTGCTTTGTCCTGCACGAGCAAAGCACAAATTCACATTAAGCCCTCATTCACACTGAACACGGCTTTGAAATTGTGTGACTTCATCTGAACTCGCTCAATTTCAAAGTCACGTTTTAGTCTGACTTTGGTGGGGACTTAAAAGACATCTGTGCGAGTTCATGCACAGATGTCTATTGAAGTCGCCCCCGAAGTCGCCAAAAGTAGTGCAGGAACTAATCTTGGAAATCGGTGCGGTGGCCCAAAGATGATGTCTCACCGATTGGGATGCTCCCATTGCCCTCAATAGGCTGCGATTTGACATGTGATTTGTCCTGTCAAATTGCGCTGATATGAACGGGGGCTTAGACTATAATTACAATCAAGATTGCTGTCTATGGGATGCAGATGGAGTATTACTGTGGGATATGGCTCCCAACACTTATAATAAAGTTCCATTTGTCCCATTAATTCAGGAGGAGGACACAGGGCAGAGAGAGGTATTTTTTTTTTTTTTGCTTTTGGGAGCAGGCAGAGTAATATTAAAGTGTTGCTAAACCCAGGATCCTGCATCACTATATCTGGTGTGCCATAGTACACAGAACATGGAAATGCAATTATTTTAGTAAATATAAACTGCTAAATTCCTTTTCTCATCAGCAGTATATAGCAGTCTTGTGACTTCTATCAGTGTCTGATTAAAGTTTGTAGGAGGAGTTTTCATTCTCCCCTGATTGTCCTATGAGGCTACATGACTCCTGACCCTCTGTTTGGACAGTGCTGATTGGACCTGTGTTGATCACATGCACTCTCCCAAGAAATAAAAAAACTCTCTAGCAATACACATCAAACTGAGCATGTGCAGCTTGCCCCCACGGCTTTGTTCGATCAGTAGATGGTTTGGCGACAGTGGAAGATGGGGAGGAACAGAGAATAAAGGATCAAACAGCCTTTGTACACAATGCGGAGGATTAACCCCTTAGGTTCCACAGTGAGTAGAACAAGCATACTTTACTGCATATACAGATTGATTTTACTGTTGTGGGTTTAGTAACACTTTAAGTGAATAAACTGACAGTCACTCTTGACCCCCTGCACTCATGCTCTCTGTAAATTATATAATCCTGACCCCTGCACTCTGTATGTTACACACTCCTGACCCCTGCACTCTGTGCGTTAGATACTCCTGACTCATGCTCTCTGTACATTATATAATCCTGATCCCTGAACTCTGTATGTTACATACTCCTGACCCCTGCACTCTGTGCGTTAGATATTCCTCACTCATGCTCTCTGTACATTATATACTCCTGACCCCTGCACTCTGTATTTTACATACTCCTGACCCCGGCACTCTGTGCGTTAGATACTCCTCGCTCATGCTCTCTGTAAATTATATACTCCTGGCCCCTGCACTCTGTATGTTACATACTTTTGACCCCTGCACTCTGTATGTTACATACTCCTGACCCCTGCACTTTGTGCATTAGATACTCCTCACTCATGCTCTCTGTACATTATATACTCCTGACCCCTGCACTCTGTATGTTACATACTCCTGACCCCTGCACTCTGTGCGTTAGATACTCCTCACTCATGCTCTCTGTACATTATATACTCCTGACACCTGCACTCTGTATGTTACATACTTATGACCCCTGCACTCTGTATGTTACATACTTCTGACCCCTGCACTCTGTATGTTACATACTTCTGACCCCTGCACTCCGTATGTAGGCTCAATTTTTAAGCCCCTCCCACTGTTTGCACAGTTTTGCACACCCATAATCCACCACCGTGTGCTACCTCAATATTTTTCTTATAGTGTTTATGGGGCCCTGTCAGGTAGATTGTGCAGGGCCCCATGATTTCTAATAGCGGCTCTGATTACAAAGGAACAAAATGCCACAATTAGGGGGTTAAAACTTTTTTCCTGTGTACGTTTGTCCTGTTCAGATCAGTTAACAGTTGCAGAGTGTGGCAGTTATGCCCTGCATTTAATGAAACACAGAGCAGAAAGTGTCTAATCAGAGACCCAGTGTCTAATTTTTTCCTCGTAGACATCACTGGGCCTAGTTTATCCTGTCAAGGCCCAGTGACTTCGATTGAAATATGACTTATGTAACTAGCAAGAGGTATTTCAGCATGCTGGGTCAAATGTAACACGAAGACGTGATTTATAAGTTATTACTCCAATCTGCGCACACGCGGTGCAGCAAATGAGCGGAGCGGCTTATTACTGTATGAATGAATTCAGCTTGTGTTCTAGGCCGGGTCAGGTCTCTTGCATTTACCGACTACCTAATAGTATGCGTGTTTATATTACAGCCGCCTATCACTCATCAGTGCAGGGAATGACTCTTAAATCATACTTACATTAATTAAGCCAATAAGGCCGTGTGGCAGCAGATATTTCCATACCCAAACCAAACACATCCATATGGCGGAACAATCTCCCGTTAGCGGCCTTGTCGTCAGTCCGTGCAGATCCCGCTTCATACGTCTTCATTTACAAGGGACTCTTAGGACGGAGGAAACAGATGCTTTATGGGCTTAATAAAATGAAATGTGTTTCACTCTTGTCCGCACCGTTCTGTTCTGTCGTTCAGGATATCGTTCATGAAGAGGAATGCTGCGTGTTCAGCGCAGCGGCCCGGGTGAGAACCATGAGAATTTCTGCAGCTGTTTTATTGGATTATAGAACAACCCAGACTGAGCGAATAAAAACACTTCTGTTTTTCTTAGAACATCATGAAATCATTTTTCAGTTCAGCTAGTGTAATAAAGGTAATAGAGATACAGTATATGAAGGGGAAGCTATATAGTTTGTAAATGTATATAGGGAATGCAGACATGTCAGCCTGGAAGAAGAGTTTATGGGGTGATAAAGAAGTAGGATGTGCTGCAGCAAAAACTAAGTGTGGCTTAAGTAATAGCAAAGGGTATGACTTAAAGCGGAACTCCACCCAAAAGGGGAAGTTCCGCTTTAAGGGCTTAATTCCCCTCTCCTCCTAACCAATTGGCACTTTTAAGAAGCGGGGGATGGGGGGGGGAGTGGGGGCGGGTACCTGATTTTGACAGGTACCTGCTTTTCCACGGCAATGGAAGTTCTCTTTCTTCCCTCCCCCCTCCAGTCTTCTGGGACACTGAGGACACTAAAGATTCCCCCCCTTACCAAGAATTGGTGTGCCTGTATCCAGTGGATAGTACGATAGGTTCAGTACACACATAGTGTTTATGCCCAGCACCACTGGGATCTCGTGGAAGGCATTTTCTCGGGTTACCACCAGTCTAATCTGATCAATAGTCAAATACCTGGGCCGAAATCCAGGTGACCTCCCACTACTGGAATAGAGTAATTCTTGCACAGCTTTTTCTAGGATGGACTGCAGAGAAGACTGGGTCGACAAGGAGGTGAGGGTGGATTTTTTTTTTTTTTATACCTCAAGTCGCCACACAACACTTTGGGTGACTGTCACTTGGCTCTTGGCCTCTGACCTCATGTTCTAGTTCCTCTTGATTCCATTCTATGGCCTGTTGTTGGATGATGGCAAATGCATTGATGCACCTAACTGGAACCGGAACAGCTGGGATGGGGTCCTTTTCATACGCTCCAGGAACAATATCTTATACAGCAGAAGCATTTCCTTGTACTAAGGACCTAATACACACTGGACAAAGTTTGATCTTCAAAAAGTTGAGCTTTATATGAAAAATAGCCTGCAATAAATTACATATAAAACCAAAGAAATTGTCAGAAATTGTCATCAGTAAAGCCACAAGTACAAGAACAACATATACCTCTTTCTCTCGCAGCCGCCGCCATGCCTACCAAGCTAAGAAAGACGAGGATGCTCCGTGGACACGTCAGTCACGGCCACGGTCGTGTTGGCAAACACAGAAAGCATCCTGGTGGTCGCGGTAATGCCGGTGGCTTGCATCATCACAGAATCAACTTTGATAAATACCACCCTGGTTACTTCGGTAAGGTCGGCATGAGGCATTACCACTTGAAGAAGAATCAGCATTTTTGTCCCACAATTAACGTGGACAAACTGTGGACTTTGGTCAGTGAAAAGACCAGACTGAACCATGCTAAGAACCCCAATGGACCAGCACCAGTCATTGACGCAGTGCACGCCGGTTATTTCAAGGTGCTCGGCAAAGGGAAGCTCCCCAAGCAACCAGTCATTTTAAAAGCAAAGTTCTTCAGCCGACTTGCCGAGGAGAAGATTAAAGGTGTCGGCGGTGCTTGTGCTTTGGTAGCATAAAAGCTGTTTGAACCAATTATTAAACTTCCATTCTGTAAAAAAAAAAAAAAAAAAAAAAAGAACAACATATACATTATCTTTGCAATCAATATAATAAACATTTTTTACTTCCAATTACTATTCCCACTGGAAATTGACTTGATGATGTGTATGGAACCACTCTCCCCCATGCTTTGTCTGTACAACCCAGCCATAGACACCATGGATTTTTAGGGCTGCATTGCCGTGATGTATTAAGACTATGGACTATATGGTGTTTAGCCAGATGCTTGGCTACAGAGAGCACATTAAGACAATGAGCTGCAGGTGCTATCTATGCCTTCACTGAACAAACATGCCGGACCTGGTAACACTGTCTGTCTACTGCCAACAGGGGGAGCTGACAAGTCAAAGGAGCTCCGTAGACTTGTATGCTAGCCACACTGGACTGTGGGATTTGAAGTTCTGAATGGGAGCAATGCTGTGGAATCTTATAGAACATTGAACTACAATACCTGTGAGAGGACAGTGAAGAGAGAAGAAAAGGTTTATTTCCCAGGCTGCAGACCAAGAAGCTTTCTCTTTTCCACATGGGAACTTGAGTGAGCACATCTGTCTGACTGGGTTTGTTGCAGCCCTACACAAGCCAGTGGCCTGAGTGGAGCCTGAGGGCCGTAAGCACTGGGGGTCAGAGAGATTGAGCATCAGAGTGCACAGAGACTGAGGTCTGAGTCACTTGCGGGACGCACTCTTTTGCTGCAGAGTTTACGGGAGAGCTGTGGACTTGTGAGCTGGGAGCCAGTGCTGCGCCACTCCAATCCAGAGGGCGTCTGAACAGTAGATCATTGCAGCTGCATCGCTGGGTCTAGTGAGAGGGCCTTGTTGCCTTTAGCCTGTTTGCTGCTAGCAGAGACTGAGTAACTGGACAATTTTCTAGCAGTGTATACCACTGCATGCAGACACTCAGACCCCGCATCAGTCCCCTCTGAACATTCAGACCCCAGATCAGTCCCCCATTAACATTTAGACTCCAGATCAGCTGGCTGAACATTCAGAGCACAAATTAGTCCCCGCTGAACATTCAGACCCCAGATCAGTACACCTTGAACATTCAGACTGCAGATCAGTCTCCCCTTAACCACTTTATTACTGGGTACTTTCACCTCCTTTCTGCCCAGGCCAATTTTCAGCTTTCAGTGCTGTCGCACTTTGAATGACAATTGCGTGGCCATGCAGCACTGTACCCATATGAAATGTTTATAATTTTTTTGGAGACAGATAGAGCTTTATTTTGGTGGTACTTAGTCACCATGAGGTTTTTTTTATTTTTTACTAAACAAATGAAAAAACCCAAAAATATTTTTTTAAAAAGTTTTTCTTAGTTTCTGTTATAAAATTTTGCAAATAAGTAATTTTTCTCCTTCACTGAAGTGCGCTAATAAGGCTGCACTGATGGGCTCTGATTAGGTGGCACTTATGGGCACTGATTAGGCTGCACTGATAGGCGGCAAAGATAGTTGGCACTGATGGGCAATTATAGGCACTGATGGGGCTGCACTGATCATTAGGGCACCGATGATCAGTGCCCTGATTATCATTGTAAACAATGTGCTGACTGGCTTGCCGATAACTGGCAAGTCTGTTTACATGTGATCAGCTGTGATTGAATACAGCTGATCAAATAGTAAAGTGCCACTGTGATTGACCCTTTACCGCGATCTGTGATCAGCTGTGTCCGCAGGAGACAGAGGTCACATAACACACCCCAATGGGCATGCGGGAGGCGGAGCCCTCCGAGAACTGGACGACCGCGCTGTAACCATCTTTTGGCTATAGCACGGTTGGGAAGTCGACAAACTCCCCTACACACCCAAGATCAACACATATTAAACTCCCTTTCAGACACCAGATCAACCCCCCTTTGAACTTTTCTTCAGACCTCAGATTAGCCCCCCTCTAAAACTCCTTCTGTCCTTAGTCCAGCATGGTGCCACAGAGAACACTTGGAACATCTACAACAGGCTTCCATTTTGGCTCAAGGATGTTTTAGTCACATGATTAGAAATAGGAATGGTGATAGGTTTCTCTTTCTGTCCTGTATGTCCTGTATGGGCATTATTCTGATGCTGGTTCGCTGGGACATGGTGTGGGCCCATGGAACCCCAGAATTTGAGAACCCAATGGATGTTGGGTGGTATGAGGAGGTATATATGTATACAAGGAAGGACAGGTGGGTAATTTTGGGGTACCTAAATAAAATTCAGCACTGCTAAGCAAAGTTCTTCCTAAAGCCTAAACTTAGACCACGCCTCCCACTCTCCCCCCTGCCGCTGCAATCTTCTGGGGTTAATACAACTAAGGGGTTGTCACAGGCTCTCATCAAGAGAGACAGACTATGCCCAGCCTAGCTGCACCATTCATGTAAGCCATACCACAGCTTCTAAGAATGAAACAGGATCTAAGAATGAAGAATGATCAGATGATTGATAGGTCTGCCCCTTCCATTCATAGATTGTGTTTCATTCATAGAAGCTGTAGTAGAGCTCCTTTGGATGGCCCAGTTTGGCAGAATGGGTGGGCATAGTCAAGCTTTCTTGAGGAGGGCCTGTGACAGCCCCTTAGTTGTAATAACTGTATTTATTAAGATTACGGCACTAGGGGGTGGGGGAGCAGGGAGAGTAAAAGATTTCAAATGAAAGAAGAATCAGCAAAAGAGACATCATACTGACTGTATTTATGACCCCTGTGCTGATTTTTATGTTTTTATTTTAGCTGCACTTAGGCCCTAAAGCAAACCTTTGCTTTACCCATTAGGAGTATTGCTACAAGTTTATGTTAACGACTTGAATCTTACAGCATTTGTTTCAGTTTGGAAATGTCTTTCTTGTTTTTTTTTTTTTTTTAGGACAGATAGGGCTTTAATTTAGTAGAAGGTTTGGATACATAGCTGCAGATGGGTCAGGCTGCCCATGCTGACCCCTGTCCATAGCCAAAAGCGCCTAAAATGGGCATGTGAGCATCAGAACTTGACTACAGGAGAAATGGAAGAAGGTGTCCTTGTCCGATGAGTTCAAAAAGGGTTTGAGGAACACAACAACAAGTTCAAGGCATTGACCTCTCAACTTCTAGGACTTAAAGGATCTGCTAGTGGTTCTAGATATCACAGCATACTTTCAGAAGGCTAGTGGAGTTCATGCCTCAACGGGTTGTGGTGGGTGCTCATAATGTTTTGGGTGAGATAGGTAGATGTAGAGATAGATAGATACGATAGATAGATAGATAGATAGATAGATAGATAGATAGATAGATAGATAGATAGATAGATAGATAGATAGATAGATAGATAGATAGATAGATAGATAGATAGATAGATAGATAGATAGATAGATAGATAGATAGATAGATAGATAGATAGATAGATAGATAGATAGATTTCTTCATGGAGGTCTGGACAGGGGCATATCTACCGCAAGGCAAAAAAGACATTTACCTTGGGTGGCATTTATCAGGGGGGCGATGCCGCCCCCAGGCAGAATGGTCCCCATGGTCACAGTCCAGAGTACTACAAGGAGCACAATGATAGAAATGAAGAATTCAGTACAGGGTACAATGATCAGTGCAAAGTGCTACACGGGGTATAATGATTCCAATGATTGATCACAGCAATCTGAGTTCTACCTGGAGTGATCTGAGGACCCCAGTGTGAAGATCGGTGTCGGGGATCAATGCGGTCTTCTCCTGGCGGGGATGGCTTCCCCCTGACCAACCCCCCCCCCCCCGCTGGGGGAAGACAATTGCTGATTCCCCTGTCAGCACTGTCTGTGTTGATGGGAGAATCGTCTGAATTTCTCTCCTGCAACCCGTGGTTGAGGGAAAGAAATTTGCACCGTGTATGGCCAGCCTTACTCTTTCCCCGGCAGGGAGTTCTTCCTGTAGAAGGAATATCGGAGGTGTTGGTTGGGTTGCGGCACACAGCTGAGGTTCCCCATCCTGCTCTTGGCTCTCCCGATGTGATGTGATCAGACTCTGAGCTCTCTGCTGACGAGCGGAAAGCTCAGAATCTGATCACATCGGGATTTTCCTTCTCCAGGAAGAACTCCCTGCCTGGGAAAGAGTAAGTCCGACCACATCGATCCCCGGCACGGATTTTTACACCAGGGCCCTCAGACCAATCCGGGGGGAGAACTCCGGTTCCTGTGATCGCTTATTGGAATCATTGTACCCCGTGCAGCACTTTGCACTGATAATTGTACAATGTGCTATATTCTTCATTTCTATAATTGTGTTCTGTGTAGTACTCTAAGCGATCATGGGAACAGAGTCATAGTGTTCCTTCTGCCTGGGAGCAGCACTGCCCCCCTTAAAAATGCCACCCAAGGCAAATGCCTTGTTTGCCTCGTGGTTGATACACCCCTGGGTGTCATCTTATCACATCGCATGGCCCGGGGCCGCACCACCCCCTCCCACTGTTTTACAACCTGACCAGAGTGATAAGGATGTGACAAATTTTGGGGAAGCCCAGCTGGGTCACATTTCCACTAACCTGTATGATCATTTCCTTCATCACCTCCTGTGATTGGATCAGCACACTGATTTCATGGGAACATATTATATTCCATAGATCTACTGTCCGCACTGAGAATGACAGGATCATCCCATGCCCCATGCACTCCATGCATAGCCACCAGAGACCCCGCATAGCCACCAGAGACCCCCCATAGCTACCAGAGACACCGCATAGTCAACAGAGACCCAGAATAGCCACCAGAGACCCTGAATAGCCACCAAAAACATCCCATAGCTACCAGGGACCCCGTATAGCAACCAGAGACCTCACAAAGCCACTAGAGTCTCCACATAGCCACCAGAGACCCCGCATAGTCACCAGAGACCCAGAATAGACACCAAGACCCTGAATAGCCACCAAAAACAGCAAATAGCCACCAAAAACCCCACATAGCTACCAAAGACCCCACATAGCAACCAGAGACCCTGAATAGCCACATGAGAAGGAAGGGGTGGGACATATTTAGATGGGGGGTGCCTGATTTTAGTCTTACCTAGGGCAGCACAAAACCAAAAAACACCACTCGGTCTGGATCTGGTCAGTAGAGACCTGATCCATCCTCAATGCAGTTTTATAGCAGCAATAGAGTACTTCAGAACAAAAAGTGTGTCTGGACAGCCGCACTCCAATGCAAATATTTATTGAGAAGAGGTTAAAATACCTCAGCATACAGAGGTACGGATCAAAGACAGCCAACGCGTTTCACACTACTAACAGTGCTTAATCATAGCCTCTGTATGCTTTGGTATTTTATCCTCTTCTCAATAAATATTTGCATTGGAGTGCGGCTGTCCAGACACACTTTTTGTTCTATATGGCTTGCACATTGAGCCTGCACCCTGCATCTGTGCTGTTACTGTGAAGATTTTTGAAGGCATTTCCACCTGGAGTGGTGTGTGGTTTCTAATAGATTACTTCACTTCCTATGTCAATACAATGAGGAAGCATTGGGTTTACATTGTCTGCTATAGAGTGCTTCTATGGAACAATCTGAGCAAGAATATAGGCCCAGGATTGATTGTTTCACTTACTGACAGGCAGTGGTTCCAGCGCAGAACCCCGCCAGCACCTGTCAAAGCTGCTGTGACCCAGGTGTCTTTTTTAACTGGCACTGGGACAAAATGCCACTGTTCCAGCACTGTTTTAAAATGGCACTTAGGATCCAAGTGGTTAACTCACCCCCTGTTGTATATACTTAACTTTTTTCCCTCTGCCCCTCCATTCATGAAGGGGGGTCACAGCTGAAAATGAACAGGGTGATATTTCAGAATATGGCTCCAGCAGAATGGCTTCTATTCGCTGACGATGGAGGTATTACAAGCGGTGTTATACTTGGCGGCCACAGACATACCATTGGACACTGGCCACTTTATGAAACATTTATAGTAATGTAAAGTAAACACATTGTCCAATGGTAAATCATGCCTAATAAACCATTCACTTAGGTGAAATAACAACCTGTCCTTAAAGACAATAATAAAGCAATTATGGAAACACACAGCATGTGGAATTCCTAGGTATTGTATATCCTTCGAGAAAACAGACTACAAAATGAATCTGTTAGGACAGTGCATGTATCCATCTATTCATAATCTCAGTGCTTCTGGTGGAAGTAAAAAATGGCTTCTGCCAAAAACGTAGAAATACCTGAAATGGAACACTTACATTTTAAAATAGTTTTCCTCTATTTTACAGCAAAGTGGCAACATTTTCAGACATCTGGTTTGTGTCATTGTAGTGATTTTAGGCGGAATGTTAGAAAATCGTTGTTAACTTTCAGCATGAGCTAGTGCAGGGGCGGAAAGTCTTGTGGAATTCAGGAGTCAGCCAGTCCAACTTGCCAGCCAACAAGGCATGTGTATTTTTTAATATTTTTATAAAATTATGTTCAGGGCTTAACGTTTCATTACATTTATGAACATTTACATCTGTTCCCTTACAGTCAGCAGAGGTAGCTCTCATTCACAATGTTTACTTGTCTGTTGTTAGCTGCTCTGCTAAACAAAATGCATTGTTTACAGAGCTCATAACTTTAAACTGAAATGTAAACAGAGAACTGAATTAGTCCCCGTTCACACTAAGGCGACCTGTGAGGCGACCTGGTCACCTCACAGGTCGCCGTAGGTCGCCTTCCATAGGGAAGCTGCGGACCCGTTCTAATAGGAGCGACACAAGTCGCTCCGACTTAGAAAAAGGGTCCGAAGCTTCTTTGGGGCGACCCGGAGGCGACCGCCATAGACTTCAATGTTATGAAGTCCGTGGCGGCCGCTCCGAGGTCGCGGCGCGCTGCTCGCACCGCGACCTCGGAGGTCGCCCCCCCCAAGTCGGATCGCGGCAATGTGAACGGGGCCTTAGTCAAAAGAATGACTCATCTCCTCCACCTCCCATCCCTGCATGCTCTGTACTGTAGGGATCAATTTCAGGTTCAGGTCAATGGAGAGTTTTTACCAAACACTAATGGTTCAGGAATATATAAATGCAAAATAAGTGCAGCTCAATCACAAATACAACATAAGACATAAACAAAGTCCCTTTGCTAAAACAATTAATGTGGTATCAACAGTGTAACAGTCCCAAAATCTGATCGTCAAACTGATAATCTGGTTTCTGTCACAACCAGAAGTGCTTCATTTATTGGCAGAATCAATACTGCCACTAAATTACAGCTTCTCTGTCCGCCCAGTGACTTATTTTATGTAGTAAACAAGCCCACAGGTATCCCAGGCGACGTTTCTGACTAAATATAGTCATGGCAATATTTGGTCAATGACATCAGCCAGCATCTCTGGCCGGTTTGTTGACATTCAGCTGTCACTTATGGAAAGAGTCTGGTGGGAAAGGATCGTTGGGTGCTGGTTAACCACTTAAGCCCCAGCCCTATTTCGGACACTTTTTGTTTACAAGTTAAAACCGGTATTTTTTCCTAGAAAACTACTTAGAACCCCCAAACATTATATATATTTTTTTAGCAAAGACTCTGGAGAATAAAATGTCGGTCATTGCAATATTTTTTGTCACGCGGTATTTACGCAGCGGTCTTTAAAACGCAATTTTTTGGGGAAAAATTTAGAAAAATCACATTTCACTGCATTTAAAAAATACTAAACAGTAAAGTAAGCCCATTTTTTTGTATATTGTGAAAGATGATGTCACGGCGAGTAAATAGATACCCAACATGTTACGGTTTGAAATTGCGCCCCCCCGGAGGGGATGGCGACAAACTACGGTCAATAGAGATCTCAATAGGCGACGCTTTAAATTTTTTTAACGGTTACCAGTTTAGAGTTAGAGTGTAGCTCTTTTTTTAAAATTATTGCCCACCCTCTGGCGATCACGGCGATACCTCACATGTGTGGTTTGAACAGCGATTTCATTCGCGGCTCTTCTTCTGTATACACTAACGGTGACGGGGGCGGCTAAAAATTTTTTTTTCCTATTTATTTTATTTTTTTTTTTAACTTTATTACAGGTTTTTTTTTTAAAAATCTGATCACTTTTATTGCTGTCAAAAGCAATGTAAACATCCCTTGTGACACAAATATGTAGTGACAGGTACTCTTTATGGAGGGTTTGAGGGTCTAAAAGACCCTAGACCCCTCCACTACACTTCCATGTATGCAAAATGCTGAAAACAGCGTTTTTGCATACAGCCGTTTTTTAAATTTGCCGCCTTTTGCAGCACAGTAACCCGGAAGTGATGTCATGGACGCCGCCTCCGGGTTACGTCATCGGAGACCCGATCAAAGCGGTTTCCGGCATTGATCGGGACTCCATCCAGCCGGCGGACGTGCCGGCTGGGTGCTCGGGGCTCCCGGTGGGAAGGGAGCCCCGAGCAAAGTCACGGAAGGCGGCAGGAGGGGGGGGGACGTCCCCTCCTGCTCACCCGGGTAAGGATCGAGCGGCTCCCGGGCCGAATCGGTCATTACCGACGGAAAGCCGACCGTCGGCTGTAAACCACGGTACCGGGATGGTATCTCTAGCTAGAGGCATCATCCCGGTATACTACCGCAAAGTTTGCCGACGTAGTCCTACGTCACTTTGCGGTAAGTGGTTAAGCTGTTTGGGTCAGTGGGACATTTTATTTTTTAAATGAGGACTTTTCTTTATCGTACATCATGGGACACAGAGCAGGTAATAATGACTATCTGGGTTATACGCTACCTTTAGGTAAATGGACACTGGCAACCAATAGACAGGAAGTTGCTCCCATATAACCCCTCCCATACAGAAAAGAACCTCAGTTTTTTCGCCAGTGTCTTGAAGGTGGTGGTCATGGCTGTTAAAGCTCTTCAATCCTAAGAATGATGTCCCAGCTTGGGGGGGTTCTGATCGGTTAAAATAAAATTAAAATCCTTACTTAAAGCTTCCTTTGCCGTCGCTGGCTCTGCTGTTTAACCAGCTATAGGTGTTTGCCAATCCTTAAAGGATCACTTTTCCTCGCGCCCTGTGTTTTGCAGTAGATGCCCTTAAGGATTCTATCCAACAGATTTCCTGAGTTGTCCTTCTCTCTGTTTATATGCGCAGAGTACTGTGGCTTAGGAATTGGGCAGCAGAATTACCTTGTAAGAAACTACTGACAGCTTTTCCTTTTCATGGGGAACGTCTCTTTGGTGAGGATCTGGATAAATACATCCAGAAAATTTTAGATGGAAATAGCACATTTTTGCCAGTAAAAGAAGGATTAAACATCCATCTTTTAAAGCTTTAAGTGTTACAGTACCTCCTAACTTGTCAGCTTCTAGGCAGTTCCAACGGCCTCAGCTGTCAGGGGTTAGAAGACCTCAAAATCAAGGTCAGAAAAAAACTTGGGGAGGAGTGGTGCAGGACAGGTGGGTCTTGTTCACAGTGGCACGGGGCTACATGAGAGAGTTCCAAGAGTTTCCTCCTTCTCAGTTTCTGGGTTCAAATGTCCCTGTTTACCCAGTTAAATGGAAGTCCTTGTTCCAGGCCCTGGAACATTTGTGGGTACAGGGCCTGATTGTGGAGGTTCCAACTAGCCAAAGGTTCACGGGTTTTTACTCAAATCTCTTTACAGTGCCAAAACCAAATGGCGAGGTAAGAACCATTCTAGATCTTAAAGCTCTGAACCAGTATCTGACCATTCGGTCTTTTCACATGGAATCAATCTGCTCTGTGGTAGCCTCTCTAGGAAGAGGAGATTTTCTGTCTTCCATAGATATCAAGGATGCATATCTCCATGTACCAATTTTTCAGGCTCCCTCAGAGGTTCCAGGTTTGCAGTAGGACAGTGCCATTTCCAGTTTGTAGCTCCACCGTTCAGTCTGGCTACAGCTCCCCAGGTATTTATAAAAAATCTTGGCCCCGGTGTTAGCCTTTCTAAGGCCCCATGGCATCTGTCATGGGTTACCTGGACAACCTACTGTTAAAGAATAGTTCAAGCTTAGTGCTAACACAAGACATGTCCCTAACGATCCAGTGCCTAGAGGATTTGGGTTGGCTTATCAATCTAGGGAAATTGACCTTAAAGCCTGTTCCAGTCTTGGACTATCTGGGACTGGTTCTCGACACACTTCAGGCAAAAGTTCTTTTTTTTTTGCCGTCAAAAATGGTTGTAGCCCTAAGAAGTCTGGTTCGGTTCATAGGGAGGAAAAAATTTCCCTACATACAACTATGTATGATACTATTGGGCAAAATGGTGGCCTTTTTCGAGGCAGTCCCTTATGCTTAATTCCACTCCACACTGTTTCAGAACAGTATTCTCTCTGCTTGGAACAATAAGGTCCAAGTGTTGGATTCCCCTATATCTCTTGCTCCAGGAGTCAGGCAGGATCTGTCTTGGTGGATGGTTCTCATCAACCTAAGCAAAGGAAAATCTTTTTTGCCAGTAACCTGGAAGGTTGTAACCACTGAAGCCGGCCTGATCGGCTGGGGGGGGGGGGGGTGCAGTCTTGGAGGGTCTTTTTGTCCAGGGGACTTGGTCTTGGGTAGAGAGACCCTTGCCCATCAGCATCTTGGAAACCAGGGCAGCCCGTTTGGCGCCATGTCATTCGACAACCAGGTTGTGGGGGTGTCCTGTCAGGATTCAGTCCGACAATGGGACCCTGGTGGCTTATAGCAACCATCAGGGGGGCACCAGGCGCCAATTGGTTTAGAAAGAGGTGAACCACATACTGACATGGGCAGAGAAGTATGTTCCATTTTTGTCAGCAGTATTCATCCCGGGTGTGGACAATGAGCAGGCAGACTTTCTAAATAGCCAGCAATTGTGTCCAGGGGAATGGTCCTTGCACCCCGAGGTGTTTCAGCTGATCTGTTAACATTGGGGTACCCCTGACATAGATCTATTGGCATCCAGGTTCAATAACAAGCTGGACAATTTTGTGTCCAGGACCATGGATCCGATTGCTATCGGAACAGATGCCTTAATGACCCCTTGGACACAATTCAGTCTGTTATATGCATTTGCTCTGATCCAACTTCTGCCACGGTTGTTGATCAGAATTCAGCTGGAAGGGAAGCGGGTTATCCTGGTGACTCCTGCGTGGCCCAGAAGGCCTTGGTTCGCAGAGGTTGTGAGGTTAGCCCTGGGGGAGCCATGGTTGCTTCCATGTCGTCGAGATCTGCTCTCCCAAGGTCCCATATTCCATGCTGCTTTATGGTCCATGAATTTGACAGCCTGGCTATTGAAAGCAGAATCTTGAAGGATCGGGGGATCTCTGGCTCAGCTTTGGCTACATTGAATAATGCCAGAAAACCCATCTCTAGGAGAATCTATTATAGAGTTTGGAAATCCTATATCTCTTGGTTTGAATCCAAGAAATTGCATCCTCGTAAGGATGTCATTGGTAGAATTCTTGCATTTCTTCAGGTAGTGGTGCTCTTATAATTGGCATTAGGGACCATTAAAAGTAATGGTATCAAAAGTTATGCAAGGTATGTTTTGCATGGTTCCGCCAATAAGCCATCCCTGTGTCCTTGGGATCTGAATCTTGTACTCTCAGCGCTGCAGAGGCAGCCTTTTGAACCTATCAGGCAGATTCCCTTGGTATTATTGATAAGGAAATTGGTCTTTTTGGTTGCTATAACCTCGGCCAGGAGGGTCTCAGTCCTGTAGAGAGCCATTTTTGATCCTTCATCAGGATAAATTGGTCTTTCGGCTTCATCCATCCTTTTTGCCTAAAGTAGTATCAGGTTTTCACCCAAACCAGGATATAGTTCTGCCTTCCTTTTTTTCCAAATCCTCGGACTCCAGAGGAAAGATTGTTGCATTCACTAGATGTGGTTCATGCAGTTAGTCTATTTGAAGTCATCTGCACTAATCCGTAGTACCAATGCCTTTTTTGCATTACCTGAAGTGCCTAGGAAAGGCCAAGCGGCAACTCCTTCCACTATCTCTAGGTGGATTTGTGAAGTTCAAGCTTATGGCTTAAAGGGTAAGATTCCGCCTTTTAAGTTAAAAGCGCATTCTACCAGGAGGGTGAGTGCTTTTTGGGCAGTTCATCATCAAGTATCTATGGCTCAGATTTGCAAAGATTTGCAAAGCTGCTACTTGGTCTTCAGTTCATACATTCACAAGGTTTTATCAAGTGGATGTTAGAGCCCGAGAAGGGGCTCAGTTTGGTAAACAGTACTATAAGTTCCTATTACTCTTTGCCCAGGGGCAGTTATGGGATTCTGTGTCCCCTCCCCTCAAGGGCAGTGCTTTAGGACATCCCAGATAGCCAGTATTACCTTCTCTGTGTCCCGTGATATACAATAAAGAAGATAGGATTTTTCCTACAGCTTACCTGTAAAATCCTTTTCTTGGAGTACATCACGGGACAAAGAGATCCCTCCTCTCTTTTTCTTGGATCTTCATTGCTTGCTTCAAAAACTGAGGTTCTTCCTGTATGGGAGGGGTTATATGGGAGGAACTTCCTGTCTATTGGTTGCCAGTGTCCATTCTCCCAAAGGTAGCGTATAACCTAGTCATTAATACCTGCTCTGTGTCCCGTGATGTACTCCAAGAAAAGGATTTTACAGGTAAGCTGTTTTTTTTTTTTTTGGTATTGATGTTTTTTTTTTTCTTACAGTCCCTTTTTTTGGAATGACAGCAACAGGTAAGGCATCCCTCAAGCATGCTGATTACAGGAATTGTATATTTTTAATTTGAGGGGGGAAGGAAGGAGTGTTATGGGGAAGTGCGGTCCTGCACAACCTTGAACCGGCCTTCAGGTTTTTGCATTGTGGAAGTTTGTGTTCTTGTAAATTTTTGTTTGTTTTTTTGTTCTTCTTGCTTTTTTGTTTTTCATTACAGAGATGTCACTTTGTAATACTTTTTACAAAATTAATTAATCTTCCAAAAAATAAAAATAAAAATGAAAAGACCCACTTCCCACTGGATTAAAGTTCTTTGCATTTGTTCATATCCCTAATGGCTAGGCCCAGCTACCAATGCTCTTTGTTAAGAAAAGCTTGCAAATGGCGTTGACAAAGTCCAGAAAAAAATGATAATATTTTACTTTTCTAGACTTCAGGGGGTGTCCAGGGTTTGCAAAAACTTCCAGTGAACCAAACTCAGGCCAGCTTGTTTGTAATTGATGCTCTGTTTCAAGGAGAGTTTCAGTTAGAGAGAGGAAGCCTCAAGGCAAATGCTGCATAATGCTCTATGTGTCGTGGCTTGTAAAACAAGATTTTATAATAAAAGTTTACCCCTCCCTACACACACACAAAATCGCATTGTTTTCAATAGTGCCTGGTTACATCAATGCAGCCTTGGCAGGGTGCCATTTTGGAAAAGGTTCCCGTACTACTTTGATGCGATTCCAGCACAATTTTGGCCCCATACAATATGCAAACCACAAGTTGCATCCAAGTTGCACTACATAATTGCACTGAAAATTGGATCAAAATCGGTCTGCAGCAGTGTGAACCTAGTCTTAAAGTGGTAGTAAACTTGAACCTGTAGGTAAGCTTGCAATCAGGCTTGTCTGTAGGTACAATAATAATCCCCTAAACCTGCACTGTTTATGAGATATTCTCATTAGCAATAGCTGATGACGTCACTTGTGCATGCGCAGTCACGCTCTGCATTCAGAGCACACAGTATGCCGCAAAATGCAGAGTGCCGTGGCAGCAACTCCCATCATGGCCCCTGCCATTTGAGTGGCAGGAGCCTGCAAAACCAGAGGGAAAGAAAAGAAGGCCCAACACCTAGTGCATTACCTGTGGTCACCGTATAAAATGTTTTATTAAAATGCCAAGTGCATACTCACAGACGAGAAGAATATAAAAACGCGTTAGCAGTCTCATCTACAAGGACGGGTTCCATTTCATCTGTGGTGGAATCTTTTAATGCAATTTTATATTCTTCTCGTCTGTAAGTATGCATTTGGCATTTTAATAAAACATTTTATACGGTGACCACGGGTAATGCACTAGGTGTTGCGTCTCCTTTTCTTTCTCTTATGTATCTCAGTTGGAGTTCCCCGTCCGAGGAGAGCAGTACACCGGTCTTCCCCTTCGGAGTGAGCGCTTGGCTGAATTTATTGTTTGAACCCAGAGGGAAGACTGGGTGAAGATGGAAGCCCCGGCAGCAGTGACAACGCGCCGCTGGAGGGCTTCATTTGACAGGTATGCAGTGCATAATAGCACATTATGGCATAAATATGCAGGGGACCTTTTTTTTTTTCTGGCGGTTTACTACCACTTTAAGTTGATCCAAAATCCAAAAACAAACATTTCATATAGTCTTTAACATTTTAAAGTAATTTCAAAGTAATGTAATTAAACTAATAACAGGTGGCCCTGCCATGAAGGTCAATGTTCTGACACTTCCTGTCAAAGGGTGACAACCCTCTGTCCCTGTCTCCTACTCTTGTTTCTTGCATGCTTACCTTTACACACGGGCTTCTGATGAATACTATGGGTGGAACTTTCACACATTACACAGGTATGGTACAATGTTGTCACCATCAGAAAACCTACCCTTAGAAATGCCATGTGACCATAGGTGGAGTGCATGTAGTCAAGAAGTGTCTCCAAAGAAGTTGCAGGAGATCAGCAGCACTGTGGTGCAACAAAGGGTAAAAGAAAGGTTAAAGCATTCTTTTGTTTGAAAAAAATGGAAATTGTTTATGATACACAACAAACCAAATGTCATCTAGTTATGGTTTCTATCAATTGGAAAACTACGCGGACCCGCTGATTAATATGTGTTCTATAAAGCACGGCAATTAAGAGAGGCTCCTAAACTTTGTTGGGCCTAGCTTAATAAGCTGTAGAAAACCTTTTGTTATATGATTTTTTTTTTTTTTTTACATTTTTAAGGGTGAGTATGTTGAGTCATGAATAGACCCCATTGAATGTTTTGCTTCATCTAAAGTCAAGTGGGCGGCAGAGTATAGAGTTTAGCATATCAGCACCTTGGACCATCAGTCGGAAAGTATCTGTGACAGGAAAAAAGCTGACCATAACGCATAACCCTTTTTGGCAGATGGAAGTGGGCATCTCACAAAACGTATAAAACCCAAAGAAAACATGAGAGTTGGTTTAGCGTGCCTATTTCATAAGAATCCTAGAGAATGCCAGATACATTTCCTACAGCTTGGACACAAAACAAGACAGCATCGTGCTACGGATGGGCTTATTGTGCATATTGTTCATAGCTGGTGTGGGGATCAAGCTTCATATTTCTGCAGTGAGCAGTGCAGTGGTCTGCATGGCAAACACACAAAGACCACTTAGGCATGTTCTGAAGACAGCCTATCGTCACCTTCCAAGATATGCAAGTCGTTTCACCTACAGAACAAACACAACCCTATACTCAGCTGTGTGTGCAGAGACTAATTGTATGAGATGCTGTCTACCAGTGTTATTCAAGTTCCATAACTGCTTATACTGAGGTTTTAGGTTCATATTCAGTTTCACTGCTGTTCTCTACAACTGAATAAAAATGATAGCAGACACTGTTAATGTGGACCTCCACACCAAAAAGTTATTTGTACCTGGCTCCAGCCCCCTCCCTATCCCATAAGTAGACATTTTTTGCTTTTTTTGCTAGGAAAGAACAACTTTGTACTCCTGGTGCCTCAAGGGACATGCACGCTGCTTTATTCCACACATGCGCAGATGTGCTGAAGGGCTCTGCCCAGCCTTCAGGACCTGGCAGAGATCTTCTGTAATCCAAACTTGGGTGTGACCGCTCTAGGTGAGGCAGTATCCGGTGCTGGTCGGATCCGTCATCCGATAACTAGGTTTGTAAAGGAAAAAGTGACCGCACTCCGCGGTTGAAATAAAAAAGGAGTGATTTATTCTACATCAAACAAAGCATCAGAAAATCAAACTGTGAGACATGGGACAAAACGGGTAGACGCGTTTCACGACTGAGAATGTCGCTTACTCATTACCAAGTGGTAATGAGTAAGCGACATTCTCAGTCGTGAAACGCGTCTACCTTTTAGTCCCATGTCTCACAGTTTGTTTTTCTAATGCTTTGTTTGATGTAGAATAAATCACTCCTTTTTGATTTCAACCTTGGAGTGCGGTCACTTTTTCCTTTACAAACCTAGAGATCTTCTGTACATCTGCGTGCACACACTGGGAGTTTTCCATATACACGCACTAAGGCACCACTGTTATGGAGATCCCAGATCTCAGGTTGTCTGCATATGCACTGGAAAGCTTGGCATGGGCGCAAATGTGCTTCAGGTCTTTGCCAGGTTCTGAAGGCCGGGAACAGCCCCTTTACACATCTGTGCACATGCCAGATTTTTAGAGATGGTGGCACTGGTGATGAGCATTACATTCTTAAGCTCTTTAAGATCTCCATGACTCCTATGCAAGCTTACATTTTCTGAGAAGGTCCAAACTTGCACAGAACTCCTGACCATCACAAGACAGCAATGAGGCCTGGTAATTGGCCAACTGGCCACAAGTCACCCATTGTTGGTTTGTAGGAGGCAGGCTCCTGCTAAAAGTAAACAAAATTTTGAACTATGTTCGAGTGACATTCATAAAGTCAGTGAATGTAATACATTTTTTTTTCCGTATGAATGTTCGTTTGTAATTCTACTTAGTGTATCAGTTTATGTGTCTAAACATAGCCCCAGTACCTCTACTACTTTGTTTATCTATCTACGTCAGGGATCTTCAAACTATGGCCCTCCAGTTGTTTAGGAACTACAATTCCCATCATGCCTGGTCATGTCTGGGAATGTCAGAGTTTTACAATGCCTCATGGAATGTGTAGTTCCGCTACAGCTGGAGGGCCGTAGTTTGAAGACCCCTGATCTAAATGGTTCAGGAGGGCAGGTTTTCCTAATGCATTCTATACAGATACAGTGCATCTGGAAAGTATTTACAGTGCTTCACTTTTTCCACATTTTGTTGTGTTACATTTTTATTTAAATTTTTATTTAAATTAATTATTTTCTTCAAAATTGTACAAACAATACCTTATAATGACAACATAAGGGAATTTTGTTTGAAATCTTTGCAAATTTATAAAAAAAAAAATCCACATACAAAAGTATTCACAGCCTTTGCTCAATACTTTGTTGAAGCACCTTTGGCACCAATTACAGCTTTAAGACTTTTTGAGTATGATTCACACCTATTTTTGGGCAGTTTCTCACATTCTTCCTTGCAGGACCTCTCAAGCTCTATTAGGTTGGATGGGGAGCGTCAGTGCACAGCCATTTTTAGATCTCTACAGAGATGTTCAAATCGGGTTCAAGGCTGGGCTCTGGCTGGGCCACTAAAGGACACTTACAGAATTGTCCCATAGCCTCTCCTTTAATATCTTGGCTGTGCGCCTAGGGTCGTTGTCCTATGAAAGATGAACTTTCCCCCCAGTCTGAGGCCAGAGTGCTCTGGAGCAGGTTTTCATCAAGAATGTCTCTGTACATTGCTGCACTCATCTTTCCCTCCATCCTGACTAGTCTCCCAGTTCCAGCTGCTGAAAAACATCCCCACAGCATGATGCTGCCACCAACATGCTCCACTGTAGGGATGGTATTGGCCAGGTGATGAGCAGTGCCTGGTTTCCTCCAGACATGACACTTGCTATTCAGCCCAAAGAGTTCAATCTTTGTTTCATAAGACCAGAGAATTTTGTTTCTCATAGTCTGAGAATCCTTCAGGTGCCTTTTGGCAAACACCAGGCGTGCTGTCATGTGCCTTTTACTGAAGAGTGGCTTCTGTTTGGCCACTCTACCATACAGGCCTGATTGGTGGAGTGCTGCAGAGATGGCTGTTCTTCTGGAAGTTCTACTCTTTCTACAGAGGAATGCTGGAGCTCTGTTAGAGTGACCATCAGGTTCTTTGTCACCTCCCTGACTAAGGCCCTTCTTTCCGCTCAGTTTGGCCAGGCGGCCTACTCTAGGAAGAGTCCTGGTGGTTCCAAACTTCTTCCATTTACAGATGATGGAGGCCACTGTGCTCATTGGGCCTTCAATGCTGCAGAATTTTTTCTGTACCCTTCCCCAGATCTGTGTCTCAATACAATCCTGCTTCAGAGGTCCACAGACAATTCCTTGGACTTCATGGCTTGGTTTGTGCTCCTACATACACTGTTAACTGTGGGACGTTCTATAGACAGGTATGTGCCTTTCCAAATCATGTCCAATCAACTGAATCTACCACAGGTGGATGCCAATCAAGTTGTAGAAACATCTCAAGGATGAATAGAGGAAACAGGATGCACCTGAGCTCAATTTTGAGTGTCAAGGCAAAGGCTGTGAATACTTATATACATGTTTTGTTTTTTTCCTTTTTTTATTTTTTAATACATTTGCAAAGATTTCAAACTCCTTTCAAGGTGTCATTATGGGGTATTGTTTGAAGAATTCTGAGGAAATTAATAATTTTTTTTTAATGAATCTTTATTTAGTGTACAAGAGAACAGACAAGAATGAGACATCAACAACAAAACAACAAAGTAGGGGAGGCAGCATAACATCGCCGCTTCCCAGTGGGCATAAAAGTGCAATACGGTGCATAACATAATAAAAATAAAACAGTAACATGCGTCAGCACACCATAGTGCAAATCAATATTCAGCAGGACAGATTAGAGGGCGGTCTGCCGGGTGGCATGCGTCGTGGTCAGCAACAGACATCTGTGGGTCCCAGAGGGCGCAACTGCAAGCCCGAGGGAGCCCCAAGCAGGAGCACGCCGCCGGGGGAGGGGGGCATCCGCCTCCATCATACCACCCCCAGTGCGACGACCCCAGCCGGCTCCCCCCCAGGCAACTCGAACCCCCCACAGCTACCCGCGGGGGTACAATAGGTGACTGGGGGGTACCACACAGAGGGACTGCGTCGACCTAGGGCCAACCTCGCAAGCGGGAGGGCCAAAGAAGAGAAGGACGCTTTGTAGTCAACACCAGCAGACCCTCCAAAACATCAACCATTAACGCCCACTCAAAGTGAATGAGGCAGCATGTAGGAAAAAAGGAAAGATGGAGAAACAAGAGAGAAGTCTAGAAACAGGGACACCGGAAAGGAGACCAGAGGGAAGGGTAGGCCGAGGGGAAAGGGAGGGTATCCCAGGAAGAAGAGGGAGGAAGGGAGAGAGAAGAACATACCTGCCAGAATCCGGAGCACTGCCAACGCCACGCTACTGTGGGATCCTCCAGTCCACTTGAGGGCCAAGGACCACTAATGGGGGGGGTTTTAAGGGCGGGGTCCGGGAAGGGCAGCTAGGGAAGGGTCGGCCAACACCAGCAGGGCGTGGTCTAAGCTTGAGGGCAGCGCGGACAGACCACCAGAGTGGTCGGTCCACGGCTGCCACCTCAGGTCATTGCGCTCCCGCGTCCCACGACATCTAGCGACCCAGTCCTCCGCATCTCGTATAGTATCCACCATCCGCCGCCACTCCGCCCTGCCCGGGACCTGCTGCCGCTTCCAATAAATCGGGATCAGTCTCCTCGCGGCATTGAGGAGATGAGGCAGCAAGCTACGTCTATAGCGGCTGAGCGGCATGCAGGGCACGTGCAGGAGAAAATGGAGGGGGCTGAATGGCACATCCAGATCCAGGATAGACTTGACCTGGTCCCGGACGTCGTGCCAAAAAGGGGCGATCACCAGGCACTCCCACCACAAGTGCAGCAGGGTACCGCCACAGTTTCGCCAACATGCGGAGGAGGCCGAGGGGTAGATGCATGCTAAGTCCGCCGGTACACGGTACCAGCGCGTCAGGAGCTTATAATTTGTGTCTTGCATCTTTGAGTCCGCCGAACTTGAGTGGGTCAGTTGGTAGAGGCCAGAAAGCTGAGCAGCCGTAAACCGCATTCCCAGGTCCCGCTCCCAAAGCCTAACACATATAGGTGCGGAATCAGAGGATGCAGCTCCCAACAGTTGGTACAACTCGGAAACCATGTGGGGGATAGGGTCTTCCTGAATGAACAGACGTTCGAAGGGTGTAAGAGATGCCTGAGGACGAATCCTCGGGCCATGAACAGCGAAGAAATGGTGTAGTTGCCTGTACCTCCAAAAATTCATAGGGGACCCGCCGTGACGCGCCTTCAGAGAGTCATAGGACAGAAGTTTACCATCTTCCATTAGTTTCCCGCAACTGGCGTTGCCATCATCCACCCATGGGTCAAAAAAGGCCATCTGTTCCCCCGGAGGGAACCAGAGGTAGCCCCCCAAGGGGGCCAGCGGGGACACAGGGGGCGCCAGGTCCAGGAGCTTATTCACACGGTCCCACACTTTCAGCGCATGGACCGTGAGGGGGGAGACATTGTCCGACAGCCCCCGGTATTCCCGAGAAAGCCAGGGGGCGTAGGCAAGGTTCCTACCCGCCATAAACTTTTCAAGAGGGACCCATAGCTTGGATCGAGTGTGTGAGCGCCAGTTGAGGATGCGCTGAAGGACAATAGCGCGGTAATAACCAGTGGCGGAGCTAGACTTTTAAAACAGGGGTGGCAAAGGGGTGGCTAGGTATTATTTTGGGGGGTCAATATACAAAGTGTAATTTAGTGTCAGATTCGTCCACCGCAATGTCGCAGTCCCTCTAATGATCGCTGCCATTACTAGTAAAGACAGGATACAGGTGGTGGTGATCAGAGGATACAGACAGGATACAGGTGGCGATCAGAGGATACAGACAGGATACAGCCTTGCCCCCAATGATTATTGCAGAGTGAGACAGCCTTGCCCCCAATGATTATTGCAGTGAGACAGCAATGCCCCCAATGATTATTGCAGAGTGAGACAGCAATGCCCCCAATGATTATTGCAGTGAGACAGCAATGCCCCCAATGATTATTGCAGAGTGAGACAGCCTTGCCCCCAATGATTATTGCAGTGAGACAGCAATGCCCCCAATGATTATTGCAGAGTGAGACAGCCTTGCCCCCAATGATTATTGCAGTGAGACAGCCTTGCCCCCAATGATTATTGCAGTGAGACAGCAATGCCCCCAATGATTATTGCAGTGAGACAGCAATGCCCCCAATGATTATTGCAGTGAGACAGCCTTGCCCCCAATGATTATTGCAGTGAGACAGCCTTGCCCCCAATGATTATTGCAGTGAGACAGCAATGCCCCCAATGATTATTGCAGTGAGACAGCAATGCCCCCAATTATTATTGCAGTGAGACAGCAATGCCCCCAAATATTATTGCAGAGTGCGACAGCAATGCCCCCAATTATTATTGCAGTGAGACAGCCTTGCCCCCAATTATTATTGCAGTGAGACAGCAATGCCCCCAATTATTATTGCAGAGTGAGACAGCCACAGCATTTGCCCGCAATCATTGCAGAGTGCCAGCGTCCCCCCCCCCCCCCCCCCGTGAGACCGGCTTACTTACCTCACGGACGGACGGTCATCACAGCAGCTTCTCAACGGTCCGCGGCTCCCTGCATCTTCTCAGTCCTCCCGCCGGCGCCTCCTCGACCAATGGCACGGCGTTTGCCCGCTCCCTGATTGGCCGGAGGAGGATCCATGTGACAATAGCGAATTTTCATTCGCTATTGTCACAGAATGGGCGGGCTCGGCTTCGGGACGCACTGCTTTGCTGCTCCCTGACCCTGGCCGCCAGCTTAGAGGGATCAGCTGGTTCTGCGAACCGGCTGATCCCATCCCACCACTGCCTGTGATTCCTCCGCTGCCAGCCAGGATCGGGGTGGCAACAGGGGTGGCAGGGACTTTTTCTGGGGTGTCAATTGACACCCCAGCTAACCCTCTGGCTCCGCCACTGGTAATAACGCCGCACATCCGGAAGGCCAAGGCCTCCCAGATGTTTAGGGCGTTTTAGGGTGGCGAGGGCAATGCGGGGGCGTCTACCATTCCAGACGAAACCCGTAATCAGGCCGTCCAGAAGGCGGAAGAAACTGCGAGGCAGAGGTATAGGCAACATCTGGAGATAGAACAACACCCTGGGGAGGACGTTCATCTTAATAATATTCACACGTCCTAACCAGGTAAAGGCCGTTTTAGTCCAATGTAGGAGGTCTTGTTTAATGTCAGCCAAGAGGCGGGGGTAGTTAGTCCTGTAAAGTGTGTCAAAGCGGTCAGTAAGTTGTATGCCCAGGTACGTCAGGGAAGAGTCAGTCCACCTAAAAGGCAGCCCGCAGGGAGGCAGATAGGGGTGGGGGCACACAGACGGGGAGAATCTCGGATTTGCCAAGATTGATCTTAAAATTAGAGACCAGGCTAAACCGTTCGAGTTCCCGCATCAGGACCGGCAACGAGAGCAAGGGATCAGTAAGGTGGAACAGGATGTCATCGGCGTAAGCCGAGAGCTTATGCTCCATTGTCCCAACACGTACGCCTCTGATGTCCCCATTCGCCCTGACCTTGGCCAGGAAGGGCTCCAGGACCAGGGCGAAAAGAAGGGGCGAGAGAGGGCACCCCCGTCTGGTGCCGTTCCGGATCCGGAACCCGGCGGAGAGACAGCCATTAACTCGGACCCTAGCACTCGGGTCTCTGTACAGCGGCATGATCCACGCCAGCATACGCGGCCCCAGGCCCAACGACTCCAGGACCTCCCTCAAATAAGTCCAGTCCAACCGATCGAACGCCTTTTCGGCGTCGGTCGAGAGGATCAGGTAGGGCGGGGAGTCAGATCGGGTGGTAGCCCAGTGGATTAGCTGTATCGCCCGGATGGCATTGTCTCTAGCCTCACGACCGGCAATAAACCCGGTCTGGTCCAGGTGAATAATCTGGGGCATAAGATGTTTCAGGCGGTTTGCCAGGAGCTTAGCGAAGATTTTGACATCCACATTGAGCAATGAGATGGGGCGGTAGCTCTGTGGGGCTGTGGGATCCTTGTTAGCCTTCGGGATCACCGTTATGTGGGCCAGTAAGGCTTCCGAGGGTATCTCCCCATCTGCGGCCAGCGAATTGAAGTAGGCACACGTGGGCTTCTGCAGGAGAGGGAGGAACGTTTTGTAATAGGCCTTCGTGTAGCCATCAGGGCCGGGGCTTTTGCCGTTAGGCAGGGAGAGTATGGTGCGGTCCAGTTCAGCCAGCGTAAAGGGGGCGTCTAGATCAGAGCGCTGGTCAGCGGAGAGGGAGGGGAAGACGTGGTCCGAAAGGTAGTCTCTAATGGCCGTCAACTTAGTCGCGTGGGAGTCCGCCGTGGAGGAGCTGGAGAGGTCGTAGAGGCCCGCGTAGTAAGTGCGAAATTGGTCAGCAATCTCCGAAGGTTCAATAATGGGGACACCGGAAGGGGAGCGCAGTTTGTGTACACACATCTGGGCACGTTTCCGACGCAGGGCCCGGGCAAGCATGCGGCCACACTTGTTGCCTTGTTCGTAGAATTTGTGAGAGACATGACGCAAGCGGGCCCGGGTATGTCTGTCCAAAAGACGGGAGAATAAGAGGCGCAGGTCAACCAGCTTAGTCAGCGCGTCAGGGGTGCCCGTCTGTTTGTGTGAAAGTTCAGCCTGCTGCAGAGAGGTCAGAACACGGTTAAAGTCCGCCTGGCGTTCCCGCTTAAGCCTAGCCCCCAGGGAGATGAGCTCACCCCGCACCACCGCCTTGTGTGCCTCCCAAATCAACCCCCCACTCAGCTCATCCGATGCATTCTCCGCAAAATAACACCTCAAGACCTCTGAGACCCTGGAGACCACCTGCGAATCGTCCAACAAGTTTTCATTCAGCCTCCAGGTCCAAGACCTAGAAGAGCCATGGGGCAGAGATAGCTCCGTAACAACCGGAGCATGATCTGAAATTGTGATGTTACCAATGGACGACCGCAGGAGGGACTCCAGGGTGGAGTGATCGATGTAAATGGCATCGATCCGTGTATATACCTCGTGTAGGGAGGAGAAGTAGCTAAAATCCTTGTCCTGGGGATGAAGTACCCGCCAGGAGTCAATAAGGAGATGTGACTGCAGAGTCTTGCGGTAGTGCTTCAGGAAGGAGAATGAGTGGGAGGAGCGACCATGAGAGGTGTCCAGGAGTGGGTCGGAGCAGACATTGAAGTCGCCGCCAACGATCAGGGAACCCTCCCTAAACGAGGCCAGGCGCTCAAGTGTCGCATCAATAAAAGTAAGCTGACCCGTGTTGGGGGCATAAAAAGACGCAAACGTGTACATCCTACCCATGATCGTTCCCTTCAAGAACACATAGCGGCCCAGGGGGTCCACCAGGTGAGCCACCGGCTGGAATGGACATGCCCTATGGATGGCAATAGCCACGCCCCGGGATTTGCTAATCGGGGAGGTGCTGTGGAACCACTGTGTGAATAGGTGGGAGGGCAGCTTAGGGAGAGATCTAGGGGTGAAGTGGGTCTCCTGCAAGAGGACCACCTGTGCCTTGAGCCGTTTCAGCTCCCACCACAGGCGGTTACGCTTATGCGGAGAGCACAGACCATGGACATTGTACGATATTACCTTAAGCGACGCCATCAGTAGACAGGAGGGAGAGGAGGATCCACAGGAGGCAGCAGGCTCGTCTCAAAGTGCAGGGCAGTGAACGGATCCAAGGCGGCAGGCACTGCAGGGGACCGAAAGAAAGAAAAAGGGAGGAAACAAAAGTACAAAACATGAGAGATCAAGAGAAGACATGTAAAACACAATAAACATACTGGGGCCACTACGAGTGACCAACATAGCCCGCTGACAGGCGAGAAACCATCTAAGGGTCCGACCAAGGGTGGGACACAGCCCGGGCCGGAGCCATCGTCCAACAAAGGGGACTATAGAACCCGTTAAGGTAGGGCCTACTGGGGGGTATCGTGGGCCAACCACAGAGGCGGGGGGGAGGCACTGCACCCCAACTCAAAAAAAAAGGGGAAGGGGGGTACAAGGGGGGACTCCCACCCCGCACCCGCCAGCCCAACACAAGCGTGCCACCAAACCCAGGGGCCGTAATAAAGGTCCAACCCAACCCTACCCTGAGCAAAAACAGTCCCGCCCAGCACCAGTCCAGGGCAACAAGAACAGGGGCCCGAGTTAAGGGGACCGTGAGCAGCATGGGGGGGTACAGTGAGCTTCAGTCAATGGGAGGGACAGAGGGTGAGATATAAGGGGCCATCCGGGCCGCTGGTCAGGGATACACAACCGGGGCAGCCAGCGGCTGCGCATCCGTTGAGCGCGGGCGGTTCCGCTTGCGGCGTTTGCGAGAGGCCGACTGCCAAGGCTGGGGCAGAGGCATTGCAGGGAGGTCAGCGACATTCCTCCAGTCGGGAAAGTCCACAGGGTCCAGGTCCAGGGTGGATAGGAATTCGGGCAGATCATCCTTGGTGCGGAGGGTAGCCGAGACCCCATTCCTGGAGGCCTGAAGATAGAATGGGAAACCCCAGCGGTAGGTTATGTCAGCAGCGTGGAGGGACTCCAGGAGGGGGCGCAGAGCCCTGCGTTGCATCAGTGTGCGACGGGACAAGTCCTGGTAGAAATACAGGCGGGCCCCATCAAATTCAAAAAAGGGCTTGGCGCGCATTTTCCGCATGATGCTGTCCTTGAGAGTGAACTTGTGGAGCTTGCATATGACATCCCTCGGATTGTTCACGTCCTGTGAAGGAGGCCGCAGGGCCCTATGAGCTCTGTCTATCTCAATTGGAGCAGTGGCAGGGAGCTCCAGGATGGCTCGGAAGACATCAACCAGAGTGGGGATGATGTCTCTCGGTGCTGTAGCCTCAGGCAGACCACGGATGCGGATATTACCGCGTCTGCTGCGGTTCTCAAAGTCATCAAGTTGACTCAAAAGGGTCTCAATCCTCCTGTCCTGGTCCATACACCGGGCCTGAAGCTGGGAGATGACAGGAAGGGCTGCATCCAGTCTTTGTTCCCCCGATTCCAGCCGGGACCCTAAGTGGGACGTGTCAGTTTTAAGCTGGGCAATATCCTCCTTAAAGGCAGTTTCCACCCTAGTGATAAATCTGTCCAGGTCAGCCTTAGTAGGCAGAGCCCAAATATGTTTCCTCAGATCCCCATCACACAGAAAGCCAGCGGCTTCAGAGCCCCCTCCATGGGACTCCTGTGGGGAGGGGGGGGTGGTTTAGGGGAGAGGTGTACTCACGGACCGCTGCGGTGACAGTCCCTGGTCAGCGCTCCATGTTGGGCTCGCCTCGAGGTGAGGAGAGGCCGGCGCGGCCGCCGCCATCTTGGATGTTCGGGCCTCTCTGCCCCGGGTCTCCGGGAAGAAGGAGGGGAGACGTCCCTGTTTGGTGCGATCGGGCCGCGGTGGTTGGGAGGCGGTCCGGCGGCGCTGGGACATCGCTGGGCAAAGTTTGTGAGCCGGGTGATCCCGGGTTGCTGAAGAAAAGCGGCGGCGGGTGCGGAGCTCAGGCAGCGTGCGTCCTCACTCCTCCATAGTCAGGCCACGCCCCCAGGAAATTAATAATTTAATGATCTATTTTGGAATAAGGCTGTAACATAACAAAATGTGGAAAAAGTGAAGCGCTGTGAATACTTTCCGGATGCACTGTATATGAAGCTCAAATCAAGAACACTGGGACAAAACCTCAAACCAGCAGGAGGAGGGAAGTTCAAAGAGTAGTCGATGATTGGAATAGACTTCCAGCAGAGCTAATGAGTCAGCAAGCAGTAAGGCCTCTTTCACTGTGCAACTGATTCTGTTTGCTCAGTGGGGGGGATCTGTCTGCTGATCCCCACTGAGCAGGCGGATGACAGGTCCTGTCCGCTCCGCTGTGCAGAGCAGACATGGACACAATCCTGCTCTCCTTTATGAGGAAATCAGATGGAAACGGACGCCTGTCCGTTTTCAACCGATCCTATATGATCCACCTGACAGATGGAAAATAGAACCACCATCTGTTTGGATTTTGCGAGCAGGATGTGTCCGCTGACTTAGGGCAGACTGCAAGGTCCGATCAGGTCCTCCTGAAAAACTGACAGGCAGACCTGATCGGACAGCCCGTGTGAAAGGGCCCTAGTGGATTCAAAACATGCTGAGGACAAACACATATCTATACTCAGACAAAAAAATTGGATTTCCCTACATGCTCTACTTCTCTTCTGAAGCTGTTATGAGCTGCAGCGGTCATGGCTGGCATTTAGGGCTCCATTCACACTACCGCGACTTGTAAGCCTGACAAGTCGTGGTCCCTCGCGGTCCATGCACTGGTACAGGACCCGTTCTAATAGGAGCGACACAAGACGCTCCGACTTAGAAAAAGGGTCCTGTACTACTTCGGGGCGACCTGGAGGCGACTTGCATTGACTTCAATTATATGAAGTCCGTGCAAGTTGCGCCGAAGTTGCGGTGCACGGGACTTCACAGGTCGCCCCCGAAGTCGCGCAGGAGTCATGCTGCTTCAGTGTGAATTCGGTCTTACAGCCAAATCTGAGCGATGCACAATAATGTCCAATCGCAATCTGTAATATTGAAAATATAAGACTGGAGAATAAGGCAGAGAAAAAATGTAAATAAGAGCAAGAAAGATAACGCTGCAAAATAACTATGTTGCAAGTAGTAATTGTCACTTGTGCTTTAAAAGTAACATAGTGAGACCCCTCCTCTCCCACCTACACAACATGCCTGTGAATGGCTCCTTTATACTCAGAATACAGAGATTTATTTCAGTGGTGATGACATCCTATACACCACAATTTATAGCAAGTTATTATTATTTGCGAACCTGCCTATAGATAGTCCTTCTAACTTTTCCAACAGCACCCACAGTTTCTGTAAAATCTTAAAACAAATTTGAGTTATATCCCATAGTTCTAATATAATGGAATGAGATACTCTCTTTTTTAGAAGATTATAAAAAGGTAAGTTTGACTCGGAACATAAGCTGTTCGTGTGTTCGCAGAACACACACGAACAAATGGGGTGCTCATCGGGAAGTTTGCCTGCTGATGAGCGCTCCATAATGCACTGCTCTGTTGCAGTGTATTGATTGCTGATGATTGGCAAAAGCATGCACCTGACCTGAATGCTTTGGCCAATCACAGCAAAATGTCCTGTTAAGCCCCGTACACACGTACCGATGGTCGGCATACAAATGTTCCTCTTTTCTCCCCGGGATGTCGGTGTCTGCTGAAAAGTGCAAAGACAGCACAAGGACAGCACAAGAATTTTGTCCGCCGACTGCAGAAGTGATGTCATGTAATGGTTAACTTTCCCTGTGTTTTCTATTTTCTGAGCATGCCCAGTCTTGCAAATCTGCGGTCTGTCGGCCGAATTGTGTACTGACAGGCGAACAATCGTCCGTTCTGGTGTCGGCATACAAAAATTTTCATGTTTGCAAGAAAGACTTTTGTCCGCGGATTGTGCGCAGACATCTGTCGGAGGCACCATACTAACACGCGTACAATCGGCAGATCCTTCGTCCACCGACGTTTGTATGCCGACGATCGGTACGTGTGTACGGGCCTTTAGAGCCATGATTGGTCAAAGGCAGGGTGCCTTGGCCAATCATGGCTCAGGGGCTAAGTCCACTCCCCACACTATATAAGGCTGCTGCTTATATGGCAGCCGTGTATAGTGTGTAACAATAGAGATTAGGCAGGTAGTTAGTGGATAGTGCGTTCAGTCAGTTTAGTGCAGTCAGTGTAGTGTAGAGGCATACCCCACTTTTAAAATGTATAGATATGTTGTAGTCCTGGGTCCCCTCTCAGTGCTCTCCAAGTTTTGTGTCCCTGTCACTTGTAGTTTGGGAGCAGTGCCATGCCAAGCTGTCCAAGATTTCCCATAGACCAAATGGTAAAGACGGAGAGCAGTGCCATACCAAGCTGACCAAGATTTCCCATAGATGTCATTGTTAGACAGGGAGACGTGCCATATCAAGCTGACCAAGATTTCCCATAGATGCCAATGAGCACTGAAAGCTGAAAATTGGTCTGGGCAGGAAGGGGGTGAAAGTGCCCTGTATTTAAGTGGTTAAGGGGAACCCTATGACAGAATAAAAAAAAAACAGTGTGGGGACCCCCCCAAAATCCATACCAGGCCCTTTGGGTCTCGAATAGATTTTAAGGGGAACTCCACGCCAAAATTTAAAAAAAAAAAATGCGTGGGGACCCACCAAAATCCATACCAGACCCTTTATCTGAGCATACAGCCTGGCAGGCCAGGAAAGGGGGGGCCGAGTGAGCACCCCCCCTCCTGAACAATACCAGGCCACTTGCCCTCAAAAGGGGGAGGGTGCTTTGGGGTGCCCCCCAAAGCACCTTGTCCCCATGTTGATAGGGACAAGGGTCTATTCCCAACAACCCTATGCTGTGGTTATCGGAGTCTGCGGTTGGGGGGCTTATCGGAATCTGGAAGCACCCTTTAACAAGGGGGTCCCCAGATCCCGGCCTCCCCCCCATGTAAATGGGTATCAGGTAGATCCTTCCCCTACCCATTCACCAAAAAGTGTAAAAAAGTAAAAACCACAGAACACAGTTTTTGACAAGTCCTGTATTAAAAAGTGCTTCCGCTTCTTAAGAGGCTACCCGCCATCTGCCCGATCCTCAGCTTTGACAGTTTTTATAGGCAAGGGGCGGGGTCACCCGGTTACGTCATCTGGTTGCACAGCCCCCTTCTGACATCAGAAGGCCCCTTGCCTATAAAAGAACTATTAAAGCCTTTAAAATTAAGACTTGATTTTTCATGTTCGTGTCCTATAGACTTTTATTGGGTTCACATGTTCGCTAGAACTTTTTCCCTGTTTGAGATGTTCTGGTGCAAACTGAACAGGGGGGTGTTCGGCCCATCACTAATAAAGATACTAATGCTTTGACTGGACGTTAAAACACAGATGGATATAAATAATCCTCTGTAGCTCTTTGTGCAGATAATGAGTCTATGGGGGAGATTTACTAAAACTGGAGAGTGCTGCACATGGTAGCCAATCAGCTTCTAACTTCAGCTTGTTCAATTAAACTTTGACAAATAAAAAAAAGTGGGCGCTGATTGGTTTTTATGCAGAGCTGCACCAGGTTTTACACTCTCTAGTTTTAGTAAATCAGCCCCTATGTCTCATAGATCACAAGGAAGTAAAGGAGGCCATTGTGGGTTAGGCTGAAGTGGGTGAAGATCTGATTCAGTACTTACAGACAGTCAGCTGGCCCTGACATATCTGCTGTCCCACTTGGTGAACATGAACATTCACATGACCTGACTCTCCTCTCATGTCTAGGTATATCTAGGAATTTTTGAAAATCATAATTCTGGAGAATGGGGGCAGAGTGGTGGGTGGGAAAATTGTGCAACAAATGGGGGGAACCAAAAACACGGACAGAGTACATATACAGAGTGCAAGGGTCAGATGTATTTAATGTGCAAAGTGCAGGGGTCAGGAGTGACTGTTGGGAACCAAGTCTTTTGGCTCTACTTCTCCTGTGGGTCACAGGAGTGCACTTAGTTCTGCTCTCCTGTGACCCAGATTTAGCTGGCAGACTCTGGAGGGATACTGACTTTTAATGCCGGAATCCACCCAGATGTCTGAGCAGCAGCTGGCCCAGCCTCTTGGGCCTCAGCCTTACCAAGAGCTTAAGCCAGCTGCTACCGCCCCCTGAACAGCCCAGCGCTCCAGTGAGCACTGGACGACCAGAGCAGAGAGCAAGTGACTGACAGTTACCACCTCTCTGCTCACTGAAGACCGAGAACCAAGTGATCAGCATTCAGAGGCAGCGGGGGTAAGATGCAGTATTGGACCGATGCTGTATCCATCCAAGTGAGAACGCATTGAAACCATTGGATCTGTATGACAACCAGGCAACCAGCAAATGCAGAATGAGAAATTGATTAAAGCAGCCTCCATGCTTCTCCTAGGAAAGGGCTCCTATAACTGAAACTTAGTGACCAGGAACAAATATACAGAAAAGGAGTTGAGTTCACTCCAACTTTCCAATCTGCATGATTGTTCTGGGTCATTTTAATGCCAGACAAACTGTTTTCTTCAAAGAAGGTCACCGGTAAAAGTTTCCTTCAAGAGGTCACCAAGAAAACCAATTTCAGTTGCAGTAAACCTGTCTTATGGTTCCTGTTGAGCTTGAATCTGGTCTTCAACTGTGAAAGGCATAGGATAAGTGGTGGGACACCATTAGTATTTATCTTTTTCCACTTACCTGGTGAGGTAGGATGCAAGCCCAAAAGGGGGCTTTTCCCCATGGCCCAGTGCCAGGCTTAATTGTTAAGGCACAGGTTGGAGGTTCGATTGGGACTCAAAGGTTCATGTTAATTAGAAGGGCAAAATCTCACCTGATCCTCATCAGTATGAATACAGACCATGAAAGAGGGACCTCATGATCTTTATGACTTTTTATGCCCTGAGAAAAGTGTCCTGCAAGACTCCAAAACCCTGCACTTACATTTCATGTCATGTGATTTCCTGACCAAAACTCTGGACCTATAAATGGATCCATGGTTGCTGGTTACATACAGGCAGGTCCATAAATATTGGGACATTGACACAATTCTAATATTTTTGGCTCTACACACCACCACAATGGATTTGAAATGAAACAAACAAGATGTGCTTTAACTGCAGACTTTCAGCTTTAATTTGAGGGTATTTACTTCCAAATCAGGTGAACAGTGTAGGAATTACAACAGTTTGTATATGTGCCTCCCACTTTTTAAGGGACCAAAAGTAATGGGACAATTGGCTGCTCATCTGTCCCATGGCCAGGTGTGTGTATGGACCTGACTGTATACTGTTATACATGTACTTGTATTTTGTACATTGATCACTGGTTAACTAGCTGTTCGTTGCTAAGCCCCCCCGCCTCTTATATGGGGCAGTAGGCAGGATTTCCTTAACTTAGCTTATACATTATTAAATAAGACACCACCAGACTTTATTAATTTTGGAATAAAAGAGGCCGCGGCCGTTTATTATTTAACACATTAAAGATCGCTAAATCTTTTAAACTTGAATAAAACAGCAGTATAGAACAACCCGACTCAGCAGTATAGAACAACCCGACAACGACCCAGGTTGCCATTAACAAATAAATACATCAACTCATCCAAAAGGCAGGCGGCTCACACCCGCCTGGCACAACCCCAACACGCGGCCTCCTCTATGCAAGTTCCCAAGTTGGCATTAAAAGTATCAAGGCCAATGTCTGATAGATGGGTGTCATCGAATCTGTATAAACCTCTGGTACCGCCCTCTAATTCCCTGTGCCGGAAAGATAAAATACCCGCGACGCGCAGCAGCTTTTCTAAAGCTCTGTTGACCCGCTTACAAATTTTTTCAAGTGGTCTCAAATAACAATGTTTAAACCAAGCGAGTCTGGGGATGACCTCCGAAAAAACCACGGTCATAAAAGGGAACGTCAACTTCAACAATTTCAAGTCATCCCGAATCGCAAAAATCAGGTCTAGAGTTCTAGCCCTACCAACATCATTCCCCCCGAGATGTACTACCAGCACATCCGGGGGGGGGGGGGGGGAAGAAACTGCAAAAGCCTAAAAATCTCAGGACGAAATTCCGACCACAGCATTCCTCTTTTGCTAAACCACTGAATCCTATAAAAATTGGGATGTAGGCCGAGGTTTTCCCCATAAGATCGTCTTCTGGCTCGTGCACGAGCCCAGTGCACAAAAGAGTGTCCGATGATCCATATGTTCAGGCAGCTTCCTGAAAATTAACAAACCGTGTCAGGGCGGATATAAGATTGAAAAACATCCGACTTCCATCTACCCAACTTTTTAACAAACTGATCATCAAGACCCAACCTTGCAGCTTCAGTAGCGGCACAGATTCGAAAGGAATGAGAAGTCAACCTTTCGTTATCCAGCCCCAACTGAACGAGACATTTCTTAAAAACTGCGTTAAATTTATAGCCAGTCAATGGCCTACCATCCTGGTGATTGAACAAAAATTCGGAACCGGCCGACCGTATAGCCAAAAATGTATTCAATAAACGCACCGGACATACTGACGAGTTCCGAAACCTGAACAGATTAACACGCTTCCCAACACCCAGCTGATCCGTCTTGGAGAAACGTATCAAAATGCTACAAGTCCTGTCAGAGAAGACCACGTCCGTAAGAAAAAGACCAGAACTAAGCGTTCTACCCGCCGGCACCAGCTCAGAAATTCTCAGTGCCGCGAAAAACATCAACGAAAAAGCCGCCTGAAAAAGGACCGACTCATAATATGAATAGCAAACGGACGACGTAACCGAACATAAACTAGCCAAAATTGGGACAGTAATAGGCTTTCTAGCATCAGGTAAAAAGGTTGCTTTCCGATATCCTTTCAAAGCTTGACGCACCGTAAAAAAGGAAGAGCAGGAAGGAAAATTTCTCAGCTTAACAAAAAATGACACTCCGGCCAAAATTTTGTTCACATGAGACCACGCATACTTCCTATGGAACAAGGAATTCAAAAATGACAGTACCAAATTTTCTGAGAAATGATCAGGGGATACACCCAGCAACTGAAGATGCGACACCCATAGCGACCATGCTGATTGATATCCCGCCATGGTCGACTGAGCTAAAGAACGCAAGACATTTCTCGCGACCAAGTCTAAACTATGTACCACAGATGGCTCGGGTAATGACAGCTCAGCTCGTCCGCTTCCGGAAACAGCGTAAAAAAGCGCTCCATCTGTAAGCGAGACAAAGCATCCGCCAAACCATTATCTTTGCCCGGGACGAAAGTCGCCTTTATCCAAATATTCAACGATAAGCATTTAGATACTAAATACCGCAATAAGGCTATAACAGGAGGGGATTTTGAAGACAAACAATTAATTGCAAACATCACCCCCCTGTTATCAGTCCGAACCATCAGTCTCCTATTCCGAAAGTGCTGGCCCCAAATCTCCAGGGCCACCACGATAGGAAAGAGCTCAAGAAGAACACTGTTCCGTGTGTAACCCAATTGAATCCATCTCTGACACCAGCGATCGGCGCACCAATGTGTGCGCCAAATGGCAGCAAAGCCGACCGAACCCGCTGAATCAGTGAAAAGGCAAAAGTCCTTATCCAGGACAAATTCCTCCTGCCAAACACTTTTGCCGTTAAAATCCGTTAAAAACTGGAACCACACCAACATATCTTCCCTGATTTCCTGAGTTAACCTAACATGAGAATTAGGTGATTTGAGACCTGCAATCGCTGCATACAGTTTCCTGGAAAATAGCTTACCCAAGGGAATAACCCTGGAAGCAAATGCCAGCAAACCAAGCAAGGACTGCATCTCTTTTAAGATCAAAGTCAATAGACAAACCTTGAGTTTTGACACTTTTTCTTGAGGAAGCCTAAATTCCATATTCTCGGAATCAATCGTAATACCTAAAAATTGAATGCAAGTAGACGGCCAAGCCGTCTTCTCATGAGCCAACGGGATCCCAAACTGTTTGCACAACCGGACAGTCTGTAGACCCGGCTTGTCCTAAGAACAGAAAATCGTCCAAATAGTGGACGATATTGGTCGAATCACAAGATACAGAGACAACCCATTCCAAAAAAGTGGCAAAACATTCAAAATAAAAACATGACAGTGAACATCCCATAGGGAGCCATCTGTCAAAATAAAAATTACCCGAAAAGAAAAAACCCAGGGAATTAAAAGCGTCCGGGTGTACTGGCAGCAGACGAAAAGCTGATTTGATGTCTGCTTTGGCCATCAAAACCCCCTTCCCAAGACCCCTCAATTTAACTAAGGCATCATCAAAGGATGAATACTGAACCGTAGCTAAATCCTCACTTATCTCATCATTTAGAGAATCCCCGAAAGGAAACGACAAATGATGAATAAACCTATAAGTATTAGGTTCCTTCTTTTGGACAATGCCCAACGGAGAGAGCCTAAAATCGCTAAAGGGGGGAACCGAAAAAGGGCCAGCAAATCTACCCAGCTCAATTTCCTTACTCACCTTCTCAGCCACAACTGATTCCAATCCATGAACAGACTTAAGATTATCAACCATCTTACATCCCTGACCATAAAATTTGGGAAAAACCATCCCTAAAACCCTCAGTTAGGAGGGTGGCCTTCGCCCTGTCTGGGTACCGCTGAAGCCATGGAAGCATGGCGGTGAGGCTCACCGGGGTTATTGCCTTTCTGCAGAACACCTGTGGCCTGACCCCCCTGCCTCTTGAAGCATTTTGCAATGGGGTGGGACCCAGAGCAAAAGGCGCATTCATGCCTGTACTTGCACGAACCCGGCCACTTACAGACGGATTCGTTAAAGTTAAAGCACACTCCCTTTCGAAACTGAAAACCTGTGGAGGATGTTTGGGGCTGTTGGCTTGGAAAGGGCTGCCTTGAAAAAATAGATCTTTGCGGGAGAAAAAGGTCCAGCCAAAGGCTGACGTCCTTAACCCCCCATTTCATTGATGGCTGCACTGCCAGCTTCTGGCGAAAAGCCACATCATACTAGAACCATGATGTGCCACCAAAATTTTTGTACGCTTCCAGGATAATGTCAGCATGCTGAAAGAGCCCTATGCTTTTAGCAGGGAATCTCTCACACATAACAGATGAAAATATAAAAAAGCCCTGTAACCAATTGTTAAAAGATTTGGAAACAGGGTGCCTCCGCTCATCATCGTCCTTTTTATCTCCTTTAGCAACAAAATCCCTAGCTGAAGGTAATAGCGATAACATGCATGTCTATAAAATGTCCCTGCCAGATCCTCTCCTTGACAGACTCAGATAAGTGGAATCCTAACGGGGACATTTCACAAGTGAGAGTTTCTCTTAGGGAAGTCTCAGGCAAATTCTGGGATTTAGCCAGGAGATAAGAAGCAGACATATCTGAATGTAAGCTCTGGGGCCTATGAGGTTCAACCTCCAAATTGCCCGAGGGAGGCACCCATACATCCCGTGGAGAAGGGGCAGGCTGAGAAGCCACTACATTGCCCGAGATGTTTGCGGGGGTAGACTCAAGCAAAGACCTGAAATCCTTTAAAAAATTTTGTAACAAGCCAGCCATGGCTGGCTGAGCCGCGCTGTCCTGAATGACAGTGCCTCTGTGCAGATGCTCCGCCCCCAGAGTCAGCATCCCGGGGGGGCCGTGTATCAATGGTGGGGGCTGGCATAGTATCCATGAAGCTCTCCTCACCTGTCCCCGCCGGCGCGATCCTCTCCAGACTCCTCGCCCCGCCGGATGACCACGCTGCTGCCGAATGGGCCCTCGCTCCGGTCCCTGGAGCAGGTCTTCTTCTCTGTCCGCTCCGTGGCGAGTCCCCGCCTCCCCTCCCGGCGCGCCTGTCTTCCGCCGGAGGGGAGAACTGATGGCGCGGAGTGCGCCGCCTCTTCGCCGGTCCGACCTCTTGACCGGCTCTTCCGGGTGTGACGCGCCTGCGCACACCGCTCTCCGTGACGTCTCCTTCCTCCGGTGTCGCCGACGATGACGTTCTTCCGCCCGTGACCGCCGCGTCACCCAGTCCGCGTCCATCTTCTCTTCCGGCGGCCGCCTGAGATGACGTTCCTGCTCTTTCTTCACCCGCCGCTCCACCGGATTCAGCGACGAGCGGCAACTCCAGACACCTCCGCAGCCAGTCTTCGCCGCCATCTTCTCCAGCCCGCTCGATTAGTCGTCGCAGGAGGCTCCTCTTCTTCACGGTAAGCGGGACCGCCTTGCTTCTGTCTTCTCTCTTCTGACAGGAACCGCTGCCGATGCCGTCCGCCTTCAGATCGGGAACCGTTGAGCTACTTCTGCCTCGTGGATCAGGAACCGCTGCTCTCCTGCAATCTTCTTTCCTGAGAACGGCTGGGCTATCTTCTTTCTTCTCTTCTTGACAGGCGAAGTGACGTCTCGTCCGTGAGGGGACCCCTTAAATGGGTCCTCTGAACAACTTTGGACCAATCATCAGTCCACATCTCTGGCGGGAAGAAAACCGGCTTAAACAGGTGAGGGGCTTATTCTCCCTAGATACTTGTACAACTAGCTATCCCGACAGCCAATCAACTTCAAATGGTATCTGACAGGCTTAAAACTGCCTAACAACTCAGCTCAGCCTATTTCTATCCTAAACTATCCTTACCTGCCACTACCCCATAAATAAAAGGGGCCATTCGTCCCCTTTTCTTTTTATTCTAGGCCAGCCTTTCTTAATTAGGGTTTCTTCAGAGGTTGCTAGGGGTTCTTTGAGAACGGAGCAATTTCTGCCTCTTTGATAAGTTCTCCTTGACACTAATGATCTTTTTAGCTATCTGTAAGAGGGGGATTTTTCCCACTGACCACAAATGTAAGAAGCATTTTCCCCAGTGACTACCCCACTAATGTACCATAAGCTGTAACTATACGAAATATAAGCAGGGGTTCTGTGAGACCAGAAACTTATTTCAAAGGTTCCTTCATGTTAAAAATATTGAGAAAGGCTTTACCCAGGAATAAGTGCAATAATAATATATCAATGTTTTGACTTTTTGGGGTTTTTATCAAGAGCATTCAGAAAAGTCAACACTGGCTTGTGGTGGCCAAGCAATAACAGAAAAGTGGTTTTTGATCACCGTATTACTATTAGGGAGCCACTTTCAGTTGGGGTGTCATTTTAAAACAAAGCATCTTAGGCAGCTGCAGAAGGTCAGATGTCCACTGACCAATTTAGCTCCTATACATTGCAGACTACATTATCAGGCTTGTGTTATATTTCATTCTTCCACTCAATAGCATTTAATTTCATTTGAAAAGATATTTGTTGTTGTCTTTACCTCCCTCCCTCATGTCAATCAGCACTCTACCTTGGAGAAAGCCTTGCCAAGCAAGCTGGGAACTAATTATAGAGGTAAATGGATGGGGATTCAGCTGCCCGACATTCTTTGCTCTCAGTTGAGCGAGATATGGCAGCTACCATTGAGGTCTACAGAAAGGAGGATGAGGATGAGATAAAGAAGTAGAAGCATGAGTGAATTACGTGCTGTGTATAATAACTCATTTCTGTCATTGTCATTTCTGTTTGGAAACATCCCTTCAATGGAACACAAAAACCAAGTCAGAGTCTAATAAAGGTGGCCATATACATATTAATTTGTGGACAATCTAGACCTTTGCGCAAACAAGCGATAAATTTATTAAAAATACGACCTATCAGAAAACATCTATAGAAAAAAAATAATTGAATCCATCTGTATTACGCTTTGTTGTCTGGCATGCGAGTTCTTAGTTACATTGGTCAGAAATTATTTGTACTGATTGACCATGGCCAATCAACTTGCCAATATCGAAATCAATCAAAAGCTTACAAAATCAATCAAATGTAAAGTCGGGGATTTACAATACTTATTCAGTTTGATCATTTTTTTTTGGGCTGCTTGCTGGATCTAAGTTATGCTGCACTTGGTACACAGGTATTTTTTACTAATGTCCTGAATATCTGAAAAAGACTTTGACAGGAAATATGGACACATTTGTACTTAAATTTTATTTCCTTGATTAGATTACTTGGTCACTGATGTGTTGAAATCACTGGTTCCTCTATTCCTTCTGTGGGATTTTTTCCTCCTCTCTCCCCCCCCCCACCTTTGGACCATTTGGCGTTTACCCGCCTCAGCCCCAGATCAGGCGTACATCCACACAGTGCACTCAGCGACGGGAGATGATGCGATTTTCTCTGTTTTTTTATATGTAAAGTATTAGAACCCTAGAATTTTTGAGGGAACTTATCGGTGTGTTTCCTTATCCACATGAGATTTTTTGAGCTTAAACTAATCCTCTTTTACACAAAATTTGTACCAAGCTCCTGAAGAGTGGATGATAATTCCACGAAACGCGTAGAGCCATAAAATATGAAGATTTATCAGGATATGGATTACGGATTATTTATGAAAGAGTTTATGAGCCACTGGAATTATCCTTGCTATGTATTTGATATATATATATATATATATATATATATATATATATATATATATATATATAAAATATATATATATGCCTTTGTATGATATTTTTATCTGCTATTATATATCTATTTATTATGTGTATATGCCTAGCATGATATTTCCTTCAATACCTCTTGTATGTCCATACCTGTATCGTCTGTATCTGTACTGTGAATGTGATATTTATTTATTCTATTTATTGATTATTGCTGCATGATCGATTTTACCGTGCAGCAAGAAATAAATTAATTTCTTGAGACTACTTTAATTTCATTTGGATATTTCTAATAGCAACCTACCTAATTTAAAGTCCCACTATCCTTAGGCCCCCCAGTTGTATATAACATTAGGGATGGAGGTGGTTGCTGTGATGTCTCAGATCATTTATTTTTTACACGGATTTACAATACTTATTCAGTTTGATCATTTTGATCACGTCCAGTTTGAAAGAATGATCATATCGATATGAAGGTGGCCATACACATTTTATATATACTATATATTATATATTTATTATAGATGATTTTATATATAATTGTAATGTTGGATTCATTTATTGTCCAGGGGAAAAATACAACTGAAAGATCAAAAAGATAATTCCATGCATCATACACTATCATGTCGATCTATCTACTTTTCTTCAATTTGATTTTCTGTCCAGACTAGTGAGAATATTTTGGTTAAAGTTTTGGTATAGCTATTAGTGCACTTGCAACAAAAACAATTAAACTGTGCATGATACTTTTTACATTTATGTTATTATTATTATTTATTAATATATTATTATTATTATTGGAAAAAAATGTATTGATTTTTTTTTTTTAATTTTTATAAATAGACCCCTATATGTATGTATGTACACTCTATAGGATGTATTTAAAAATGATTGCATAGAAATGTACTCATTGAAAGTGCATGAAATGTACATTCATTCTCTGCAAATGAGGTTAAAAAAAAAACAAATGTTAGGCTGGACAATATATTGTTTTTCATTGATTTAAAATTGAAAATACTGAATTAAGCCACAAGATGGTGCTAAATATCACATGAATTTGCTATGGTGCTTGGTGCCATCTGGTGGCCAAAATGCAAGAATTTCTATCTTAAATCAAAGAAAAACACTCGTATGTTTTTTCCCGCTACTTGCACAAAATTAATTTAATGTACACGCACTTTCACGGGGGGGACGTTATGTTTTTTTTTTTTTATAACTACACCTCCTAAGTGTCTTTTTGATCATTCGTCTCATCAGTTCATTTTGAATGACACCAACACATTTACCTAATTCCCCACAATGCACAGACATGAAGGGTCTGTATGTTCTGGTGTGTTATGCTAAATAAAAAAAAAAGTGGCCTGTCCAATTTTAGTGCATTGAATGGGCTGCCTAATGTAATGCATGTGATACCCCCAGCGTTGTGAACTGACTCTTATAATGTTTTCAGGCTGTCGGCCTCTTACTTTTCATATTATAACGATATGTAAATGTGTGCATGAAAATTGAAATCTTCCTATGCTAGCTAACCCTGAATATATCCATCTATGGCAAGCTCATCTAATGCAAAGAAGATGCAAAGTGAGAGCTGCTACATTTGTAATTTATGGGATGCCAAACCGTGTCACAGACTAGGTGACAACACGGCAATCTATATAAGCCAATGAAACGGCAGAGAGGTGAGCTTTTTCACATACTGAATTGGTTAAGGCATCCATTTACCATTCAGATGTGTGTTTGAGCAAAGATTGCCTTCTTGACCTTCTGTGAATAGAAAAATATGTATATAATTTATCTTGTGCCGAGTATATTTTCTCACATTCCATGGCGTACACAGTAAATGAAAACATAACAGCACATAGGCCATATATCAAAGGTCTGTCCCCTGACTTCAAAGGCGGCCTAAAGCGGAGGAGCGCAACCTTCCACCTTCCCAACAAGTCCAAGTGAGAAGTTTACTCTTGGATCATATATCCTTGAATTATTGCTTCCAATATGAGTTCAAACACAAAATGTCAGAGAAACTGCAAAAATGTGCTTTATATATGGAAAATGAAAACCAGTAGAATGTAAACCCAATCACTAAAATCTCATGAAGGTCCTAATATATCCTTGTCAATTTTTTTACTTTAACCATTTCTGGACCGCAAGATTCCCCCCCCCCCCTTAATGACCAGGCCATTTTTTGCGATTCGGCACTGCGTTACTTTAACGGACAATTTGCGCTATAAACAAAAAAGAGCGACAATTCTGCAAAAAAAAAAAAAAAACAATATTTTTCACTTTCTGCTACATAACATTCCCAATAAAAAAAATTAAAAATCATCATTTTAGGCCAATTTGTGTTCTGCTACATATTTTTGGTAAAAAAATTGCAATAAGCATATTTTGATTGGTTTGCGCATACGTTATCGTGTCTACAAACTAGGGGAAAGATTTATGTAATTTTATGTCATTTTTATTTATTTTTTTTCTTTTACTAGTAATTGCGGTCATCAGCGATTTTTATCGGGATTGCTGCGGACAGATCGGACCCCTAACTGACATTTTTGACACTTTTGGGGATACCAGTGACATTACTACAGTAATCAGTGCTAAAAATATGCACTGTTACTGTAATAATGACACTGGCAGGGAAGGGGTTAACCAAGGGGCGATCAAAGGGTTAAATGTGAGCCTAGGGGGTGTTTTATAACTGGGGGGGGGGGGAATGGGCTTGTGAAATCAATAGAGACCTGTGTTCCTAAATAGGAGGAACACAGGAGCTCTGTGCTGATTCCTGAGAGAACAACGGTCTGCCGTGTTTACAACAGCAGGCGGCCATTCTTTCTTCACGGGGAGCAATTGCGTCCGCCGGCCCCATGGATCAGCCTCCTCGCTGGTGAGTGGGTGCACGTGCGCCCCCCCCCCCCACAGGATTGCTCCCGCGAACCGCCATACAGGTATGGTGATTCCCGGGAACCTGCGGACCTGCCACCGCATAACTGCAGCGGCTGGTCGGCAAGTGGTTAATATCGATAGCTTTTATTGAATTAATAAATGGTGATCCTTTTATTATTATACAGGATTTATATAGCACCAACAGTTTGTGCAGCGCTTTACAACATGAGGGCAGAAAGTACAGTTACAGTACAATTCAATACAGGAGGAATAAGAGGACTCCGATCCTTAGAGCTTACAATCTAGGAGATGAAAAGATCTTAGGGTTATAGGGTGACAGTTTTGGCCCCCTGCATTGTCACCCTGTCACACAAAACAAGTAGCAGTGACCATGTACATTGTGAAGTCATGATACACTGCTGTTATAATCAGGAAGCCGGTCCAGAGCAATGATGTGCAGCCAATGCTGGGGTGAATGAATGTAGACAAGAAGCAGCTGTAAGTGGCTGGAGGAGATCAGTCCGCTCCTCCATTCATAGAAGCTGTACTAACGCTTTCATCAATGAAATGCATTCTATGAATGGAGGATGGTGGATGAATGGAAGTTCTGCCTCCTTCATTCATGAATCTCTTTTCATTAATGGAAGCTATACCACGGCTTCTTTGAATGGGGAGGGCAGAAAGGGAGGGCATAGCCAGAACTCTTGGTGAATGTCTAAAACGGTTTCAACAGCTGTATTAACCCCCGCAGCAATGGAGGATTACCGCTGTGTAGGTATGGGGGGAGGAGGAAGAGGACAGAACATTTAGACTATGACAGCCAGCCTCAGCACAAGGAACATGTATCTAAACTTAGGATGGCCATAGATTATGCAATTTTCTTTCCTTCAACCATGAGTTGACAGGGGAATCCTTCCCGCTGCACTATTGTACTCGGACAGCTGGACAGCTGGAGGATTCCCCACCATTAGAATATCATGATCACCATTGGGAGCACACAGCAAGGCATGGGTGCACACAGCAGGCTAATGGGGGCTCACAGCAGGGCATGGGGGCACATATCAGAGCATGGGGTACACAGCAGGGCATGGACGCACACAACAGGACATGGGTGCACACAGCAGGGCAATGGGGCACACATCAGAGCTTGGGGGCACACAGCAGGGTATGGGGGCACAAATCAGAGCATGGGGCAGACAGCAGGGCATGGGGGCACACATCACAGTATGGGGGCACGCATTAGAGCATGGGGCACAATGCAGGGTATGGGGGCACACATCAGGGCATGGGGACACACATCAGAGCATGGGGCACACAGCAGGGCATCTGGACACACAGCAGGGCAATGGGGCACACATTAGGGCATGGAGGTACACATCAGGGTATGGGGGGTAAACAGCTGGGAATGGGGGCTCACAGCAGGGCAATGGGGGCTCACAGCAGGTCATGGGGGCACACATCAAAGCGTGGGGCACACAGCAGGACATGGGTGCACACAGCAGGGCAATGGGGCACACAGCAGGGCATGGGGGCACACATCAGAGCATGGGGCACACAGCAGGGCATGGAGGCACACATCACAGTATGGGAGCACACAACAGGACAATGGGCGCACACAGCAGGGCAATGGGGGCACACAGTTGTGCTATGGGGGCACACATCACGGCATGTTGGTACACATTGCATTGGGGCACACATCACGGCATGGGGCACACATCATGGCATTGGGGCACACATCATGACATGGGGCACACATTAGGGCAATGTGGACATACAGCATGGCATGGAGGCATACAGGTTGGCATGGGGGCACACAGCAAGGCATGGGGGCAAACTGCAGGGTAATGGGGACTCACAGCAGGGCATGGGGGCACACATCAGAACATGGGGCACACAGCAGGGCATGGGGGCACACATCAGAGCAGGGGGCAGACAGCAGGGCATGGGGCACATAGCAGGGCATGGGGGCACACATCACGGCATTGGGAAACACAGCAGGGCAATGGGGGCACACAGCAGGGCAAGGGGGCACACATCACGACATTGGTGCACACATCACAGCATGGGGGACACACAGCATGGCAATGGGGGCACACAGCTGGGCAATGGGGGCACACAGCAGGGCAATGGGGGTACACTGCTGGACACATTGCAGGATGCTGGGCAGATAGGGGGACACAGGACACAGGATACAAGCAGGCTGGACTTTCCTCCATGCAGAGTAGCGTGGGAAGCGGCTGTCATTAAACCTCTCATGGCACACTCCTCCCTGCCGCACCCTCCTCTCTTCTTGTCTGTCCGAGGTGATGACAAATACAAGCACCTGGGGTGGATGGGAGGGAAGGAAGGGCTGGCGGGGAGGAGAGCATCGCAAGAGGTATATTTACACTACAGTCTCTTAGCAGGGAGCAGGGACCCCGATCTACCCGTTGGCTAGCTGTGATTTATGGGTAGATCAAAGTAAAAGCTGTTGTGGGGCCCTTTACTGGCCACAAATGGTCAGTCCGCACCTGGTCCTGACCTCAACCCAATAGAACACCTTTGGGATGAATTAGAGCAGAGACTGAAAGCCAGGCTTTCTCGTCCAACATCAGGGCCTGACCTCACAAATTTGCTTACAGAAGAATGGTCAAACATTCCCATAGACATACTCCTAAACTTGTTATAGCTGCAAAGGATGGGCCAACTCAATATTGAACCCTATGGACTAAGACACCATTAAAGTTCATGTGGTTGTAAAGGCAGGTGTCCCAATACTTTTGACAATATAGTGTATATCTAGTAGAAAATAGGTTTTGTGCTTTCACTCGCCATAACCCCCTTTAAAACCCCTTCAAGTTACATTATTCCTGTATGTTGATGGACAAGTAAGCACTGCAACATTGGCCTGTATAGGCAAAGCACAGGTTCACTTAAGGTACTGTATATTCACATGTAGAAATTAAGCCTGGGAATTCATCAGCTCGGTTTATCGTTAATCTGGCAGCTTTAGTACTGTGTTGGATGTTGGCTCCAGTTTAGGTGACTCCCAAGTTGTGTATCTTCCGGAGGTGCTTAACTGGTCCTGACACCTCTGTGATTCATCCATGACCTCTCATCTATGATGGTGGCCATTCTACTTCCAAAATTAAAATGTCCTATTTTGTAAGTATGGTCACGATGTGATTAAGATAAATAGGAAAAAACTTGAGATCAAACCCGCAAGGATCATTCCTTGGGATCCTATCATAAGTGGGTTTAAAGCTGGTGAACTGCGCTTTGCGCTTTCCATATTCAAGACATCCTGTGTTTATCACAAGCTTGTTTGACTTCCTTCCACCTTGTTTGCGTTTGCCGTGTTTGTGAAACCTGGCCTCCTCAGCTTCCGATAATGCCCCATTTCAATGAATTTACTGTCTGGATGAAAGTTAATAAAGTCGTGATCTACAATTCAATGATTTCTTGAAATCCTTTTTCCCGTCAGAGGCCACAATGTCCTGTACATAAACAGCTCGCTGTCAGGATGAGGTGCTGAATTGCAGAGATAGAAAGCTCTTTGAGTGCCAGGTTAGGTGACTGCATTAACAGTTTACTGAAGTATTTCATGTAACTTTCTTTTATTGATAATGGGTAGACGTTTGGTAAATGGGTTATCTAGATTAAATTCAAATATGACCCTTCTAAATTGATACTGTTCTCAGGGCTTTACATATTACATGGCATCGACAGACCAGTATCTAATTCAAAGACGGAGATAAAGCACAACATTATCAATTTAAAGTATATGTATAGCCAAAACTTTTTTTTTTTTCATTGCGGATTGAGTAGGAAGGAGGTAAAACGGTTATCTATTGCCATCTGTGTCTTGTTGGGGAGGTTTTCTTTCACTCCCTGTCCTGAAGAAGCAACCAAAAGTGAAGGACGTTTCTAGAAAGTGAGATGCTTTTCTAGTGACATTTCTCACGAAAATAGGTGTTGCCTCTGGACGATTACCTTCAGTTCTTGTTATGGGTACAACAACATTTTGGATTTCCTATAATTTTCTGTCTCAATGACAATCAAGAGGGTGAATCCACTTAGGGGTGACACAGACAACACTAACAAATGGACAGGCGTCCTATTTTTTGTTTTTATTGTACCCAGAACTAATCAGTGACCCTCTTTGAATTATTGAGGACCACCCACCAGTGGGTAAAAGCCAAAAAGGAAGAGTAACTTGTGGCATAACGGGACCTACTTGAAGACATAGTAGAGCCAGATCTAAAAAAATGAAAAAAAAAAAAAAAAAATGAATACTGGGGGACCTTCTGGGCTGGGTATGATGCTGAATTTAATCACCTTTTTTTTCCAGACAGGTGGTAGTGTTCAGGCCTAGCAATTGGCTGCTTGTGCCTGGGTGAGCACTGCTTCCTGGCAGGAAGCGGAGTAGGTCATACTGTATGCTCCCCCAAACCCTTAAGTTCTGCATATTTCCTAAGACTTAAACAGATGAAAAGAGAGGTGGTAGAGCACGGTAAAAGTGAGCACTAGCAGGAGGAGGGGGTTATTATGTAAAGACATCCTTTCAACTCTCATTTTCCTGATTTGCATGCTTGTTCTGAGACAGCCTTACATCTATAATTTTTAAAATTAAATACAAATTTAATGTCTGCGCTTATTGGAAAAAGAAAAAAAAAAAACATATGTCCCAGCAGCCACTTGAAAACAGAGCTCCCCTATTGCACTTCATTGCTAGTGTGTATATATGAGAGTGGCACTTAAAACACCTTTTAAATTATAATAAAATGACCAACGTCTATACATGAAATAAAAAAACAGAAACATAATTGTATAAAGTATGCATTATTTATAGTGAATTAGCTAAACCATGTAAGCGAATAAATTCAAATAACTATACTGCTCAAAAAATCAAAGGAACACTTTGAAAACAAATCAGATCTCAATAGGGAAAATATCATGCTGTATATCCATACTGGTATGGACTGGGTAATGTGTTAGGAACAAAAAGATGCCACATTGTTTGATAGAAATGAAAATTATCAACATACAGAGGGCTGATATCAAAGACACCCCTGAAAATCAAAGTGAAAAAATGATGCAGCAGGCTAGGCCAATTTTCTGAAATTTTATTGCAGCAACTCAATGTGGTACTTAGTAGTTTGTATGGCCCCCACATTCTTGCATGCATGCCTGACAACATCGGGGCATGTTTCTGTAGCACTGCCCCCTTGAGGACTGCTGGATAATACACTCTTGGGTCCCCTTGGGTTACCGTTAGCAATACTGACATTCACAGAATAACACTTTACTTCTTGGCTCAGTCAATTTCAAATCAGTCCAGGGGTATGTAAGTGTTTTGGTGTTTTATTTTAATTAGGGATGGGAGAAGGCTATAGTGGGATACTCCAAATTAACTATTCACAAGTTGCGAGGACTCCTGTCTGATCCACCTTGTCACTTAGGTAGATTTGGGTTTAAGTCTCTTGCTAGAAGACTTGGTGAACTACATTTATCTTTGGGACACTCTCCTTAGTATCCTCTTTCTGGACTGATGACACCCACCCACTAACTATCCTACTTTTGAGGTGGCCCCCCTCAGGTCAGGCCCCTTTACACGATCCCCTGTACGCAAGATACTGTTTTTCTAGGGTCTCCAGTGTCTCCCCTGGACCTCTGGATCAGCTCTGTTCCTCTGGCCTTCAGGATGACTTCCTGATGCCCCGTGCCACTGCTACAGAGGAGGAGGCAGCCCCCACCCTCCCTCCGGGACTCTGCTCTCCAGCAAAAGACCCTGCAGCACATGTGCTCCTTGCTTTTATACAGTATCCCATAATGCACCGAGACAGCCGATCTCTGCTAATCACCGGGACTGTATCAAAGCCTGTGTACCCATTGGCCAGGTTTCCTCCCACTGTGCAACATGCCTCCCTATTGGACCAATGTGAAACATTATCTAGACCCAATGAATCACACACTGAACACACTGAACACACTAAGCAGACCTAACTCACAGATCCTGCTCTCTGGTTGGCAGAAAGCAATATAGATTTGCCTGCTGCTCCTCTGATAGGCAGACAGAGCCAAAAACTATACTCTCTCACTAGCATCTATCTAGGAGGGCGATACATTTATTTATGAGACAACGGATGGTGTCCTGGGGTTTTCCCTCCCAGATCTTGATCAGGGCATCATTGAGCTCCAGAGCAGACTAAGGTGTGACCTGGCGGTGTCAGATGGACCGAAACAAAATGTCCCAGAGGTGTTCTATTGGGTTTAGGTCAGGCAAATGTGGGGGGGGGGGCATTCAATGATATCAATTCCTTCATCCTCCAGGAACTGGCTGCATATTCTTGCCACGTGAGGCTGGGCATTGTCGTGCAACAGGAGGAACCCAGGACCCACTGCACCAATGTAGAATCTGACAATGGGTCCAAGGACTTAATCCCGATACTTAATGGCAATCGGGGTGCCATTGTCTAGCCTATAGAGGTGCGTGCATCCCTCCATGTTTATGCCTCCCCAGAACATCACTGCCCCACCACCAAACCAGTCATGCTGAACGATGTTTCAGGCAGCATAATGTTCTCCATGGCTTCTCCAGGCCATTTCACATCTGTCACGTGTGATCAGGGTGAACCTGCTCTCATCTGTGAAAAGCACAGGGTGCCAGTGGTGGACCTGCCAATTCTGATGTTCAATGGCAAATGCCAATCCAGCTCCACGGTGTCAGGCAGTGAGCACAGGGACCACTAGAGGACATTGGGCCCTTAGGCCACCCTTGTAAAGTCTGTTTCTGATTGTTTGGTCAGAGACATTCACACCAGTGGCCTGCTGGAGGTCATTTTGTGGGGCTCTGGCAGTGCTCATACTGTTTCTCCTTGCACAAGGGAGCAAACATCGGTCCTGCTGATAGGTTAAGGACCTTATACAGTCCTGTCCAGCTCTCCTAGAGTAACTGCCTGTCTGATGAAATCTCCTCCATGCTCTTGAGACTGTGCTGGGAGACCCAGCAAACTTTCTGGCAATGGCATGTACTGATGTGCCATCCTGGAGAAGTTGGACTGCCTGTGCAACATCTATAGGGTCCAGGTACCGCCCCATGCTACCAGTAGTGACACTGACCCTAGCCAAATACAAAACTAGTGAAAATTAGTCAGAAAAGATGAGTAGGGGAAAAAAATGTCAGTGGCCTCCACCTGAAAAACCATTCCTGTTGCTTCGTTTTTGCTCATCTAGTGCATCTGTAGTTAATTTCATTAACACCAAAGCAGCTGAAACTGATTAACAACCCCTTCTGTTACTTAAAGTGATTGTAAAGCCAGAAGGTTTTTTATCTTAATGGATTCTATTCAATAATATAAAAAGGCTTCTGTGTGCAGCAGCCCCCCTAATACTTACCTGAGCCCCACCTAGATCAAGCGATGTTGTAGAATTGTCTTGACTCCCCTCCTCATTGGCTGAGACAGCAGTGTGGCGCCATTTTCTCCTGCTGCTGTCAATCAAAGTCAGTCAGCCAATGAGGAGAGAAAGGGGCGGGGTCAGGTCACAACTCCATATCTGAATGGACACAGGGAGCTGTGGTTTAGCTCAGGTGCCCCCATAGCAAGCTGCACTCAACAGGAGAGAGGGGCCAGGAGCACCGACGAGGGACCCGAGAAGAGGAGAATGAGGGCTGCTCTGTGTAAAACTACTTCACAGGGCAGGTAAGTATAACATGTTTGTTATTTTTAACTAAAAAAAAAACGAGACTTTACAATCACTTTAACTGACCAGATCAATATCCCAGAAGTTTAATTGACTTGATGCTATACTCTGATTAAAAAATGTTACTTTTTTTGAGCAGTGTATATAAAGCTATTGTGTAAAGTCTGTTAACAATTCAAATAGTGCTGTGCATCAACAACCAGTCCACACTCTGTGTCAGCCCCTGTGCCACACTGAACTCTTTATTTGAATTTTTTCACTTAATGGCTATTTCATTATAAGTAATCCATACTTTATAAAAAATATTTCTATGGTTATCTGATTTCATGTAAAGATGCCGGTCATTTTTTTTTATAATTTATTATTATAAGTTAAAGGTATTTTAAGCACTACTCTCACATATACACATTAACTATAATTCTTAGATGTAGCTTAGCTTTGGCAGCCTCCTTATTTATCTAGTGTAGAATTTAAGACACACAACCTCCTTCTCCAAGACCCAGGATGTAGAGTGTAGACAGTCAGTTACAGCTAGAAAGTGGAAGCCAGTGCCTTTGATCCTCTCTAGAAGTTTTATTAGAAGATGAACAGCATAGATTACCCTTGCTCAGCCAGAGTTCCGTGGAGCCCTGGGGTTCCTCCACTGGACGCTAGGGATCCCTTACTGAAAAAGCACTGGCAGATTGATATTCTACCTATACAGGCCACCATTGTAGGGTCATTTCTACACTGACCACCAATGCACGGCTAACTACTTTTTATGTAGCAATGCCCCTGTAAGGACTGCTTGATATTTACTCTTTAGGTTCCCCCTGGTTACCAGCACCCCACCATAGTGTAAGGATGAGTCCTTGACTCTCCTTGGCTCACACTCCAATAATCAATCCAGGGGTATTTGAATGTTTTGTGGTTTATTGTAAACTGGGGATAGGAGAAGGAAATAGTGGGATACTCCAACTTTAACTATTCACAGCGATTGAGGACTCCTATCTTTTCTGCTTTGCTATATATTTGGAACAGCCAGGCTGTTGATTCATCCTGCCACTTCGGATGAATGTGGATTAAGCCTCTTATCCTTAAGATGACTTGGTGAACAACTAGTTATCTTCAGGACACTCTCCCTAGTATCCTCTCTCTCTTCCTCGGCTGACACCCATCCACTGACTGTCCTACTAGCAGGGATAGCCCCCCTCAGGTCAGGCCCCTTGACACGAGTCCCTATACTCACAATACTGTAGTCCCAGGGTCTCCAGTGTCTCCCTTCTCAGTCAGCTCTCCTGGACCTCTGGGTTCTGCTCCTCTCCACCACACCTCTGGCCCTCAGGACGACCTCCTGCGACTGCATGGCACCTCTACAGAGCTCAAAACTATACTCTCACGCTAGCACCTACCTAGGAGGGTGCTACATTTATATATTTTATATATATACTAGAAAGCAGACCTCACTAACAGATCCTGGTCCCTGGTAGGCAGAGAGCAATATAGATTTACCTGCAGCTCCTCTGGTAAACAGACAGAGCTCAAAACTATACTCTCTCACTAGCACCTACCTAGGAGGGTGCTACATTTATATATATATTTTTTTTATGGTCATATTATTCACTTGATTTATAATATAATTTGTGAAGATAATTTTCTCATATAAAGCAGAATTTTTTATTTTAAATAAAACCCTCTACAACTTACTGATCAGGCTAATGTATCATAAGGTGATGAAGTCACCTTCGACCGAACCCGTAAGGTGGAGCTCTTTTTCTCAGGCATCTAAACTGAGTTGAGGAGAGTTGGTTCTCATTTGCAGCCCAACCTATCTCAGCATTCAATCTGTCAGCCGGACACTACAGGGAGTGGTAAGTTGCGGGATATAACCACGCTCTGTATATTGTTGAGCCTTACATTTATCATTGTGAGTGTTTTTTTTTTAAAGTTGTGCATAAAGTAATTTAGATTTTATACAGAGAGCAGGGCTGCTGTTAGAAATCGTGGGGCCCCGTACAGACTACCTGGCAGGCCCCCCCCCCCCCAAGAAAATATTAAAGATATACAGTAATACCTTGGTTTGCGAGTATAATTCGTTCCAGCAGCTTGCTTGTAACCCAAAACACTCGTATATCAAAGCAAGTTTTCCCATAAGAAAGCATTGAAACTCAGATGATTCGTTCCACAAGCATCCACAAGATATGCTGTTATTATATATAAAGTACATTCCTGTACAGTAAAAGTATGCCATCTCCTCTGTCAAATAACATTATGTGTCCCTGTGTCTGTACTGTATATAACAGATGCCGATTTATACTTTATTTGAGCATCTCTGGCACTGTGTGATTCCTCAGCCCTGCTTCTCTCCTCCCCTCCTCCTCAGATGACATCAGCAGGAGTGATCGGCCCCTCCCGCCGGGGAGAGCAGAGAGGAGACCAGAGAGAGAGACAGAGGGACGAGGAATCGTACACAGTAAGCACAGGGAAACACTCTGAAAAGTATATATCGGCATCTTTATATACAGTACAAGCACTGGGACACATAATGGTATGTGACAGAGGGCATTAACAGAGGCAATGGCATGCTTATAGTGTATAAAACTGCTCGTATATCAAGACAGATTTTTTTTAAAACTGTTGCTCGTCTTTCAAAATGCTTGTAAACAAAGTTACTCGCAAACCAAGGTTTCACTGTATTTAGCTAAAATTACAACAAAATCACTATTAACAGACACAAATATAACACAACAAGCATAATTCCTGCTAAATCTAAAAAAAAAAAACGATGTTAAATAAAAAAGAAGATGAGATGAGAAAAATATACAGGCTGGGAAGTTGGAGCTCAGTGATCAGAGAGACAGAGAGAGAGAAACAATGTTACAATTTACAAATAAACTCCTGAGAAGAGATAAGTGCTGGGAGGGGGGCCCACACAAGGGAGGGGGATTAGTGAGGGACAACTGTCTCTTTCTCAGCAGATAAAAGCTGATAGCAGGGAGAGGAACAGAGATCAGATTCAGGTGCTGGAGGAAGATTTCTGTATTTGTTGTCCATCACTAATCTCCCTCTCTGTGTGGGCCCCCCTGTGTGCTCGGGCCCCCTACAAGAGGGCTGGTGGTCCCCCCTATCAGCGGCCCTGACAGAGAGCACTATGAGTTTTTCCCTTTTTTTATATCCTTTATGGGCAATATTTAAATTTTGAATGTTTGAGCTGCCTCATCTGGAGTGGTTAAGAACAGCAGTACCAGTCAGCTGATCCTGGGAACCAGCGTGCTTAGACCTTTGTAGTTTAAGGTCCACTACAAAAGGTGAGCAGGCATCTTTTGTCAGCCTAGTGGTAGACCTTTCCTTTATGTTCACCTGGGATTTACAGAGGGAGTTTTTGGAGTGAATATTTAAACTGTGTTACCATGTGGACCTACACCTTGATGGATTTGGCACTTCTTAATTTATCACATAAGAGTGTGGGGTTGTTTTTCAGGGGTTGGGCTTGGCCTCTTAGTTCCAATGAAGGAAACTCTTAAGGTGCCAGCATACCAAGGCATTTTGGACAATTTCATGCTCCCAACTTTGTGGGAACAGTTTGGAGATGGCCCCTTCCTGTTCCAACATGACTGCGCACCATTGCACAAAGCAAGGTCCATAAAGACATTTATAAATGAGTTTGGGGTGGAGGAACTTGACTGTCCTGACCTTAACCTGATAGAACACCTTTGGAAAGAATTAGTGGAGCCAGGCCTTCTCGACCAACATCAGTGCCTCCCTTACAAATGTGCTTCTGGAAGAATGGTCAAACATTCCCATACACACTCCTAAACCTTGTGGACAGCCTTCCCAGAAGAGTTGAAGCTGTTATGGCTGCAAAGGGTGGGCCAACTCAATATTGAACCCTACGGACTAAGACTGGGATACCATTAACCACTAGCCTACTGGGCACTCAAACCCCCCTCCTGCCCAGGCCAATTCTCAGCTTTCAGCGCTGTTGCACTTTGAATGACAATTGCTCGGTCATGCAACACTGTACCCAAATTAAATTTTTATCATTTTTTTTTCAAACAAATAGAGCTTTCTTTTGGTGGTATTTAATCACTACTGGGTTTTTTTATGCTTAACAAACAAAAAAGACCGAAAATTTTGAAAAAAAGCAAAACTGTGTTTATAGTTTGTTATAAAATTTTGCAAAGAGGTAATTTTTCTCCTTCATTGCTGTGCACTGATGAGGCGGCACTGATAGGCTGCACTGATAGGCGGCACTGATAAGGCAGCACTGGTGGGCAATGATGGGTGGCACCAATGGGCACTGATGGGCGGCACTGAAGGGCACTGGTAGGTGGTGCTGAAGGGCACTAATAGGTGCCACTCATGGGCACTGATGGGCACTAATAGGTGCCACTGATGGGCAGTGATAGGTGGCACTGATGGGTGGCACTGATGGGCAATGATGGGCACTGGTAGGTGACACTTGTGGGCCGCACTCATGATGAGGCACTGATAGGTGGCACTGGTGGGCACTGATAGGTGGCACTGGTGGCACTGGTAGGTGAAACTAGTGGGCACAGATGCCCCTTTCCTCTTTGGGACCGATGTCCCTCTGACAGCAGCAGCGATCAGCTTTTTTTTTCTCCTCACACCGACAGCGTCGGCTGCTGTTTACATCACATGATCAGCTGTCATTGGCTAACAGCTGATCACGAGGTATGGGACCAGGACCGGCCCCTTACTCCGATCTGTGATCAGCTGAGTCTCATGGACTTCGCAGGCAGCTCATGCATGGGAGGACTTACATGGACGCCCTCCTGGCAATTAAGGTCCGAAAGACGGCTACAGCGCGGACGGGAAGAGGTTAAAGTTCATGTTCGTGTAAAGGCAGGCGTCCCAATACTTTTTGCAATATAGTGTAGATCCTAGGAAGGCTCAAAGTTCCTAGAGGGTGCTCACATGTCACCCGCTGAAAGTCCTCTTCAAATGACCTTAACTTCCTAATATAGACAACAGGTTCAGAAAGTATTGAAATCAGGGGATCGGCTTGTAGCCAGGCAGTTAGGATTTTGAAAAGGAGTTGACCTATCTTGTGACAGCTTTCCTCAAACACTATTTTAATGGTCATTGAATAGTAACACAATGATAACATTCCTGCTGAGGATCATAAGTCTTTTTTTACTACCAGACTTATGGAATTTCTATTGGCCACATAAAAATGGTCCGTACTGAGAAGAAAAGATTCTGACCCCTATAAAACTGTTTCAGATATTCTGCTCAGAATCTTTACTGTGGCTATCCAATATCATTTTATGAGGCTGTAGTTCACCATGGTGACTATCCCCTGATGTCTCTTGCTATGTATCTTCTGCAGATGTGCGGAGAACACTCAGTAAATCATGGGAACCCTTCTAAATGAGGCCCACTAAAGGCCTTCTTACTGTGTTTTGCGTTAAAAAAATGTTAAAGGAGAACTCTTCAAAGTTCAGTACAACTAAGACAGTAATGGCTCCCTAAAAATGTAATAATCTAACTATGCAACTTGGTTTTTTAAACTTTTCTTTTAGAGAAATGTCCTGTTGATCCTGCCTTCACTCTGACTTCCTGGTTCCCCACAGATCATTGCCACCAAGAACCAGGAATTCAGAATGAAGGCAGGATCAACAGGTCATTTCTCTAAAAGCAAAGTGCGCATAGTCCCGTCTTCTAAAAAGTTGGCTGTGACTACTTACAGCTTAAAGCCTCGTACACACGCAACGAATGTTGGCCATGAATTTTCGGCCAACGTCCGATCGGCCGATTATCGGCTTGTTAGTATGATGCTTCCGACAACCGACTGCGACTTTTCGGCCGAACAAAATCTGGTGTGCATGCTATAAAATTTTTGTTGGCCGTCAACAGAACGGCCGATTGTTCCTCAGTCAGTACAGATTTCGGCAGACAAAAATGTGATGAGCAAGGCTGGGCATGCTCAGAGAAGAAAAAACACACGGAAAGTAAACCAGCACATGACATCACTTCTGAAGTTGGTTGTTGTTGGCCGATAAAATTTGTGTGCAGTCTAGAGCACATTTCAACCAACACAACAACACTGGACAAAAGACGGCCGATCGGTCGGCCAACAATCGTTGCGTGTGTACGAGGCTTACTATGGGGCTTTATCTTCCCATTTTCTGCAAGGCAGACATGTGCTAACTGACAGCTCCACTCAACTATGGTAAGCCCGGGAAGGAAAACTTGTCCTCCTGATGTCACTGAAGCCAAGTCCTGCCCATCGATCCGGGTGTAGAGTGAGGAGAAAAAATAATTTTTTCAGTAAGCCTGCCCTGTTATAATAACCTAAATTGGAACTTCAGTATATATCTAATTAAGACTAAATCTGCTTCCACTCCTCTTCTACCTGCTATTCTAACTACCCTGCAGAAGAAAGTCATGTGATCGGCTCTCAGCAGCTGCTTCAGGGGAGAGGAAGGACAGCTGACAACAGATTCCCCATAGTAAGCCTAAAGGCCCGTACACACGTACCGATCGTCGGCATACAAACGTCGGCGGACGAAAGATCTGCCGATTGTACGCGTGTTAGTATGGTGCCTCCGACAGATGTCTGCGCACAATCCGCGGACAAAAGTCTTTCTTGCAAACATGAAAATTTTTGTCTGCGGACACCAGAACGGACGATTGTTCGCCTGTCAGTACAGAATTTGGCCGACAGACCGCAGATTTGCAAGACTGGGCATGCTCAGAAAATTAAAAACACAGGGAAAGTTAACCATTACATGACATCACTTCTGCAGTCAGCTGAAGTCTGCAGACAAAATTCTTGTGCTGTCCTTGTGCTGTCTTTGCACTTTTCAACAGACACCGACATCCCGGGGAGAAAAGAGGAACATTTGTATGCCGACCATCGGTACGTGTGTACGGGGCTTCAGGATGACGTCACTGCCCAGGCATTCCATTGGCGATCTCTCCTCTCTCCTGAAGCCAGCTGCTGGGGAGATAATTTGACCATACCAGAGCACCCTAAAAAATGGGTAGGTATAAGCACCTTTCTTATACAGAGTAGTTAGAATAGCAGTTAGAAGGGTGCAGTTTTAGGTTTAGTTAGGTATAGACTTAAATTACACTTTAAAGTGCATCATGTGGTTAAAATGTAAACTCATATTTTAATTTTCACATTGCAAACACATTTTGTGGAGATCCCCACACATTTACTTCTCTGAATTCTGTAGCATATAGCTACTATGCCCTGTGAGTAGGCACTGCTTTGTAACACATTGCCTTCTAATCTACAGAGGTGCTGAGAAGAGGAGTTCCAGAAGGAGGAGTTAATACAGGAATCACTGGTGGCAGGCAGCAAGGTACCATGGGATATGTAGTCCTTAGAAATTGAAAAAAAAAACAGCAGAGGAGAAGCTGTAAGAAGGGAATCAAGGAAGTTGTGGAAAGAAATCAGACACGCAAAAATTACAACATGAAATAAAATCAAGTAAACTTACATTATCAAATATAACTATTGTTTGTATTATTATTACAATGTTGATGTTATAAAATGGAAGTGTATGCTGTGGACTTAGATTTCTATAAAGGTTGATTGTGGCTGATCCTCTTAGGAAGAATAGCTGATCCTTTACCCCCCTGCTGCCCATAATTATCTAGCGATTGCAATAGATGACTATTATAAGTGGTTTGCTGCTGCAGGAGTAATTCAGATATCGCATAAAAAAGTGACAAAACAGAAAAATGTTAAAAAAAAGTAAAGCACAACGAGGCAAAACTTTTTTTTAGTTGTGGATAGAGTGGAGAGTGATTAGAACACTTGTAAGATTTTATTGCTGTCTGAGCCCCCGTTAAGGAGATTCACCCTCTCTATTTGTCATGTGTACCGTTATCATTAAAAGTGAAAGTAAAAGAAAATCACAATGTTTTGGTTGTCCACAGCAAAGAAATAGAGGGGAAATCTTCCAATGAAGACACTAATTCTGGATAGAACCCCATTTAAGTCTATGGGACCTGAATTTTAAAAATCACAAGTTCCCATTCTGAAGGCTTATATGCAAGTCATTGGCCAAAAAATGGGTATGGGGGCCTGGGTACTACCCTGGGGGCATGTATCAATGCAACATTTTTTTTAAGAAAAGATCATTTTGCAGGAGCAATGATTTTAATGATGCTAAAAAGTGAAAAAAAAAAAAAAATCCTTTAAATATAGTGTCTGGGGGGTCCCCTTATTCTGCCTATAAAGTGGCTCATCTGTACCATGTATAGAAACTGCTGCAGCAAAACTGACATTTCTAAAGAAAAATTAATTACATTTAAATTGCCCGCAATCTATACCAGGCTCTTCATGTACAGTGTTGCATGACCACGCAATTGTCATTCAAAATGCAACAGTACTGAAAGCTGAAAATTGCCCTGGTCAGAAAGGGGGTCCAAGTGCCCTGTATGCAAGTGATTAAACAATGTCTTGTGTTGTAACAACTAAAGGCGACTCCCCCCATTGCTAGCACACAATGGACAATACCTTGCACACGAAAACATGGTTTTAGCATGCAGCTAGTGTGAATGGGCCCTTAGTGATCACATAAGATTGGCACAACTTTCACTCTAAATTCACACATTTTTCTAATTAGATTCAGCTGAAAAGTGTGTGAAAATGTGAGCAAAAAGTGTGTAAATTTTGCATGAAAACATTTATAAATAGACACCAAAATTTAAAATGTTAGGTCATGTTCCTGTATCTTTTATTTTGCTTTTGATGTAAACTTACCTGGTGATTCTGCCAGTAAGTAACTTTTTGTCCTAGGGTGACAACACTACTGGACAGTGCCTCAGTGCCACAGCAGCAGCATTGTCACCCTATGGAAAGACCTACAGACTGGGCTATGAATGCACAACATGCCTGCACATTTGGACTGAGTGCAGCCAACAACTGCAAGCAAAGAGTGGCTGAACTTCCCCTCTCCCTCCCCACTGAGTGACAGCAGCTTTGGAAATGAGGATCAGTGGCAATGTCACTGAAAAAGCACATGCATCCGCAGCTATGACACGTGCACCATCCCTGGAAGATACTGCAAACACAGCAAATATACAGTAAAGCCAATTAATAAACATCATAGTCTTGATTGAGGATTTAGTCCTGCCTTATTCCCCAGGTCCCAGCAAATATTATTAACCACTTGCCGACCGCGGCATGACTATTTACATGAGCGGTCAGTCCCTCACAGGCAAAGCGACGTAGGTCTACGTCGCTAGCCTGTGAGGGTCTAGTGAGCGAGCGCGCGCCGCCGGAGGCGCGCTCCCACCCGCTCATGGACCCCCCCCCCCCGCGCTTGTGCCCGGCGAACCCGATGTCAGATGTTAGAGTGGGAGAAAGGCAGGCGGCTTATGTAAACAAAGCCGCCTGTCATTCTCCCCTGTGTAAGAAAGGAGATCATACGGTTCTACTATGTAGGACCGTTGATCTCTGTTCTTACACCTCAAGCCACATCCAATCACAGTTAGAAACACGCCCCTAGGGACACACTTAACCCCTCCCTCTCAAAAAAGTTAACCCCTTCACTACCAGTGTCATTTTTACAGTAACAGTGCATATGTATAGCACTGATTACTGTAATAATGTCACTGGTAACCCCAAAAGTGTCAAAAATGTCAGTCAAGGGTCCGATCTGTCCGCCGCAATGTCACAGTCACGCAAAAAAAATCGCAGATCGTCGCCATTACTCGTTAAAAAAAAAAACAACAAAAATTACAAAAATCTTTCCCCTAGTTAGTAAACGCAAACCAATCAAAATACGCTTTTTGCGATTTTTTTTTTTTTTTTACCAAACATATGTAGCATGAAACAAATTGGCCTAAAATGTTAAAAAAATTTTGATGTTTCAATTTTTTTGGGGGGAATTTCATATAAAAAAATTTGAAAAATATTGTTATTTTTGCAAAATTGACACTCTTTTTTTGTTTATAGCACAAAAAATAAAAATCGCACAGGTGATCAAATACCACCAAAAGAAAGCTCTATTTGTGGGGAAAAAAGGACGTCAAATTCGTTTAGGTACAGCGTCGCACAACCGCGCAATTGTCCGTTAAAGTCACGCAGTGCCGAATCGCAAAATAGGCCCTGGTCAGGAAGGGGGTAAAATCTTCCGGGGCTTAATTGCTTAATGTCATTCTGAATGATTGCAAATCTGTGCAAACGTTGCAATCATGCTGATTTCATTTGGCACAAACTCATCTTGAACTTATCCGATTGACAATTTACACAAACAGATAATCTTTTCTTAATCCGGTCGCAATGTAACATAAAAACGTTCCTGAACTCCATCCAGAAACAACAAGATAAAAATAAACAGCCCATTAAAAGATAAAAGTAAATCCGCTTTTGCTGCAGATTTGTCCCACAGTACTTTTTTGCCATTAGATGTCCTCAGTCTGATGTCAGCGTCATTCAACCTACTTCCTCTGAGCCCAGGTCATCCTGAACCTACCACTAGCCTATAAATAGACAGTGAAAGGAGAAGGAGCACAATGATCAGAATGCATCCTGTCAGGACATGAACTGATTGGCTGCTTGTACTGCTCCTTCCGCACTCTAGCTCTGCTGTACAGGGACTGTGAGAGGCTGCTATCGGGTCAAATTCAAAATACTTAAAGTGGTAATAAACTCGTGTTTTAAAAAAATTACTGTCAGGCTGGGTATTTATGACAGAAGAGAACTCATCGGTCTCATAAAAGCTTCCTCCTGCCTGTTGGTCGCCATGTACACTAATCCACTCATGCCCAGCTCAGTGTCCATTTACAGCCCCCCAATCTGCGCCATGGGGATGTCACTTCCATGCACATATGGTGGAGTAATGTCTTTACAGCCCAGCCATTCAAATGGCTGAAGACACCAAACCAAGAAGGAACACCGGGCGAAGATGGAGGCACACGGGTCAATCACACTGCAATGTTGGAGGGTGTTTTTGGCAGGTACATGTGCCATAATGTGGTAACATGCAGTGCATACCAGCACATTATGACATAAACCACCTAAGGGGTGCTAAAAAAAAAAAAAAAAAAGTTACATAGTTAGGTTGAAAAAAGACACAAGTCCATCTGGCTCAATCAACAAAAAACAGTAAAGAAAACCCAACCATACAATCCCATATACACAATCTTGTACAGGATGATCCAGAGGAAGGCGAAAAAACCCCAGCAAGCCATGATCCAATTTCCTACAGCAGGGGAAAAAAATTCCTTCCTGATCCCCTGAGAGGCAATCGAATATTCCTTGGATCAACTTTACCTATACATTTTAGTACCCATTTATATTATGTACACCTAGGAAAGAAAGAATCCAGGCCTTTTCTAAAGCAATCTAGTGAGCTGGCCAGAACCACCTCTGGAGGGAGTCTATTCCACATTTTCACAGCTCTTACGGGGGAAGAAACCTTTCCGTATTTGGAGACGAAATCTGTTTTGCTCTAGACGTAAAGAGTGCCCCCTTGTCCTCTGTGATGACCTTAAAGTGAACAACTCAACATCAAGTTCACTATATGGACCCCTTATGTATTTATACATGTTGATCATTTCCCCCCTAATCTCATCTTCTCAAGAGAGAATCAATTCAGTTCCTCTATTCTTTTCTCATAGCTGAGCTCCTCCATGCCTCTTATGAATTTGGTTGCCCTTCTCTGCACTTTCTCCAGTTCCCCAATATCCTTTTTTAGAACTGGTGTCCAAAACTAAAACTAAAAAGAAAAAAAGTCATAGTGGAGTTCACTACCGCTTTAACTGTCCTTACATCTGTACAATTTTGTTTAAAAATGTCAATGTTTTTAGAACATTCTTGTGATTATATAAAAGTTAAAAGGGACAACTCAAACACAGGTTTAATTAGAGCAAGCAATAAAAATTTAGATGACAATTTTTTGTCAAATCTAATGGGAATGAACTAATTTCTCAATTCTGAATTCACTCCTGGACAAGAAAAATCATAACTAGTTTTATGCGCATGCACTTGTCAAAGTTGATCCAGAAGTAGAGCTTAAGCCATTGAAACATTGATATAGCACTCAAATGAAAAGTCATTTGAAATTAGTTGAATTCCATTAAGGCACCATCAAATGGGCAGATGAGGGATTTTTATACTTTCTCATTCAAACAATATTCTACCAATGTAAGGCCAGTATTACACTTCTTGCATTTAAAAAATACATAATGATGTCCACTTATCTTTGTCTTGTAAATTTGCAGAGATCGGCTTAACCACTTCAATACAGGACACTTTTACCCCTTTCTGCCCAGACCAATTTTCAGCTTTCAGCCCAGGTTCACACTGAGGCCGTTTTGAAATCGTGTGAGTTCAGCTGAACTCGCATGATTTCAAGCTGGCATTCCAGTCCAAATTCAGGGGAAATTTCATAGACATCTGTGCGGGTTCCTGCACAGATGTCTATGGAAATGCCCCCCCCATCCCCACTGAAGTTGCCAAAAGAAGTACAGAAACTACTTTTGGGAATCGGTGCGGCGCTGCCAAGCCGGCGTCTCAGCAATTTGGACAGTGCATTTGCCTCCGATTTGACATGCGATTTGACATGTCAAATCGGACTAATGTGAACGTAGGTTCAGTGCTCCCACACTTTGAATGACAATTGCTCGGTCATGGTACACTATATCCAAACAAAATTATAATTTTTTTCACACAAATAGAGCTTTCTTTTGGTGGTATTTAATCACCACTGGGCTTTTTTTTTTGCGATATAAGTGATAAAAGAGCATTTCGTTTCTATTATAAAATTTTGTAAATAAGTAATTTTTGTTCATACATTTGGGCCAAAATTTACACTGCCACATATCTTTGGTAAAAATAACCCAAATTAGTGGATATTATTTAGGCTGTGTGAAGGTTATAGAGTTTAAAAGCTATGGTGCCAATCAATAAAAATTTATCACACCTGATGTACCGACGGCCTATCTAATTTCTTAAGGCCCTGAAATGTCAGGACAGTACAAATACCCCCCAAATTACCCCTTTTTGGAAAGTAGACAGTCCAAGGTATTTAGTAAGAAGCATGGTGAGTTTTTCAAGTTGTCATTTTTTCTCACAATTCTTTGGAAAATGAAAAAATGTATTTATTTTTATTTTTTACACAAAATTTACATAATAACAAGTTATTTCTCAAACACAGCATATGCATACTTGCAATTACACCTCAAAAACAATTCTACTATTCCTCCTGAGTATTGCAATACCCCATGTGTGAGACTTTTTCACAGCCTGGTCACATGCAGGGAGCACCATCATGTGTTTTAGGAGCATAAATGACATATCTAATTTCCAGATGACCTATCACACTTTTGAAGGCCCTGGAGCACCAGGACAATGGAATTACCAACAAAATGACCCCATTTTGGAAAGCAAAGACCCCAACGTATATTCCATGATGCATGGGCTGCAGATAGGAACCCACGTATTCTGATGGGCTGCAGATAGGTACTCGGGTACTCTGAGGGGCTGCAGATAGGTACTCGGGTACTCTGATGGGCTGGAGATAGGTACTTGGGTACTCCAATGGGCTGGAGATAGGTACATGGGTACTCTAATGGGATGGAGACAGATACTCAGGTACTCTGATGGGTTGCAGATAGGTACTCGGGTACTCGTATTCGGGTACTCTGATGGGCTGCGGATAGGTACTCAGAGCTGGAGACAGGTACTCGGGTACTCTGTTGGGCTGCAGATAGGTACTTGGGTACTCTGGGCTGAAGACAGGTACTTGGGTACTCTGATGGTCTGCAGATAGGTACTTGGGTATTCTGTGCTGGGGACAGGTACATGGATAATCTGGGCTGGGGACAGGTACTGAGCTACTCTGATGGGCTGCAGATAGGTACTCGGGTACTTTGATGGGCTGCAGATAGGTACTTGTGTACTCTGGGCTGGAGACAGGTACACAGGTACTCTGATGGGCTGGAGATAGGTACTCTGGTACTTTGATGGCCTGCAGATAGGTACTCAGGTACTCTAGGCTGGAGACAGGTACTTGGGTACTCTAGGCTGGAGATAGGTGCTCGGTTACTCTGATGGGCTGCAGATATGTACTCGGGTAATCTGATGGGCTGGTGACAGGTACTCCGGTACTCTGATGGGCTGGTGATAGGTACTCGGGTACTCTGATAAGCAGGTGACAGATACTCGGGTATTCTGATGGTGTCATGGGTCTGCCACCTAAGGGTTAATTTAGTCCAGACTAATTTCAGTGATTGGCAACAGGCTGCCTTATTTAAACACCTCAGCAGCACTGTGTCTTTACTGTCTGATCTTCAGCTTCCTGTGTCCCCTGCTTCCGTTTACCTGCTTCTGTGATTGATCTCCTGTATGACCCGGCTTGACTTTTGGACTTCCCTTGCTTTCTGCCTGCACCTGACCTCGGTCTAACCTCTGACCTTAAACCTACCTGCTCATTTGGATTCCACGCCGCCCGCCAGTTGTTGACCCGGCCTGTGAACTTACCCGTTTGCCTGTGGGCTTTGCTTCAGCATCTCCCGTCTGAGCTCTACCAGCCTCCTTACCTCCGCTTAAATCCACACCCCTCTGAACTATGTACCGTCTGACAGATCCGACTTCTGGGTGTGCGTGAGTGTGGACTAGAGTGTTCCAGCCTTCAGCCTGTCTGCTGTTCAGATCCTCTGTCTCCTCTATAGTATCTGGGACCTTGGAGCTGCCAGTCCAACAGTTGACCCCCCAGGCCCTCATACCATTCTGCTCTCCAGTGTCACCTGTCTGCTCTACCAGGGGCTGCGAGTCAGATACGTAAGGGAGGCTTCTTCACTATCAGGCTCATCAGTCAGGTACATGAGAAGTTGACATCAGACAGCCATGTCTTAGCCCGAGAGAGGAACCTCCCCTATTGGGTTTGACACAAGCTGTTAAGGATCTACAAGAGGGATATACTCGGCTGGAAGAACAAATTAAAATTCTGTCATCTCCTGCCAACCCTCAAGGCGTTACCTCAGCTGGTACCTCATCCGCACTTGCGGTAGTGATGTTACCACCAGAACCAAGGGTACCCATGCCCAAAAGATTTGCGGGGGAACGTAGCAAATACAGAGCCTTTCATAATGCTTGTGAACTCTATTTTGCCCTGCAACCCCACACCTTTTCTCTGGAAGCAACCAAAGTGGGCTTCTTTATCTCCCTGTTGACCGGAGAACCCCAAACCTGGGCACATCGCCTTCTGGAACAAAAGGTCAAAGCATTCACCATGTTCTTTGATGCTATGTCACAACATTATGAGGGCCCCCAGCAGACTGCTACCGCAGAGGCCGTATTACATGCACTTCAACAAGCCCGCAGAGCGGCAGAGGACTACGCGGCCGAGTTCATGCGTTAGAGTTCTGATACCAATTGTTACGATACGGTTCTTCGTTACCAATTTCAGATGGGACTATCTGATCCTCTAAAAGATGAGCTGGCACGAAAAGGGATACCCCAATCTCTGGATGCACTTATTAACTTGTCAATTCAGATTGACCGACGCCTAAGGGAACGTCACTCTGAAAGATCCACAGGCCAATATCGGCCAACTTGGATGCTACCTAAAGTTCCCAGTTCCTCCAGCCAGACTCCTCCTGCTCCAGTCGCCCTGGCCTCGCACACCTCTGAACCCATGCAGTTGGGCTTGCTTCATCCCTCTCTCACCATGGAGGAACAACAGCGCAGATGAATTAGTAACCTCTGTATGTACTGTGGGGAACCCGGGCATTATGTGAGGTCCTGTCCTGCAAAGATGCGTAAGCGCCTTTCAATCTCTTCAATGCATGTCCCTGTTTTACCTAACCAAGCCTCTCATTTTGCTCTCCCCATCATGTTACAGCTCCCAGGAAGGAGTTTCCTGGTTATCATAATTGATTCCGGAGCCTGCAGCTGCTTCATTGATTTGACGTTTGCAGGACTAGCCGTGCATCTTGATGATGGCTCCGTCATTAAATCCGGTCCGGTCACACAGGAGATGGTCCCTTTGCTTACTATCATTGCTTCCCATCACCAAGAGTTTTTCCGCCCGGATGCCATTTCATCACCTCTGTTCCCTATCATCTTAGGTATGCCCTGGCTGCAGGCCCATAACCCCCACATTAACTAGGCCACTGGAGAAATCAAATTTCCTTCAAGCTATTGCCAGCAACATTGCCTGCAAGAAGCCTTAGTCAACCCCTCACCCTTACTCTGCCTTGACACAGACCTTGAATTACGACAATCAATCCCAGTGGCATACAACTATTTCCTGGACGTATTCAGTAAGAAGGGTGTAGAGACCCTCCCTCCTCATAGATCCTACGACTGCCCTATTGAACTGTTACCAGGGGCTGAGGTTCCTGTCAGAAGGATTTTCCCTTTAACCGAGCTTGAATTGGGCATGCTAAAGGACTATATTGATGACAACCTAAGAAAAGGGTTTATTAGCCAATCTACCTCTCCGGCTGACGCAGGCATCTTTTTTGTTGAAAAGAAGGACCATTCACTACGCCCCTACGTAGACTACAGAGAATTGAACAAGATTACTGTAAATAACCGTTATCCACTGCCTCTGGTGCCCAAACTGTTTCAGAGACTGGGAGACGCAGTCATCTTCAGTAAGCTGGATTTCCGGGGAGCATACAATCTAATCTGTATTGGAGAAGGAAATGAATGGAAAACGGCTTTTTGTACTCGATTCGGGCACTTTGAGTACCTAGTCATGCTTTTTGGTTTATGAAATGCACCGGCCACCTTTCAGCACTTTGTCAACTACATTTTTCGTGACTATCTGGACTTGTACGTCACCGTGTACCTGGATGACATCCTGATTTTCTCCTCAGTAGATGACCACCGTAGACATGTCTGAAATGTGCTAATCCGACTACGGCAGCATGGCCTCTACGCCAAACAAGAGAAGTGCGAATTTGAACTTCAGTGTATCCAGTTCTTAGGTCTGATCATCTCTGTTTAAGGCATCAAGATGGACCCTCAGAAAGTAACCGCCATCTTAGATTGGCCAGCTCCTGTGGACAGGAAGGGGGTTCAACGCTTTATCGGGTTTGCCAACTTCTACCGGAAGTTTATTAGGGGGTTCTCTGCTATTATCGCCCCCATTACCGAACTAACTAAACAAGGAACCTGATTCCGCTGTTCTCCCAAAGCGCAATCGGCATTTGAAGCCCTCAAGAAGCTGTTCACTTCAGCACCCATCTTGAAGCACCCTGACCCTGCCTTACCATTTGTTATTGAAGTTGACGCCTCAGAAGTTGCAGTGGGGGCTGTGTTGTCTCAATGGCAAGGAGCAAATTATCAACAGCGGAAAGAAATTATGATGTGGGAGATCGTGCGCTTTTGGCCATCAAGGCCGCGTTAGAAGAATGGCTTTATTTAGTGCAGACTAATTTCAGTGATTGGCAACAGGCTGCCTTATTTAAACACCTCAGCAGCACTGTGTCTTTGCTGTCTGATCTGCAGCTTCCTGTGACCCCATTTACTTGCTACTGTGATTGATCTCCTGTACGACCCGGCTTGACTTTTCGACTTCCCTTGCTTTCTGCCTGCACCTGACCTCGGCTCACCTCTGACCTTGAACCTACCTGCTCCTTTGAATTCCACGCTGCCTGCCAGTTGTTGACCCGGCCTGTGAACTTACCTATTTGCCTGTGGGCCCCGCTCCAGCATCTCCCGTCTGAGCTCTACCAGCCTCCTTACCTCTGCTTGAATCCACACCCCTCTGAACTATGTACCGTCTCCAGATCCAACTTCTAGGTGTGCGTGTGTGTGGACTCGGGTGCTCCAGCCTTTAGCCTGTTTGCTGTTCGGATCCTCCTACCAGCTGATTGTCTTCTCTATAGTATCTGGGACCTTGGAGCTGCCCATTCAACAGCTGACCCGCCAGGCCCTCATACCATTCTGCTCTTCCGTGTCACCTGTCTGCTCTACCAGGGGCCGCGAGTCAGATACGAAAGGGAGGCCTTCCTCTGCACTCATCAGTCAGGTATGTGAGAAGTTGACAGATGGGAACTCGCAGATAGGAACTCGAGTACTCTGGGCTGGGAGACAGGTACTTGGATACTCTGAGCTGGACACAGGTACTTGCGTACTCTGATGGGCTGTAGATAGGTTCTCGGGTACTTTGATGGGCTGGAGATAGGTACTCGGGTACTCTGATGGGCTGCATATAGGTACTCAGATACTCTGGGCTGGAGACAGGTACTCGAGTACTCTGGGCTTGTGACAGATACTCTCGTACTCTGATGGGCTGGTGACAGTTACTCGGGTACTGTGATGGGCTGGAGATAGGTAGTCGGGTTATTTGATGGGCTGCGGATAGGTTCTCAGGTACTCTGGGCTGGAGACAGGTACTCTGATGGGCTGCAGATAGGTACTCTGGTACCATGGGCTGGGAGACAGGTACTTGGGTACTCTGAGCTGGAGACAGGTACTCGGGTATTCAGATGGGCTGGAGACAGGTACTCTGATGGGCTTGTGACAGGTCCTCTTTATTTGGGGGGAAATCGGGGCACATCACTGTACTGCTGCAGCACTTTTTTTCCAGGTCTCCACTTCACACACACTGAGGAGAACCCAGTAACGCCACTACAGCCGTTTGTTGACGTTTGTGACCGACTGTGATTGGACACAGCCAGTCACATGGTAAAGAGCCAATTTCATTGGTTCTTTACTCTGATCAGGGAAGGGCTGTGTTTGAGTGACACACCTCATCCCCGATGGCCATATTACGTGCCACTGGGGGCATGCACAAGCGACGAGAATGAGGACAGCCCATGTGATTTGCTGTGATTGGACACAGCCAGTCATGTGGTAAAGAGCCATTTTCATTGGCTCTTTACACCGATCGAGGATTGGCTGTGTCCCAAGGGACACGCCTTCTCTTATCGCCACACTAAGCGCCCCCAGGAGCAGCGAGAATGGGGGGACGTCATATGACGCTCGCCTGGGGAGACAGAGTGTTCCTGCCGTCGTCATTTTACTATGCGCCGGTAGGAAACGGGTTTAACCACTGAAGAAGTAGCATTCTAGAAGGCACTGCTCTGTCCGCTTTTTGTTTTTACAACTTAAAGTGGTAGTAAACCACACTTTTTTTTTTTAAACCCTGCAAGACAATTGCCTAATGTACTAGTATGCACTGCACACTAGCACATTATGGAATGAAGCCTTCCAATGGTGACCTGTCGCCCCATCAGGGCTTCCGGCTTCCATCTTCACCTGGTCTTCCTTCTGGGTTTGCATCCTCCGGCCATCTGGCCGCGCCGCAATCACATCACTCGGCATGGGTATGCTGTCCCCTTAGAGTGCATACGCTGGTGACATCACTGGCTGCATGTAGTGTGAATATGCATCATGCAGGTTTTGGAGATATTCACTGTACCTAAGGGTAATCCTTAATATAGGCTTACCTGTAGGTACAAGTAAAAACAAAAAAAAAAAGGGTTTACTTCTACTTTAATTACATGCTATTAATTCATTTATGCTAATTTTTTTCCACTAAAATAGAGTTACCTTTTAAGGCAGAACTGTCGGAGAGGTAGCGTACAGGGCAAGCAGTTGACTATACATAAACTGCAGTGCTGATTATTTCCAGCAGGGGGTGTTAAGGTACACCCTTAAAGAAAAGCATGCCTAGACTGAGTAGGGAGGGACACAGTCCATTTGCGATAGCATTGGTGACAGAACTATTAGCTGTCTCTGATAGCTAAATACAGAGCTAAAAAGGGTGATCACTATACATTCTGTAGCAGAGAATTAGTTAGATTTAGTGCTCCCTTAAAGTAGAACTAAAGGCAAAACTTATTTTTTTCATTTCGGATAGAGTGCAGGAGGGTTTTAACCTGTCAGTTTTTTTTTTTTCTATTGATGAACCCATTGGGGAGATTTCCCTTCACTTCCTGTCCCATAGCCACAATAGAATTTGAATGGAAATCCCTCCAAAGTGAGGGAATGCCTGGTTGTCACCAGAACTAGTGTCCCCATTGGAACATTTCTTCTCTACTGGTGACAACCCAAAATGTGTGACTTTCTTTTTAACCACTTGCCGACCGCCGCACGACTATCTACGTCGGCGGTCAGCCCCTCACAGGCAAACTAACGTAGGGCTACGTTGCTTGCTTGTGAGGGTCTAGGGATCGAGCGCGCGCCCCCGGAGGCGCGCTCCCGCGTGGTCACGGACCCCCCCGCGCGTGTTACCAGCGGACCCGATGTCCGCCGGCCACTCGGCGATCGGCGGGGGAGAGGGAGAATGTCAGGCAGCTTGTGTAAACAAGCTGCCTGTCATTCTCCTCGCTGTAAAGACACTGATCACATGGATCTACTATGTAGATCCGTTGATCAGTGTCCTTACAGCTCAAGCCACAGCCAATCACAGTAGAAAGCACGCCCCTAGGGACACACACAGCCCCTCCCTCCCAAATAAAGTTAACCCCTTCACTACCAGTGTATTTTTACAGTAACAGTGCATATATATAGCACTGATTACTGTAGAAATGTCACTGGTAACCCCAAAAGTGTCAAAAATGTCAGTCAAGGGTCCGATCTGTCCGCCGCAATGTCGCAGTACCGCAAAAAAAATCGCAGATCGCCGCCATTACGCGTTAAAAAAAAAAACAACAAAAATGACAAAAATCTTTCCCTTTGTTAGTAAACGCGATAACTTTTGCGCAAACCAATCAAAATACGCTTTTTGCAATTTTTTTTACCAAACATAGGTAGCATAAAACAAACTGGCCGAAAATGTTAAAAGATTTTGATTTTTACATTTTTTTTGGGGGGAATTTCATATAAAAAAATGTGAAAAATATTGCTATTTTTGCAAAATTGACGCTCTTTTTTTGTTTATAGCGCGTGATCAAAAAATCGCACAGGTGATCAAATACCACCAAAAGAAAGCTCTGTTCGTGGGAAAAAAAGGACGCCAAATTCGTTTAGGTACAGCGTCGCACGACCGCGCAATTGTCCGTTAAAATCACGCAGTGCCGAATCGCAAAATACCCCCTGGTCGGAATGGGGGTAAAATCTTCCGGGGCTTAAGTGGTTAAGTTGGCAGGTTTGTGTCCAGGCTCGGGGGCCTTGGGGTTCGGCATCGGGAGCTGGAGGATCAGTCCACCTGCTATTGGAGGGGTGATGGTGTGGGCACAGATATTTGGGCTTTGGACCTTCAGGAAGGGGTGCTGAGGGCGCTGCAGGTGTGGAGGGATTCGCTTTAATGAAGTGTCACTAAAGCTCTTGTGGCGGGTCAGGGGGTCTTTGGGGGGTCAGTGATTACTTACATTTTACCTAATGGTGTGGGACCATCTAGGGTATGGCGTTCCTCATTTGGTTTGTGGTCATTCTCCCAGGAGCTAGGTCCCCTGGGGGGGGGGGGGGGGGGGATGGGAAGTATGTGTGAGGTCATAACGTCTTCGAGCCGGTTGGGGTGCAGCTGAGGACATGGACGATTACAGTTAAAATTGTGCCTTAAGGACACCCAAAGACCCCTTGTTGTTGGGCATTGTTAGAAGTTCATTGTTGAATTTTGTACTTATTGTTATGGTAAATGAGATGTTATTTATTTTTTGGTTAATAAATTGGCTGCTGTGGCCGTTTTAAACCCATGTCACGTAGTATGTGTCTTTATTCTAGTGCTTAAGGACCCAAGTTGACGAATCCTTTAGTCATGAGATATCACAGACTTACCAGCTAGCAGAGTCAGTAGGTGATCTGATTTTCCCCTACTGTAAGTGATTCTACCCCCCCCAAAGAAAAAAAAAAGAAAAAAATATATACTGTATGTATCCTCCTAAATACTGTATGTTAACTGTATGTGCTGTTATTTTTAAAAATGTTCAGTAATGGAGAATACCGGGTTATTCTCCTGTTCTTAGTGCTTCCCCCTTCCTGGTGGCAATGATCCACAAGCTCATAGAGCCTCTGCAGTGTTGCCATGCGCATGCTCCCCATTCATCTGAGTAAGTAGGCTGTGTATTATTATACGCAGCTTACTTACTAGGCCATATGATCATGGTTCTCATCCCGTCAACTCGGACCAAGTTTGGGGCGGAGTGAAACTAACAGCGTGTCAAATGTCACGTGGCATCGCTTTAGCTATTACACACTCTGCCTTCCAGGTTATTCAGAGTAATGTGCAGGTTCAGTCCGACATGTGCTCCGACCCCCAGGTGGATCAGGTGTTTGACTGATAGCGTACTCTTCTCTGAATGTTTTGGAAGAGGGGGGAATGTGATAGCTAAAATGACGTCACATGACATGTGACGCTCTGTGGTTTTAGCTCTGCCCCAACCTGGTTGGTGCTGCTTTGAAAAAAAAAAAAAAAGGTAGAAACACCTTTTTTTTTTAAACAATCACATTTGTGGCAGTTGGTGTTCCTTAGCTATACAAGGGGGGCAGATAACATGAGTTTGGTAACACTTGGTCCCCTCCCTGCTCCAACCCTTTGATTGGACAGTGAAGGTACAGCAGAAGCACAGTGATGAGTCACCCCTCTGCTCACTCTCCTCTTATCCAGTAAAAATGTTCCTTAGCAGCCTATATGCATTGTAATACACAAGGACAGTGTCAGGAGCATGTAAATGCTCCTGTTCATTCACAGCTAATGGTTTCTTTGCAGCATCCTGGTTTTGGTTGTGATACTGTAACGGAACTGCGACCCACACTGAGTTTGAGTGCTTCCTTCAGTATACCGCTCCAGTCTGAACATAGATATCCAATATCATACCTGCCTATTGCAACCAAGAACGAGATAGCACTCGTTTCAGCTGCAAAATCTGGAAACTCCTTTATTGAACAAAAATACAAACTTTTTATACACTTGAGGTATGTCAGTCACTACATGAACAATGACCCGAATATTTACCCAAAACATCACACAATGGTTTAGATAACAAGGTAGGACTGACTCATGGCTAATCCCCCTCTAGCAACTACTTTAGCTGACAAGGATATCATTAACATGCTAATTAACTTAGCACTTAAACCAGCCTTGGTGGAGTACATGGAATCAACATAATCAACAATGTGTGGAAGACAGGTGGTTGATCTTCTGCTATAAGTCTTACTGTCTTGGGGAGACATGATTGCACTTGAATCCAAAGTGACATTACTCCAAGGGCCCCAGATATAGTGTCTGTCTTTCATTCCCAGTGACGGTGAGTACCGTCACATATCTTCCCCCCCAAAGGTAGACTAACCAGGTACCTGTTCTCCAATCGGTCTGTGTCTGAGTTAGTTGGGTAACAAGTCCCAAAGAGTCAATCCATCCTGGCAGCCTCCTTGACAAAGTTACACATAGTTTGTAAGTTTTTCCTGGTAGGGCGCATGGAGCTCTCATAGCCGATCAGTCTGAGGAAGTCTGGTTTGGGCAGGCCAGACTGGGCTTCTCGCTCACCCTGTGCCCCTAATAAGACATAGGAGGGGCCTAGGCAGGGCTGGTGCAAGGATTTTTGACACCCTAGGCAAAACCTGATTTTGCCTGCCCCTGGCTCCACCCCTGACCCCACCCCCTTTGCCCTGCCCATGAGTGCGGTATGCTTATTGTGGAAGGATTCAAGAGTGTGTTTCGTACATAGTGCAAGGTTCAGGGGTGCATTTCATACAGGGTGTAGAGTTCAGAAATGCATTGTACAGGGTGCAAGGTTCAGAAGTGTGTTTCAAACAGGGTGCAAGGTTCAGGAGTGCGTTTCGCACAGGGTAAAAGCTTCAGGAGTGCGTTGTACAGAGTGCAAGGTTCAGGAGTGCATTTCCTACAGAGTGCAAGGTTAAGAAGTGCATTGTACAGAGTGCAGGTTCAGGAATGCATTGTTCAGAATGCAGGTTCAAGAATGCATTGTACAGAGTGCAAGGTTCAGGCAAGCATTGTACAGAGTGCAGGTTCAGGAATGCACTGATCAGAGTGCACGGTTCAGGAATGCATTGTACAAAATGCAGGTTCAAGAATGCATTGTACAGAGAGAATGGTTCAGAAAGTCATTGTATACTGTGCACTGTTGAGGAATGCATTGTACAGAGTGCAGGTTCAGGGATGCATTGTACAGAGTGCACTGTTCAGGAATGCATTATACAGAGTGCACTGTTCAGGAATGCATTGTACAGAGTGCACTGTTCAGGAATTTGTTAAACTGCAAAGACACCAATGAATTAAACATTGCACACTTACATCCTAAAATCTTGATTAGCAGCATACAGGAGCCGAGGGAAGAATAAAAAAAAAAACAACAAAAATGACAAAAATCTTTCCCTTTGTTAGTAAACGCGATAACTTTTGCGCAAACCAATCAAAATACGCTTTTTGCAATTTTTTTTACCAAACATAGGTAGCATAAAACAAACTGGCCGAAAATGTTAAAAGATTTTGATTTTTACATTTTTTTTGGGGGGAATTTAATATAAAAAAATGTGAAAAATATTGCTATTTTTGCAAAATTGACGCTCTTTTTTTGTTTATAGCGCGTGATCAAAAAATCGCACAGGTGATCAAATACCACCAAAAGAAAGCTCTGTTTGTGGGAAAAAAAGGACGCCAAATTCGTTTAGGTACAGCGTCGCACGACCGCGCAATTGTCCGTTAAAATCACGCAGTGCCGAATCGCAAAATACCCCCTGGTCGGAATGGGGGTAAAATCTTCCGGGGCTTAAGTGGTTAAGTTGGCAGGTTTGTGTCCAGGCTCGGGGGCCTTGGGGTTCGGCATCGGGAGCTGGAGGATCAGTCCACCTGCTATTGGAGGGGTGATGGTGTGGGCACAGATATTTGGGCTTTGGACCTTCAGGAAGGGGTGCTGAGGGCGCTGCAGGTGTGGAGGGATTCGCTTTAATGAAGTGTCACTAAAGCTCTTGTGGCGGGTCAGGGGGTCTTTGGGGGGTCAGTGATTACTTACATTTTACCTAATGGTGTGGGACCATCTAGGGTATGGCGTTCCTCATTTGGTTTGTGGTCATTCTCCCAGGAGCTAGGTCCCCTGGGGGGGGGGGGGGGGGATGGGAAGTATGTGTGAGGTCATAACGTCTTCGAGCCGGTTGGGGTGCAGCTGAGGACATGGACGATTACAGTTAAAATTGTGCCTTAAGGACACCCAAAGACCCCTTGTTGTTGGGCATTGTTAGAAGTTCATTGTTGAATTTTGTACTTATTGTTATGGTAAATGAGATGTTATTTATTTTTTGGTTAATAAATTGGCTGCTGTGGCCGTTTTAAACCCATGTCACGTAGTATGTGTCTTTATTCTAGTGCTTAAGGACCCAAGTTGACGAATCCTTTAGTCATGAGATATCACAGACTTACCAGCTAGCAGAGTCAGTAGGTGATCTGATTTTCCCCTACTGTAAGTGATTCTACCCCCCCCAAAGAAAAAAAAAAGAAAAAAATATATACTGTATGTATCCTCCTAAATACTGTATGTTAACTGTATGTGCTGTTATTTTTAAAAATGTTCAGTAATGGAGAATACCGGGTTATTCTCCTGTTCTTAGTGCTTCCCCCTTCCTGGTGGCAATGATCCACAAGCTCATAGAGCCTCTGCAGTGTTGCCATGCGCATGCTCCCCATTCATCTGAGTAAGTAGGCTGTGTATTATTATACGCAGCTTACTTACTAGGCCATATGATCATGGTTCTCATCCCGTCAACTCGGACCAAGTTTGGGGCGGAGTGAAACTCACAGCGTGTCAAATGTCACGTGGCATCGCTTTAGCTATTACACACTCTGCCTTCCAGGTTATTCAGAGTAATGTGCAGGTTCAGTCCGACATGTGCTCCGACCCCCAGGTGGATCAGGTGTTTGACTGATAGCGTACTCTTCTCTGAATGTTTTGGAAGAGGGGGGAATGTGATAGCTAAAATGACGTCACATGACATGTGACGCTCTGTGGTTTTAGCTCTGCCCCAACCTGGTTGGTGCTGCTTTGAAAAAAAAAAAAAAAAAAAAAAAGGTAGAAACACCTTTTTTTTTTAAACAATCACATTTGTGGCAGTTGGTGTTCCTTAGCTATACAAGGGGGGCAGATAACATGAGTTTGGTAACACTTGGTCCCCTCCCTGCTCCAACCCTTTGATTGGACAGTGAAGGTACAGCAGAAGCACAGTGATGAGTCACCCCTCTGCTCACTCTCCTCTTATCCAGTAAAAATGTTCCTTAGCAGCCTATATGCATTGTAATACACAAGGACAGTGTCAGGAGCATGTAAATGCTCCTGTTCATTCACAGCTAATGGTTTCTTTGCAGCATCCTGGTTTTGGTTGTGATACTGTAACGGAACTGCGACCCACACTGAGTTTGAGTGCTTCCTTCAGTATACCGCTCCAGTCTGAACATAGATATCCAATATCATACCTGCCTATTGCAACCAAGAACGAGATAGCACTCGTTTCAGCTGCAAAATCTGGAAACTCCTTTATTGAACAAAAATACAAACTTTTTATACACTTGAGGTATGTCAGTCACTACATGAACAATGACCCGAATATTTACCCAAAACATCACACAATGGTTTAGATAACAAGGTAGGACTGACTCATGGCTAATCCCCCTCTAGCAACTACTTTAGCTGACAAGGATATCATTAACATGCTAATTAACTTAGCACTTAAACCAGCCTTGGTGGAGTACATGGAATCAACATAATCAACAATGTGTGGAAGACAGGTGGTTGATCTTCTGCTATAAGTCTTACTGTCTTGGGGAGACATGATTGCACTTGAATCCAAAGTGACATTACTCCAAGGGCCCCAGATATAGTGTCTGTCTTTCATTCCCAGTGACGGTGAGTACCGTCACATATCTTCCCCCCCAAAGGTAGACTAACCAGGTACCTGTTCTCCAATCGGTCTGTGTCTGAGTTAGTTGGGTAACAAGTCCCAAAGAGTCAATCCATCCTGGCAGCCTCCTTGACAAAGTTACACATAGTTTGTAAGTTTTTCCTGGTAGGGCGCATGGAGCTCTCATAGCCGATCAGTCTGAGGAAGTCTGGTTTGGGCAGGCCAGACTGGGCTTCTCGCTCACCCTGTGCCCCTAATAAGACATAGGAGGGGCCTAGGCAGGGCTGGTGCAAGGATTTTTGACACCCTAGGCAAAACCTGATTTTGCCTGCCCCTGGCTCCACCCCTGACCCCACCCCCTTTGCCCTGCCCATGAGTGCGGTATGCTTATTGTGGAAGGATTCAAGAGTGTGTTTCGTACATAGTGCAAGGTTCAGGGGTGCATTTCATACAGGGTGTAGAGTTCAGAAATGCATTGTACAGGGTGCAAGGTTCAGAAGTGTGTTTCAAACAGGGTGCAAGGTTCAGGAGTGCGTTTCGCACAGGGTAAAAGCTTCAGGAGTGCGTTGTACAGAGTGCAAGGTTCAGGAGTGCATTTCCTACAGAGTGCAAGGTTAAGAAGTGCATTGTACAGAGTGCAGGTTCAGGAATGCATTGTTCAGAATGCAGGTTCAAGAATGCATTGTACAGAGTGCAAGGTTCAGGCAAGCATTGTACAGAGTGCAGGTTCAGGAATGCACTGATCAGAGTGCACGGTTCAGGAATGCATTGTACAAAATGCAGGTTCAAGAATGCATTGTACAGAGAGAATGGTTCAGAAAGTCATTGTATACTGTGCACTGTTGAGGAATGCATTGTACAGAGTGCAGGTTCAGGGATGCATTGTACAGAGTGCACTGTTCAGGAATGCATTATACAGAGTGCACTGTTCAGGAATGCATTGTACAGAGTGCACTGTTCAGGAATTTGTTAAACTGCAAAGACACCAATGAATTAAACATTGCACACTTACATCCTAAAATCTTGATTAGCAGCATACAGGAGCCGAGGGAAGAATGCAGGCATCAGATAGATAATAAATGAGAGCAGCCTATAGCAGGACATTCAGCAGTATAAACCTCTATCCAGCACAGCCAGGGATTGGTGGGCAAGCCAATGAGTGAGTGTGAGTCCATGAGAGGAGCTGTCAAATTGAAGCTGTGATGTCGGGAAGGACATGGCCAAAGTGTGGGGCTCTGCCCCTTTGTCCCCTGCATAGACAAAACATTCAGAATTTATACACTGGTGGGCGGGGAGGAAGGTGGCAGGGGGTTGGACCAACTACTACATGTGTACCCACAGCTCTGTATAATCAACCTGAATTATACAGAGCTGTGGGTGCACATGCAGTAGTTGGTCCCTCCCCCTGCCACCTTCTTCCCCGACCACCAATGTGTAAACGCTTGCTGTTTTCTCTATGCATGGAACAAAGGGGCGGAGCTCTGCATATTGGCCACACCCTTCCCGACATCAGAATTTCAATTTGACAGCTCCACTCATGGACTCACACACGCTCTCATTGCGGCTGTATGCCCCGCTGGCTTGGGACTGTTGGGACTCAAGGGATGCTACTCCACAACTTGTGGTCTCGTCACAACTCTCTGCGGCCGCCCTTCATACAACAGTGCTGTGCCACCTGAGGCTTGCTGTAGCGCTCAGGCGGCACACAGCATGAAGAGTGCCGCACCGGCCGGCAGCCAGTGCATTACTGATTCCAGGTGCAGAATGCCGGTGCCCCCTGCTAAGTTGCACCCTAGGAGGCTGCCTAGGTCGCCTTACAGGTAGCTCTGGGCCTAGGGAGCCGAGAGAGGGATTTCCCAACCTCTCTAAGGTAAGCTGTGTTCCACGGGCCCCCCAACCAAAGTAACTCCCGTCACATCCCCAGCAAACACCCCTCAAAGAGCAGTGTTCCCTTACAAGACAGGGCCCATAGTCAATAGGCAGGGGGCTAGCCTGCAGTCCCCTCCGAAAGCCCCTGTCTTGAGTGAGTTTGTCACATTTCTCCCCCTTTGGAAGGAGACTAACATAGGAGGAGACCCCAGACGGGTTGAATTCCAAGTTAGTCTGTAGTTCCAGTCCCACAATGCCCATACCCACACAGTACCCCAAACAAATTGTCCCAAACAGAGCATTACTCACCCAGCCAACCTCTGCCTCTTTTATAGAACATACCCGCTGTGGGGGAGAAGCATGGACTGGCCCTTCTCCTGGGAGTCCTTTCAGCCGCTGGAGAGAGGACAGGGTAGCTGGGCTCACTTTGTCATGCTGTTAGGGAGTGACCGCTGCCTTCTCACCCTTGGCTTCAGAACTGCCGCAGGTGTGAAGCAGAGGTCTTGGACCCTCTGTCCAGTTGTCAGTGCTTCTGCTGTAGAAGTTTCTTGTAACTCCACCGTTGCTGCATGCAGGAAATCCCATGTCCATGTCAGTGGTGTAGCAGAAAGGCCAGCTGCCTCTTCTCCCAGAGAGGCTGAAGCTGCTGGTGGTGTTTGGCAGAGCTCAGTGATGTTAGGCCTTGATGTCAGCTGTTCCGCAGGGAAGTAAACTGAAAAGGCAATGGCCTTGCACACATCTTCCTAGGTCACCAATTGTTGCAGGCAGAGGTCAGCAGCGATATGCCTGAATGCCCGCTCTTCTGCTGTAGGCTCACTGGGTTGTTCTTCCTCAGCAGAAAGGTCTATTAAATCCCCAGTCTCTGGAATTGCTGAAAATCCAGGGCACGGGCTGGTGGCACTTGGGCCCAGTGGCAATACTTTGGCAGGTGATTTATCATCCATATCCTCCTTCAATGGAAAGTCAATTAAATCTGTGATCCGTGGTTGGGGAATGAAAATGGCTTCCTCTTCTCCCATACCTTTATCCAGCTGCTGGACAGACGCATTCCTCCATCCAAGCTCGCCCTGTACAGAAACAGGTACATCGAGGTGAGTCAGCATTTGCTGCCTCCGCCATAAGACCTACGCATCCAAAACTGTGGGTGCAGGGGAGCAAAGCACACTATTACTGTGCCACATTGCCGACTCTTCAGCCAGCATTTTTGGACTGTCAGCTGGTACTTCTGGATATTCCCAAGCAAGGGGAGCCCAGCCCTGGCGCTGAGCAGAGTCTAGCAGCCGTCTGTAGGCGATCTCCAGCTCCTATTCCTGAACGGACAGAAACCCCATATCTTCCAGTGCCCAGAGCACTTCTGATATGTTCAGAATCTTTTCTCTGTAATCCATAATTCCCTCTAACCACCACTCCAAATCGCTCCCAAAGTTAGGGTCCCCTGGCAGCTTCCCATACAACAGTCCCAGGCTGCTGTAGCCAAAGTTTTCCGTTGGGCTGTCATCTGCTATCCAAAGGCATTTTTGGGATACATGCCATCGGAGGGCTCTATAGCTCTCTTCCAACCGCATCTCTGCCCAGACCAGCCTGCTTAACTCAGCTGTCTGCTCCTTGTGCGGTGTATCTCCCAAAAACAGCTCCTGCAATCCATACTGTAACCAGTACCTTTTCTGGATGGAGGGGAGGATTTTTCCCTGGTGGCGCTGCTCACGGGCAAGCATTTCCTTCCAGAGATCCAAGCGCACAGAATCATACCATCCTAGCAGGACCTGTTCTGACACTGGTCCCCTGTGCTGTATCTGCATCTCTCGCAACCTCCTTCCGAATTCCTCTTCCATGGCGGCTGGTATCTGTACCTCTCCGCTTCTGCTATTTATAACTTTTTATACACTTGAGAAGTATGTCAGTCACTACATGAACAATGACCCAAATATTTACCCAAAACATCCCACAATGGTTCAGATAACGTGGTAGGCCGGACTCATGGCTAATCCCCCCTCTAGCAACTACTTTAGCTGACAGGGATATCATTAACATGCTAATTAACTTAGCACTTAAACCAGCCTAGGTGGAGTACATGGAATCAACATAATCAACAATGTGTGGAAGACAGGTGGTTGAGCTGATGATATTAGCATCTGCTATGAGTCTTACTGTTTTGGGGAGACATGGACTTGAATCCAAAGTAACATTACTCCAAGGGCCCCACATATAGTGTCTGTCTTTCATTCCTAGTGATGGTGAGTACTGTCACAGATACATTCCCTCTGCCTTTCCACCAGCAGGGTGATTGATGTGGTTAGTCGCTTTGTGGAGATCAAACCTGATTTACTGTAAGCCAGCCAAGCCTGAAGTCTCATGCTTGTGATAGTGTGTGTAATACTGTATGTGCAAGCTCTCTGTCTGTCCTGCTCTGCTGTTTGGATTCTTCTATTTATGACCTTGGATCAAATATCAACTATTCTCTGAACTCTGCCTGCCTTCTGACTATAGATTGACCCAGACTATTCTGAACCTTGCCTGCCTTGTAACTGGACTGTCATTGAACCACTCTGCCTGTCTGCCAATCGCAAGTATCTGCTTGCTGTGTTCAGTTTGCGCCTGCCCTAGTGTGGTGTCCAGACACTATAGCATTGTGTATAAGACCTGGGGGCAACCAAGTAATGATAGGCCTGCTTGCCCTATGGGAAAGGGGGATGCTATAGGTGATAAACACAGAAGCTAGCTATAGTAGCTGACCACCTGCGTTAGGGGTAAGCGTGACAGACAGCTCCTAGTGAAAGCCATCCTTCTCCCAGTCTAAGCTCTGCTAAACAAGAGGCTGATACCAGGTCAAATTTAGATATTTACATTCATTGCTTTCAAAAATGCATATAATAATTTCTTCTTATATACATATTAGCTTTGGTTGTATTTCTAACTCCCCTGGAATATAACTTTAAGCCTCATGCAAAGAACTGATATGGAAGTTATCATTTAGCATATCTTTATATCATTTGTATGTCTCAGGATATGACCCAATATGCCTTTAAAGCTGTCATTTCATTTTAATCTTGGTCTCATGCCAATCATCGCAGGGCATAGCCAGCTGTTGCCCATAAACACCGTGAAGCTAATTGTTGGTGGGACAGTCGGAGTAGGGTGGAAAAATGAAGCCTGACTCTGACAGCCACACTCTACAATGCATCGTGTCAACAATTTCCTCTATGATGCCATGCTCCATGCTTCACGCATCACAGGCATTCCATAATTTTAATACTATAGATCACCAGATTTAAAGCTTAGGGAAAGCAATAAACAGATGTTATCAAAACCTCATGTTGAGGAAAACACTTGTTCAAAAAAGTAACAACCAGGCCAAAGACTGAAATACTTTACTGAGAAAAATACGGACAGCCACATATATAGATTGTTTCTTTCTGCCCATATATTGCAAGGTATACAGATGTAGCACCCTACGAAGTAGGTGCTAGGTAAAGTATAGTGGGCCCTGGCTGCCTAACAGCAGGGCCATGATTTTCAGCTGGGCTGTCATGTCTCCCAGGTGTAGATGTTGAGACTGGGGAGTCTCCCCAGTGCTCCATGAGAGGGTTCTCATTGGGCAGTGGAGGAAACCCAGCCAATGATGCACTCAGGCCTGTATCTACCCCAGAAAGGCAGATTCTGCCGCACAGCATTCTGGGAGTGGGTATAAGTTTGAGGGGAACACATGACACAGCGTCTTTGGTGGGAAGCAGAGTCCCAGGAGGGAGAGTACGGCTGTCTCTCCTCCTGTCAGCAGGATCGGGTGTCCCAGGCGGCTTGCCTGAGGTGACAGAGGGCTGAGCTGCAGAGAGGATCCAGTGTGCCGAGGACCAGTGGAGCTGAGAGGGGTCCAGTTTCAGGAAAGCATTCCCAATTCGTGAGTACTGCAATCTGCCCCTGGGGGCCTGCCTAGTGAGAGGGGACCACTCCGGTGAAGGTCAGAGGGATCCATGAGCTAGCTAGCTGGTGCAGGAGCAAGTGTAAAGGGGGTGCCAGTATTGACCCTGAAGTGTAGAGGGGGTGCCTAGTGAGAGGACACTGAAGTGTAAAGGGGTTGCCTAGTGAGAGGACCCTGAAGTGTAAAGGGGTGCCTAGTGAGAGGACCCTGAAGTGTAGAGGGGGTGCCTAGTGAGAGGACCCTGAAGTGTAAAGGGGTGCCTAGTGAGAGGACCCTGAAGTGTAGAGGGGGTGCCTAGTGAGAGGACCCTGAAGTGTAGAGGGGGTGCCTAGTGAGAGGACCCTGAAGTGCAAAAGGGGGCGCCAGCGGTTGGGCCCTGAAGTGTTAAAGTGTACAGCGTGCAGTGTACAGTGTTGAGAGTTGCAGCAGCACAAGCAGTTACAAGAGACTACCTCAGTCAAGAAGGACTGGAGGGAGCTGTTTCCAGGACTTTTGAACTAATCAGAGGGTCAGGAGTCTAGTCTCAGTGCAGTCCAGGACTTTTGAGCTAACCTGAGTGTCAGAAGTCAAGTTTAAGTACAGTACCGCAAGTCAGTGTTTTTTTCAAGCGCCAGCAAGCGTTGGTCTGCATCCAGCCAGCGTCAAAGCACCGCTGAAAGGCATTTTTTCCTGCAAAGTGTCCCATTTTTACCTAGTTGAGCCAGAAGAGTATCCCACTCATTCCCTTCTCCCATCCCCAATATCAAATAAACAAAACAAACTAAAGATGGCAGAATGGTCATTGTCTCCAATCTCACAACACTTGGGTATTCTGGAAAACCTGTTACACATTTTATCAACCCAGTACACTCAAAATAGACATTTCAGTTTCATGCAGATGCTACATCAGACGCAAATTTAGTACTACAGTATATTATCCTTTATGATAATTATAAATCACTCTATCAGAAACTTGAACAATTAACATCTTCCCCAGACTTTATGGAACCATAGTGGTTGCAGTATGTCATTAGAACAGGGAGGTTTCATAAAATTGCACACCTTTTGGCATGTTGTTAGACAATCAACATCTGCCTTGACATGTTTCATGGTGATTGGAGAGGAACTTCACCCAGGTTCTCCAAAAGTTAAAGTCAGCATCCACAAGTTAAAACATATAATGTGTGTCTATGACAGCACTGGAACAGTGTATGGTTGGGTCTCACATGGGGGTGATTAAGCCTACTTTGTCCTTCTGGGGGCTCGTAGCCAGTGAAGGTGTGGTGTTGGTGAGACTTGCTGAGGTCTTTGGCTGCTGCCTCCCTGAAATCAATGGAAAGATGCTTTGCGGGATGATCTAGAATGCACTCAGCATAGAAGTTTGTCCCACTAGTGGTCAAATTTTTATTTTATATCTTCATTTACAGGTAATATGAAAAGTAAACACCTTTCAGGAAAAATGCCACCCCCGTCATCAGGACTGTGTGGGTGGATGTGGCCAGAACAGAACCAGAGAACATCTGCAAGTACAACCCTTTAGGTACTATCTGACAGTTGTACTCACAGCTGTTCTCTGGTTCCAGGTCGGTTTTGGCCACATCCACCCATACAGCCATAAAGAAAGGGAAGGCATTTGCCTTGAAATGTATTGACTGTTCATATTGACTGTGAAATAAGGTATACAAAAAACGTCTTCAAATCAACCACACATGTGATGTGACAAACTTCTATAATGGGTGCGCTTCTAAACTTAGAAAAACATGTAGTTAGCAGAAGAAGTCTAATACTATCTTTCTAACACTCAAAGTCTTTAGTGCTGTCTTTGGTCCAGTGTCACCAGCTTCGATTCGGGAGCTGGCTGTAACTTCCTGATCAGCCACAGCTTGCCCCACTGTGCATGCATCGATTTGAGGAAGCTGTCCTGAATCCTCCTGGGATATGTGATGCCATCCCATTGTAATTTCTGTCTGTGATCCCATTAGGTAAATTTACTTCCCCATTTGTTTTGGTGTTTACCAGACCACCAAAATTCAAAGTTCTGAGTTGTCACCAGTACAATTATAGAGCAGAAATCTTTAAATGAGGACTTCCTATTGTGTTTACAGGAAATTAAGAGAAATTTCCACAATGTGGCACAGATGGTAAAAAAACAAAAATTAGATTTTTAATCTTTTCCTACTCTATCCAAAATGTTTTGACTTAAATACAGATATAAACCATTAGTTTATAAACATAAACATGGAAAAAATTATCCAAAATCAATATACTGTAGCTTCCCAAAATGGTTCAGCCTGTTTGAAGGTCCTTTATTACACTGTTAATAGAAGCATCCAATTAATAAAAATCCTGCCACTGCCATTGGTTTGGTATCATATTCCCATGTTATCTTGCCACCACAACAGGGGTCTCTTATGTGGCATAAAACTGAATCCGCACTGGACTGACCATAGTTTTCTTTTTTTATCTTTTTTATTCCACTTTTCTATTATTCAGTTGAAATTCAAAGAGAAATGACTGCTCATAATACTTTATCATTACCAGGATAAAAAGCATTTTCTTTTAGAATTACTTCCAGCTCTGTAGACCAAGTGTATTGTCTATTTTTCCAGGCCTCCATAACGGATGAATCGTCTTATACGGTCTACCTGACATCATTAGCGATTGTAGATATAACCGTTTTAGAGTTTGTTTTGTCTCTTTCCAGGAAGGCAGCGTGCACTTATATGAAAGAAAAAAAAAAGTCCACAGTCCCACGTTTGATGTATCTTCTCAATATTAGACGTACACCTCCTCCTCTTCACCATACAAAGGCCTCCTTGGCTACCATCCAACTCACTAAACTTTTACTGAACTTTCAAACCCGGAGAAGAAAATGAGAAAATTATCAGATGCTTTGTTCTGTCAAGGTTCATTATAGCAATATGGATTATTCATTCTGTGTAGCTTGTGATGCTGAAAAAACACTATTAACATCTTCAGGTGCTGACAAACGTGCACATTGTCTGTAGTGTGCGCTGTCAATGGGTGTCCGAGAATCGAGGAGAGGGCCGAGCCACAAGAAGCATTAGGCATTTTTTTGAAGCACACAAATAATAGGAATAATGAATCACTAGGCAGATTTAAAAAGATTAAAGTTAGAGCTGCTTGTACCTCAGGGGTGGGGCTTCTGTTTAACCTGTGCTTAGCTTGTACAGGGCTGCCAACCTTCCCAGTTGCACCTTTCTTTTGCTCCCGTGGTGCTCCATTTGGGAGTTAAGAAAGGAGACTATAGGTCTATCCTTGATGTCACAGTGTCCAGGACTCTGCCCCATGAGTGGTCAAGGACCAGTACTGTCACATGGGAGGAAGGGGAATCTCATTAGGCACCCCATACATAAAGCCTATCTACCGAGAAAGGAAAAAATGTCCCTAAACTATAAGTGGTAATAGCTCATGTAGATCTAAGGGACTGGAAAACACACTATAACTCACCTAACCCATCTCTTCTGCTGGAAGGTGGCACTTACTTCTTCTCCCCTAACCTTTAACGGTGGACCACCTCTTGGGCTATTGGCCCTGCATTTTATGTGATGATACAGAAAACCTGTGCCTTTCAGAGCATAAGGGACAAGAGGATGGGAGCCTGTGGGAGTGGAGGATCAGGTAATTAAACCCGGCCATACATGGATTGAGTTTCATCTGGTTCAGCAGGGACTCACTGAGATTTGATCCGTGTATGGGAAGGCTGATTGCACCCAAGTCGAACAATTGAACAAGTTGGGTACGAGCCGCTAGCAGTAATCATTGTGTTCTGTTAGCCGGGAAAGCTCCCTGTGCACAGCCCCCCCCCTCACCCCCCGATGTCAGAATAAATTAGTGTCGATGGGGGAATCGAGTGATCCTTCCAGCCATTTGAACTGCTTTTTCTGTCCCCTAGATCGTAACGAGAATTGCAGGGGAAGCCCCACTTCAAGGGATAATTTTGTATTCCTGAGTGTTCAGCTTTAAAAGTATTAGCTGAAGCAATATGTAGCTGTGGAGGCTTAAGAAAAGCCAAGGTTCACTTTAAGAGCATCTGTCATCATTCACAATTCAGGCAGGCAATTTGGAGCAGCAGGAACAATGTCAGGAACATGCGTTTCAGCCTAACCAAGAGACGCAGACAGCAAACTTCTAAGACAGGTAATATGGGTACCCTTTCATATATTAAGGGCAAAACATGTCCTTGCCACATGCGTTTCTATTATTTAAAATATATAAAAAAATTAAATATAAAAAACAGCTATATGTCCACTGCCTGTTTTCATGCAGTTACTGACATCTACAGCACAGCTTTAAACCACTTCAATGAGGGAACACTACAAATAAACATAATTTGCTTTAAGCGGTTGTAAACCCTAGAAGGAAAAAAAAAAAACCTGCAAGACAAAGGCATAATGGGCTAGTATGCATAGCATACTAGCCCATTATGTGTAACTTACCTTAGAACGAAGCCTGACACGGACCCCCGGACATCGCTGTGGGCGCTGCCATGATCCCTCGCCGTCTCTTCCTGGTTCGGCGGCTCCGGCGCGGTGATTTGACGGAAGAGATGGCTCCGGCGCGATGATTGGCCGGAGCCGCGATGACGTCACTCCCGCGCATGCGCGGGAGTGATTTTCCGGCAAGCTCCCGGCAAATTAATTGAAGGTCCCCCCGGACCTTCAGAGCGCATGCGCCGCTCGCGAGAGCGGCTGCATGCACTGTAAATATCTCCTAAACCATGCCGGTTTAGGAGATATTATTTGTACCTACAGGTAAGCCTTATTACAGGCTTACCTGTAGGTAAAAGTATCAAAAAGCGGGATACTACCGCTTTAACCACTTGCCCTCAGGAAGATTTACCCCCCTGCATGACCAGGCCATTTTTATGATACAGCACTGTGTTACTTACCTGGCAACTGTGCGGTAATGCAACGCTGTACCCAAATAAAATTTGTGTAATTTTTTTCCCCCCACAATTGGAGCTTTATTTTTGGTGGCACTTGATTACCTCTGGGTTTTTGTTTTTTTGTGCTAAAAACAAAAAAACACTGCCAATTTTGAAAAAATAATCTTTTTTTATTGTGTGCTATAAAACATATCCAATAAAAAAAATGGAAAAATCTAATTTCTTCATAAATTTTGGCCACTATGTATTCTGCTACACGTTTTTGGTAAAAAAAAAATCCCAATAAGCGTATATTAATTAGTTTGCGCAAAAGTTATAGCGTCTACAAACGATGGGGTACGGCCAAAGTTAAAAAAAATATAAATAATAAGAAAAGAGCTTTTAAAAAATATAAAAATGAAGGAACACTATCATTGTTTAATTGGTATAAAGAATATAACAGAATAGGTAAAAAGGAAATCAAGGAAGCAAAAATTCAAAATGAGCGACAAATTGCAAAAGATAGTAGGACAAACCTCAAAAAATTATTTAAATATATTAATAGTAAAAAGGTTAGGTCTGAGCATGTAGGCCCTTTACAAAGTAATCAGGAGTGGGTGACTGGGGACAAAGAGAAGGCAAATTTATTAAATGCTTTCTTCGGCTTTGTGTATACAAAGGAGCATGGGGGAGCTCATGACCATAATGGGGATGGTAATGACACAGCCCCAAATGATCCACAATGGCTCAAAAGTGATATGGTCCGGAAATATTTAGACAGAATAAGGGTGGATAAAGCGCCTGGACCAGATGGCATCCACCCACGCATCCTAAAAGAATTGAGCGCTGTAATTTCAAAGCCTTTGTTTTTAATTTTTAGGGACTCCTAAAGGACTGGAATAGTACCACTGGATTGGCGTAGGGCCAATGTGATGCCTATATTTAAAAAGGATTCAAAGTTGTTGCCAAGTAGCTATAGACCTGTTAGTTTAACTTCTATAGTCGGGAATATACTAGAGAGTTTCATAAAAGACCACATAGATGAGTTCTTACTGGAAAAAAATATTTTAAGCAACAGACAGCATGGATTCATGAAAGACAGAGGTTTTCAAACAAACCTGATTTCTTTTTTATGAGGAGGTAAGTAAAACCTTAGACAGAGGGGTGGCTGTGGACGAAGTATACTTGCATCTTGCAAAAGCGTTTGACACAGTTACCCACACACGGCTAATGTGTAAGGTAAAGTCTACAGGCTTGGAAAGATCAGTTTGTAAATGGATAGAAAATTGGCTAAAAAGATAGACCTCAGAGAGTAGTGGTTAAGGATTCTTACTCTGAATGGTCTAAGGTTATCAGTGGAGTACCCCAAGGTTCAGTGTTAGGACCCTTACTTTTTAATATCTTTATAAATTATATAGGGTCTGGGATTAAAAGTACCATTTCAGTCTTTGCAGATGACACCAAGCTTTGCAGTGGAATAACTTCCTTACAGGATGTCTCCAACTTACAAGCTGACCTCAATGCACTGTTTCATTGGGCAACAATGTGGCAAATGAGGTTTAATGTTGACAATCGTAAAGTTATGCACATGGGGGCTAAGAATATGCATGCATCATACATACTAGGGGGAGTAGAACTGGGGGAATCCATAGCGGAGAAGGATCTGGGTGTTCTGGTAGGCTTAATAATAGTATGCAATGCCAAGCTGCGGTTTCCAAAGCAAGCAAAGTCCTCTCTTGTATTTACAGAGGCATGGACTCCAGAGAGAGAGATATCATTTTGCCCCTGTACAAATCAAGACCTCATCTGGAATATGCAGTTCAGTTTTGGGCACCAGTTCTCAAAAAGGATATTGGGGAACTGGAGAAAGTGCAGAGAAGGGCAACCAAACTGATAAAAGGCATGGAGGAGCTCAGCAATGAGGAAAGATTAGAGGAACTGAATTGATTCCCTCTTGAGAAGAGGAGATTAAGGGGGGATATGATCAACATGTATAAATACATAAGGGGTCCACATAGTGAACTTCGTGTTAAGTTATTCACTTTAAGGTCAACACAGAGGACAAGGGGGCACTCTTTACGTCTAGAGGAAAACAGATTTAATTTCCAAATACGTAAATGTTTCTTCACCGTAAGAGCTGTGAAAATGTGGTATAGACTCCCTCCAGAGAGGGTTCTGGCTAGCTCAATAGATTGCTTTAAAAAAGGCCTGGATTTTTCCTAGGTGTACATAATATAAATGGGTACTAATATTTATAGGTAAAGTTGATCCAGGGAATATCCGATTGCCTCTCGGGGATCAGGAAGGATTTTTTTCCCCTGCTGTAGCAAATTGGTTCATGCTTTGTTGGGGTTTTTCACCTTCCCCTCTGGATCAACTGCGGTGTATATGGGATTTTGTATATGGGATTGTATGGTTGGCTTTTCTTTACTGTTTTTTTTTTTTTTTGGTTGAGCCAGATGGACTTGTGTCTTTTTTTCAACCTGACTAACTATGTAACTATGTAACATATTGCAATTTTTATTTATTTATTATTTTTTACTGCTAATGATGGTGATCAGAGACTTATAGCGGGACTGCGATATTGCGGTGGACATTCTGACACTAGCTGACACTTTTACACTTTGTGGGAGCCAGTGAAACTAAAACAATGATCAGTAATAAAAATATGCACTGTCACTGTACTAACAACACTGCCTGGGGAGGGGTTAAACATCTATGACGATCAAAGGGTTAACTGTGTGCCTAGCCAGTGTTTTTGTGTATTATGTATGATGTTTTTACTAGGGGATGTGCTTTGCAGGGAAAGAAAATCCATCACATCCCTGCTGCCAAATCAGAGCTCTGCCTTGCTTACATAGACAGAGCTCTGTTCTGTGTCTCTCCTCACTGATCAGCGGGTGCCATCCATTGGATGGACATTCTTTGGCTGGCACCCACTAATTGGCTTGTGCTGTGTCTTATCATGGCCCAGCGGTGGCAGTGCGACAGCAGAAACTACCACATCTAATGTGAACTCTCTGACACTACAGGATTTGTTAGGTCCATCTTGCAGTCTAACTTCTTCTGCTACAATAGGAGAATTCTTTGGTGTTTCCACCTTTTGCAGACTTTTTACTGATATAAAACAAATGGCAAATTCAGCAGGGAGAAAGGGAGATGTGTGTAACTGGGGCAGCAGGTGCACAGATCAGAGATCTCACCAGCAGAGTCCCTGGAGAAATGAGAATGTACCTGTGAAAAGAATAATCATTTTTAGATGTACTGATCCTCCAGATACTCAAAAAAAAAAAAAAGATGTGTAGCTACAGCAAGCTGATTTTAGCACATTGCTGGATCAACTTGAAAATGACCAGTTCAGTGTATAGAAAGTTACAAGATCACTGAATCAAAAAAGCACAAGTCCCTGCCTCCGCTTCTGTCCTAGAACACTGCCCCTTCTGCTGAGGCCAAACTCTCCACCATATTGTGCCCCACTCTATGTTGGCCTCCACACAACATTCCCAGCCCTTGATCTTTATATCCCAAGGAAGGAATGTCCACACACAGGAATAGAATTGCTGCCCTTAACTAATGGTATTTAGGAAAAACAGCCACAGCACATCAACATACAGTCAGGAGTCACTTGACATTACACAGTCAATAATATTTAGTAGACAGTGTGCAGTATTTACATGTGAAAGCATATGCAACACCTTAACCAGCCATCTCCTTTTATCGATCTTCTCCTTTTATCCAGGGTCATTAGTATTCTAGGACTGGGATCTCTGTAGACACCTCCTCCAAATGTACACCTTTCCTGGGACCCTCCAGGGGAATAGCCTCACTCATGGTACTCTTGGCCTGGCCTTACAACCTGCCCCTAGCTCCCACCTTTATAAGGGTCAGGACTCAAGACATTCATAGCCAAGTCTCCTGGGTACAGGTTTACTCTTCCCCGCCTCTAGAACTGTTCAGGTCCTGTGCTGGCTACATCTGTGCTGGTGTGGGGTATTTGGCTCCCATGCCACAAGTGCCTTAAGGCTCCTCCCAACCTAGCTTATAACTAGGCACTGGCTAACTAAAATGGGCCTAGTACCTGATGACACTACTTTGTATGCATCTTCCTACACCTAGGTAGCTTGATGGGCTAGCATTTCAAAATTTACAGTGGAATCCTTGATTCTCTGTAGTGTGGCAGGAATTGGGCACCAGTCACTTTAGAGCTTTCAACAAGGTTTATTAGGCATAATAAACCCAGGGAGAGAGCGTTAGGTCACAGGATATCCAAAAAAATCTTCCAAAAATGACTCCAGGTGTTTCCGCTAGCAACATTCAATACATCAGTGGGAACCTTCAAGCTGAGACCTACAATCTGTATTCTTTAGAATGTTGAGCAGTTTCAGGGAGTGCAATTACCTGTTCAACTCGGCAACTAGATATCCTGCAACGTCCAACTGGCAGTAATTTGTGCCCGGCTCTTCAGGACACTCCCCAGCAGTAAAGCTCCTTCCCCCGCTGTTCCAACAAGGTGCCGGCTTCGCTTCTCCTGGATGTACCCTCCAGCAAGGCAGTGCAAGCCTTTCAGGCCCCAGATCCAGGCCCACTCCTGGCCTCACCCTTACTAGGCAGCAGATCTGGGAGGCAGAGGCCTCCAACACAGCCTCCACTCCAGACAATATCCCAGAAAGCAAGGACAAAAGACCTTTGTTAAAGGTCACACAAAATATTTATGTAGCACTGTCCCCATAGGACTAGCTGTGTGATTACTTTTTTAGCCTCCTCTTATTACCTGCAGATAGTCACTTAGGGACAGTTCATTTATCCATCCTTACTCCCAGTTGCTCCTTACTTAACAAACAGTCCAGGGGTTTTGGTTTTATATTTATTGTGGAACTTGGATGGGAGAAGGGAATAGTGGGATACTCCAACTTGAACTATTCACAGTAGATAAGGACAACTCTCATTTGGCCTCACTGGGTTATTTGTGGAAGCAGACACACTGCTTTAACCATACTGCCACTTGTATGGAAGAATTAAGTCCTCTTGCTCTCTTGCAGCAGACTTGATGCAATTACATTATCTTCAGGACACTCTCTAGCATCTCCTTGACTGACACCCGTCCACTGACTCTTCTAGCAGAAGGGGTGGCCCTCTCAGAAATGGCCTCACTACACAGATCTGTACTCACTGTAGGCAGAATTTAGATCCTCTCCAGTGTCTCCTTTCTAGTGAGCTCTGCAGGACATCTGGGTTCCGCTCCTCTCTAACTTTCCAGCCCTCAGGTCGACCACCTGAGGCCACATGGCAGCTTCTACAGAGGAGGGCAGCTGCCCCCTCCCTCCAGGACCCCGCTCTGCAGCTGGAATATCCCGGGCACATGTGCCCTTGGCATTTATACAGTATCCCAGCATGCACCGAAGCACTTTCCTCTGCCAATCACCAGGGCTGTACTAAATATCTGTGCACTCATTTGTCAGGTTTACTCCCACTGTCCAATTTGCCTCCCTATTGGACCAGTGTGAAACGCTTCAGACAAACTGCACCTGAGCACCATGAGCAGACCTCACTAGCAGATCCTCCTCTCTGGTAGGCAGAGAGCAATATAAATGTACCTGGCAATCTTTCTGATAAGCAGAAAAGATCCAAAAACGATATTCTCTCTTCTAGCACCTACCTGGGAGGGTGCTACATTTATATCCTTCCCGAGCAAACACCACAGGTAATAAACCTCCTACTGGCTGGCCAGGGAGACATACAAATGTACAACTCAGAATTATTGTAGCTACCTAGTATATTACTGGGAACACTGCCCAGCAACAGGCAGAAGCAAACAACAACCTGGGCCTAAAACTCAACAAAAGTAGAACTATAATCATTCAAATCTGAGAATGACTACAGTCTAGCAGCAACACAGAATTTAGGCTACAGACACACCAGCTTAGGGCAGAGCCCCACATTAGGTTTTTGTTCCTGGGTATACACCGATCAGCCATATTTTATTATGTGCACTGACAGGTAAAGTGAACATGTTGTTCTAAAATGTATGTGTTGAAAGAGGAAAGAAACAGGCAAGCATAAGGATTAAAGCTAATTTAAAAAAACTGCAGCTCTTGTGGGATGTTCCTGGTTTGCGGTGGTCAGACCTACCAAAAATGCTCCAAGTAAGGAAAACTGGTGAACCAGCGACACGAGTGGCCAAGGCTCATTGAGGCACATAAGGAGCAAAGTCTGGCCCGTGTAGTCTGATCCAATAGAAGAGTTACTGTAGCTCAAATTGCTGAAAAAGTTAATGCTGGTTCTGATAAAAAGGCATCAGAACACACAGAGCATTGTAGTTTGTTGTGTATGGGGCTGTGTAGCCGCAAACCGGTCAGGGTACCCATGCTGACCCGTGTCCACAGCCAAAAGCACCTACATTGGGCACATGAGCATTAGATCTAGACCACGGAACAATGGACGAAGGTGGCTTGGTCTGATGGATAACATTTCCTTTTACATCATGTAAATGGTCCAATGCGTGTAACCTGGGAATGAGATGGCACCAGGATGTACTATGGGAAGATGGAAAGCCAGTGGAAGCAGATACCACATCATACCTTCAGAAGTTTAGTGGAGTCCATGACTCGATGGGACAGGGCTGTTTTAGTGGCAAAAGGGGGACGTTTTAATATTAGTGGGTGGTCATAATGTTATTGCGGGTGGTTATATTGTTATGCTTAATCTGTGTAGAAATCCTTACATTTCATTATTAACATTCTATAATACTTCAACTTTACCCTTTAATTTTTGAGCCACAAGATGGTACTGCCTTGGAGAAAGCTTAATATTTGCTTCATGGTGGGAACTGGTCTACTATGTCTGGTCCCCAGGTAGGACTTATTGCTGCTGGCTGGTAAAAGAGGTGACAATTATAGTCAGGTACGCTGCATCTTCATTAACATGTACACAGGGCAAACCACACCAAGGAATGTAGGAAAACAAAAGCTTATAATGGGTAGTAATATTAGACTTTGGAAACATTTGTTTTCTTTAATTAGAATCATTAGTGTGCATTGATTTGGAAGAAAGATCAAAGGCCTGACAAGCAATTATTTTAAAGCGTTCTCATGGACAGACAGTACATGTTATTGTAGAATATACTTGGCAGACCAGGATCCATTAAAGGCTATAACATACTTTCGTATTTATTCACTAGGTGTTTTATACAATATATGGTCACATAACTCACTCAGTCTGCCCTTCTGTCTATCTATCAGCATCATTATTGAGGTAATGCACTTATATTATTATTATTATTATATAGGATTTATATAGATAGCGGCGACAGTTTACGCAGCGCTTTACAACTTAAAGGTAGATAGTACAAATACAATACACTTTAATACAGAAGGAATCAGAGGGCCCTGCTCGTTAGAGCTTACAATTTATATTTAGTATTAGGGATGAGCTTCAAGTTCGGGTCGAGGCTAAGTTTGACTTGAAAATCGGTCGTTTGATGAACAAATGCGCTTCTTTGCGGGAAATTTGAGATTCCCATAAAGCACTGCACGCGCGCCACGCATGCAGCACGTTGTGTGATTGGCCAAATCATGCACCCTGACCTTTGGCCAATCAAATGATCTCTGCCATGATTGGACTAAAGGCAGGCTGCCTTTAGCCAATCATGGCTCAGGGGCCAAGTACACGCCCCACACTACATAAAGGCTGCCCGCGCAGCCGCAGCGTGTAGTGTGATTGTGCGGGCGAGGAGACAGGGAGAGGGACACGTGTGAGGCAGGGAGAGAGTAGCTTTTTTTTGGTGTTTGTCAGACAGTGCAGATAGACATTCCTAGCAGTGTAGGGAGGGCCAGGAACGTGTTTCAGGCAGAGAGAGATTTGTTTCTTTGCATTTTGTCAGACAGTGCAGCGATAGTGAGTGATTCCTTCCTAGCACTGTAGGGAGGGCCAGGAACCTGTTTCAGGCAGGGAGAGATTTGTTTCTTTACATCATATCAGTGAGAGTATTGTTCATCTGTCACTTGGGTACATCACATATTTTCAAATGTAATTCCATGAGAGCCATACACTATATTTCAGGGGTCGGGAACCTTTATTTAAGTAAGTAACGCAGTGACGAATTGCAAAAAATGGCCTGGTCATTAAGGGCATAAAACCTTCTAGGGCTGAAGTGGTTAAAGGAGCTGAAATATTAAAGTTGACTTCCCCTGTTCACACTGGTGCGATTTGCAGGGCACGACAAATGGAAAGGAGAAATAACCTTCGCGCAAACAGAAAGTGGATGTATAGCCCATATGTGCCAAAATGTCAATGTCTGGGGAAATGTTATTAAAAAATTCCACTGTATATATGGCTGCAGGCCTGCAGCACTTCTTCAGTGAGGGTATTGGGATCCTCTGTAAACTGTGAATAAAAGATAAAAATGAAGGTGCAGGCTAGCCTATAATTTTTTTCTTTCTGTGCTTCCCTGTCTCAACTTAGTAATTGCAAATTCTCTTTCTGAAAGAGTATTTGCAATTACTTGAGACAGGGGAAGCACAGAACGCAATATATTTACTCTGACTGACTGAGCTGTCGCTTCAGGACCTCCCTCGGCTCTACGCTGAGCCCCGCGCTGCCGCCTGGAGAAGAGGGAGGTGGCCAGTGGTGGGTGGAGTAAATTTAGGAGCGGAGGAGGAATTTGACCATTGCACTCGCTCTCCCGCTGTCACGTGACAAAGCTGACGTCACGTGACATCACTGGTTGCTAGACGCTAAGCGGCATACTAGCAACCAGTGTGGCCACAGCGCGCAGGCATGGACTCGATTCGGGGCTAATAATGATATACTCATAGCAGGAGACCCTATTTGTCTGCAAGCCAGATGCAGCCATCAAAAGAGCCATGTCTGGCTCGCGAGCCATAGGTTCCCGACCCCTGTTCTATAGGATTATAGATTACATCAAATATCAGTGAGAGTATTGTTCATCAGTCACTTGAGTACATCCTATAAGCATCAGAGATCTTCTATAGGATTATAGATTACATCAGATATCAGTGAGAGTATTGTTCATCGGTCACTTGGGTACATCCTATAAGCAGCACAGATCTTCTATAGGATTATAGATTAGATCAGATATCAGTGAGAGTATTGTTCATCGGTCACTTGGGTACATCCTATAAGCATCACAGATCTTCTATAGGATTATAGATTACATCAGATATCAGTGAGAATATTGTTCATCAGTCACTTGGGTACATCCTATAAGCATCACAGATCTTCTATAGGATTATAGATTACATCAGATATCAGTGAGAGTATTGTTCATCGGTCACTTGGGTACATCCTATAAGCAGCACAGATCTTCTATAGGATTATAGATTACATCAGATATCAGTGAAAGTATTGTTAATCGGTCACTTGCGTACATCTATAACCACCACAGCTCATCTATAGGGCTATAGATTACATCATATTAGGTCATTGAGTATCTATTGGTCAGTTGCGTATACCCTATATTGATCTGTAACAACATTATGTCCAAAAGGCCGACAATGAGAGGCTGACACTCACAGGCCACGAAAAGAGGGCAAGCAGCCTCTGTGTCCATTGTGAAAAGGGGTGGTCACAGTTGACATAGCGCATCCCCTTCAGGTGGGGCACGCCCCCGTCCTTTATTTACGGTGCTATTCAGCCACAACATGTGGAAGAGTTGGTGGAGTGGATCAATAAGCCATCCTCATCCTCCTCGTCCTCTGACACCCATGCTCACAGTAGTTTGCCTTTCACCGCAGCTGCCAAAGCGGCCCGTTCCACAGGCTCCTTCTCCACAGCTACTCCTTCTGTCGCCCCGCCATCATGCATGGAAGAGTCACCTGAACTATTTGATCATAGTGTCAGTGACATGCTGCTGGAGGATGCGCAGCAATTTGAAAGCTGTGATGTTGGTTCGAAGGTTGATGAAGGGAATAACGTAAGCATAGAGAGAGGGGGCGACAATGAAGTACAAGAAACCAGTAGTCATGTTGCCACAGCTGAAGCATATTGCCAAGTTTGCTCCAGTGACGAGAAGGGAGGGGATAATGAGGTCACCGACTGTACTTGGGTGCCTGACAGGATAGAGGAGGAGGGCGAGTATGAGGGAGACGCACAACTCCAATGAGGCAGGATGTGCTCAAGGGGCCGCCATAGCAGTAGCCAACCTATTGCGTCAGAGCACAGAGCTCCACAGGTTCAGGGTGCTGCAAAATCCCTGTGGACTCCCAAAAGTTCACCAGATCAAAACAAGCATATAAGTGTAGCACCACCCCCGCAGGAGCTGCTGATTATATTATTGGGTCTACACCCTGCCTAACAACCCAATCAAATTGGCTCGATCCCTCCTCAGGCACAACTGACCCAGAATAGGACTGGACTATCAAATGGATACACAGATTGGAATACAATACTTCACTATGCAACAATACCTTGTTACCTTCTTGAATGGTAGTCCTTCTGGGTGACACAATGGAACAACGCACAGGATTGTAATTAACCAAACTTAGTTTACTATATATCAAATTGAATAGGGGAGATACAATACAATACAATACAAGTCCATAAAAGGTTATTTAAAACAGCTTTAAAAAGGTAAAAGAATACCCCCACACTCCTCCTGCATTAAGGCTAGACACAGTACCAGGTAGGTAGGCCTATCTGAGTCCCTCCCCCAGAGTTCTCTTCTTTCTTGTTGATCTTCGCTAGCAAGGTTATTGAATAGAGCTCATTTGTAATCCAGATTAGGAATAAAGATCAAGAGAGAGAAAAACAACGAGCTGTTAGTTGTCACCGCAGGGTGTCTGCGTAACTGAGCAATAACTTCTGCGAGAGAGATAAGCCTCTGGCGACTCCTTTACAGACCTTATTGTTTGTCTATGAGTCTCCTGAGAAAGTATGCTGATAAACCCCGGGGTTTTATCACCTCCTGTTGCGCTACCGCTATCTGTAGATATAACTATCTCGTTGGCAGATAAAGTCAGTTATTGGGCATGTGCCCTCTCACCAACAGAAGTTTCTCCTTCGCGCGCTTCCACTGCGGTCTCAGTCCTGTGGCTATATGCCAGCCGCGGGAGGTCCTTCTGGCGGATGACTTCCGGTCTCTACAAACAGCAGTATGACCTCCAGGAATGTGCCTCGTGCTTGAGATGGGACGGTTCCACGTCGTCCCTCCAGGCTAAGAGGCTCTGGCCCAATATCCAGTGTCAGTCCTTCACTCTCGCTCGCTGGTTCCTCAGAGTCCAGCGCAGAAAGGCGCCCCCTTCGCGCGCTTCTCTCTTCCTTTAAATAACTTCCCCCATAGTGCCGTGCGGTGCAGCCGTGCACCCTGGATCTTGCAAAGCAGCCTGGGAGATGTAGTTTCTTCATCTTGTGAAAAGGAAGTCACAGCCCGGGAAATTCCATGCAGCTACCACTAGAGGGAGCCTAGTTCCTTCCCACATATCAAACAGTGTCTTTAGGCATGTTTAACCCCGCTACACACTCCCCCCACTTGAGAAACTTTGGTCCCCAAAGAGGTCAACAGTATGTACCCTAGTGCATAGGTTGGCATTATACAACAAAAACATTAACATTTTGCTGAAATAAGTCAATCTGAATATATCCAATTTTGTATTCTGATAGCAGTGCAACAGTAAAACGATAAAGTGCAATTAATAAGCAAATAAGTGATTTCTACAGTGTTAATATAGTGCTGATTTCTAGTGCTTTTATATAGTGCTCCTTTAAAAAGCACATGTGCATTTGCAATTTCTTAAACACTTACATCTTAAAGTTTGTGTTGTAAAAAAAAAACATCAAAAGGTGAGAAAGAGAAAAAAACATATAGTGAGGTCAGAGCAACAAAATGTGCACAAACATTAACTCACAAAGTAAACCAAATTGTGAACATCAAAAACTGTGCTTATTATAATGGCCAAACCCAATATCCTTATGTACAAACTTAAATGCAAACGTTCTCTACTTCAATACTTTGTTCTCATGATCTCTCACAGACCCCCCGAAACTTGGGTGGCTTGTACAGTTGTGCCTGGGGGTGAGCTAGGGTTGTCCCCCACCAAATCTACAGTGGAGGAGCTAGGCTGGTCAGGAGATCTTTTGGAGGTAAAAACAGCTTCTTCCGAACATTCACCCAATTGATCATAGGTCAGTCTCTTAGGTGGGTGAATGACTCTCCTTTCCCTCTGTTCCCGTGGAGGCATGCTCTCAGAGGTACTAGGATCAGGCACTTCTGAGAATTCTTCAATGTCCACCTCCTCATGTTCCAACCTGATGGTTCAAGAGAGGTCAGTTCTTCTTCAGAGAAGGGTGCAACCTCCTCCTCAGGATCTTCATCCTCAGCTGCTTCTTCTGGAAGCATATGAAAGGGTATGAATTCAGGGGCTTCTGCCCGAAGGGCTCCTCTATCAGCCAAATCAGATGAAGACAGGGAGGCAAGTGTGGGTTCTGGCAACTGAGATGACCACAACCAGTCGGGTACCTCCTCTTCATCTTCCAAATCTTCAGATAGAGAACTTCCCTCTCCCTCATCTGGGAGCGTCGTCTGAGATCTGGTAACTGGTCTGGACCGGCGAGAAGTCGAAGGGGCCGCTGACAAGTCTTCCACAGGGGGCATACGAACCGCTTCAGAGAGAGGCAGCAAATGGTTCCGATGCCAAGCCTTCAATGGACCCACACTTCCCTCAGGCCGAATTTGGTACACAGGAAGGTTTGGCAGTTGCTTACAGATAACATAAGGTTGGGACTTCCAGCGGTCTGCCAACTTGTGTCTTCCCGGGACACCCAAGTTTCTCAACAAAACCCTGTCCCCTGGCTGCAGGTCATGGATCCGAACTTTTAGGTCGAAACTTTTTTTATTCCGCAGTCCACGTTGATCAGATGTAGCCTGGGCCTTGTCATAGGCCGCTTTCAGACTCTTCCGCAGTCGGTCCACATATCCTCTATGCGATGCTGAAGAGGTATGATCAGGTGAAATGCCAAAAGCCAAATCCACTGGTAACCGAGCCTCCCTTCCAAACATCAGCCGATAAGGGGAATATCCAGTAGCATCACTGACAGTGCTGTTGTAGGCATACACAATGGCAGCTACATGCTTGCCCCAATGCTGTTTCTTCTCTGAGCTCAAAGTCCCCAACATATTCAAAAGAGTCCTGTTAAATCGTTCAGGCTGGGCATCCCCTTGTGGATGGTAGGGAGTGGTTCTAGTCTTTTGAATGCCCAACATATCTAACAGTCTCTTGATCAGTCTACTTTCGAAGTCCCTTCCCTGATCAGAATGGAGGCGTTGTGGTAACCCATAATGTACAAAGAACTTCTCTACAAGAACTTTGGCTACCGTTGAGGCCTTCTGATCCCTTGTTGGGAATGCTTGAGCGTATCTGGTAAAATGGTCTGTTACCACAAGGACATTCCCCTGGCCACTCAGATCAGGCTCTAAGCAAAGGAAATCAATGCACACCAGCTCCATGGGTCCCTGGCTTTGTAGATGGCCCATTGGGGCTGCTTGACGTGGCAGAGTCTTCCTCTGTATACACCGGACACAAGAATGACAGTATCCTTCAACTTCGGCCCTCATACAAGGCCAGTAGAACCTGTCCCTGACAAGCTGAAAGGTTCTTTCGGGCCCCAGATGGCCATGATTATCATGAAGAGCGGCCAGAACTCCCTCTCTATATTTAGCTGGTAAGAACAGTTGCCACTTCTCCTCCAGATCTTCAGATGGACCTCTCCGGTAGACCACTCCTTCTCTGATCTGTAACCGAGTCCACTCTCTATGTAACAGACGGGCCCCCTGAGGGGAGTCAGTTAGAAGCAACTCAGGGCTCTGGATCTCCAAGGCTTCCAAGAGAAGTTTTCCCAAAGGGTCTTCCAACTGCTCCTTCCGCAAGTCCCTTTTGGACAGCCGGGGCAAACCCTCCCCTTCAACCTGGGTCACCTGGCAGTAGCATTTGGGTACTCCGATAGCCGAAACCCCAATCTCTTCTGCTCTTGACCCTCCTCGGGATCGAAATTCAGTTCCCTGATATAGGGCACGCACCCCTTCTGGAGCCAAATGAGTCCATTCTTCCGCAGGTTCCTGTGGAACATGCAACCTTCTGGATAGGGCATCTGCATCCCTATTTCCAATTCCTGGCCGATACTTCAGGCTAAAATTGAAGCTAGAGAGAGCAGCCAACCATCGATGTCCTGTTGCATCCAGCTTAGCCGTAGTCAACAGATAGGTGAGGGGATTATTATCTGTCTTGACAATGAATTCAGCTCCGTACAGGTAGTCTTTCAATTTGTCAACCACTGCCCACTTCAAGGCCAAGAATTCAAGTTTGTGGGTAGGATAATTCCTTTCAGCAGGCAGTAGGCTTCTGCTCACATAGGCAACAGGTCGCAGATGACCCTCATTCTCCTGATAAAGTACCCCCCCCAGCCCATCTCGGCTGGCATCAACATGCAGTTCATATGGTTTTGTGGGGTCCGCATAGGCCAACACAGGGACAGTGGTTAGGGTTTCCTTCAACTGGACAAAGGCCCCTTCGCATTCCGGGGTCCACTGATCCTGGATGGATTCCCTAGCCTTCCGGGGGCCCATGGTGGACTTCGCCGGCTTTACCAACTCAGGGACATCATCTTCTTCATTCTTCAGGAGCTCATTTAGGGGTCGGGCAATCTGGGCGAACCCCTCCACAAACCTCCTGTAATAGGAGCAAAAGCCCAAGAATATTGTAAAAGGTAACTGATGCTAAAAAACGTCAACCACCCGCCCGACGCTAAAATATATATATATAAATCAGTGTAAGGTATAAAGAAATAAATATATCTACTCAAATCATGAATAAATAGTAAATAAAATCATGTAGATAAAATCATGTAAAACATGTCACTCTGTGCATCCTTTTAATGCACTAGCTGCCACTGTAAACGTAAAACTTGCAAAATCAAATGTATAATAATAGCCCAATCTGTGCGTCTCAGTTCGTTATATCATACATTCAGCGGCGCTTCAGCACACACAATGTATGTGTGCAAGTATATTAGTCAGTTCCTGCAGTGCTTCAGAGCCTGCAATTGCAAACTAGTCCCAACTCCACAGGATGTGCAGTCACAGCCAGCAAAAAGATTTCTCCTCTGATGTTCAGCACCAGTGATTGTACACACAGTATCACTAATCCTTCACCACACCGACTGTGCACCCCTATGAAGTGGCCACTCACCGAATTGCCCTTGAAATATCGCCTTTATGCATAAGCTGCATGAGCCCTTGCTTCTAGTCGGTCTGTCGTCGCTTAGGCACGTCCAGATCCTATCCGTCCACCAGGGGTCACTATCAGGCTGTATATCTCCTCAGTGCAATTTGTAAGCAAACGACATGAAGCAAGAGAGTAGTGTAATACTGTTTCGACTTTATTAATTAAATAAAACTTCCCTCCCCTTCAGCGTATATGCTTACATTTCAATCACCCTTTGCACGCATATCATAAACACAGAGGCTTTGAAAGGTACCGCCGCTCGCCGACCGCGAGCTAGTCCCTGCTGTGGATTACAGCGCTCCTGCGGCTAACAGGCGAGATCCAGAACAACAGCGGTATCCTCCCTTCGTCTCCTCAGCAGCAGCGTACGTGCATCCTGACCGGTTTCGTCTGGTAGACTTCAACAGAGGACTAACGTGCGCTGCTGCAATCAAGATTAATGTATGCAGCCGGAGGACCTCCCTCCCATCATGATTGGTTTACACCACTGATGGGTTCAAACACCTCTTCATTGCCATTACCTGGCCTGAAGGAAATTCAATATGGACATACCATAGAATCATTTTCTAAATACCGGAAAAACAAGATTAATCGATACAAAACAAAGTTTAATACCGCTATCAACTCTCTTATTACTGCAACCAGTATCTGAATGGGTATTCCCCGGGTTTGAATCACACAGAACCCCAGTTTTTTTCAGATTGGCCATCTTTGCCCGATCTGAGCATGTATGTTCAAAATTTCCAAACCTATCGATTTGTAAAAATTGGTCATGGAGTTCTTTCTACCCCTAATTCTACATGCCATCTTGCCCTATCCGGATGCATACATCTTAAGTACTACTAATATTTAAAACGGTTATGCTAAAATCGATATAACCAAAATTTGACACAAAAATAAACCTACAGCACCTGGTATTCCCAGGTGGTCTCCCATACAGGTACTAACCAGGCCCGACCCTGCTTAGCTTCTGAGATCAGATGAGATCGGGCATGTTCAGGGTGATGTGGCCATAGGTAAAATGTAAAGTGCATTCTAATGGTGAAACCATCATGTATGACCACTATCCTCAAGATGTCATACTTATTACATAATTAGCACATGTCATGTAATTTCTGATATGTTTTAAAACCAGTAAATGTCAAATCTTAAATAAATAATTTCATAAATAGTAGATACATAATAAATAAATACATTAACTTCATAAATAATAGGTACAATTCATATGTTGAGATTACAAGAAAATGTTGTTCATAGAGGCCAAATCGCAAATATAATATATAAAATTCGCTCTAAAATATCTTAGTCCATAACCAATAGTACTAAAGGTTAAAATATATAAAAAATAAAGGCGTGTTGCCATAAGGAATCAATGGTCGAGGCATAATCGTAAATTCGAGTAAAATTGGAGAAGGATAAAAGTATATATAAAATGGAATCCATAAAACGTCCTGTCTAAAAAATATACTTAATAGTTGCTTAAAAAACAGTTCAGGTCAAGTTCTATATTTAACCCGTTGGGCGCCAAGGAGTTTGTCTTGTAAATCCATTCAGTTTCCTTTTTGGACAGTTCTCTTACTCTATTGCACCCTCTCCAGTTGCTTGGCATCTTTTCTATACCCCAAAATTTCAGTGCTGAGGGGTCTTTATCATGCTTTTCCCTGAAATGTAGTGGGACACTGTGTTCCTTGAAGCCTGTTGTTATTTTATAAATGTGCTCAGAAATCCTGATGCCCAATTTTCTCTTTGTTCTTCCTATATACAACATACCGCAAGGGCACTCCATTCCGTATACCACGTGGGTCGTGATACACGTGATACACTCCTTTATTTCAAAGGTCTTCCCATTTGCTCCTGAAGTGAACTCCGTTAGACCCCGAAAGTGTGTATTCACTTGTCTGCAAGCCTTACACCTTCTGCATGCGTGAAATCCAGACAAGTCCCAGAACATCTTTGGTGGTCTGGGAGGGTCCAAAACTTTCCTCACCACTCTGTCTCCAATAGTGGGAGCCTTTTTGTATATAAATATTGGGTTATCCGGAATCACGGGGCCCAGAACCTTATCAAGCTTCAATATTCCCCAGTGCTTTTTCATGATAGATTCAAATTCCCTGAACTGGACATTATAATTTGTTATGAAGCCCCATTGGTGCGATTCATTTGGAATCTTATTAGTTGGAGCCAGGCAGGACTCATGTGAAACCGCCAGTACTTCTTTCACTGTCTCCTCCAGTACCTCCGGTCTGTATCCCTTATCGGTAAATTTGTCTGTTATCACGCGTGATTGTTCCAAAAAATCCTCCTCCAAGGTGCAATTCCTCCTTATCCTCAGCAATTGCCCCTTGGGGATGTTCCTTAGCCAGCACGGGTGATGGCCACTGTATACTGGAAGATAGCCGTTTCTATCTGTAGGCTTAAAATATGCCTTAGTGATGATCCGTCTGTTTTCAATCCGCACAGATACATCTAGATAGTTAATTTCTTTTTTGTCCCATGTACATTCTAATTTGATGTTGTGTTTATTTATATTTAAATGCTCAGTGAACTCTGCTAGCGATGTCTCTGTACCAGCCCAAATAAAAAATAGGTCGTCGATGTATCTTTTGTAGAAGACCAGCTGCTCTTTTCTGTGGGCATATATACTCCTATCTTCCCACTCGCCCATAAATAGGTTGGCGAGGCTGGGTGCATATTTTGCACCCATCGCCACACCTTTCTGCTGCGTGAAGAATTGTCCCCCATACCAGAAATAGTTGTGGGTTAAGCAAAAGTCCATAACTATCCCCAAGAATTTTTTCTGGGTATGTGGTATGTCCTCTCTCTTACTCATTGCCCAATTGAGGGCTAGTAATGCATCCTCGTGCTGGATAATCGTGTAGAGAGATGCTACATCAGCTGTTACAAGATATATCTCAGGGGCATCAGGCAGAGTTAGATTGTCCAACAAGGTTAAAAATTCCTTCGTATCTTTCAAATACGCTTTTAATTCAACCACACTTTTTTGAAGGAATACATCCAAGTATTCCCCAATTCTTGAGGTCACTGATCCGATACTGTTTACTATCGGTCTTGCTGGAGGGCAAGACTGATTTTTGTGGATCTTCGGGAGCGTATATATGGTAGGTACGCGATTAAAACTAGGGAATAAATATTTTTTCTCCTTCATAGTTAAAATGCGTTCATTAAAACCAAATTCAACCAAATTGCACAAATCCCTTCTATACATCAATGTGGGGTCCTTAGGTAAAATCCTGTACGTGGTGACATCATTAAGCATGCCTATCAGTTGCTCGTGATAGAATTCTTTCTTTAAAATAACCACTCCCCCTCCTTTATCTGCTGGTCTGATCACGACCTCTTTTCTGTTTTCTAGGGCCTCAATGCCCTCTTGTATGTATTTAGGATTGGCATTCCTTATTGGTTTTATTTTCTCCAAGTCTGTCGTTATTAATTGTTTAAAAACCTCGATGTTGTGGTTGGACGTCTGTGGAGGATTAAAAAGCGAATTGTTTTTGAGTCCACTATTAACACTTGTTGTTGCCGATGGGACAATATTCTCCCGATTTTTACCTGGGTTTATATTCAAGAAATACTTCTTCATATTCAATTTTCGTGTGTATTTTTGAATATCCATGTAGACATCAAATTTGTTTAGCGACTTTTTAATACCGCATTTGAGTCCCGCATTTAATACGTTGATTTCTTTTTGGTTCAGCTCTATTTCAGCCAAATTATAAATCCCTTTTAATCCTGTCCCAGCCTTCTTTTTTTGGATTTTTCGTCCAGCTCGGCAGCCCCTACTTGTTGATTGTTTGTTGGCATATACTGGTTTGTTGGTTGTGGGCCATAGTCCCTCATGTCTCTGGGCGCTTCCCTGTTCCAGGGTCGACCCCTCCATGGTCTCCCTCCTCGTCCCCGACCCCTCCCCCTCCCACCTCTCCATAAAAAAGGACGGAAACCATTGCCTTGTTGTTCGTTTTGCCTCCAGAGGGGTTCAAATCTATTCATAGTTGGTACCCTCTGCGGGGTATGATGCTGGAATCCCTCTTTTCCATTTCTGGTGCCCTCCTTGTTTATCTGCTGTGATGTAGGGCCACCTGGCCTGATGGTGTTCACAGTGTTCGCTGGTTTGGGCTTCTTCCATGCGTTTTTGGCCTGCTGCCAATTATTTTTCCTGGGGGTACTTACTTTGGCCATTTCTTTCATCTGACCTGCACTAGTTGATGGTCCCTCATCATCCATAGTCCATCTGACTTCAGTATCATTCACCCCTTCCTGCATTGGAATTTGCCATAAATATATCTGCTTGTTCCTGAAATCGTTAATATACCTCTGATATTTCTTAACTTTCTTCTTCTGGGTATCATTGTCCAATTTCTCCAATCGTTTTTTAATATCTGTATTGAATTTTGTCACTAATGGTGTGTCTTTATGTGCCTCTAATTTCTTCTGTAAATCTGCAATTTTTGCCTCTAGATACAACATTTTCTTACGTTTTCTCTTCAGTACTAACTCTTGTAATTTAAGACCCGATTGGTTGAAAAAATCCAACCATTCAGTCATAGAATCAATATCATCAAGCCCGTCTTGAGGGGCCACCTCCCACCTGAGGCTCCTCATGATGATTTTGTCCTTACTATATTGCTCAAAAGTGCTAATGTCCCACCAGGTCCTAATTTGTTTTTCAAGGACATTGGATAGGGCATTAAGGGTACTTGAAATATCATTGTCAATCTGAGTGGTTTCTTGTCCACCAAACACTATTTTCAGGTCCAATTGCCTGTTTTTCAGATATTGCACTGCATCCATAGCTGCCAGGTGAAAACTAGAAAAATATTGTAAAAGGTAACTGATGCTAAAAAACGTCAACCACCCGCCCGGCGCTAAAATATATATAAAGAGAAAATTGGGCATCAGGATTTCTGAGCACATTTATAAAATAACAACAGGCTTCAAGGAACACAGTGTCCCACTACATTTCAGGGAAAAGCATGATAAAGACCCCTCAGCACTGAAATTTTGGGGTATAGAAAAGATGCCAAGCAACTGGAGAGGGTGCAATAGAGTAAGAGAACTGTCCAAAAAGGAAACTGAATGGATTTACAAGACAAACTCCTTGGCGCCCAACGGGTTAAATATAGAACTTGACCTGAACTGTTTTTTAAGCAACTATTAAGTATATTTTTTAGACAGGACGTTTTATGGATTCCATTTTATATATACTTTTATCCTTCTCCAATTTTACTCGAATTTACGATTATGCCTCGACCATTGATTCCTTATGGCAACACGCCTTTATTTTTTATATATTTTAACCTTTAGTACTATTGGTTATGGACTAAGATATTTTAGAGCGAATTTTATATATTATATTTGCGATTTGGCCTCTATGAACAACATTTTCTTGTAATCTCAACATATGAATTGTACCTATTATTTATGAAGTTAATGTATTTATTTATTATGTATCTACTATTTATGAAATTATTTATTTAAGATTTGACATTTACTGGTTTTAAAACATATCAGAAATTACATGACATGTGCTAATTATGTAATAAGTATGACATCTTGAGGATAGTGGTCATACATGATGGTTTCACCATTAGAATGCACTTTACATTTTACCTATGGCCACATCACCCTGAACATGCCCGATCTCATCTGATCTCAGAAGCTAAGCAGGGTCAGGCCTGGTTAGTACCTGTATGGGAGACCACCTGGGAATACCAGGTGCTGTAGGTTTATTTTTGTGTCAAATTTTGGTTATATCGATTTTAGCATAACCGTTTTAAATATTAGTAGTACTTAAGATGTATGCATCCGGATAGGGCAAGATGGCATGTAGAATTAGGGGTAGAAAGAACTCCATGACCAATTTTTACAAATCGATAGGTTTGGAAATTTTGAACATACATGCTCAGATCGGGCAAAGATGGCCAATCTGAAAAAAACTGGGGTTCTGTGTGATTCAAACCCGGGGAATACCCATTCAGATACTGGTTGCAGTAATAAGAGAGTTGATAGCGGTATTAAACTTTGTTTTGTATCGATTAATCTTGTTTTTCCGGTATTTAGAAAATGATTCTATGGTATGTCCATATTGAATTTCCTTCAGGCCAGGTAATGGCAATGAAGAGGTGTTTGAACCCATCAGTGGTGTAAACCAATCATGATGGGAGGGAGGTCCTCCGGCTGCATACATTAATCTTGATTGCAGCAGCGCACGTTAGTCCTCTGTTGAAGTCTACCAGACGAAACCGGTCAGGATGCACGTACGCTGCTGCTGAGGAGACGAAGGGAGGATACCGCTGTTGTTCTGGATCTCGCCTGTTAGCCGCAGGAGCGCTGTAATCCACAGCAGGGACTAGCTCGCGGTCGGCGAGCGGCGGTACCTTTCAAAGCCTCTGTGTTTATGATATGCGTGCAAAGGGTGATTGAAATGTAAGCATATACGCTGAAGGGGAGGGAAGTTTTATTTAATTAATAAAGTCGAAACAGTATTACACTACTCTCTTGCTTCATGTCGTTTGCTTACAAATTGCACTGAGGAGATATACAGCCTGATAGTGACCCCTGGTGGACGGATAGGATCTGGACGTGCCTAAGCGACGACAGACCGACTAGAAGCAAGGGCTCATGCAGCTTATGCATAAAGGCGATATTTCAAGGGCAATTCGGTGAGTGGCCACTTCATAGGGGTGCACAGTCGGTGTGGTGAAGGATTAGTGATACTGTGTGTACAATCACTGGTGCTGAACATCAGAGGAGAAATCTTTTTGCTGGCTGTGACTGCACATCCTGTGGAGTTGGGACTAGTTTGCAATTGCAGGCTCTGAAGCACTGCAGGAACTGACTAATATACTTGCACACATACATTGTGTGTGCTGAAGCGCCGCTGAATGTATGATATAACGAACTGAGACGCACAGATTGGGCTATTATTATACATTTGATTTTAAAAGCCCAAGAATAACCGGAGTTCGGTCACATTTGTGGGTCTTGGCCAGGAAGCAACAGCATCCAGCTTGTCCGGGTCAGTGGCCACCCCTTCTTCAGACACGATATGGCCCAGGTAATGGACCGAGGACTGATAGAATTGGCACTTCTCAGGAGAAAGTTTCAGACCTTCTTCATGTAGCCTCTTCAAGACCTTTTCCAACCTCTCCTCATGTTCTTCCAAAGTTCTGCCAAACACGATAACATCATCCAAGTATACCAGTACCTCTATCAAGTTCATATCTCCAACGGTCCTTTCCATCAGCCTTTGGAAGGTAGCAGGGGCCCCGGACAACCCCTGAGGCATGCGATTGAACTCAAAGAACCCCACAGGGGTGATGAAGGCTGTTTTCTCCCGATCTTCAGGGTGCATGGGGATCTGATAATACCCACTCTTTAAGTCCATCACACTGAACCACTTCGCCCCTGACAGACTCTGTAGGGCATCTTCGATTCGAGGAGTGGTATACTGGTCTGGGATGGTTCTTCTGTTCAGCGTTCGGTAGTCGATACAAAGCCTCAGAGATCCATTTTTCTTCCGGACTACCACTATCGGGGAAGCATACGGGCTCCTGGATTCTCGGATAATCCCGATCTTTTTGAGCTCTGCCAGCTGTTGACGTAGATCTTCTAAGTCACCTAAGGGGACTCGCCGGACTCTCTCCCTGAAAGGCTTGTCCTCACTCAGGCGGATCTTATGAGTGGCACTCCTGGCACATCCCACGTCAAACTCATCCTTAGAGAATATTTCCCTCCATCGAGCAAGTTGTGCCTTGGCCCTCTTCACCCATTGCGGCGGGAGGGCAGCGTTTCCAGAGCAGAGCTCCTCTATAACCGCTTCACCCTGTTCCTTTTCTTTGAAATCAATGGGGGCAACTGGGGTAGCCGGGTTGACTTGGCCCAGGAGCACTCTGGCCGGTACCTTCACCGGTGTAATAGAGGTGTTTCTGACACTCACTAAAACCCTTCCACGGTTTTCCTGTAACACCTTCAAAGGGATCACCTCAGGGATCACTTCTATCCCTCTCTGTCTCTCCTTTTGACCTGATTCAAAGATAATGAAAGGACCCGGCTGTTGCCATGTGAGTTTAACAGAAGCCTTAAAACAGGCCACCTCTCCTGGCTGTAAGACCTTTTCCGCTCTGTCCAGCTTCCAGAGTCGTCCAACTCCTTCTGCGGGGGTCTCTTGCTCCAACACTAATCGTTGGTAGGCCTGCTGTAGCATGGGATGGATCCTTGGCACCTGAGCATCTTGTCCCTGGACCAGTTGTTTTAGAAGGCGCCTTACCAGGTCAGTGTTTGTTCCTACGATGAGAGAGCTTTTGTTGGCCCCTGGTGGACGAGGACAGACCACCGCTAAGGTGTCGAAGGTTTCCGCTTCACCAGCCACTGATGGATCAAAGGTCAACTTGATTGGCAGATACCCGTCATAGGGAAAACTTTGGGTCCCAATACCCCATATCTCCAGATCTTCCAACTTCTGCAAAGGTAGATGGGTAAGGTATTTATCATAGAAGTCTCTATACAAAAGAGTCACCTGGGCCCCTGTGTCAAGGAGGGCTCTGGCGTAAATTCCTTCTACCTGAACCGAGACCACTGGGGAGGGCCCGACCAAGTTAGTTGGGAATTCTCTTGATGTAGCCTTGTTATCTGATTCAGTTCTCTGTACCCTGGCCCTCTTCTCCTTTTTCTTCCTTGATCTGGGCCCCCGCTGAACCCGGTGTGCATTGACTTTCCTTCCCTCAGTAACCCGGAATCTAGAACTGGGGGTGTTATATTTGGGTCTGACCCCCTGACTCGGTTTCCCTGATCCTACACCACTCCTGGAGTCCCTTAAAACTGGCGGACACCCGGTTGACTCCTTCACCGGTGTCCTCTGAAGTTTCCCGCTGGCTCGCGAGCTTTCGTGGCAACCTTTCCTGAGCTGGGACATACCCTTCTAACATGCCCAACTCCCCCGCAGTTGAAACAAGTTAACAATCTTGCAGGCCGTGGCTCTGGATCTGTGCTGAGACTAACAGGTTCATCTGGCCTCTCCGATATACTCCCCTTGGGTAGAGCGGATACCTGACCAGTCAGGATGGACACCATTTCTATCAACTGAGACACTTGGGTCTTTAGGAGTTCAACTTGAGAGTCACCCTCTTCCACACTTATCACTCCAACCCGGGCAGTTGAGTCAAACTGCCGACTTTTCTTCTTGTTGTCCAACATGACCTCTTCCTCTCTGACCATTCGAATCAGGTCGGGGTATTCTAGAATGCCGCCATCTTGACGAGTTCGTAACAGTATGGCAATGGGATCTAAAGGTTGAGCCCCTTTCAGAACCTGTCGTGCACGAGTCTCATCTATTTTCCGGGGGTCTATTCCTTTCTTTAACAGGATCTGATGGATAATCCTATCCAGACGTTTAATGAATTCGGACAACTTCTCCCCCTCTTCTTGATAACAGTGGTCCAACTGGTAGAGAAGTTCAGCCGCGTTCTCCGTCCGACCAAACACATCTTGCAGAATGTCCAAATAATCCTGTGCAGTGCAGTTCTTCTTGCTAAGCTTTAGATTACGTACAGCCTCTAATGCAGGTCCCCTTAAACTCTCTGTGATTCTCTGCTTCTTGTGCTGTTCTGGTACCTCCCATTCCTCCAAAGCCTGAGTGGCGGTATCTAACCACTCTTCGAACCCATCTTCTGCTGAAGGCACAGGCTGTTTCCCAGAGAATGTCCGGAGCTTCCTATATCCAGTCATCAGATAGCTCGAGGAGTCCCTACTACATTTTGCCACAATCTCCCCAAGAACAGCACACAGTTCTGAGCTAAAAGTCGACAAAGGTGATGACTCAGGATGCCCTTCTTGGACACCTTTTTCTTGGCTGGATACCCCAGGGGTGGTGGATGAGGGACCCGCAGTAGGAACTCCTGGATGTATCAGGAAAAGTTCTGTTTGGTCAGTAGTTTTTACACTGTTTCCGTTGAAATAATCAGGGACCCCTTTCCTCCACTCACACAGTGCATACGTGTGTGGGACAGTGGTGTCAGTTTTTATGTCAATCACCCAGAATTTCCTGTCTGTGGATAGTGCCCTTAAAACAGGGAGGAGCTTTTCTTCAGTCCAGGCTTCTCCCTTGATTTCAACCACCAGGCCATTTTCCACTATGACATTCTCTTCTTTGCACCACTCAGCAGCAGCGGCAGGATCCATTTCTGCGTGGGAGGGGATTCTGGGGCTGAGAGGGTTGTGTTGCAGGACTGTAGAAATCCCGGACGAGCCCCCACGTGTAGCACCACCACCGCAGGAGCTGCTGATTATATTATTGGGTCTACACCCTGCCTAACAACCCAATCAAATTGGCTCGATCCCTCCTCAGGCACAACTGACCCAGAATAGGACTGGACTATCAAATGGATACACAGATTGGAATACAATACTTCACTATGCAACAATACCTTGTTACCTTCTTGAATGGTAGTCCTTCTGGGTGACACAATGGAACAACGCACAGGATTGTAATTAACCAAACTTAGTTTACTATATATCAAATTGAATAGGGGAGATACAATACAATACAATACAAGTCCATAAAAGGTTATTTAAAACAGCTTTAAAAAGGTAAAAGAATACCCCCACACTCCTCCTGCATTAAGGCTAGACACAGTACCAGGTAGGTAGGCCTATCTGAGTCCCTCCCCCAGAGTTCTCTTCTTTCTTGTTGATCTTCGCTAGCAAGGTTATTGAATAGAGCTCATTTGTAATCCAGATTAGGAATAAAGATCAAGAGAGAGAAAAACAACGAGCTGTTAGTTGTCACCGCAGGGTGTCTGCGTAACTGAGCAATAACTTCTGCGAGAGAGATAAGCCTCTGGCGACTCCTTTACAGACCTTATTGTTTGTCTATGAGTCTCCTGAGAAAGTATGCTGATAAACCCCGGGGTTTTATCACCTCCTGTTGCGCTACCGCTATCTGTAGATAAAACTATCTCGTTGGCAGATAAAGTCAGTTATTGGGCATGTGCCCTCTCACCAACAGAAGTTTCTCCTTCGCGCGCTTCCACTGCGGTCTCAGTCCTGTGGCTATATGCCAGCCGCGCGAGGTCCTTCTGGCGGATGACTTCCGGTCTCTGCAAACAGCAGTATGACCTCCAGGAATGTGCCTCGTGCTTGAGATGGGACGGTTCCACGTCGTCCCTCCAGGCTAAGAGGCTCTGGCCCAATATCCAGTGTCAGTCCTTCACTCTCGCTCGCTGGTTCCTCAGAGACCAGCGCAGAAAGGCGCCCCCTTCGCGCGCTTCTCTCTTCCTTTAAATAACTTCCCCCATAGTGCCGTGCGGTGCAGCCGTGCACCCTGGATCTTGCAAAGCAGCCTGGGAGATGTAGTTTCTTCATCTTGTGAAAAGGAAGTCACAGCCCGGGAAATTCCATGCAGCTACCACTAGAGGGAGCCTAGTTCCTTCCCACATATCAAACAGTGTCTTTAGGCATGTTTAACCCCGCTACATAAGCATAAATCACCTTGCTCCTCATCTGTGATCTCTAACCCTACTATACCTCATGCCTTCTCAAATTCCAGCATTGAGAGGGTTGATGGTATAGCAATGAGTGCCACAGAGACTTGCACCCAATATGGTAGCAGTACACCACCGCTTGATTTGAGCAGCAGGCAAATTTCACTACCCCAGTTTTTGAACTGTAGAAAGAAATACTGTCCCAGCCGTACACATGCTCAGCGTCTTAATGCTAGCTTGGCCATCTTGCTAGCATTACAGTTGCTGCCTTTTCATCTGGTAGTCTATGCTCCCTTTCACGAATTTGTGGAATGTGCTGCACCACAGTGACAGGTCCCATAAAGGCATTTCTTTTTGTGTAAGGCCATTCCGGCTCTCTATCGTCATGTGGAAGGTAGTGTTTTGGCCTCGTTGGACAAAGCGGTCAGCAGGAAGGTGCACATTACTGCTGACTCTTGGTCCAGCAGGCATGGACTGGGATGTTACATTTCTTTCACGGTGCACTGGATAACTCTGCTGGCAGCTGGGAAGGATGCAGGGCAATGTTCGGTGTTGCAGCTTGTTTTGCCATCACACCTCCAAAAAGCTGGTGCTGGTTCTGCCACATCTGGCTACTCCACCAACTTCTCCTCCTCCTCCTTCATGTCCTCTTCTGCTCAATTGTCCTCTGAAGCAGCAGTGCTCCCTAAGCGTTCAAGGGGCTACGCAAGCTGTCAGGCTAAAAGATGCCATGCTGTGCTTCAGTTGGTCTGTCTAGGGGATAGGAGTCACACTGGTGCAGAGATTCTGTCAGCTCTGCAGGAGCAGGCTCAGAGATGGTTGACGTCACGACAGCTTGAGCCAGGAATGGTTGTATGCAACAATGGTACCAACCTTCTCTCCGCCCACCGACAGGGACACTTGACACATGTTCCATGCTTGGCACATGTTCTGAATGTGGTGGTGCAGCATTTCTTGAGCAGATACCTGGGCTTCCAAGATCTCCTGAGGCAGGCCAGAAAAGTCTGTGGCCATTTCCGCCGTTCATTCAATGCAAGTGCTCGTTTATCTGACATTCAACGGGAATTCAACCTGCCCACCAACTGCCTCATTTGTGACATGCCTACCAGGTGGAACTCAACGTTGGCAATGCTGCAGCTGCTGCAAATGCAGCAGAGGGCCATCAATCAGTACCTTTTATCAGTATCAGTATTTGTATGGAATTCTTAACAGCAGGTCCTGTTCCTGCACCCAGCAAGAGTATCTGCGAGGGCTTGGTTATGGTGTTCAGGCACCACCAACAGCAAAGGCCCACTTTTTGGCACCTGTATAGCACATGCAATTTCAAATTTTGTATGGAATTCTTACCAGCAGGTCCCAATCCTGCACCCAGCAAGAGTAACTGCGAGGGCTTGGTTACGATGTTCAGGCACCACCAACAGCAAAGGCCCAATTTTTGGCACCTGTATAGCACATGCAATTTCAAATTTGTATGGAATTCTTACCAGCAGGTCCCGTTCCTGCACCCAGCAAGAGTAACCGCAAGGGATTACGGTGTTCAGGCACCACCAACAACCAAGGCCCAATTTTTCTGCGCATGTATGAGAAGTACATGCGATTTAAAAATTTGTATGGAATTTTTAGCAGTAGGGCCCGTTCCTGCACCTAGCAAGAGTAACTACGAGGGGTTATGGTGTTCAGGCACCACCAACAACCAAGGCACAATTTTTCTGCACCTGTATGACAGGTACATTTGATTTTAAATTTGTATGTATATTTGTATAAGACATTTTTTGCTTTAGAAATGTCAGTATTGCTGCAGCAGGCTACATACATTGTAGAGATGCACTACTTTACAGGCACATTCAGGGGACCCCCGGGCATGATATTTGAAGGAATTTTTCATTTTTATAGTTTCACTTTAAGCCTCATTAAAATCAGTAAATCACTGCTCCTTTACTTTTTTTTCATTGCTACATGTTCCCCAGGTCAGTACCTGGACCCCCATACACTTTTATTGGGGCAATAACTTGCATTTAAGCCTTCAAAATGAGGCCGTATGATTTTCAAGGTTCGAGTCCCATAGACTTCAATGGGGATCCTTTTATCAAACAAACTTTTCCTCTGTTCTCGGTGTTCTGGTGCGAACTGAAACGGGGGGTGTTCGGTTCATCACTATTTAGAATCATAAAAATTCACATTGTACTTGTAGAAATCAGCTCATATTAACACTTTAGAATTTTGATACATAATATATCACATCTTAAACAGAGAATTTTTAACTATGTTTCTATATTCTTGCACTATTGCAGCATCCTGCAGTATTATGCAGTTGTAGTACCCAGCCCTATCTCTGTCCAAAGCGCATTGTCTACATTATACCCAGTGGTCAGGCCTACGGTATACATGACTCTACATGAGACTCAAAAACCCCAAAGGATGTAACTGCTGCCTTGCATAGCGCCACCCCCCAATGGAGCTGCTGTTTGAGATGGGTCCACTGATGCTGGCCTTGACTTTTCTCTTTGATCTTAAATAAATAAACAATTGCTGCACTAATAAAAATGCAGTTGAATACACACATAAAGTGCAACATATAAGCTGAGTGTATCAAAGGAGAGTGTCAATTGACGCCACTAATAAATTGGAGAGGCCACTGGCTATACAATTGGCCTCTACAGTGCAAACAAATCATAAAATCATTATAGCATGAACTAGTGACATAAAAATAATACAAAAATAAAGTACAGAGTGCAGTCCAAAGTGCATCCAAAGGAAGTGTCCAAAGAGTCAGTTAAACTTCACTATATCCTACATGTGACTTCAGATGAGTGGGCATCATGAATGTCCATGCATCACACTTCTCATGTGTCAAAAAGTGCAAGGATCCACCACCAAGGAAATTGTGAATGCACTTACCAGAAATTATGGACTTACCAACCTATTAGGCAGAAAGTCAAACAGGCCAGTGTGATGATAAATCAGTTGAGAAATCTTACATCCACCAAGGCATAGGCAGGTCGCACAATCCCATAGAAACTCGGTATGGAGAGGCTCAGTTTATGCAGTTCATTCTCCCATTCCATTAATCCATGTAAAAACACATTGAATACCCACACAAAGGTTGAATCCGTAATATACAATGTATTAAAAAGGGTTAAAAACACTTACACAAATGTAGAAAAACAGCGCTGTAAATAAGAATGAACTCACAGAATATTATCCTCAAACGCAATGACCTGGATAGGGATTAGATCCGACGTGTTTTGTCAGAACTGACATCATCTGGGGTGACCCCCTCTCTCTTAAACCCCCCAGCACACCCAAATACTGGGTTTCACAAATAAATCACAGACAGCAAAGTTACAGTGCCTTTGCGAAAGTATTCGGCCCCCTCGAACTTTGCGACCTTTTGCCACATTTCAGGCTTCAAACATAAAGATATAAAACTGTAATTTGTTGTGAAGAATCAACAACAAGTGGGACACAATCATGAAGTGGAATGAAATTTATTGGATATTTCAAACTTTGTTAACAAATAAAAAACTGAAAAATTGGGCGTGCAAAGTTATTCAGCCCCTTTACTTTCAGTGCAGCAAACTCTCTCCAGAAGTTCAGTGAGGATCTCTGAATGATCCAATGTTGACCTAAATGACTAATGATGATAAATAGAATCCACCTGTGTGTAATCAAGTCTCCGTATAAATGCACCTGCACTGTGATAGTCTCAGAGGTCCGTTTAAAGCACAAAGAGCATCATGAAGAACATGGAACACACCAGGCAGGTTTGAGATACTGTTGTGGAGAAGTTTAAAGCCGGATTTGAATACAAAATGATTTTCCAAGCTTTAAACATCCCAAGGAGCACTGTGCAAGCGATAATATTGAAATGGAAGGAGTATCAGACCACTGCAACTTTCAGCTCAATAAAGGAGAAGACTGATCAGAGATGCAGCCAAGAGGCCCATGATCACCCTGGATGAACTGCAGAGATCTACAGTTGAGGTGGGACACTCTGTCCATAGGACAACAATCAGTCGTATACTGCACAAATCTGGCCTTTATGGAAGAGTGGCAAGAAGAAAGCCATTTCTTAAAGATATCCATAAAAAGTGTCGTTTAAAGTTTGCCACAAGCCACCTGGGAGACATACCAAACATGTGGAAGAAGGTGCTCTGGTCAGATGAAACCAAAATCGAACATTTTGGCAACAATGCAAAACGTTATGTTTGGTGTAAAAGCAACACAGCTCATCACCCTGAACACACCATCCCCACTGTCAAACATGGTGGTGGCAGCATCATGGTTTGGGCCTGCTTTTCTTCAGCAGGGACAGGGAAGATGGTTAAAATTGATGGGAAGATGGATGGAGCCAAATACAAGACCATTCTGGAAGAAAACCTGATGGAGTCTGCAAAAGACCTGAGACTGGGACGGAGAGTTGTCTTCCAACAAGACAATGATCCAAAACATAAAGCAAAATCTACAATGGAATGGTTCACAAATAAACATATCCAGGTGTTAGAATGGCCAAGTCAAAGTCCAGACCTGAATCCAATTGAGAATCTGTGGAAAGAACTGAAAACTGCTGTTCACAAACGCTCTCCATCCAACCTCACTGAGCTCGAGCTGTTTTGCAAGGAGGAATGGGCAAACATTTCAGTCTCTCGATGTGCAAAACTGATAGAGACATACCCCAAGCGACTTACAGCTGTAATCGCAGCAAAAGGTGGCTCTACAAGTATTAACTTAAGGGAGCTGAATAATTTTGCACGCCCAATTTTTCAGATTTTATTAGTTAAAAAAAGTTTGAAATATTCAATAAATTTCGTTCCACTTCATGATTGTGTCCCACTTGTTGTTGATTCTTCACAAAAAATTACAGTTTTATATCTTCATGTTTGAAGCCTGAAATGTGGCAAAAGGTTGCAAAGTTCAAGGGGGCCGAATACTTTCGCAAGGCACTGTAGTTCTTCACAATAATGCCGGTTTTAAAGGTTACACACTAGACCAGTCAGTAAAAGAAAGCAAAATTGGTAAATCAATACCTGTTAGTGGTCAAACAATGTAACAAGGCAACCATATGAAAGATTAAATGCAGAGATAACAGTTCACTTAGGGTGTAAAACAGTTAACAGCTCCACATAGCTTAAAACTTTACCAGCCACCCAGGTCAGCTTAAACAGTAACACTGTCATCCAGGGTGCAACAGGGAGCAGCAAAAGGAACACATAAATCTCAACCCCTGGAGGTACACTGCCCATGTGCACGAGGGTGGCAATACTAGGCCCAAGGCTGTCTGAGGGACACAGTCTTGGCCCTAGGGACCCCAAATAGGAAACAGGAGGTCTATCTTCTACGGCTACCATTGGGACTCTTTTGAAGTGTTGGTGCACTTTAAGAATGTCTTCAAAACCTGCATGTAGTTTTAACATGCGGTAGGGCTGATCTTGTCTTTGATTTAGTTGTAAGGTAGATAAAGGGACAAAGGCTAAATAAGTCGGTTACAAGGGCAATGATGTATTGAGCCAGAATCTAATGTGGGTCCTACAGCAGGCAGTATGCAGTGGGAGTAAGTGTATCTGTAGGAGGTATGGCAGGTAACCTGTCCTGGGATAACTCAGTTCCTGCCATACAGTGTAGATAGCAGGGTTGAGAGCCCTCTCACCAATCCTGCGACACAGCGCTGGTAGTGGAAGTGGTAATTTCCTGAATCCCGTGGACAGCACTGTGGTTGGTGAAGGATCACATCTCTATCTCTCCCTCTCTGGCTGTGGTTCTGCAACAATGCGGATAAAGTAACTAAAAACTTCGCTAATGATGACTCAGGACACAGGCTTTCCTTTGGCCTAGGATCCCATGCAGCTAAGTACACTGCCACGGAGATGCACATTCTCCTTCGCCCTGGTGCCAACTGCCCCGAAGTTTCCTGGGAAGTCTGGTATGAATCTCTCCACCCCTCCAAGCTGTCATGTGGGTTTTCTGGAGCTGTAGTCTTCCCTTCCTCTTACTTTACATTGTGTGACTGCCCCTTGCAGGACTACACATCCCAGAGTACCATTCGTGACAATGTCTTTTTTTTCTTCTCTTCTCAGCAAACACATGGGAAGGGGGTATAAAGAGCAAGCAAGTGCATGAGACCCACAGCCTTCCTGTGACTAGTGGCTACACAATTGCTAAACAGGCTGTGATGGAGAAATATCCACTTGTATGTACCTGAGACCTGCAGTTTTTACTATATCTTGATAAAAATAATGAATGGGAAGGTGGGGATAAACTATTATAACTGATAATTTATAATTCCACTGCACAGCAGCAATCACTTTATTGCAAAAGTAAGAAGCAATGGTCATACAGTGGTAACTTAAACAACGGCCACCTCCAATACTTTATAACCTACCTGTTTTTGGCCATCTATTAGTGGTTCAAGGAGGTCCAGGTACCCCCCCCCCTCCAATGAAAGGAGAAGGAAAGACTGTACAGTGGCCTAAATACTATCGCCAAAGAAGCCCATATGGATGCCATTGGACCCACCAATCTAGCAATGCAAGAGTCATTCACACTGAAAATCAAAGTAAAAGAGTCCTTAAAAAAATATGTAACCTGCCCACCCAAAACCCCTATTAAATGGATACAGTATTTAAGTCCTGTTGGCCACCAGTCTTCCACAGATACTCCAGAAAGGAGGTCCAGGTAACTGGGGAGTGGTTACTTGCCTCCATCGAAACTCATATGCCACCATTGCTCACCTATTCATTTCTCAGGAAATGTTGCAATAGGAAAATGAAAATATGTCCTGAAGAACAAAATGAAATAGGCCAATGATAGCAAAATAAGTGGGGTGTTTTTATATAATATAAAATTAATTCCTGCGCTAGAAACCCTAATTAAAAAATGATAGCCTCAGATCTAATAAATAAATAATTTGGGAGGAAACACTTTCGGACAACTTGTTCCACATTACATTTGTTTAGTTATGTACTACATATAAATCCCTAAACAAAATAGAGGGATTTGTAGCAGAGAAAATCCCAGTGCTTATCAGTAGTACTGACCCCTAAGTTTCTACGTTATGCACTCCTAACCCCTCCAATATGTGCGTTAAGCACACTTGACCCAGAGCATTTTATTGAACCTTACCCATTTAGGCCCCTCCCACTGTTAGTGTAATTTGGCAACACCCACTATTCAATATGGTGTACTATGTGTACTGGGGCTTGCCCTGGCTCTGCTTGGGAGCACAGCGTGGTCAATTTTATAGCTATGCTGGAAACTCAGCCTGCTCTCCTCCAATTAGACATGTGCATACACCCCCTTCCCCCTCCCCTGCACAACCACTCACTGTGAGGACCAGGGTGCTGATGTTTTTCCTCCCCAAACTCTCTGAATTCCTTATGCAGTTGAGAACAGAGGGACCGTGATCACTTATAAAAAGGGGGAAAAAGGTATTTATAATGTTTTTAATATGTATACATTAATGTTTTGCCTTTTATTTCAATTTTCTACTGAATGGATTGTTTTACAAGGTGATCATTTACATATTATTGAGGACTTTAGAATCCCTTTAAAAACTAAGATGATAGATGGTTGGACTTTACAAAAAGGTTAGTGCACTTTAAGTTGAATGAATGGTATTCATTTTTCTCTTTAAAAATTAAAAAAATCATGTGCCATTCTTATTGTCTGCATCATCACCATCGCCACCCTACAAACATTAAATTATAAACTGTACAATGAACATTTGACATCTGCTTTCAACTGTTCTGCTCCAAGGCTGTAAAAAAAAGGTTCCTATTCCCCTTCTGACACAATGATGAATTTTTTGTTTCAGTCACACACTTATTAGAATGAGGAAGTGGGCTGGAAAATGTAATTATGAATGACTTCCTGCCACACTATTAATATAAGAAGTTGAGTGTATTTAAACTTGAATTAATCAGTTTTATGAGTTACTGGCTTTGGGGTTTATTAAACTTGCAGGTGCTGGGGTCTAACATCTACAAACTGAGCTGATAGAGCATGTGAATGTCAATGTGCTAGATACATGGAAGAGTCCTGAAAAATAACAAAAATGGTTTGCAGATTTGAAAAGAAGCTTCATGAAATTAGTGAAATCAAGTAGAAAAGAGCTACAGCTATCCAGCAGGCAATGCAACTGTGCTGAAGTGGTACTATTGGCAAAACTAAAAATGATGCATATGTTGCAGCTTGTCAGTTGCATGACTAAGGTATTAAATATGGCTTGTTATAACAATTGCTATACCAATACCCCCACCCTTTAAATAAAACCACATACACCAGGTTGGAGTTATTTGGCTATAGCAGCCTTTTATTAACCAAAACATAAATCACAAATAATAACGATATATAACATAACATGAACACATATGGAGAGATTTTGCTCTTGGCAGGCTAACCTGTAAGGTACCACATCCCTGGATATAGGTAAAAAAAAAATGGAAATTTTCCCCTGGTTGTGGGACTTTGTAGGCACTTATCAAAAATGTAACATCAATATCAAAAATTAAACTTGTAGTAGAAATATCATTTATTATAGAAAAACACGTAGAAATATTAAAATAAGGCAAGCTGTATACAATACATAGCAGATACAAGCAGATATCAACCACAAAATACAAGGATATATACCCAACGCGTTTCAAAGTCAATTGTAACTTCTTCTTCAGGGCTAACCTTGGGTAGTTGTATATTCTGCTTTTTTGTAAGGATTGCAGGCTTGCCAAAAGGTATAAAAACAAATGATCAGAATATGTAGAGATCTGACCAATGGTATGCTGCCCAGGAGAATAAGGTGAATAATCACTGGTGGTCTCAGGTAGTTATCTCAGATATGTGTGCTGACCAACAATGCGCTAGTTGGGAACAGCTGAAATCCAAGTAAATTGGAGATCCTGCTTGATCTAATTCAAGAGAAGATCTAAGGAGCCACCATGTTCCTGGCAGAAAGTAATGCACCAAACTCAAAACAACAAACTCAAAACCAACGTCTCGCCACTTCAGATACCCAACACAGCACAACCACCAAAATTAGGGCAGGAGGGTGGGAAGATGTTCCTTGCTGTCTCCCCTCCAACTGAGGACCACCCTCCATCTGTTAACTCACTATTTCTACCAAACTCCTCCATTACCAAACTTTTGCCCGATCCGCTCAATTCTCTCTACCAAAATAAATTACCATCTTAACTTTTCTGCCCCTTCCTATGCTTCAAGCCCCTTTGAACCCCTAGTGAAACAAGCACGTAGCAGTCATGTGAAACGCGTCTACTGTCTTACCCTGCTGTACCTTGTACCACTTATGTGAATAAAGGAACTTTTCTTCATTGGATTCCGTGATAGTGTGCGACCATTTTCTTCTTTCATGCTTCTCCTGGTGGCGAGCCAAGGTTCAGCACCCACCTTAAATCCTGGACTTTGACTAGCCTGAGCGGTGTTATCTCTCTTCATTACCCTTTTAACCCCTATCATGCCAGCCCTTCGTCTATTGTTTTACTTATTTTACCCCGAGCCTTTCTATAAAGCTAAACCCCTGGGACATGAAAAAAGTCCCCTTGCAGTAGGGCTCCCCCCACACCACAAGGATTAAATGTACTTTTTTTTGACAATGGTACCACTAATCATATTTACTTGCCTTATCCTTTGCTTGCAGGCTCCTCCTTATTTGCAACCTCCTCTCTTTGGCAAAGACACCCTCAAAATCAAAGTAAAAAATGATGCAGCAGGCTAGTACATTTTGCTGAAATTTTATTGCAGCAACTCAAAATTGTACTCAGTAGTTTGTATGGCCCCCACGTGCTTGTATGCATGCCTGACAACATCAGGGAATGTCCTAATGAGACGACGGATGGTGTCCTGGGGTGTTTTCTCCCAGATCTGGGCCAGGGCATCACTATGCTCCCAAACAGACTGAGGTGCAACCTGGCGGCATCGGATGGACCGAAACATAATGTCGCAGAGATGTTCTATTGGATTTAGATCAGGTGAGCATGGGGGCAATTCAATGGTATTAATTCCTTCATTCTCCAGGAACTGGCTGCATACTCTCGCAACATAAGGACGGGCATTGTCGTGCACCTGGAGGAACTCACTGCACTAGCGTAGTGTTTGACAATGGGTCCAAGGATTTCATCCCGAATGGCAGTCAGGGTGCCATTGTCATTGTGCGTCCCTTCATGGATATGCTTTCCCAGACCATCACTGACCCACCACCAAACAGGTCATGCTGAATAAAGTGACAGGCAGCATAGCGTTCTCCATGGCTTCTCCAGTCCCCTTTCATGTCTGTCACATGTGCTCAGGGTGAACCTGCTCTCATCTGTGAAAAGCATAGGGTGCCAGTGGTGGACCTGCCAATTCTGGTGTTCAATGGCAAATGCCAATTGAGCGCCACGGAGCTGGGCAGTTAGCCCAGGGCCCACTAAAGGATGTAGGGCCCCAGGCTACTCTCATGAAGTCTGTTTCTGATTGTTTGGTCAGAGACATTTACACCAGTGGCCTGCTGGAGGTCATTTTGTAGGGCTCTGGCAATGCTCATCCTGATCCTCCTTGCACAAAGAGCAGATACCGGCCCTGTTGATAGGTTAAGGACCTTCTACGGCCCAGTCCAGCTCTCGTGGGGTAACTGCCTGTCTGTTGGAATCTCCTCCATGCTCTTGAGGCTGTGCTGGAAGATACAGCAAACCATTTGACAAAGGTGCGTATTGATGTGCCATCCTGGAGGAGTTGGACTGCTTGTGCAACCTCTATAGGGTCCAGGTATCGCCTCATGCTACCAGTAGTGACACTGACCCTAGCCAAATGCCAAACTAGTAAAAAACAGTCAGAAAAAATGAGTAGGGAAAATAAATTTCAGTGGCCTCCACCTGTAAAACCATTCCTGTTTTGGGGGTTGTCTCATTGTTGCCCATCTAGTGCACCTGTTGTTAATTTAATTGACACCAAAGCAGCTCAAACTGATTAACAACCCCTTCCGCTACTTAACTGACCAGATCAATATCCCAGGACTTTAGTTGACTTAATGCTAATTAAGTGTTTCTTTAATTTTTGAGCAGTGTATATATATATATACAGTATATATATATATTTATATATATATATATATATATATATATATATATAAATATCACTTAATAAAACTAAATTAATAGATGATTTTGTGATCCACTGTGCTCAGGAAATACAGGTAACAAAATCACCTGAGTGAAGATAATATATATTGCTGCTACATAAATGAGTAAATATGTGTATAATAAAATTCACCAAAAAAGAACTGGTGATTACTCCAAATAAATAGATCTGATAAGATGCATAAATAACATGAGATAAATACATAAAATCACATCAATAGGAGTCCAAAAAGTCTATTAGTATAAAGTGCATAGAGCAATATAAAGTGCATTTATGAGGAGTCAATGTAAAGTGCCTTCATGCTGGATCAATGGTGTGATATATATACTGTATATATATATATATATATATATATATATTTCTTTTTTTTTGGTTTTCCTAACACTTTAGGACCATTTTTCACTGGGATCTATCAAAGAGTCTCCCCTTCCCGTAAATCTGCTTTGCCTTTCCGCAGCCATTATCGTATATCTATCATGTGCTCGGATAATATATTTTACACATTAGAAAATTCAGACCCTCTGGTAACCAAAGACATGCTTAGATGAAAGAAATAACCATTCTGCATGAAGCCTGTTGACTTGTGGAGAAGGAAATTTAGATACATGTCTCAGCTAAGCCGAGTTGAGGATTATTGGATGTACAGCTGCCGGCACATCTGGAATACAGGTGGCAGACACTGCGGAAGCCTCTTGTGTCCCCCGGGAGGTAGAAATCATAATCCTGACAGTGAATATGCCTAACAATAAAATGCGTGTGTGGGGAACACACTGTTACTCTAACACCGGTCAGCAACACGTCCACATACAGCTGCACACACAGCAAACACTATTATTACCAGATACTGGAATGAATAACCTCATCAAAGCCCACATACACATTCACATACACACATTGTCTGAAATCCAGGCAAGCAGTTATATGCATACTAATTTGTTCTAACTGCTCATTGATGTTCAGTCATGTGATCCAGGTACACCTGCTAGACAGCATAGTCATGTCGTTAACTTTCCATGCAATGGAGACACAGCATACTCCAGAAGACACCCCCTGCCTGATAATTGGATAATAAAGTAGCAAGATCACACTGTTAAGTCACAACTCAGTTCTCTCCTTCCCTCAGCCTGCAATACAATCATAATAATAAAATGAATATCAGAAATCTGCTCTAAAACAAAACAAAAACATTTGGCTTTATTCAATGTAAAATGTTTTTACTCTGTGATCCTCTGGTGCCAAACACAATGCCTGAACGCCAGAATTATCCATCCATTTCCATAATGTATCCCCATCCCCGCCCAGAATTATCCATCCATTTCCATAATGTATCCCCATCCCTGGCCAGAATTATCCATCCATTTCCATAATGTATCCCCATCCCCGCCCAGAATTATCCATCCCTTTCCATATTGTATCCCCATCCCCGCCCAGAGTTATCCATCCCTTTCCATAATGTATCCCCATCCCTGGCCAGAATTATCCATCCCTTTCCATAATGTATCCCCATCCCTGGCCAGAATTATCCATCCATTTCCATAATGTATCCCCATCCCCGCCCAGAATTATCCATCCCTTTCCACAATGTATTCCCATCCCCGCCCAGGGTTATCCATCCCTTTCCATAATGTATTCCCATCCCCGCCCAGAGTTATCCATCCATTTCCACAATGTATCCCCATCCCCGCCCAGAGTTATCCATCCCTTTCTACAATATATCCCCATCCCCGCCCAGAGTTATCCATCCCTTTCCACAATGTATTCCCATCCCCGCCCAGGGTTATCCATCACTTTCCATAATGTATTCCCATCCCCGCCCAGAGTTATCCATCCCTTTCCACAATGTATCCCCATCCCCGCCCAGAATTATCCATCCATTTCCACAATGTATCCCCATCCCCGCCCAGAGTTATCCATCCCTTTCCATAATGTATCCCCATCCCCGCCCAGAGTTATCCATCCCTTTCCATAATGTATCCCCATCCCTGCGCAGAGTTATCCATCCCTTTCCATAATGTATCCCCATCCCCACCCAGAATTATCCATCCATTTCCACAATGTATCCCCATCCCCACCCAGAATTATCCTTCCATTTCCACAATGTTTCCCCATCCCTGGCCAGAATTATCTATCCATTTCCATAATGTATCCCCATCCCCGCCCAGAATTATCCATCCCTTTCCACAATGTATTCCCATCCCCACCCAGGGTTATCCATCCCTTTCCATAATGTATTCCCATCCCCGCCCAGAGTTATCCATCCCTTTCCACAATGTATCCCCATCCCCGCCCAGAATTATCCATCCATTTCCACAATGTATCCCCATCCCCGCCCAGAGTTATCCATCCCTTTCCATTATGTATCCCCATCCCCGCCCAGAGTTATCCATCCCTTTCCATAATGTATCCCCATCCCCGCCCAGAGTTATCCATCCCTTTCCATAATATATCCCCATCCCTGGCCAGAATTATCCATCCCTTTCTACAATATATCTCTATCCTCGCCCAGAATTATCCATCCCTCTCCATAATGTATTCCCATCCCTGCCCAGAATTATCCATCCCTTTCCACAATGTATCCCTATCCCCATCCAGAATTATCCATCCCTTTCCACTATCTATCCCCATCCCTGCCCAGAATCATCCTTTACTTTCCACAATTTATCCCCATCCCCACCCAGAATTATCCATCCCTCTCCACAATGGCAGGGATGGGGATACATTGTGGAAAGGGATGGATAACTCTAGGCAGGGATGGGGATAGATTGTGGAAAGGGATGGATAATTCTGGGCAGGAATGGGGATACATTGTGGAAAGGGATGGGTAATTCTGTGCAGGGACGAGGATACATTGTGGAAAGGGATGGATAATTCTGTGCGGGGATGGGGATAGATTGTAGAAAGGAATGGAAAATTCTGTGTGGGGATTGGGATACATTGTGGAAAGGGATGGATAGTTCTGTGTGGGGATGGGGATACATTGTGGAAATGGATGGATAATTCTGGGCAGGGATGGGGTTACATTGTGGAAAGGGATGGATAATTCTGGACAGGGATGGGGATACATTGTGGAAAGGGATGGATGAATCTGGCCTGGGTGAGGATGAGGATGATGGAGTTGGATTGTAAAAATGGCCGTGGGTGATTCTGGGTGGGGGTGAAAGTTATAAAGTGAAGAGGCTCTCCACAATGTAACTCTCATCCCCACCCAGAATTATCCTCAGCCATTTTCACAATGCAACTCCATCATGCCAGCTTGTCAGGTTGTCCCATCTGAGGATTTAGAAGAAAAAATAAAATGAGTCCAATCAACAGCACAGACGGCACAGCAGCAGCACATCGCTGCACACACAGCCGGTGGAATGAATCACGGCTGATTCTGTAGGGGCCCCTTTGTAAGCTCGGACCCCACAAATGTACTGCTCGTACCCCCGTGATGGCGGCTCTGACGCCAGGCTCCTGTGTGCGACCAACTGAGTATTGGGCACCAGGTAAAGTAGTGTCTCTGCTTCACATAAACACACAAAACCAGTAAGCACTTGACTAGTAGATGCTCTAAATTATAGTGCATGTACTATTTCTTGCAGCAAAATGCACAGCTAAACACCTTTATCTTTTTCTGTAAGTTAATCAAAAATTCCATTGTGCGGCTCTTTGGACATATGGAGGAGGCCTTAATTTTTGAGACCTTCTGTATTGAACAGGTTGACCACCACTTCTGTAATCCTTCTTCTTCATGATCCCATAAGAAAAAGGGCTTAGTGGCACATTAACCAGTTTCAGCGAAGTGCACGACTTTGCTGGAAATAATGCGCTACTTGTAACATATGGACTGGCTGGAAACTGAAACTTTATTAATGAGTCTGCAAGGTCAAGGCCAGATGTCCCAAGAGAATATTGTTTTTTTTCTTCTCTGCAGTGTGTAATGATTCTCCCCCGGAGTCGGTGGCAGATATTAATGAGTGTCCCATAGCAGTGCAGGAATATCAGTGCCTCCTATGAGGTCAGTGAAGGGCTCATAGTGTCACCTCTCCTGAGACACCAGGCTTCAGGGCCTTCCATGGGATACAAGATGGAGGAAATACATTGTGATGACATATCTGTCAGTCAAATACGACTCCTCTGGTACGGAGCACTCTGAACATGTTGTCATGATGGGATTTATCTGGAAAAATTATTACAAACATCTGTTATAGATAATATATCATAGCTAAGTTATTGAGAGGTGACCCTTGTCATTTCAGGGTCTTTAAACTAAACAAATTCCTTTTGATGATGAGAAATTGGGCATACACGTGCAAACCTGAAAGCTCATGAAATGTTCAGCCTGTAGTATTTCACAACTTGTCCAAATAGTAGAATTCATGAATGAGAACTGTTGAGAGAAATATTTAGAAGGCCTTTGCTGGCCACCTTCTGAAAGTGATGCTTTTCAAAATGCCATGCTAATCCTATTATGGTCACCTGCTGACTTGGCAGCATCCACAGCTTAGCTCTTCAATAAGACATAAAATTTAAATCCAACATAATTCACAATACTGCACCCAGAGTTGTATAAAGTACTTGAAACCCATACTTGAGTAAAAGTACAAGTGCTCGATCAAAAAGTGACTTGAGTAGAAGTGGAAGTGCTCGATCAAAAAGTGACTTGAGTAGAAGTACTAAAGTATTCAACATTTTTTGTACTTAAGTATTGCAAGTAGTTTTTTTTTAAACTTTGCTACTCAAGTACTGAAAGTAAAAGTACCAGTAGTTTTGAAAAAAAAAATGCTACTCAAGTACTGAAAGTAAAAGTACAAGTACTGTGTTATGTAGTTATTAAAGAAAGAAGTCAAAAGTTTGAACATCATATTGTTTTTTATTATTTCAAATGCAGCTTTTATTTATACATACAGTAGAATTTATTTTCGTATGCGCTGATAATACACATGTTTTGAGCTTCATGAAACCTGCCATATACTGTTCTGGCAGTGGTAATTTTTATAATAGTAACGAGTAACTATGCAGCACAAAAAAAAAATATCGGAGTAGAAGTATTGAAATCATTGAAAAAATGTAGTGAAGTAAAAGTGGAAGTAGGAGAAAAAAATTCTACTCTAGGAAAGTACAGATACCGCCTTTCGGTACTTAAGTACAGTAGTGAAGTAGTTCTACTTAGTTACTATACATCTCTGACTGCACCCCAGTTCCTATGATTTCGTACATAGTTGAGTCACTTAGCCTTATTTCCACTCCCTATGCATGAATACATAGGAACTGGGGTGCAGAAAAATGGCAGCAGATGCTCTGGATTGATGAATCAAAATTTGAAATCCGGCTGTAGCAGAAGGCAGTTTGTTAACCAAAAGGCTGGAGAGCGGTACAATGAGTGTCTTCAGGCAACAATGAAGCATGGCAGAGGTTCCTTGCATGTCTGCGGCTGCATTTTTGCAAATGGAGTTAGTTATTGGTGTCCTCAATGCTGAGAAATACAGGCAGCTACTTATCTATCATGCCATACCATCAGGGAGGCGTATCATTGTCCCAAAATGTATTCTGCATAAGGACAACAACCTCAAACATACAGCCAATGTCAATACGAACGACATTCAGTGTACAGAAGAACAAAAAGCCAGGAAGTGATGGTTTGGTCCCCACAGAGCCCTGATCTCAACATTAATATTATATAGGTTTTATATAGCACCAACAGTTTGTGCAGCACTTTTCAATATGAGGGAAGACAATGTAGTTACAATACAATTCAATACAGGAGGAATTAGAGGGCCCTGCTCGTTAGAGTTTACAATCTAGAAGAAGATTATGGAGTCTGTCTGGGATTACATAAAGAGACAGAAGGATTTAAGGCAGCCTACATCCACAGACGATCTGTGGTTAGTTCTCCAAGATGTTTGGAACAATCTAACTGCCGAGTTCTTTCAAAAACTCTGTGCAAGTGTACCTAGAAAAATTGATGCTGCTTTGAAAGTAAAGGGTGGTCACACCAAATATTGTTGTGATTTGGATTTCTGTCTATGTACAGGCGGTCCCCGGGTTATCTCACAAAAGTGAGTACACCCCTCACATTGTTGTAAATATTTTATTATATATTTTTATGTGACAACAGTGAAGAAATGACACTTTGCTACAATGTAAAGTAGTGAGTGTACAGCTTGTATAACAGTGTAAATTTGCTGTCCCCTCAAAATAACTCAACACACAGCCATTAATGTTTAAACTGCTGGCAACAAAAGTGAGTACACCCCTAAGTGATAATGTCCAAAGTGTCAATATTTTGTGTGGCCACCAATATTTTTCAGCACTGCCTTAACCCTCTTGGGCATGGAGTTCACCAGAGCTTCAAAGGTTGCCACTGGAGTCCTCTTCCACTCCACCATGACGACATTATGGAGCTGGTGTATGTTAGAGATATTGTGCTCCCCCACTTTCTGTTTGAGGATGCCCTATAGATGCTCCAGACCTAAAATAGGGTTTAGGTCTGGAGACATGCTTGGCCAGTCCATCACCTTTACCCTCTTCTTTAGCAAGGCAGTGGTCGTCTTGGAGGTGTGTTTGGGGTCATTCTCATGTTGGAATACTGCCCTGTGGCCCAGTCTCCGAAGGGGGGGGGGAGATCATGCTCTGCTTCAGTATGTCACAGTACATGTTGGCATTCATGGTTCCCTCAATGAACTGTAGCTCCCCAGACCATAACACTCCCACCACCATGCTTGACTGTAGGCAAGACACACTTGTCTTTGTACTCCTCACCTGGTTGCCGCCACACACGCTTTAACCATCTGAACCAAATAAGTTTATCTTGGTCTCATCAGACCACAGGACATGGTTCCAGTAATCCATGTCCTTAGTCTGCTTTTCTTCAGCAAACTATTTGCCGTCTTTCTTGGGCATCATCTTTAGAAGAGGCTTCCCTCTGGGACGACCAATTTGATGCAGTGTGCGGCGTATGGTCTGAGCACTGACAGGCTGACCCCCCACCCCTTCAACCTCTGCAGCAATGCTGGCAGCACTCATACATCTATTTCCCAAATAGATGTATGAGTATGACGCTAAGTACATGAACTGAACTCCTTTGGTCGACCATAGCGAGGCCTGTTCTTGGTCACTGTGCTGCAGCTCAGTTTCAGGGTCTTGGCAATCCTTTTATAGCCTAGGCCATCTTTATGTAGAGAAACAATACTTTTTTTCAGATCCTCAGAGAGTTCTTTGTCATGAGGTGCCATGTTGAGCTTCCAGTGACCAGTATGAGAGAGTGAGAGCGATAACACCAAATTTAACAAACCTGCTCCCCATTCACACTTGAGACCTTGTAACACTAATAAGTCACATGACACCGGGGAGGGAAAATGGCTAATTGGGCCCAATTTGGACATTTTCTCTTAGGGGTGTACTCACTTTTGTTGCCAGCGGTTTAGACATTAATGGCTGTGTGCTGAGTTATTTTGAGGGGACAGCAAATTTACACTGTTATACAAGCTGTACACTCACTACTTTACATTGTAGCAAAGTATCATTTCTTCAGTTTTGTCACATGAAAATATATAATAAAATATTTACAAAAATGTGAGGGGTGTATTCACTTTTGTGAGATACTGTTTATACAGTATATATAGATAGATAGATATAAAACTTTTTTGTAAGTATTTAGTAAATATTTATGCTGTTATATCAGCGGCTCATTAATCACACTGCTATGTGCAGGAAGGATAGCTCTTAGCATCTCCCTAGCTTCCTCCGAACACTCGTCTAAGCTCTCTGAGCCCTCCATCCCCGCCTCTCTGTGCTTGGCCTTGTACATGGATGATGACAGCCGCTGCACAATTAAAATGACCCAGCAGCGCACTCCCGTGAATGAATCCAGCTATTATTTCCTGACTGAATACAGGACCTGAGCTGGAAGGAGGGACCTTTGTCCTTCCTATTGCTGCCAGCTTCCTCATGTAGAACACAAGTGTTTGGGAATGGGCTGCGGGGGCCCCCCCACCCAGCTGTGGACAATTACTACATCTGGCCCCTGTCATAAGGCAGCCCCCATCCCCCCACAGGAGTGCAGCTTTACATACTTCCGACACCTGCTAAGGAGGATAAATTGGATACTTCATTGCCTGACCCCAACTAGAAATGAACTTGCAATGTGCTGGAATCCGTTCAATGTTTGTAAAAATTTAAATTCATGTGTTTCCCCTCACAGTGGCTCCTACAGCCCTAGCTGACTTCTAACGACCAGGAAGTCTTGTTAAGCTGTATTTACATTATCCTATTACAGGCTGAGCAGAATGAGACAACTGCGAGCCCAGGGAAATGGGAATTCTGGTAATAGGTCCATGTACAAGTGCAGTTCACAGAGAGAGAGAACCAGGGAAGAATGCAAACTTTGATCTCTAGCACACTTTTAGGTGAAGGTGATTGGTCTGCTTTTGTGGACACCTGTGAACTTAAAATAATTGCTGTAATACTGGTGTGGGCTGAAGGTAGGCTTTGCCCCCCCCCCCCTATTTTTTATAATTTTAAAGGTTTGGGTATTTTGGAATATATTCTGCCAATATAAAGACTCTCTATCATAGGCGTGCGCAGGGGGTGTGCCAGGTGTGCCTGGGCACACCCTAATCACTCTGTGTAGTGCCGATTCCCCCCATGTTGCACCCCTCCCACCGCAGTGCTGCTAGCTTCCCTCCTAGTGGGGGAAGGGGCTTATCAATAGGTCATTTACCTGCCCTTTCTTTTTCTAAAAGAACATGGGGAAACACACTTGCTGACTGTGTTCAATCATAACTGAAGCATAGTGAACTGTGTTTACTAAGCTTCGGTTGGTGAATGAACAGGAAGCCGCTCAGCACAAAGCACTTCTCATTCATTCACTGTCCCGTGAAGCAGAGGCTGCATAGAAAGGCGGGTGTGTTTGAGCTTTGGGGTGCACACCTTAATGCAGCAGGCTGCCCACACCTATGCTCTCTATACCCAAACCATGAAAACACCAATTGCTGACTCAATGGTAATGACTGGAGATAATAAAGTACAGCTCCAAGTCTCTTCCTCTTGGGACTGCACAAGCATGATTGTCAGCTTGAATTTCAGGGGTGGGAGACAAATGCTGACCATCGCTCATTCTACTTAAACCTCATGCGTGCATCTCTGTAGATAATGTGAACTCCCTGAAACTCTTGGGAGTACACTTGCAGGTTGGTACACTGCATTAAATTGTTTTTAAAGTCCACTTTGTTTGTTTTACACAGAGCACGGAAGGTTTTGGACGTACAGTGCCTTGAAAAAGTATTCATACCCCACATTTACCACACATTTTATCATGATACAACCAAAAACGTAAATTTATTTTATTGGGATTTTATGTGATAGGCCAACACAAAGTAGCACATATTTGTGAAGTGGAAGGAAAATTATAAATGGTTTACAACATTTTTTACAAATAAATATCTGAGAAGTGTGGGTGCATTTGTATTCAGCTCCCTTTACTCTGTTACCCCTAACTAAAATCTAGAGGTAAAAGTGCCCTCAGAAGTCCCCTAATTAGTAAAAAGAGTCCATCTGTGTGTAAGAAGCCTTCAGAGGTTTGTTAGAGAACCTTAGTGAACAAACAGCATCATGAAGGCCATGTGGAGAAATTTAAAGCAAGGCTAGTTTGGGGTATGAAAAAATATCCCCAGCTTTAAATATCTCATGGAGCACTGTTCAATCCATGGAAAGCATGTGGCACAACTGCAAACCTACCAAGACATGGCCGTCCAACTAAACTGACAGACCGGGCAAGGAGAGCATTAATCAGAGAAACAGCCAAGAGGCCCATGGTAAGTCTGGAGGAGCTACAGAGATCTACAGCTCAGGTGGAAGAATCTGTCCACAGGACAACTATTAGTCGTTAACTCCACAAATCTGGTCTTTATGGAAGAGTGCCAAGAAGAAAGTTGTTGTTGAAAAAAAGCCATAAGAAGTCCTGTTTACAGTTTGTGAGAAGCCATGTGGGGGACATAGCAAACATGTGGAAGACGGTGATCTTGTCAGATGAGACCAAATTTGAATTTTTTGGCCAAAAACAAAACGTTATGTGTGGTGGAAATTTAACACTGCACATCACCCTGAGTTGATGGGAAGATGGATGGAGCCAAATAGAGTGCAATCTTAAAAGAAAACCTGTCAGAGTCTGAAAAAGACGTCCAGAAACTGTCACAGGCAGACATACACAGGCATGCTCTGGGCCCACCATGGACCAGCTTCCTCTTCACAGTTATGCCAAGTTACCAAATAATATATCTCTGAATTGCGTATTCCCCCCCGGCTTCGTATTGGCCACTAGAAATAATTTAACCACTTAAGGTGGCCTCTTTCTGCCCCCCATTTTTTATACATTGCCAGTATGGCTTTTTGGAAGCCAGTCACATCGAGCCTCGCTGCGTGGGTGACTAGAATGTTTTAAACGCAATCTGGAGCAACAACTTGCTTGTTGAAAGTCTCTGGTTTCAATGCTGGTTCCCATCTATTGGAGATAATGCAGTCCCTCTGAAGAAGACTACGGCTTACCTGGTCGAAACGCGTTGGGTGAATTGTTTGGAGCCGGATCATTTATTGTTAAAAACATTTTTAAGTATACCTGCCTTCCTTTTGCACTTTATCATTATTGCATTTGATGGGTTTTGATAAGAAACACTTGCTACCAGAGCTCACATTTTAATACCATTTTAGTTTTTAATATTTGGCAAATAAAGCATTTTTTTATACTCATTTAAATTCAGTAGATATTTTTGCTGCTAAAAATTATTTTTCTTGACCTGTAATAGGTTATTATGCCTATGCTTCTTAAAGGTTAAGAATGGTGTGCCGGAGACATGTATGCTAAGGCTGCTCTTTATCATTTATTCACATGGGCGGGTCTGGAGCAGCGGCGATCCTTTGCTCTTTACACTTACTTACTGGGGTTATGAATGCAGCTTGGATGGGGGGGGGTAAATACATAGGATTTGATTTACAGAGCTTTACACTTGCCTGAAGAAGTTCATTTTTACAATATAACTGTCATTTTCAAATCTCATTAAACTCAACTGAAAATAAACATTCTTTAAAAGAATATTTTTATCTTTTGTGTGTGAATTAATCCTATAAGGAGCCTATGTGCACTGGACCATTTAGCTATGGGCAGAGGTCACAGATGTCCCGTCCAGCCCCGCTGCCAGCAGCCTGTCAAATCCTATGGGGACTGACAGCTGCTGGAGCTGGACGGGGCTGAACATTGTACCAAGTATCAAGAATGTTAAGGCCAGTATGTGCCCAGGGATGAATGATTTGAACGCAGACTTAGGAGAACATCATTGTAAGTGTTGGTAAACTATTCTTGATAACTTGAAGAAATGTCTACTCTCCCTACTAAAATATTTAAAAAAAAGTAACAATAATGTTTTCAGTCAGTTTTGTTCATAAAGTGTTTTTAAATGGCATTTAAATGTTTTTTTTTATAAAATCATTATTTTACAAATAATTATTTAACCAATGAAGCCCCTTCCTGACCAGGGCCTATTTTGCGATTCGGCACTGCGTGACTTTAACGGACAATTGCGCGGTCGTGCGATGCTGTACCTAAACGAATTTGGCGTCCTTTTTTTCCCACAAACAGAGCTTTCTTTTGGTGGTATTTGATCACGTGTGCAATTTTTTGATCATGCGCTATAAACAAAAAAAGAGCGTCAATTTAGCAAAAATAACAATATTTTTCACATTTTTTTATATGAAATTCCAAAAAAAAAAATCCAAATTTTTTAACATTTTAGGCCAATTTTTTTTTACCATATGTTTGTTAAAAAAAATCGCAAAAAGCGTATATTGATTGGTTTACGCAAAATTTACTGCGTTTACTAACAAAGGGAAAGTTCTTTGTCATTTTTGTTGGTTTTTTTTAACGCGTAATGGCGGCGATCTGCGATTTTCTTTGCGGGACTGCGACATTGGGGCGGACAGATCGGACCCTTGACTGACATTTTTGACACTTTTGGGGTTACCAGTGACATTACTACAGTAATCAGTGCTATACATATGCACTGTTACTGTAAAAATGACACTGGCAGTGAAGGGGTTAACTTTTTTTTGAGCGGGAGGGGTTAAGTGTGTCCCTAGGGGCGTGTTTCTAACTGTGATTGGCTGTGGCTTGATGTGTAAGAACAGTGATCAACGGTCCTACATGGTAGAACCGTTTAATCACCATTCTTACACAGGGGAGACTGACAGGCGGCTTTGTTTACACTAGCCGTCTGCCTTTCTCCCGCTGTCACGGACGATCGTGAGTGCCCGGCGGACATCGGGTCCGTGACCGAGCGGGAGCGGAAGCATGCATCCGGCGGCGCGCGCTCGCTCCCAAAACCCTTACAGGCTAGCGACGTAGCCCTACGTCGCTTTGCCTGTGAGGGGCTGACTGCCGACGTAAATAGTCGTGCGGCAGTCGGCAAGTGGTTAATACAGGATGCACTCATACTTCATAGGAAACTCAGTACTGATTGCTTGCTTGATAGCAACCTGTGCATAACTGACTTAGCCAGACTGACCTGTCTCTAATGAGAAAGACAGAGGGTAATAAAAAGTGATACATATGCAATAATCATATAAAATAGTTAATTCGCTGAAATAAAAAGACGTAAAAAGATCTAAATTTTATTTTCTTGAGTTCTGGATATAATATTAAAAATATGAACAAAAACAATGCCTTTAAATCTTACTGTTTTTCCATGTCTACAGGTACAAAATAAGCATGGATTATGCATGCCTTTTTTTTTTCCTTTTTTGCATGCCATATGTAAATGTTCCCGTGTTCCTAGAAATGGCATGAGTGGAATTTCTCCCTATGAAGAACGTCATGTTCTCTTACTCTTCTGAAAAATCTTAGACGTTCAGGATTTCCGACAGTCCCCAGCTGTTGGAGAGAGAAGAGGGAAGGAGGATGGAGAAGATCTCCAGGCCATTATGTAATGTGATATGAAAAGGTTGTAGTCATGATAATCCTGGGAATTTGTATTAATTTATTCACACGATCCATTCTGCTGTGCGCCAGTGGACAGCTGTGAAGAGCAATTTGGTGGAGTTGCCAAGAATTCATTGCCTGGAGGAGTCAGGACATTATTAATAAAACAGGGACCTTGCACATGACACCATGGTTAGATTATAATGTGTACATGTAAAGCTGTCATAAAGGAAATATCAGTTTTGATGTCCTCTGGGGTAATAAGTCTACAGCGTTATGTGTAGCTTGTCTGCTCTGTTCTTTTGTGACTCAGGGCAAATATAAAGCTTAGATACAATGCAGGACCCAGGCTACTGGTCCAGGCAAAGCCGTATGATATCACAGCTTGTGACTTTAGCAAAAACCATTGCTTTCTGATGTTTGAGCATGTCCTGTTTCAAGATCCTCAGTTTTTGGTGAAGTTGAATTTTAGCCTTTATTAATCCGTGTATACAACGTCGATCTGTAAATATAATTGTATATAACTTCTGTTAATTTAAAAAAAAAAAAATATATGCAAACCGCGCTATCTATGAAATGATACGTGATAAGCTGCCAGCACTTCAACTCGACATAGGTTGTATAAAGCAAAATAAAATGATAAGTGCAGTGCTAATACACATAAAAACACAATGTGCAAATCATATACAGTAGTGAAACCAATGAAATATGATACACTAAAAATGTGCAAATAATGTGGAGGAAATACAGTTCCAATAAGTGAAAAAAAGTCCCAAGTGAAACACAAAAATCTTCCAAATAAATGTAGACGTGGTGATAATGACAGGATCCCCACACCAACAGAATAAATGTGAATGCGCTCACCGGAGGACATGGACCCACACTTCCTTATGGAAAATAGGTCATGTAAAGCAGATTAGGGTAACAGGTCTCTCCAACAGGCTTTTGATAACGCTCTGATTGGCGGAGCGAAACGCGTCAAGCCGTCCGAATACGTACTACGTCACGTCCGGCCACATCCAACTTCCGGCTTCCGGACACACGGGTGAAGCGCACGGCCATTCGTTTGGTGGCCCGTGGGATTGTATAAGGCGGACATATTTCTGCAACATTGTAAGTGTATCTTTTTATTTGCGTGAAGAATAAAGTTTTTGGAAATACTGCACGATGATAGCACTTTTCTTTTCATGAAACCTATGAGCAATATCTGGATGCTGTGAGCGGCAGAGGACTGCTACAACTTTCTGGCTGGCGGCCTATAGAGGTGGTCATCATCTAGGATTACTTATAAGGCGATTTATTACTCAGCTTATGGTGAGTGGGGAACTGAGAGGGGAGCATCTACTCACTAGGACTGAGCACCGGCACTTTGTATGAGCACGTAGCACTTTTATGAGCACAGAGACTTTCACTTTAATAATACTGAATGAAGACTATATGAACTATTCTTTTTACACAAGAATCAATTTTGGAATATATTTATTCACCAATTTATGTTTTATATTTATATTTTGTATAATTATATTGATTTATAATGATTGCATAATGGTTATATTAGACACAGTCTATGCACGAGCACTTTTAGTACATCACTGATGAGCATAATTTTAGCACAATTATTTATTTGATTATAAGTTATACAGTTCCGTTTATAAGCAGCGCAGGTACTTTGTGTATTTATTGATTGAAAGGTACCCCCCTTTTTTACCAGCAGCAGCTTATTTATATTATATATTTATTGATTTTTATACACGTATTTACCGTAATAGGTGATCCTAAGCGCTAGCCCTCTGTACTTCACAGGTCTCTCCAACAGCCAGATGTTAAAACCGAAATGGCCATGGGATTCATCATAGGATACCCGGACTTCCAGATCAGTGTCACATAGATGGGAATAAACCAAATAATGCAGACATAGTGTAAAACCACTTCACAGTGTTTATTTAAAAACAAGGGATACACTTACAAACATATTGTAGAACAGCGCATATACGTAGAGAGATGGCAGTGCAAGATTACTGACGCGTTTCATCCAAACGGATATAATCATAGGAGATTTTTTTTTTTTTTACTCTTATCTGATCTTTGATCTCTTTTCCTGCTGTTGAAGAGTTGGTGGCTTTTATAAAGGACATTTGTTGCCTGGTATCTGGATGTTATTCAAAAGGAAATCTAGGTCTTAATTAATTAATATTACCCAAATTTTATAGTATATTTTGGGATCCCATTGCTAAGAAAAATGTGTCATAATTAAATCCATTAATTCTAGTTTACTCTTGATAGGAGTGTGTAGCATCGGGTAAAAACATGAATTTATTTGGGATTACACTTACAGTAGGAACGATCAATTCTGTATATATAGGGCAGTCACCCCATAGCGTTGCTCCCGAGGGGGTGTGTGGTCCACGGTGTTCCACGTTGCCAGCTGCGCTAGTGGTATCTGGAGATCTGGATCTGTGGGCAGGAGAGGCGGAAAGCGGGCGTCAAGGAGGTGGAGAGGCTGGAGGGTGACACCATGCCCACCAGTCTCTCCATCTCCTTGACGACTACTTCACCTTTTACAACCATATCTCACTGTCCGTATCATTCATTCCTAATGGGTGGGGTGCATGGTGAGGGTTTATTCCTTGCCTACAATGTCTACATATCTTACTTACTTTTCTCCTTTCTGAAAATGGGGAGGTAAGGCTAAGTCAATCCAATTAAGAGTTTGAGTCCTTAGTATACACTGGCAATTCCCATTTGCAGGTAATAAGGTTAACTTACTTTACACAAGGATAAGGATGTTTATTTTTGCCATGTTCCTGTAATTTTGAAATCTTGTTGGACTTGTTTGCAAATAAAGATTCTGATTCTGGTGTGCTAGCTTTGTGAATTGAACCTAATAATGAATTGAATCACTAGGGCATAAGCCAGTGAATGGCCAGTGATGTAGTGAATGTGTCAGGATGGCTGGCTGGAGCTATATGAGGTATAGCGGGGAGCAGGGAAATCTGAGGCAGTATCAAGTATCCCATTTACACATAACATATCTGTTAATAGCTGAAGGAATTGGAACTATCAGCGTTGTAAAATAGATCATCTCCATAGTGGATGTAAATGATTTCCCAAAGCATATGCTACTTGGAGGATTTACAGCTCGAGCAGCTTTGTCTAAAGGAATGCTTTGGATGCTTTAAAAAAGCTAAAAACAAATAACAGAAGTCTGAAACTGGTTTTTGGAATACAATAAATTAAACACAGCTCGGCATAACTTCTAATGTGGCTCCAGGTCAAAGGATCCTCAAGGATCCTTTATCATGCAAATATTAAATACAGCTTCCATGGATAATCTCTGGACTACATATTCACACACCTACCAGCTGGCTACCAAATGTGATGAATTACCTCACTGGCCAATTGGAAGACATGGGAGGTGTGCACCTCTAAAGTCCAAGGACTTGGGGCTACTTTAAAAGACTGCTGAGGAAACTCAATGTTTAAATCTTTTCCCCTCTCTCTTGACTTAAAGGCACAAGGACTCCATAGAATGTGTCTTCTTAAGGCCCGTACACACGTACCGATCGTCGGCATACAAACGTCAGCGGACGAAAGATCTGCCGATTGTACGCTTGTTAGTATGGTGCCTCCGACAGCTGTCTGCGCACATTCTGCGGACAAGAGTCTTTCTTGCAAGCATTTAAATTTTTGTATGCCGACACCAGAACGGACGATTGTTCGCCAGTCAGTACAGAATTCGGCCGACAGACCGCAGATTTGCAAGACTGGGCATGCTCAGAAAAGAAAAAACACAGGGAAAGTTAACCATTACATGACATCACTTCTGCAGTCGGCTGTAGTCGGCGGACAAAATTCTTGGGCAGTCTTTGCACTTTTCAACAGACACCGACATCCCGGGGAGAAAAGACGAACGTTTGCATGCCGACGATCGGTACGTGTGTACGGGGCTTTAGTGATTATGTTGCTTGCCCTGCTGCTGTCATTTCAGATACACCTCATGCGTAGCAAAATACCCTTAAAATAACTATAGACAAAGGTTCTACCATTCTGTGTAGATACTACAACAACAGATGTCCAATTTTTGTCTAACATAGTAAGCCCCTTTCAAGATTTAATTGTCTTGCTTAGTCACCAGTAGGGATGATCGAACTTTTGAAAAGTTCAGTTCGACCAGAACCCCATTGAAATTAATGGGGCCCGAACTTCGGGAATCAAAAAACACAATTTTGAAGCCCTAAAACCCAATAAATGCCCCTAAAAAGTGCCTAGGGTTCTGGGTCATGCCCCAGGGACTATGAATCAGGCAAAAAAAGTTCTTAAAAATTGTCGTTTTTGATAGAGAACATATTATTGAAAAAATTATTGAAAAAAAAATGAGATTTCTTTGGATTTAGTGTCTGGGGTGTCTAAAAAATGTACCTGTGAATTTTCAGCTCGGTAGCATGTCCAGAACCAGAAAAAAATAGATTATTTTTCTTAGAATTTCAGTAGCGCAGGGATGGTGTTACCCTCCTTTCACACCTGGGCGTTTCTGGTTCAGGCGTTTTTCAGGCGTTTTTTGTGCGTTTTTTAAGGTGTTTGGAGGCAGGCATGGCATCTGAACTTCTGTATAGGGGTATATATATATATATATGTGTGTATGTATATATATATATATATATCTATATATACATAAATATATGTGTATATATATATATATATATATATATATATATATATTTACCCCTAACCCAGAATCTGCATAGTGGGGTCACCCTGACATGGCAGAGTGGGGTCACCCTGGCATGGCAGAGTCAGGTCACCCTAAACTACACTATAGTCACCCTGACATGGCAGAGTTCGGTCACCCTGGCATGGCAGAGTCAGGTCACCCTAAACTACACTACGGTCACCCTGACATGGCAGAGTCAGGTCACCCTAAACTACACTACGGTCACCCTGACATGGCAGAGTCAGGTCACCCTAAACTACACTACGGTCACCCTGACACTTAAATTTATCCCTACAAAAACTAGATTATTGAATCTAACTATAGTGGTATATAGTACCCTAACTACACTGCATATCCCTTTCCTCACACTAAAAGAACAGCTCCATACAGCAGAAGATAATTTCAAAATGACACTGGAGCTTTACAAGCAGCAGGAGAAACACAAATGCTTCCACTCTCTTCCACAGCCTCTGTATTACAGTGCTAGAGATTTGGCGGGGCTATGTTATATACTGGTAGGCGTATTCCCTCCTGATTGGCCTCTGACCCCGTAGTCACTCCAATCACATTCCTAGCAGACTCCTGCCCCCTCAATTGGCTTTTACTGACGTTTCTGGGCCAATCACAGGCTTTTAAAGCCCAGTTCCTGTCCCATTGCATTTTGGGCGGTTCTGGTAACCGAATTCCGAACTTTTACCGCAAAAAGTTCGGAATTCGGACGAATTTCGAACACCCAATGTTCGGGTCGAACCGATGGTCGACCCGAACCGTTCGATCATCCCTAGTCACCAGTACATGGCCTGGTGATTATCGAATATAGGGGATAGCCAATATATTTTCAAATATAGGCTTTATCTCAGTGGGACCAAAACTCATGAGAACAATTTTCCCTTTAAAACTATATTGAACATCGATACATCGATAGAGACCAGTCCATAAACATCATCAAACCCATCAAATAGGTAAAACTATTACAAAGAAATGATCACAGATTGAACTATAATTTTTCCCACAATTCATGTTTTCTATTTATGACAATCTTTTACTGTTGCTCAATTTCCTCTTAAATTTTTAATGGCCAAAGCTGTCCAAAATTTTCAAGCTTGTCTGAATAATCTTTCAGATGATTTTTACCAATTGTAGCTATAATCTAATCTAATCTAAATTCCCTAGGACCTTTCTGTGCTATAACACATTTGGTCCTTGGGCTTCCCACACTGATGTTTTACTAACCAACAGCTGGTTAAAAATGTGTTCTGAAGATATTACTAGTGTATATATATATACTATATTGTCAAACGTATTGGGACGCCTGCCTTTAAACGCACATGAACTTTAATGGCAGTGTTAGTCTGGAGGGTTCAATATTGAGTTGGCCCACCCTTTGCAGCTATAACAGCTTAAACTCATCTGGTGAAGCTGTCCACAAGGTTTAGCAGTGTGTCTATGGGAATGTTTGACCATTCTTCCAGAAGCACATTTGTGAGGTCAGGCACTGATGTTGGAAGAGAATGCCTGGCTGACAGTCTCTGCTCTAATTCATCCCAAAGGTGTTCAATCAGGTTGAGGTCAGCACTCTGTGCAGGCCAGTCAAGTTCCTCCACTCCATACTCACTCATACATGTCTTTATGGACCTTGCTTTGTGAACTGGTGCGCAGTCATGTTGGAACAGGAAGGGCCCATCCCCAAACTGTTCCCACATAGTTGGGAGCATGAAATTGTCCAAAATGTCTTGGTATCCTGATGCTTTAAGAGTTCCCTTCACTGGAACAAAGGGCCAAGCCCAACCCCTGAAGAACAACTCCACACCATAATCCCCCCTCCACCAAACAGTTTGGATGATGTTCAGGGCCGTCTTTAGTATTGATTGGACCCTGGGCAAATATTTTCTCGGGCCCTACCAAATACACTTATCAACTATTTGTGGGTGGTGCGGGCACAAGGGGCTGCTGCTTTGGGCCCCACAACAATGGGTAGGCCCGGGGCAGCTGCCCCTTTTGCCCTGTGTTAAAGACGGCCCTGTGTACACTAAGGTTAAGGTCAAGGCTCTGTGCAGGCCACTCAAGTTCTTTCACACAAAACTCATCATACCATGTCTAAAAGAAGCTGGCTTGTGCAGTGTGCACAGGGTCACTGTTAACCTGGCACAGAAAAATAGCCTTCCTCAAAAAGTTACCACAAGTTCGGAAATGTACAATTGCTTAATGCCTTTGTATGGCAATGCCTTTGTCATTGTATATAATTATAAATAAAGACAGTTGTCAGTTGTATGTTAAACAGGTTACATGCAACGCATATGACTAATGCTACTGGGGCAGTCAAATCATCTTTAAAAATGTGTATGCACATTACAGACAAGTGCCCACACTGTCTGGAGGAGCCTTTTACATGTCTAGGTGAAATCTGTCAGGCCCTTAACAAGATTTTGTTTTTAGAACAGAACAGTCGGACTCTAAAGCCCTGTAAACACGATCAGAATATCGTACAAAAAATTCCGCTTTCGAAGCGATCCTACGATAATCTGATCGTTAGTACACAGTTGTCGTCCGCAATCTTCCGAAGGGAAAAACATGAAAATTTTTACTCGTACGATATCAGATCGTACAATTTTAGTTTAATTAGCCCAGTTTTCATCTGAAAATACAATACAAGCTACATCACTTCCGAATTTTTATTCTGTCGTATGAGAATTTTTGTACTTTAGTGAACTATTCATTTTCGATATGGAGACTAACATTTGTCTGATAATCTCATTATGTGTACTAGGCTTAGGGCTTGAAACAAACCTTTGTAAGAGTGCAACTCAAGTCACAGCAGCCTGTGGCAGCAATACTTCTAATGACAGCAAAAACAGTTGTTTTAAATGTTTTAAAATCTCCAATATACTGTAAAATTTTCATTTGTTATCTGATCCTCTATGCACAGCGCTCTCAGTGTGGTGTTTATTAATTGTTTGTAGTCAGGCTGCACAAATGGCTAAGGTAACCTGTGCTGGCAGCATGATAAAGAGTCAGACCGCCTCTCACACACAACATAGCTTACTGGATCTCCATCAGTCTGCCAAATGGATACTTACAAAGGAGGAAAGTTTCAAGCATTGTATCCTTTCAAATCATGATACAGTGCGGCATCAAGTGACCTAACTGGTGCGCTACAGTGTTGGCAAGCTGATACATTTCGGGGAACGTACCCCAGAAACGCATCAGCTTGCCAACAGTATAGCGCACCAGGTCACTTGATGATATATCTAATTGCCGTGGTATGGTAAAAAAAAAGGTAAAAAAAAAAAAAAAAGTAAACAGTGCCATGAGCTGAAATGTGCTTCGCAGTGTTCCTTGCCGGACCTAACACTGACAACTATGGATGCGCTACAGTGTTGGCAAGCTAACACATTTCAGGGGACGTTCTCAGAAACGCATCAGTGTAGCGCACCAGTTAGGTCACTTGATTCCACATCCAGTTGGCTTTTTGTTTATTGTTTAAATAAATCTTGGGTAATGCAATAGGCGTTTGCACCCTCCTGTGTCCTTTTTTATGGCTGTTGCCAAGCCTGTGGTGCATTTCCACCACCTACCTAACCCATCATCCAGATTCCTTCCAGGAAAAAGGTGAGGCTTACTGAAGTTTCCAAATTAATGAAATTCTGTCCATTTAGGGATGGTTCACATTGGTCTTCATTGTAAAACGCTGGGCAGCTGTCAGTGTTAGGCTCGGCAGCAAACACTACGATGCACATTTACTTTATTATTTTCTTTCTTTTTTCTTTTTTTTTACCTTTTTCTTAATTACAGTCAGGTCCATAAATATTAAGACATCTACACAATTCTAATCTTTTTGGCTCAATACACCACCACAATGGATTTGAAATGAAACAAACAAGATGTGCTTTAACTGCAGACTTTCAGCTTTAATTTGAGGGTATTTACATCCAAATCAGGTGAAAGGTGTCGGAAATACAACAGTTTGTATATGTGCCTCCTACTTTTTAAGGGACAATTGGCTGCTCAGCTCTTCCATGGCCAGGTGTGTGTTATTCCCTCATTATCCCATTTACAAGGAGCAGATACAAGGTCCAGAGTTCATTTCAGGTGTGCTATTTGCATTTGGAATCTATTGCTGTCAACTCTCAATATGAGATTCAAAGAGCTGTCACTATCAGTGAAGCAAGTCATCATTAGGCTGAAAAAAACAAAACAAACCCATCAGAGAGATAGTAAAAACATTAGGTGTGGCCAAATCAACTGTTTGGAACATCCTTAAAAAGAAAGAACGCACCGGTGAGCTCAGCAACACCAAAAGACTCAGAAGACCACGGAAAACAACTGTGGTGGATGACCGAAGAATTCTTTCCCTGGTGAAGATAACACGCTTCACAACAGTTGGCCAGATCAAGAACACTCTCCAGGAGGTAGGTGTATGTGTGTCAAAGTCAACAATCAAGAGAAGATTTCACCAGAGTGAATACAGAGGGTTCACCACAAGATGTAAACCATTGATGAGCCTCAAACAGGAAGGTCAGATTAGAGTTTGACAAACAACATCTAAAAAAGACTTCACAGTTCTGGAACAACATCCTATGGACGGATGAGACCAAGATCAACTTGTACCAGAGTGATGGGAAGAGAAGGAAAGGAACTACTCATGATCCAAAGCATACCACCTCATCAGTGAAGCATGGTGGTGGTAGTATCATGGTGTGGGCATGTATGGCTGCCAATGGAACTGGTTCTCTTGTATTTATTGATGATGTGACTGCTGACAAAAGCAGCAGGATGAATTCTGAAGTGTTTCGGGCAATATTATCTGCTCATATCCAGCCAAATGCTTCAGAACTCATTGGACGGCCCTTCACAGTGCAGATGGACAATGACCAGAATCATACTGCGAAAGCAAAGAGTTTTTTAAGGGAAAGAAGTGGAATGTTATGCAATGGCCAAGTCAATCACCTGACCTGAATCCGATTGAGCATGCATTTCACTTGCTGAAGACAAAACTGAAGGGAAAATGTCCCAAGAACAAGCAGGAACTGAAGACAGTTGCAATAGAGGCCTGGCAGAGCATCACCAGGGATGAAACCCAGCGTCTGGTGATGTCTATGCGTTCCAGACTTCAGGCTGTAATTCACTGCAAAGGATTTGCAACCTAGTATTAAAAATGAAAGTTTGATTTATGATTGTTAATTTGTCCCATTACTTTTGGTCCCTTAAAAAGTTGGAGGCACATATACAAACTGTTGTAATTCCTACACCGGTCACCTGATTTGGATGTAAATATCCTCAAATTAAAGCTGAAAGTCTGCAGTTAAAGCACATCTTGTTTGTTTCATTTCAAATCCATTGTGGTGGTGTACAGAGCAAAAAAGTTTAGAATTATGTCGATGTCCCAATATTTATGGACCTGACTGTACATTGTGGCTCTGTACCACAAATGTTGACAGGCAGATGCATAGGCTCTTTCCTTTTTTTCTCGAGCAACAGAGCCTAACTTATGATCTTGCACACAGACCTGCTGCTTTCAGAAAATGCCGCTGCATTAAGCACAGTTAATATAACATGTAATTGTAGTTTAAATCTGCCTGGTTCAGGGAAAATATAACTGTTGGAATAGGTCTGTTTTTCTAGATAGAGCTATCAGTATGAACTCTCAGGTCGAAGAAGAATCCATGTTTACGCCAATTGAGAAGAGAAAAGGGTGGAGAGACACTGCTAGTTAAATAAACAAAGGTGGGGGGTACTGCGCTTCTGGGTTGATAATCAATGATGAATTAATATATAAATCAATAAATAGATAAATAGTGTTATGTGTATGTGCCTGTCACAATATAAATATAAGGGAACTCAAATACCTAAAATAGATCCATCCTCATGATAAACAAATAACAATGTTAAAATTGGTGCAAAAAAAACCACTTAAAGTGCTGATGATGTGCTGGTGGCAAATACAGTGCTCAGGTGCAAACAAATAAATATATCCAAGTGTCCTTAGTGTTTTACAAAAAAATGTTAATAACGGTCCAAAAGTGCAAAAATGTCCAAATAATTAAGGTGGGTGTTTAAGTGGGTAAAATATCTCCACAGGTGCTACTCCTTCACCAAACACCGTGCACAAGGTAGTGGGGTGCTTCTTCTTATCCCCTCTAGGTGTACTCTCCAGATTACCAGCGGTCACAGTAGATCCCCTGAAGAAGCCACGTGACGCGGAAGTGGCGTAACGCGTAGGGACGTTCGGACCGGAAGTGACGCACATTGCGGAAGTGAGGACTGCGATCTCACTCTAATGCTATCCTTTTGCGCTGTGAATTTTCCACAAATGTGAGTGGTTTTAACTATAATTTAATAAAGTACCTGTTACCCAGACATACTTGCACTATGTTGAGTATTTTACTTTGAGATCTACTGTGACCGCTGGTAATCTGGAGAGTGAGAGGGAGCCAAGTGACCTACATCAGCCCTGACTATTGACCCTAGTGGAACATGGTATAGGATTGGAGAGGAGCCCCCTGGATTACTGATAAGGCTTTTTCCCATTGTCCTTAAGGTGAGCGGCCAGTACACCTAGAGGGGATAAGAAGAAGCACCCCACTACCTTGTGCACGGTGTTTGGTGAAGGAGTAGCACCTGTGGAGATATTTTACCCACTTGAACACCCACCTTAATTATTTGGACTTTTTTGCACTTTTGGACCGTTATTAACATTTTTTTGTAAAACACTAAGGACACTTGGATATATTTATTTGTTTGCACCTGAGCACTGTATTTGCCACCAGCACATCATCAGCACTTTAAGTGTTTTTTTTTGCACCAATTTTAACATCGTTATTTGTTTATCATGAGGATGGATCTATTTTAGGTATTTGAGTTCCCTTATATTTATATTGTGACAGGCACATACACATAACACTATTTATCTATTTATTGATTTATATATTAATTCATCATTGATTATCAACCCAGAAGCGCAGTACCCCCCACCTTTGTTTATTTTTTGACACTGTATGGTTACCAGTCCTGGTACTAGCAGCATCCGGGATTTTCTGTATCCCCTTGATCGCTCCTCTTAGACAGCGCAGGACTCACCTTACCATTCCTTTATTACTGCTAGTTAAAGTGTTACTAAATCCACAACAGTAAAATCAGTCTGTATATGCAGTAAAGTATGCTTGTTATACTCACTGTGGAACCTAAGGGGGATAATCCTCTGCACTGTGTAAAAAGGCTGTTTGATCCTGTCTGCTCTGATCCTCCCCTTCTTCCTCTGTCCCCAATCCATCTCCTCTTAGAACAGAGCCTTGGGGGCACTCTGCACATGCTCAGTTTGGTGTGTATTGCTAGAGAGATTTTTTTTCTTGGGAGGGTGCATGTGATCGGCACAGGGCCAATCAGCACTGTCCAAAAAGAGGTAGCCTCAAAGGACAGTCAGAGGAGAATGAAAACTCCTCCTACTAGCTTTAACCAGACACTGATAAAAATTAGCGGTTTATATTTACTTAAATAGTTTCATTTCTATGTTCTGTGTACTGTGGGAGACCAAATATGGTGAATGCAGGCTCCTGGGTAATCGTTAGTGAAGCAATAGCAGTTAAACACTTTTTCCTCCCTAAATATCAGCTGGCCATGTACTGTATCTGCTTGTGCCATAGACACTAGTCATGGGGACAGGAAGTGCTGCAGATTCTTTCCAGTGGGGACACACTAATAAAAACTCGAGTTTCTCACCACTTTTGCACTATATCTCAAACTGGACACACTTAAATCAGACCTAGGTGTGTTTCCTGAAGGGTTTTCAGGGATCAATGTTTTGACATTTGAGGGATGAGAGGAGACAAGCTGTCCTATTGTTTCTTAAACCTGGCTCTAGGAAAGGTTAAGCTCTTCAGCTGGAATTTCACTGTATAATGGCATTTTTCGCTGAACTGTGAAATATTGCTATTTCCGTCCGCTTTATAATTAAAAATAACAGATGGTCACTCCACACACAGAGAGCTGGCTTCATTCTCTCTGCTAGGGAGTCATTCATAAAACAGTCAATCCTGAGGCAGCAGTTAATATCAATACAGGGTGTTTTAAAAAGACTTTAGAATGCAGCAGATACACCCAATGATAGCCTTTACACATTTAGCAGAATAAGTTTTAGGCCGAATCATAAGACAGGTGTAGCACTGCTCCCTAGGGAGCTGCTGAAAATTACACTTCTTGGATTCCCCTGGGTTACCCGTAGCAACAGTCTGTAGAAACCTATCTCTTTAAATACTCGACTCAGACAATGAATAGTCCAGGGGATTTGTTTTTTTTTTGTGTTTTTATTCGAACTTGGATGGGTAAAGGGATGAGTGGGATACTCCAACTTGAACTATGCACAATTCCTGAGGACAACTGACTGTAGAATTCGGCAAGGCCGCTGCTTCACCTTGCCACTGAAATGAAGATAAAGAATATGTACTCTCGTTTAGGTTACTCTTCAGGATCTAACTTGGCACCCCCTTTCTCACTGATTGTGTGCGCTGACCTTCTGTTCACTGACACCCTACTGGAGTGGTCCCCTTCCTAGGCAGGCTCCCTGGTACTATCAAACACTGTTTTTCCCAAGGCCGCTCTGCTTCCAACTCCACTTGTTAGCTTCCTGGACCTCTTGGCTCAGCACCACACTCTATCTCACCAGGCCGACTGCCTGTGACCACCTTCCATGCAGACAGGAGGAGAGACAGCCGTCACCCTCCTCCTGGGACCTTGCTTCCCGCCCAAAGACACCCTGTCACATGTGCCCCTGGCTTTTTTTTTACATATCCCAGGATGCACCACTCTTGTGCCAACCCACTGGGACAGCCACAAAAGCCTGTATGTCACTGACTGGGTTTCCTCCACTTTCCAACAGGCTCCCCTATTTCATACAGTGGGGACACTCACTCAGCCCAGATGAATCACCCACACATGCAACAGGCATACCTACAGATCAGGCTCTTCTGTGAAGCAGGCAGTGCAAACTATTATTTTTCCTAGCACCTACCTAGGAGGGTACTACACAGGGAACAACTGTAACCTGCAGTGTGCAAAACAGTTGCTAAGTTGGAAGCATTAATGAGAGGAAAAGTGTCAGAATGGAAAAGAGCATGCATAAGCTGAAGGAAAATGCAGAACAGATGAGGAAAGCTGCACAAACATGAACTCTTCACAGCAAAGTCGCTTAATCCAGGTAACATGTGGCTGCAGAGCATAGTCTCAGTTAGACGCTATAACAGAGAGTCATGCTGAGAATCACTAATTCAGGAAAACAGTACAGAACACAGCTACTTGCAATTACTCACAGTGAAACCCACGGTAGCTCTGGCAACTCAGGTGAACAGCTGGAGGAATCCCAGGCCCGAGGACATAGTGGGGGTCACCCTATTGGAACTAGAGCTCTCTGGTAGCAATTGGGGAGGTGCTCCCCACTTTAGCTGGGTCTCCTGGAGAAGTTGTTTGTTATTAGGCTCCTGACCAGCTGCCCACACATTGGTTCTGACAGTGGAGGGCCTCTCACATAGCTGCAGATCATGTGCCCCCTCTAAGGAAGGGAAGCTGAGCAACTTCCTTCCCTTGCCATGTCCAGGAATCCAAATTTGTGGAAAATGCACGTAAAGTGGAAGAAAAGCCTAACTATATGTATTTTTAAAAAATTTCCTTCTCCCAACCTCCATCCTATCCTGCCTAACCTGTATAAAAAAAGATTTGTATACTTACCTATTTGTAATCAGCTTTGGTCTGGTGATCTAGCAGCTCCAGCTCCATTGTGTCAGTAAGCGGCTGCTGCAGGGTAAAGGCGAGCGTGCCGCCACTGTCTGGGCTATGGGTGTCTATTGGTGACATCACAGCTCCCGGAATTCAGAGCAGTTGTTTTGCACTCCCTTACACATAGCTTCAGAATCACCTGACCAGCCTGAAGTGGATTAAAATAGGTAAGTATACAGATCTTCAAACAAGTTAGACGGGAGAATGCAAGGGCCTCCCAATGACGTCCTGGATATGACAAAACACGTCGGGGGTGGGAACTTAAGGTTACATCACTTCCGCTCTTTGGAACACACACACCAGCTCCTATGTGTGGTTCGGAATGGCAGCGTTGCCTGTGAAAGCTTTGGCAGATCATTCCGGGTGCCAGGGGAGGCACCCCATTTTGTGAGTGTAATCTTTTATTTTATTTGATTATTTTATAAAACGGGTTCACGATATAAGGATTGTTTTTTGGCTTCCTTCCTTTTTATGTGTGGTATGAATATGGCAAGTACCGACCTTGGATGATGCCTTAATTTTTACAGTGGGTCTGTAATACAAGCATGTATTGTCCTTGGTATATGCTCAGAGGATCAACAACTATTGGTGAGGTCCACTAATTATAGGCAATAGCTGACCAGGAGGCAGACATTCGAACAAGAACATACTGTATAGGGTGGCTGCTGTTGTGTGGTGAACTTTGAAGGTTTGGAATGACAAAAAGGAGCCATAGAAGGCATTAAATAGGTGTCCTACATGCTGTCCTGCTCGATTTACACCCCTAAGTTTGTGGCAGCGTGATGGCACAATTCGATTATATTGGGGAGATGTAGTGCTTTATAGCATGAACAGAGGTCAAACAGGCCTTGTCAGGGACATAGACGCCGCCGTGCGGCCAGCAATCTTTCCAGGCGAGTGCGCATGCGCGGGAGCGTGGTTGCGCGTGCACGCAGATGTTCCGGCGCAGCGCGCGTGCGTCATGATGCACACCGCACCAACCCAGCTCACACCGCCATCCAGCGCTGGATTATAGACAGCTTCCTGCACCTTTGCCCTGTGATTGTTTCCTGCTTCCCTGTTGTGACCCAGCTTACCTTCTGACCTGTTGATCTCGCTCCTGTGCTTTGACCTCTGGCTCGTCTGACCATCCCTACTCCTGCTGCTCCTTCTGCCTGATAACTTGTGTACCGACCCCGGCTTGCTCAACGGACCAGGGGAGGCACCCCATTTTGTGAGTGTAATCTTTTATTTTATTTGATTATTTTATAAAACGGGTTCACGATATAAGGATTGTTTTTTGGCTTCCTTCCTTTTTATGTGTGGTATGAATATGGCAAGTACCGACCTTGGATGATGACTTAATTTTTACAGTGGGTCTGTAATACAAGTGTAGCGGGGTTAAATATGCCTAAAGATACTGTTGATATGTGAGAAGGAATTAGGCTCCCTCTAGTGGTAGCTGCATGGAATTTCCCGGGGCTGTGACTTCCTTTTTGGCAAGATGAAGAGACTACATCTCCCAGTGTGCATTGTAAGATCCAGGGTGCATGGCTGCACCGCGCAGCTTTATGGGGGAAGTTATTTAAAGGAAGGGAGGAGCCAAGCTCGGCCCTTCTGCGCTGGACTCCGAGGAACCAAGAAGCTAGAGCTGAGGACTGATGCTGGATATTAGGCCAAAGCCTCTAAGCCTGGAGTGACGACATTGAACCGTCCTATCTCAAGCACGAGACACATTCCCGGAGCTCATACCGCTGTTTGCAGAGACCGGAGTCATCCGCCAGAAAGACCTCGCGCGGCTGACATAGAGAAAAAGGACTGAGACCGCAGTGGAGCGCGTGAAGGAGAAACTCCTGTTGGTGAGAGGGCACATGCCCAATAACTGACTTTATCTGCCAAATAAGTAGCTTTATCTACAGATAGCGGTATCATAACAGGAGGTGATAAACCCCGGGGTAGAATAGTATATCCTCTCGGGATATTCGTAGACAAACAACAGAATCTATAAAATAGGCGCCAGAGGCCTACAGAAGTTATTGCTCAGCCACACAGACACCCTGCAGTGACAACCAACAGCTTGCTGTTTTTCTCTCTCTTGATCTTCACTCCTAATTTGGATTACAAATGAGCTCTATTCAATACCCTTGCTAGCGAAGAATCAAGAAGACAGAAGAGAACTCTGGGGGAGGGACTCAGATAGGCCTGCCTGTCTGGTACCGTGTCTAGCATAAAGGAAGGGAGAAGTGTGGGGTATTTATTTTATCTGTTTTAAAGCTGATTTAACCCATTTTAAGGAACTGTGTTTCAATGTATCTTCCTTGTGCAATTTGAAGCATAGTAAACTAAGTTTGGTTAATTACAATCCTGTGTGTTGTTCCATTGTGTCACCCAGAAGGACTATCATTGAAAAAGGTAACAAATCACTGTCGCATATTGAAGTATTGTATTCTAATCTGTGTATCCATTTGATAGTCCAGTCCTATTCTGGGTCAGTTGTGCCTGAGGAGGGATCGAGCAAATTCTGTGGGTTGTTAGGCAGGGTGTAGACCCAATAACATAATCAGCAGCTCCTGCGGGGGTGGTGCTACACAAGCATGTATTGACCTTCCTTGGTATATGCTCAGAGGATCAACAACTATTGGTGAGGTCCACTAATTATAGGCAATAGCTGACCAGGAGGCAGACATTCGAACAAGAACATACTGTATAGGGTGGCTGCTGTTGTGTGGTGAACTTTGAAGGTTTGGAATGACAAAAAGGAGCCATAGAAGGCATTAAATAGGTGTCCTACATGCTGTCCTGCTCGATTTACACCCCTAAGTTTGTGGCAGCGTGATGGCACAATTCGATTATATTGGGGAGATGTAGTGCTTGCCCTGTGATTGTTTCCTGCTTCCCTGTTGTGACCCAGCTTACCTTCTGACCTGTTGATCTCTGTGCTTTGACCTCTGGCTCGTCTGACCATCCCAACTCCTGCTGCTCCTTCTGCCTGATTACTTGTGTACCGACCCCGGCTTGCTCAACGGACCTGCTTCTGCTAAACCCCCTGGCCACGGCACCCCGGCTTGTTTAACTAGCAGCTTGCTGTTACTTCGGACTGACCACACGTGTATGACCCCCGGCCTGGCATTCACTACCGCACTGCTTGTTTCTATTGGAGTTACTAGAAGTGAACCCGGACATTCTTCTCAGCCATCCACCTGCATTCCACAAGCATCCAGTGCTACTTGGGTCGCGTCACCTCCTGTCTCACTTCCAGGGGTGATTCGCACCGAGCTGCAAGGGAAGCCCTCTCAGCACTTCGGCCTCCACCAAGAGATCTGACAGGCCTATTCCTCCATATCGATTGGGAAGGGTGAGAAGAGAGTAGGGGACAGGAGGGTTTATTATTATTATTATAATACAGGATTTAGTTAGCGGCAACAGTTTGCGCAGCGCTTTACAACATGAGGGCAGATGGTATACAGTTACAAAACAACTAAATACAGGATAAATTAGAGGGCCCTGTTCATTAGAGCTTACAATCTAGGATTATAGTTCCAAATAAACATCAAAAAAGGGAAGTTTATAGGGGATTCATTGGACAGGATTGTGGATTGAGATATTGTGCCAATTTGAATAAGGCATTATATTTAAAACAAAGTGGGAATTTTGAAGGCATTGCATCTTCCAAATCACATCATGGGCAACGTTTATGCATTTTAGAAAAGGGGAGAGAAGTTGGCTTCAGTTTGCCTAGCTCACATCTGAATTAGATTCCGCAGTGCTTTAGGCGGTCTCGAATATACCTGTTGACGGGAGGTCCTTCTCGGGCTTTGGCAAGTGTGTGAGCACAATCTACTCGTCCTGCACGCTGTTGTATCTTTCACACAGAGCATGCTCACTTATGCCTAGGGCCAAGCGGAGACCGTGGTCATGTGAAACATCAAACCTTAAGACGGTTCCCCAACTTAGAGATGAGCTTTCACTGTGTGCAGTAATTGAGTGCAGAGTTCTTCTGAGGAGCGACTTGTCCCATGTCACTACACACTATGACTTGTATGTTGCATTATAAGGGACATGCTGAGCCTGCGCCCACTCCACCAGTCAAGTGTACCTATGTTACCTCACTCCCAGTAACAAAATGAGGTCCCACCAAGCACCTAGCAGTAACAAAATGAGGTCCCACCGAGACCTCATGTGTGTTCTCATTTTACTTTTCCACTTTACATACCTTGTGACCAGGCCATGGATCCTTATAATGCAGGTTTGGATTTGGTTGCTACTGGATACCTACCACTGGGGAGGGAGCCAGAACATCGACCCCCTTGCTATCAGAGGACCTGTCACCTTTCCAGGTACCAAGCCTAGTGACTGGTTGCTTGTCCCTTTACTTGGATACTCATATCAACTACACTTCTCTTTTTGTCTTGCCAATTTAACCTTTTGTAGTAGAGTTACTTCATACCCCACTTGTGCTTTACAGACCCAGGTTCTTTCGAATATACCAGAATGAAACATGCACCCCATTAAATAGCTTCAGATGAGGCTCATAACGGTTAATATAACCTTACTGTAAAAATGCAGCATGACAGTACAAAACGAACAATGTCCTGTCCCTGATTCTAACTAATATAGTGTAGTGGCCCAGGCATACCTCCATGAGGTGAGAGTCCATTATAGCATTGTCCATAGGTGGATTGCTGTCCAAGATCCCCGGTTTCTTCAACGCCATTGTCGAGCCCGCAGGAGAAGCTGTGATACACCTGTACCCAAGTTCCTGTTCTTTGGTGCCCTCCGATCTTGGCCACCTACCCTTTTATAGCACAGATGGGCCAGTGAGAACCAAAAGTCCAGGAACTGAGTTGAAAATTTTTAAACCCTTTCTCAAGCCTGGGCCAGCTGTGGAAAGCTAACTGCACATACATCCCAATATATGAGCAATGGGGGTACTGGATAAATATGAATACAGACCCAATTAGAGGATAGACCTACAACCACCATTGGTGGAGATAATTCCGGCCTAGAAATTGTCAATCTTTCGTCTTATGATCTTACAGATTCAGATAAACAACTACTTTCTAAAGGTCTTAGCTTTTGTCCTCATTCCAGCATTGATCACTTTAAAGCTATAAGGATGTGAACCTATTTGTGCGTAACTTGTTGTTAAAAGTAATTACCGTAATTCCAACAAAATGTCAATGATAGCACAGTATCACTTTCAGACAACTATAGCAAAACTGATTTCCGAATGCTCAAAATGTTAAACAAATTATTTGTGGAAAGTGAATCACCTGATTTAATTGACACCATTGATTTGAAAGAAATCTTAGACACAGTGGAAAGAGAAACATTTGATCCAAAAACTAATCTTAGGAAGAGATCTAATAGGTTTCCTACAACACAAAATAATCCCAATTTAGCTATTTTTCTCAAGCAGGTCACCTCAGAAATAGAAAAAATTGAAACCAAAGAATATAGTAAATCCAATTTAACCCTGAATAGAGAGCACTCCCGCATCTTATGGATTCCAAGAACTTAGTCATCAAGACCTATGACAAGGGGAGCAACATTGTTGTAATGGACACTGTAAAACACCAGAACATGTGCCTTAAGGTATTGCCCATTACCAACTGGTACAAGCCCGTTGGGGCAGATAGAATCTCCAAGCATAACGCCAAATTCTATCAATTGGTAGACTCTGCGCATAGAGGAGGTATTATTTCCCAGCAAATATGGGAGTTCATTTGAACCCCATACCCTCAAGAGGCTTGCTTTTATATTTGCTCTAAGACACACAAAAATTTACTTGACCCTCCGGGTTAACGTAGCGTTTCGGGCAATGGCTGTATTACTGAGAATGCCAGGGGTTACATCGATTCTATTTTACGCCTTTTGGTTTGACTATTGCCTCATATTTATGAGACACTCTGCATCTGTTGCAGCTGTTGGAAGGTATTCAAGTTCCTGCCCCAGCATGGCTAGTCACCGTGGATGCTGAGGCATTGTACTGGAGGATCCCACACGCTGAAGGTTTAAAGGTGGTTAGGTCATTTTTGTCCTAGCGAAATCGTAGGGAAGGACGGTTTCATGAGTTTGTGGTGAACCTTTTCCATTTTATATTATCCAACAATGTTTTTTGTTTTGTTGGCTCCCACTACCTCCAGGTGCAGGAGGTGGCTATGGGCACATGTTGTGCCCCCTCTCCTGCCAACTTGGACCTGGGGGGAGGGAGCATGATATATTTGCCAGTGATGACCTCTCGATGTACCTGTGCCATGTTTAGTCGTGGGACAGGTACATCAATGATATTTTCGATGAAATGCTTCCACTTGAATTCCTGGCTAAACTGAATTCCAACAGTTGGAATTTACAATTTACGAGGACATATGACCAAGTGCGAGTTCCATTTTTGGATTTCACTGTCCAAATGCACAATGGAGGTAACATCTCTAGTGCTTTATATCGTGAGCCCACGGCAGGCAATACCGTATTACATGCCACCAGAGCCCATTCCATATGGACAATACGTTCATTTAAAACGCAACTGTAGCAACAATGAAACTTTTAAAATGGAAGCCAACCTTTTGAGGGATAGACTTCAGGTAAGAGGACATAGTAAAAGCTGTCTAGCTAGGGCTTATAATCGTACCAAAACTTAACCCAGAGTCCCTACTGTTTCAAAAAAAAAACAAAAAATCCAACAATACTGTTAGGTTCATCACTCGCTTCAATTCTCAACATGCACAGTTAAAATCCATTCTACAAAGACATTGGTATCTGTTGACCCAGGACCCCCTCACCTCTAAATGTGTCTCATCACAACCAACGATGGTATTTAGACGAGTTCCGTCTCTCAAGAATAAGCGAGTGCATAGTTATTTCCCAGGACCAAACTTGAAAACCAATCCTCTAAAGCAGGGATATGCAAACTGTGGCCCTCCAGCTGTTGCAAAATTTCAAGCCCCATCATGCCTCTGCCTCTGGGTGTCATGCTTGTGGATGTCAGAGTCTTGCTATGCCTCATGGGACTTTTAGTTTTGCTTGTAGTTTTGCAACAGCTGGAGGGCCACAGTTTGCATAGCCCTGCCTAAAGGGCACTTATAGATGTGGGATATGTGCATATTGTAAATATATCAACATCGACAAAAACATTATCTTGCTAAATGGGAAAAGATTTTTTCCCAAAAATGTTTTCCAAAAAAAATTGTGAACTGCCAGACTGTAGGTGTGGTGTATCTCATGACCTGTGAATGTGGGGCCTACTACGTGGGGAAACTTTTAGGGAGTTTTGGAGATGTATATACTATCATGTATAATTAAAATTGGCGCTCTATATACCCCCATAGGAAGGCACGCAGCTCATGATCATGCATACTGTCCCTTCAAGGTACAATTTTTAGCCTTGGAACATATTCCACAGGATCCACGAGGGGGTAATTGGGACCGGCGTATCCTTCAGGGATGCCCCGTCTGGTGTCTGGGTCCCCCCTTTCTTCAATTTTTTTCCTCTTTTTTATTTGTTCTTAGGCTTATTAGGTTATGTTTCAGTTGCAGGATCTTTATCAGATAACCCACTGTCTCTTGTGGTGTTGTCTGGGGGGGCACCAGGTGCTTGTGTTTGGCTTCTTCTCCATCCCCTCCTTTGGTGGACCAGGGGTGGCCTCGTCTGGCATGATATATTAAGCCATATTTGTAAGATTTATCAAATGTATTTGGCTATCTATTATTCACTGTTTACGTGTTGAGGTTTACGCAACCATATAAATTGTAAATCCAGATTGGAGGTGGTTTTCCTTTTTTTTTTTTCTTTTTTTCTAAATCAACTTGTTTAGGTTTTTATCTGCGCTTCTCCTGAGGAAGCAAGTTTTTTGTCACGCAATACACGTAGAGAAAAACAACACAGTCATCTATAATTGATGGAAGGTTTACAACTCAATAGATGTCCATAATTCTTACTGTTGGCAACTACCCATTATGACATGTTTTTAATTGTATGTAATATCATTGGTCAGGAATAATACATTTTCTTGTTTTTACATTAGGCGTTGTGTCTCGTTATAAGTCCCGTGGGCTATGATTTGTGTTGGTGCACATACACCTGCTTGCACACCGAAAATGGAATTCTCTTTGTGATGTAGTTATCCTATTCGAGGAAGGATATGTTGAGGGCCTCTGATTTGTTGTATTGTTGTAATTTATTTTAAAGTTAAATAGATTCTGTCAGGGGAGCTAGTAAAGATTGGCTCAAAGGCCTGGCACACTTGTCAATACCAAGCATGGTCGCAATAGTTGGCCGCGCACGAATGTATGTGCACGGCGTATGCTTGTGTGCACTGACACACACCACGTTTGATAGATGTTGCCGCTCTCTGGCCTTTATAAGGATGACAGTTGCTCACAGACTTTGCTGGCTGGTCTTTAGCTTGCTGATACCTGTTACTGACCTGGCTTGCTTTTGGGCTTCACCTTGCTTCTCTCCTGACATCAGCATGTTGCACAGGTCTGTTCTCAATTACCTCCTGTATGTGACCCTGGCCTGCCTCTGCCTCTGCCTTATCATCAGTGCTTCCAATGGATCAGCTGCTTCCAATGCCCAGCCTTCACCTGAAGAGGCATCACCACTGCAGATCCATCTGACTACCATACAGTTGGCAACCCATGCTTCTTTGGACTCACAACTCCTGTCACCATCTCTATTGCACTCAGCTGCAAGGGAAGTCCTCTTATCATCTCAGCCTCAAGAGCAGGTATATGACAGATTCTTGAGAAGTGTTGGGAGATTATGAAGAGTAACCTCAGGGTTTGAAATGAAAAAGAGAAGGTCATCAGCATATGCTGTTACTTTGTGGTGTGTGTTTTGGAGCACAAAGACGAGTGATAACAGGGGACATCCCTGGTGGGTGGCATTAGTAAGAGAAACATAGTCAGATCGTGTTTTATTAATTTTGACAGCAGCCTGAGGGTAGAAATAAAGATCCAAAATCCATGATATCATATGAGCTCCCAGGCCAACTTATGGCAAGGTAGAGTGTTGGAATTGCCAGTCGACCCAGTCAAAGGCCTTCTCTGCATCAATGGACAAATATAGCAGAGGCATGGCCTTCATTCAGGCAGAGTGGCTCAAATCAATGACCCTGGTGGTATTGTCTCAGGCTTCTTGTTGGGGAATAAAGCCTACTTGGTCTGTGTAGAATCATTTGAATATGAGGAAACGGTTGGCTAAAAGTTTGCGCAACTGGTCTGTAGCTGCTGCATTGGGTGGGATGTTTGTTCTCTTCGGGAATAACAGTGGTATGTGCTCTATGCAAAATCTAATGGGTTAACTCCAATAATAATGGAGTCATAGGCCTGTAGGATGTGTGGTGTGCAGGATTCCTGAAAGATTTTGTAGTATGAAAATATGAGACCATCAGGGCTTTCACTATCTGTGAGGAGGAGATGGCAAGCCTAAGTTCCTCCAGGGTAAAGGAGGAAGGGGCTTCCAAATAGTCACTGGATACTTGGCAAATATTCAGGAGGACAGAATAATGGTGGTAAGGCTCTATTTGCTTTTGTTGCCTAGAGTTTAGACTTTGATATACTTTTGATTGATTGGGAAAAACAACTTTCTCATCAATTCTGTCTGATCTTTGGTGTGGGATTCTTGCTTAGATGACCTGGGTTTCAGTTCCTTTCTGACAAAACGAAAAGCTAATACTTTTTTTGAGCTCCTAATTAAAGGTGTTTTTCCAGTGAAAAAGACCATTGAGCTGCACAACATAAACAGCACTTGTACAGGTTATAGAAACATTTGGTTTAATCACCCTGGATGAAATGGATATTGTGAGCGGAATGCTTTTGTTCTTCCAGAAGCTACAAGTCATAATAGCCTAGGCATAAAGTCAAATAAAGTAAACACTGGCATTTTTGAGGAAAAGAGTGTTTAGTAATGTTGGGTTATGTAGTCCGCTTTGCATCAACCGACAGCATTTCCAAAAATGAAGAATTCATAATTTATCTGAAAATCTCACAAATTCTTCTGTTACATTAACCTCCGACCTTCTAGGAGTGAGAAGATGTTTTAGATTTGTGTGTGATATCTGATTCCCGGTAATGTTTTCATTGTGACACAACGCTGGTTAATGCTTAGAGCAGCACATTCCGGCAGCAGAACCAGCAAAAACTGCTTAGTCATAGCAAGAATCTGGACCACATAGCTACAAATAAGGCAGTTCATAGATAGTTCCATAAAAGGGGAGCTCTAACAAAACTAATTTTTCTATTCCAAATTGAAAAGGGTCTCCTGCCAGGATAAAAGCTCATTGGGACAAAGCCATGCATGTTCAAAGACTGTTTTCAGTGAAATCAGTGAACTTTCCATTTTATGGAGGGTGCACTGGTCACATGGGCCGACAATATATCATTCCTATGTCTTGCAGTCTTTATTGGATTCTTCTGAGGAATATGTGATTCCAGAAGCAGAAGTATTTATTGGTGGAACGCAAAGCCCAGATCTGGAGGTAGCTTTAATTTTGAAGTGGAGGCAGCTTTTTGTGATCCAGAGTATCCCAACATGTCCTTGGAAAGCCAGTAATGTAGTTGAGGAAGTCCAGAAAAGTCTTTATTAGTCAAAAAAGAGGCCTTTTGTTCCCCTTCTGTGGGAATATTAAAGACTTTACAAGATTTATCCAACATTTGTGGCTTCCCCACCTCTCAACTACATTATTAGGAAATCATCTTAAAAAATTATATAATTTGAAAATGGGACCATTTTGGCCCAACATTTGTTCTACATGAAAAGCATTATTTTATTAATTCATGTTAAAATGTATTGTCATTACTTAAAAAAATATTTTCATATTACACTACATAACCATAAAAAGCTGAAATTGATAATGTGCTCTATCTTGTCCACAAATGATGGTCTTAAGGCTCAAGGTCTTAAGGTCTTAAGACACATTTCTTGGAGCTAGTCCACTTCCTCAGGAGCCATTAATACATAAATTGTACAGCATTCAATCTAGGTAAAAAAACAATTGTCATCATTACATTACTACTTCATAAACAATTCATATTTACACCACCACCCAGTGCATCAACATAATCACCCAAATATGATGGTCTTAAGGCTCAATGCATTTCCTGGACCTAGTTCACTTCCTCAAGAGCCATTAATACATAATTTGTACAGCATAATATCTAGGTAAAATAACAATGGTCATCATTACTACTTCATAAACAATTCATATTTACACCACCACCCACTGCATCATCATACTCGCCCAATGCATGTATAGAGACAGAGGAGGGGGAACAAGATCCACCGGTGAGGTAAAGGAGGAACCCCACAGTGCCTACATCCCCCAGACTGATATCTCTCCCCCCTTGAAATATGGGCATAATTACACAGCATAATGTGGGAGTTGCTCTGCATAAATTATTAGGAAAACACAATGACACTGACTGAAAAGCTAAGCTTTGTCTTGTCATAGCCAGGTTGGCAATTAACCTTACACCATTTCACCCAAAGAGGAAAATATGTTTTTTCATGGGGTTCCACTTTATGCTGATAGTAGATGTTAAAACCCAAACTGCAGACATTTCTTTTAGTTTTTGATTAAGTGGGAAAAAAAGTTTTTCTATTTGTGACCCCATTGGGAAGATTTTCCCTAACTTTCTGTCCTTGTGGTATCAGTACATTAAAATGTGGGCTGTGGGTGCTGGAAGGGGAGGGAGGCATAGACAGCAATAAAAACATTGTTAGAAGTTCCAACACACTTTCTCTACTAAAAATGTGTTTTTGTTTTTGTCTGTGTCGCTTTTCAAGGGATTTTCAATCACTTCTTCTCAGGACTGGAAGTGATGGGAAATCTTTTCAACAGGAACAAAAGTGACAATATAAACTTTGCAGGGGCTCTAGCCCAAAACGCAAACTCTGGCCCACAGGTAAGATGTGGCTCTTTTCTTCCTTTAAACTTTCCCTTTCCCCCACTGATACCAACAATGGGTCATAATATTTCCCACTGACACAATTTATGGGTCCCTATTACTCATTTTATACCAAAGATGGGCATTATTCCTCCTAGTGATACAAAAAATGAGGCCCTATTCCTTCCACTGACAACAATGATAGGACAATATATCTCTTCCCCACTGACCAAAGGTATTAAGTATTTTTTCTGCCTATTGTCCACTGTGACGTGAGTCACTTTGGTTGGGGGGCTTGTGGAACCCCAAATGCTTTAGGGAGGTTGGGAGACTCCTTGTCCCGCATCCCCAGTCCCTCTTATGTGTAAATCACCCTGTGTCTATAAGGGGCACAGGGTGACCAAAAACCCCAGTCAGGCCGGCTCTGCACTAATCAGACTCTTGCTAGTGGGGGTGGGGGCTTGTTGTTGTTGAATACCTGCATTCCATTGTTATATTGTTATTATGGAATGGGTATGTTGTGTGGATTGACTAAGGGGGAGGGGTTGTCCCAGAAGTGTTCATCTCCATGTGCTTTGTGTTTGAATAAACAGTTTGATTCTGGATGACTCCAAAGCTTGTGCTGTCGAGTTCTTGGGGTAACTATAGCCAGAATCACGGATCCCATGTTCCAGAGCTTAGGAAGCAGGTTACTGGCGGAGATACCTAATCGGTGGTGTCCTGTTCCGTCACATTGGTGGCAAGTGGTGGGATGCTTCCTGCAGTCTGGGACATCCAAACCTCCACCGGGATCCAAGATCGGGATAGCAGACTTTGGTCAACCCAACGGAGATATGGACCTGGCATCAGAGTTCAAGGGGGTGCTGCGGATCGCCCTTTCAGTATACCCCAGGACCGTGTCTGCGGATCAATACCTGGAGCTCAGGCAGCAGATTCGGGTGGGGCTCTGGAGTGGCGCCCTCCAGCTTGCTGGTATATACCAGGGCAAGTGCTTTCCAACCCCAGGGGAATAGGCCAGTGTTCAACGGAAGTTGCGGATGGCATTCCTGGGAGAGCGGCCCCAGGAGCAATGGGTATCCGAGTTGGACAGGCTGGTCCAGCAGGAGATAAAGCTGGACAATCAATATTGGGCTCTGCAATGGCACGCAGAGCAGAAATATTTAGGAGAGACTTCAGAATGCTCTCCGGAGGGATATGACTTTGGTGGCCCTGGATAGCTGTGGGAGAGCCTTACAGATGTGTTTGTGTTTGGTGATGAAGGGGAACCTACCCTTGAGGACCTGCAAGAATACAGAGAGGCTATGCTCTGTCTCACAGGGGTCTCAGAGCTTGAACCTGATCTAGAACACTTGCTAAGGAAAGAACAGCATCTGGAAAGGGCATACAGGAAACTGCTAGAACACGTTCAGCAGCATGCCTATGAGTTGGCAGTGGAAACTCCGGAGATTGCTGTTCCCAAAGCTGAAGTGCTGACAACAGGACAGAGCTCTGCTAGCCTCTGCCCAGCACCAGTAACATCTTCTGGATTCCACAGACAGGAGATGGTGAATCTCGATCCCCAGACACCACCAGAGACTGGGGATTTAATAGACTTTTCTATTGAGGAGGAACATCCCAGTGAGCCTCCTGCAGAAGAGCTGACTTCAGAGCATGGTGCTGTGGACCCTTGCATACAACAATCGGTGGCCCTGGAGGATTTGTGCAAGGTCACCAGTGTTTCACTTTACTTCCCAGTGGAACAGCTGGAAGCTGGGCAGAAGGCTACTGGCCTCTGCCCACAACAAGCACCTTTGCAGGAGCTCCAAGGTGAGAATGCAATTGGCACCTCACAACTGCAGCTTGAGCTGATATCAGTGGATGGGACTGCGGTCTTCACCGAAAGCAATCCAGCAGAAGAGCTGGCAACAGGGCAGAGTGCTGCTGGCCTCTGCCCCCAACTAATAGAAGATGGATTTCCTGTGGTAGTGGATGCGACTTTGGTTCCCACTTACACAACCCCAGAAAAAGGTCTGGCATTGGGACAGGAGGATGTCAGCCTTGTTGTACATGCACTGGGGGATTTTTATACCGAAAAAGTATATGAGACTACTGTCTCCATCTGCATACCCCAGGGATGCTGGGTAGTCGGTCCAGATCCCCAACAGCATGATGGAGTGAGCCCAGTCACCCTGTCTTCTCTCCAGCGCCTAAATGGACTCCAGGGAGAAGGACCAGTCCACACTTCTCCCCAGCAGGGGTTATGTTCTACAAGAGAGGCAGAGGCAGAGGTTGGCTGGGTGAGTAACGATCTGTTCTGGACAATTTGTTTGGGGTACTGTGTGGGTGCAGACATTGGGGGACTGGAACTACGGACTAACTTCAAAGTCAACCCGTTTGGGGACTCCTTCTGTGTTAGTCTCCTGCCGAAAGGGGAGATATGTGACGTTAGTCACTTTGGTTGGGGGGCTTGTGTAACCCCAATTGCTTTAGGGAGGTTGGGAGACTCCTTGTCCCGGAATCCCCAGTCCCTCTTTTGTGTAAATCACCCTGTGTCTATAAGGGGCACAGGGTGACCAAAAACCCCAGTCAGGCCGGCTCTGCACTAATCAGACTCTTGCTAGTGGGGGTGGGGGCTTGTTGTTGTTGAATACCTGCATTCCATTGTTATATTGTTATTATGGGATGGGTATGTGGTGTGGATTGACTAAGGGGGAGGGGTTGTCCCAGAAGTGTTCATCTCCATGTGCTTTGTGTTTGAATAAACAGTTTGATTCTGGATGACTCCAAAGCTTTTACTGTCGAGTTCTTGGGGTAACTATAGCCAGAATCACGGATCCCGTGTTCCAGAGCTTAGAAAGCAGGTTACTGGCGGTGATACCCAATCGGTGGTGTCCTGTTCCGTCACATTCACTAACCTTAGGGAATTTTTACACCCATTGACCAATAAACCTGGAGCATTGTTTATGGTCACTGAGGCCAGGAAATTTTTTACTGACAATCCATACATTTTTAAGTACAGTAAACTGGCCCTTTGTTTACCATTTTTGGGGACTCCTGCTCTAACCCTTCCCCTCTCTTTACAAAACCTTAAAAGCTGCTTGAGCTGGATATGGTCTATAAACAATGACAGGACAAACACATTTCATCCTATTGCCAAGAAAATATTGTTATGTAGACATAGGCAATTGTATCCTATGAATGTGCATGTCTACCTGCACAGCAGCCACCCCTGAATACTATACGTATCTTCATAGGATTACAATGTGCTGCTTGTGATACTTTTTTTTTTTTTTTTTGCTCTAACATACAATTTTTATGAACAAGCTTTCGAAGTACGTCGACTTCTTCAAGGTCACAGTACTGCTGGGACCTTGAATAAGGGGAAGCACCTCGAAAGCTTGTCCTGAAAAATTGTATGTTAGTGCAAATAAAAAAAGTATAATGGACAGTACTCACTTGTTTCTGTTGCAAGTGCGCTAATATAATCACCACAAGCAATGTGCTGCTTGAAATTTCCAGCCCGGATTGTAGACATTTTTTTCCATGGGTTCCTTGCTTAAGGCTACCTGCTGAGGTCTAAAAGAAGTAGTAGTCATCCAGGTGGTCATAGTTGGTCAGGGCTAAGTTGTAGTTTCAAGGGCTCTCAAACCAACTTCTGAATACCATAAAGGTTTTTACACCATATGTTTAAGCAACTTTACTGAAGACTTCAACAGAGAAAAACCAACTTTACAGGTACAGGTATAAAATACTGCTTCGTAGACTCTGACATTACAGCAATGTAACTGTTTATAGACTGCGTGTCTCAGGGATGCGTTAAATAAAAAAAAATAGCTCATTATTTCTCAAAGGAATTCTATAATAGTACCTGTAGCTACCTTCTGTATGTTTAGCCGGAGGATCATCATCATGCTCAATGAGTTCAACCTGGGTTCAGCAGCCCATCCAGTCCCTTCACTGCTTGAGCACAGACTGAAACTCTTCATTGTGTACTGCAATGTATCCCAAGGACACTCAGAAAAAGATATTATTCCTGAGTTATGGTTCTCCTGGGGCCTCCCATTAGTTCAGTTTAATCTAGGACAGCTCTTGTAAGAACTTTCCATCGGGCATTTAAACAAGGTATCTAAACCACTTTACCTGGCTTCTCTCATCTAGAAGTAACAATTGTTGTTTTCTCTCCTGGATTATTGAAGTTGCCATCTTGTTTAGCGTAAGGGCTCCCAGATCTGTGGAAGCACTACATAGGCCAGGACTAGGGGAGGTTATCTGCTGACTTTTTTTTGCTGTTGGTTACAGTGCCACCCATAATATAGTCGTATGCCATCAGTGGTATTTGTCCTCCATTTTGAAAAAACATGGGGCTAGACTGTTTTATCGCTATGCTATCAATTTTACTTATGTGACTTTTTATCTACACTGTATTGTTTTCCTTCTAAACCAGCTGCACATGTTTATACAGAGCTATTTTTATTTCTATCACATAATCTAAGAATGTGATGGGTTCGGTGGTAGTTTGTAAAAAACAGTCCCATAGGTCTTCATGATTGAGCCTGATAAGGCCATACCCCTATATCCCTGATAGGAGTACCACTTTCTTACTTTGACTCGCATTGATGAATAACCTAGATAAAAATAAATGTAATAGTAAATACATCATTCAGGAAACATGAGGAAACAGGCTACATTTCTTATTTGCTGCAACAGAACCTAGTTGAAGTTGAGATGGCATTTTGTGAACAAATCAAGGCAGCAATGTGTGGATTATAAATCAGTGTCTCTTTGTGGTGTATTGAAATGTGCTAGCAAGGGATTTCTGCTATGCTGTGGTCATAAATCGAAAGATCATTTCTGTGCACTTCTGTATCCAGTCTCCAGACATTCAGTTTGTCTGAATGCAAATGGTCAAAGTGGCCAAGTTAGATTGAAAGAAAGGAATTCAATTTCTCTAAACGCATTTATTTCATCAGTAGTAGGTGAAGCTGCCACAATAAGGCATTGACAGACAGGAGAGGAAGCGGCACACTTAATGTGGGGCTAGTGTGGTAAAGCCAAGATGTTAGTGAGGCCTGTTGGAGCTATGTTTCTATTTGGGTATTGTTACTGTGTACTCAATTGACTGGTCTTGTGTTTGCCCCTATACTAATGGAGTCACTTTAGGACCCTGTAATAGACTTCTGAGGGACTTTGATTGACACTGTCAATGTCACCAGAAAAAGATTTGGGCACTGCAAACCAGACTTTCCCGCACAAAGAAAAAGAGACTTTGTGCCCAACCTGAGTTTTTAGGAAGTTACTGGGGCTTTTATGACATCAGACTATGACATCACTAAACGGGTGCAAGGTTGATAATATGATTGGTGGACAGTGTTCTCCACAATAAAACTTGCTCTGGCTATGAGGGGATTAGTTCCTATTACAGTGAATCCGGAAAGTATTCATAGCGCTTCACTTTTTCCACATTTTGTTATGTTACAGCCTTATTCCAAAACGGATTACATTCATTATTTTTTTCCACATTCTACAAACAATATCCCATAATGGCATAGTGAAAGAAGTTTGTTTGAAATCTTTGCAAATTTATTAAAAATAAAAACGAAAAAAAATCCCATGTACATAAGTATTCACAGCGTTTGCCATGACACTCAAAATTGAGCTCAGGTGCATCCTGATTCCACTGATCATCCTTGAGATGTTTCTAAACTTGATTGGAGTCCCCCTGTGGTAATCTCAGTTGATTGGACATGATTTGGAAAGGCACACACCTGTCTATATAAGGTCCCACAGTTAACAGGGCTTTTCAAAGCTAAAACCAAGCCATGAAGTCCAAGGAATTGTCTGTAGACCTCTGAGATAGGATTGTATGGAGGCACAGATCTGGGGAAGGGTACAGAAAATTTTCTGCAGCATTGAAGGTCCCAATGAGAACAGTGGCCTCCATCACCCGTTAATGGGAAAAGTTTGGAACCACTAGGACTCTTGCTAGAGTGGGCCACCCTAGACAGAAGGGCCTTAGTCAGGGAGATGACCAAGAACCCAATGGTCACTCTTACAGAGCTCCAGCATTTTGCCATGGAGAGAGGAAAACCTTCCAGAAGAACAACTATCTCTGCAGCATGCCACCAATCAGACCTGTATGGTAGGGTGGCCAGACAGAAGACACTCCCCAGTAAAAGGCACATGGCAGAACCCCTGGAGTTTGCCGAAAGACACCTGAAGGACTCTTAGACTATGAGAAACAAACTTCTCTGGTCTCATGAAACACAGATTGAACTTTTTGGCCTGAATGGCAAGCGTCATATTTGGAGGAAACCAGGCACCACTTATCCCCTGACCAATACAATCCCTACAGTGAAGCATGGCGGTGGCAGCATCATGGTGTGGAGATGTTTTTCAGTGGCAGGAACTAGGAGACTGGTCAGGATTGAGGGAAGGATGAATGCAGCAATGTAAAGAAACATCCTTGACGAAAACCTGCTCCACAGCCCTCTGGATCTCAAACTGGGGTGAAGGTTCATCTTCTAACAGGACAAAGACCCTAAGCACACAGCCAAGATAACAAAGGAGTAGCTACAGGACAACTCTGTGAATATCCTTGAGTGTCCCAGCCAAAACCCTCACTTGAACCCAATTAAATATCTCTGGAGAGATCTGAAAATGGCTGTGCACTGACGCTCCCCATTCAACCTGATGGAGCTTGAGTTTTCCTGCAAAGAAGAATGGGAGAAATTGCCCAAAAATAGGTGTGCCAAGCTTGTAGCATCTTACTCAAATTACTTGGCTGTAATTGGTGCCAAAGGTGCTTCAACAAAGTATTCGGCAAAGGCTGTGAATACTTATGTACATGTGATTTTTTCGTTTTTTATTTTTATTACATTTTCAAAGATTTCAAACAAACTTCTTTCACATTATCATTATGTGTTATTGTTTTTAGAATTTTGAGGAATTATTTTAATCCATTTTGCAATAAAACTGTAACATAACAAAATGTGGAAAAAGTGAAGCGCTGTGAATACTTTCCGGATTGACTGTAGATGGAGCCTGGTTGCCATATTGCTGAACCCTATCGTGTTTACAGTATAGATACTGGATGAACCCTCTGCACACTGCTATACCCTTTCTACAAAACTTTGCAAAAAAAATAGGGATAATTAGTTCTCACATATTGCAATACATGTTTAAGCTGTCCAACTGCATCAAAGTAATCCCTCTTTAACCAGTCCTACTCTGCTTTGCCACTGCAATTCTTTTTGTGGACACAACATGGGGCAAACAGACACAAAATGGGGGAAAGCTACAAAGTTTAGGTCTGGCAACTGACCTGCAATACAATAGAAACAAGATATACCCTGTGCTCATATCCCAGTAGCTTGTATATACATCACACCCCTTTAGCACCTGGTAATTTATATGCATGTGCAAGCTATTGGGATCTGAGCAGAGGTATATCTTGTTTCTGCTGTATTGCAGGTCAGTGGCCAGACATTTTTAAGGGCTCAAATGAAAAAAATTCCCAAAGATTAATTTTTACACAAAATTGTGTAAAACATGCATTAATTTATTTCTGTAAAAGAAGCTATGTTGAAATTCTGAGTTTATTTATTCTTAGAGAGTGTCTGAACTCAGACATAACCCTTGGCCAAAACCTATGTGAATCACTGCCTAAACCATACGGCTGGCAAAAGAACATTCTCTATTGAACTGATAAGAATATAATTTGTGATTGTTTCATGCAACTCAATTTTTGGGTGAGTGGTTGCTAATTCTAATGATTTGTGCTTTCAACATTAGCAAGTAGCTCTCAGACTGTGACAACCTTCTACTAAATAATGATCATACTTAAAACATCGTAAAAAAAGATCTTCTGCGGAGAATATCATCAAATTGGTAAATCGTTTTGACTATAGTTTCTCATTTTATCACTAATTGTTTTTGTACATAGAATAACACAATATCATTTGGATCCATCAAATGTTTGTCTTTGAATATTGAATTAATCTTCCCAAAGATTGCTGCTTGTATGGCTATCCTAGTCTTATGTTGTTGATAGATAGGCAAGAAGCATACAGCTTGAAATCCTCTTATCCAAGAGACAATGTCACACAACAGATAACATTTGCAGCTGTGATTGAAAAATACTTATTAAAACTCCCTTGGCCCCTTTCTGAGATGGCTCAAAATTAACAGGTGTTGATCCCAAGTGGGTGGTTGACAACATAGTCCAACCACTGGTTAGCTGTGAAACTCCTTGTTTTAAAATAAACTCTTTATTACACTTAGAAAAAGGAGAACACATTTTAAAACCAATATTCGGCTTGATTTGTTGCCTCCATAGTGTTACCAAGTCATCTTAACTTAAGCTGTGATTTTATTCCAAGACTTGTAAGTACAGAGGGTAAGTAAGAGTTGTGCTGGATGGTAACAATGCTATTCCAAGCCAATAAGATATCACCTGGAAGGGCCTTTTAATTAAAAAAATGCCCAATATTGTATACCATTTCCTCATACTTTATGTTTTGTACCCTGAACCCCAGTTTTCTGCTGCATTTATGATAGATGGAACAAGTATGTGATGTACTAGAAAAACATGGTAAATGTTTTTTGACAATTTGGGACTGAGGCATAAATGCTTGGCATGATAGGTGGCAGTAGTCAAGTATTCAAATAAAGCTCATGTAGATCTTCACATCCTTACATTTCCGAAGACCTTAGCTTCACACTTGGCTACACCTCTTCCACATGCAGATAATCTTCAACAACTCCTCTAAAGTGCAAGAAGTGAAAAAAAAAATATGAGAAGGTGGTGGCATAAAAAAATTAAGGCACAATTAATATCTGTATTGGCATGGCCCCAACCCATCAGACTCCAGTTGCGTAGTGCATTCTTCTATATACTGTAAACTGATTGGGATGTGCACAGCCTTGACCAATTTCTCTATTCTCCTGGTTCCTGCCTAGGATGCCTTGTGGATGATCTGGCAGAAGAGTGCTGGAAAGTCATTATCCTCTATAATTTTCAGAATATGCTATGAGTCCTTGAAACCCTCTATGTCTAATTCTTAGAACCCTAAACAAAGACAATCAGGAAATCAGTTGTCAAAAAACATATTTTGCTCACCCATGTAAAAGCTGTAATTTACTACAAAGAGCAAAATAATCCAAACTAAGTGCCAAGGGTGTTTTATGCTGTGGATTCTATAAAATAATTCCATAGAAACTGATAACCTGGTGCGAATAACATACTTTGCAGAGCTCTGGTATGTTCGATCACAAAATCCTGATGTCTGTTCATTACATCTATCAAATATAAGCTGAAAAATAAAGATCCGGTATTAAGAAAATAATCAAAGTGAAATCACTGAGGGCTTTCTGTCAAAGGCACAATATTTCCCTGTCTGATTAAATGAAATGAGGCTCGTCAGTACTCCGGTATGAAAGAAGGAAGAATAATTAGTGTGGGAATAGTTCCTGGAGGATCTAGTTACAGCAGCCTTCATGAGTCTGTGGATATTTAGATATAACTATCAGCCCTGATTAGAGATCATGGTATCAGATGGTGAGTAATCGTGTCACAGCTCTGCATCGTGGTTAGCTCTGCCAGAAACACACATATTATTACAGGAAGATGCTGATATCTCTCAATTATGTCTAGATTTCAATGAAATAAAAAGAAAATAAAAGAAATGCTAAGCAGCAATTAATCAAGTGGAACATTCTTAGACATGCAATTCAAGTTTGATGAATGATTTTTGTTTCATTTAGAGAGAAGTGAATTTCTTTTTTTCTTTTAAGGCCTCTCTATGCATCCACCTTGAGAATGTTCTAAAGCTGATGGTAGTATGGCAGTAAGTCAAACAGGGCGAACAATTGTCAAGGTCACCTATCTTGAATTAAATGCCTACTAAGGGCTCAACCGGTTAAAAGAGTATACAAAACCAGAGTCATACCCACTCATAAACATATTGCAGGTTGCTCAGTCTTGTTGGAGAGATTCTCATTTTAATAGTGGATAAAATAACTCAAAATATGCTATAGGATCGCTGAAATAACTGACCTTACTCAAAAAGCTAAGCTGTCAGTTGGATTGTTTCCTACTGTCCTGGTTAAAGCCTGTCTATCATCTCTGTCTTCCTTAATAACTGATATACAGTATCTCACAAAAGTGAGTACACCCCTCACATTTTTGTAAATATTTTATTATACCTTTTCATGTGACAACAGTGAAGAAATGACACTTTGTTTCAATGTGAGTGTACAGCTTGTATAACAGTCGAAATTTGCTGTCCCCTCAAAATAACACAACACACAGCCATTAATGTCTAAACCACTGTCAACAAAAGTGTGTACACCCCTAAGTGAAAATGTCCAAGTTGGGACTAATTAGTATTATTCCCTCATCGTCAAATCAGCTGTAATAACCCCCATACCTAAGAAACTGGGCACAGACCCCAGTAACCTTCTACCCCTCTCCAACTTTTAGTATCAAAAATCCTTAAAAAAAGAGTTGCTTCTCATATTTATACTGTGACCTATTTGATCAATTTCAGTCTGGTTTCCAACCCCCTACATAGCGAAAACCGCCTTGGTAAAAATCACAAATTATCTCCTCATGGCTGCTGACTCTAGTCTCATAACTATCCTCATCCTCCTCGATCTAAGTTTGGCCTTTGATACCATTTCTCATAATAAACTCCTTGACAGATTAGCCTTCATTGGATTCAGTGACACACCCTTGAACTGGTTTAAGTCTTACCTGTCTGTACTCAATTCATCCAACTCAAATCTTTAAAATCTCAACCATCTCTACTCTCTACTGGTGTGCCCTAGGGCTCTGTCCTGGGCCCCCTTCTGTTCATAATCTATCTTCTTCATCTTGGTCTCATATTTCGTAAATTTAACATCCACTTCCATTGCTATGCAGGTGACACCCAGCCCTACCTGTCCACTAAACCTACTACCATCCTGTTTCCAGAAAATTAAATCCTGGCTTTCATCCAACTTTCCCAAATTAAACAGGGATAAAAATTAGGTTCTCCCCATTGGCACGCAATCTGCTCTGACAAAACTTAACAGTTTTTCAGTTAATATTGATAACTCCACCGTTTTTCCCTCCCCATAGCTAAAGAGTCTGGGTGTCATCCTCAACAATATACTTTCTTTCTAAGCCCACATCAGCTATGTTACTTGGTTAGCATACGTATTTCCATTTACACAATGCTTATTGCCTCTGACCATTCCTCAGACAGCACTGCTGTTCTTGTCACAATCTGGTCACTTCCTGTAAAGATTATTGCAACTCTTGCAGCTCCCTTCTTTTCAGTCCCCTTTTCATGTCCCCCATAAACTATAACTGATTCAGAACTCTGCTGCCCGCATCATGACCAGAACCCCCTTTTTTAATCACATTACTCTTGTCCTTCAGTATCTTCACTGGCTTCCAGTCAAATATCGTTTTGATTTCAAGATTCTGTTACTTACCTTTAAGGTCATTCACAACCTTGCTTCTCTGTACCTTTTTGAGCTCCTGCATATTAACAGACCCTCCTGTATTCTCGGGTCTCCTTCCATTCATCTCAATGTTCCATCCACCCACCTGACCACTATGGGACACAGAGATTTTAGCTGCTCTGCCCCTCGACTTTGGAATACCCTGCCTCCTGACATCCGTAACATTGTCTTCCTACTCGTCTTCAAATCCCATCTTAAAACTCCGGGTTCACTGGAACTGCTCTCAAGAATCTGATTATAGGTAAGAAGCTACTGAACTATATGGGAGATTCAGGGAAAGGAAACACCCACACAGACTGTTGAGGAATTCCAAAAAATGGGCATCCTTGAGACTAAGAGAGGAGCTACTCATGAAGCAAAAAAAAAACGAAAACACGGCTCTTTCTGACCATGTAAGGATCATTACGCCCTTTGGCACACAATGGGAAGAGGTACGTGCCATACTTACAAGACATTGGCACATACTCACCAGCTCATCACTGTTGGCAGATATCATTGGGCCTAGATCCCTGACTGTAGCCAAAAGGGCGAACAATCTGTCAGATGAGCTCCTACGGTAAGAGTTCATTAAATCCACGCCAAGGAACTGGCTAACAGACCTGCTGAAACTAAAGGGTATGTTCCCCTGCGAAAAATGTCACATATGCAGAAAAGACCAATGTATTAACCGATGGGGGTCAATCAAAATCGTATAAGATTAAGCAATTTATTAATTGCAACACAAGCCGGCTCAACATACTAGAGTTCCCGTGCCATAAATATTACATGGGTAAGACAAAACGACCCTTAATAATTAGCATCGGGAACATCTCTTAAGTATCCAGGGCAAAAAAGATGATGAGTACTCACTGGTTCAGCATTTCATGCTGTGTCATAAGGGCCAACCAAAAGGATTAAATGTAAAAGGATTTTTCGCCCTAAAATTATCAAGTAGAAGAAGCAATTTTGATACTGTACTTCTTCAACGTGAGAAAGAATGGATCTTTTGCCTGGGGACTTTGGTGCCCGGGGGTCTGAACACTGAAATTAATCTGCAGGTATTCCTGAGACCCTGATTCCCATGAACAGCACTGAAACCCAAAACCACCCCTTACACCAATCCTTTTTCTGCAACCCCACAGAAAGGATGCTGAGCCATGGGGTTGAGATTGATATATGCCTATAACTTTGTCTGTGCTGTACCTTCCCATCACCTACCTTCTAACTAAATTAATGATTTAAACTAATATGTGCATGAAATCTACTGGAAAATCAATGTATGTATCTCTGTCTTTATAAATATCTGCATATATGTATATGACCACTAGATGGTGACAGACTTTTACCCGTGATGTTGCAGGACTATTCTATGCGATTAAATGTGCCTCTTTACATATGCAAATGAATTAATGTTGCTGTATTCAAATTACCACAAGATGGGGATACTGAAATGCAAACACACTATGTAGGACCTGTTAATTGGTTAAAGATTTGGTCAGGTGTGACATCACAGGATATCCTGTTAAGGAGACACCATTCATGCTAAGGTGAGGAAAATGGTTGAAACACTACCCTACAGAAGCCCAGGTGACAGCTGGGTGAAACACGTAGGTCTGGTTGTCCCCACATGCCCGTGGACAGGACTACACTCTGCAGCTGATGACATCTTGCCACTCAGCACTACAACCCTGTGATCTGGATATCGAGGCTACCACATCGACTCGAGGCTCCAATTGCCAAGGCTACCACCCTAACTTGAGGCTCCCACTCCTGAGGCTACTACCTTGACCCAAGTCTCCCACTTCCGCATCTCCTGATGCTGGGAAACAGCAACGCAGGAAGGACAATTCCGTACAGAGTGGAGAGTGCAGACTGTGTACCGGTGTCCCTATGCGGCTGATCCAAGAACTGTGATTTATCTCCAATGGGGAACAGCGCTACCTGTCCACACGTCAGATTGACACAAACTGATGGTTACACACATTGCCAGTGTAAACTTGATCAGATTACTCACTGCAACTGACACTGCATTAATTTGCAGTGTATCTATATGCACAATACAGACTGTAATAGGTTAAACTGAAACCATCACTCACATTCAACAGAACTGCAGAGACTTGCACTAGTGAATTGCTCTGAGCACCTACAGACCCGGTCCATCCTAGCTGCGGCTCACACATTTCAAGCACGCCATGTGACATTTGGAGGAACCTTAGTTCATATGGTGACTTACCATTTCTTGTTCAGCTCATTTGGTCCACTTGGGGAAATAAGAAGCCCAGACGTCCACTGTGAGCTGTACGGCCGTTAAGCGCTCACGTCACTACGTTCCCTGGGACTCCTTTAGACCCCATATACTCTGCCCTTTACCATTGAGCTGTTATAATCGTAACCTTTGATTTATGTGGTATTAGTGTGTTGGCTTAGATGTGTTTTTAGATACCTGGGCATGCTTTTTATGTATGACAACGTTGTCAGTCTTTTAACTATTGTCTATTGCCTATCAACTGTGTGTATAATTTTCTAATTTTTCTGAATAATAACGTTTTCCAAGTAGAGACCGCTGGTTGCCATATTCCCTTTTCACAATTTTGAACTACTTATAGGCTTTTTCTATACATTTGCAGCTGTACAATTAATTGACGGACGAAGGAGCACGCATGCTCCGAACGCATGCACGAAGACAGCCTCTCTGGTATCCAGACACCATCCTGGTAGCTCTCACCTGGGCCCTCTACATCAAGCCCGGGAACCCTGGAAACCACCGGTGATGCCGGACACGATGATATTGTGCTTTACAGCTGCCATTCTGGACTCCTACAGATAGCAAAGCTGCCATCCACTTATTTGCCTATACCCTTCACTGTCAAGTGAATTAATTACTTTTAATGAATAAACCTGTTGTCTAATTGCTGCATTTAGATTGGCGCTGCTCCTCTCTCCTTTATTTCAGTATAACAGAGTTTCTTCTGCTCCAATGCGTGCTGCCTCACAAGTACATAATTATTGAGGATTTATGGACCTATAATCTCTTTAAGGACTTGCCCCCACCACCTTGATATATCACCTGGCCCATCCTCACCATTACTTCGTGGCACCCCTGATTTAATTCCAGCACATGGTGTCATTACTCTAATCACAGAGATCCTAGCCCTTCAATAACTCCCCTTTGGCTCTCTGGTAATAGCAATCGGGATAAGCTTTGATCGGCTGTTCATAACAGTAAACTGGAAGCGATGACATGACTTCACGTCTGGTTTACTAACTCGAGAACCATCGGCACCAGTTTTTAAAAATCGAAAGCATTCAAAAGCACTGATCTTGGTGTTTTTGAATGCTTTTAAGTGCAGAGGAGGGATTTCGGGTCTTATAGACCCCAGACCTCTCCATAAAGAGTACCTGTCACTGCCTTTTGCTGTCACAAGGATGAAAAAAAATTGAAAGTGCACCATCCTTCCATGCCCACACGCGAAGGCGAACGCACGTGTCGGTCCCACATGCACGCAAACAACGATTGTCTCACACATGTGTGGTATCCCCACGAATGTTAGATTGTGGGCAGAAATTCGAGCATTAGACCTCCTCTGTAAATCTAAAATGGTAACCTGTAAATGCTTTTAAAGTGGCACCTATGGATAGTAAAATTTATGTCATTTGTCACTGCTGCACGGGTGTGGGCAATTTTAAAATGGCTGGCGTGGGACAAATTTAGATGGGGGAGGGTGCCCGTTTTTAGCCTTGCCTAGAGTAGCACAAAACCAAAGTACACCACTGCATCACAGTGTACGATCTTTCTCTCTTTTATTCTAAAGGACATTCCAAATGAGTTTTTTCCTGTCCATTTAGCAAAACCGAGAAAGACTTATTTCATGCTGTGGTATAAACAGTGATTTTTATGCCTTGTGTGCATGTGGCTTTTAGTGTGGGATCGGTGTGAGCCTCATGAAGAGGCAGCTGTGCCCAGCACAGTCCCCGGTGGAGATGTGTGTACAATGTGCAGGGGCTTGGCTGGCAGGTCAGAGCCATGAAGACAGGCCAGGTAAGAGGGAGCGTGGCTCATTTGTCAGAGAAATGACATTAGCACAATGGCCCCAGTTTGTGATCCTGAAGCTGACTGGGTCCCGCCAAGTCGCTCTCAGCGCAAGGAAATTACACTGGCTCCTGCATTCACAGGAATGCAAAGTGAGCAGAAGCCATTGCTTGTCAGGCTTAATAGAGCACCTTTCATCCAAATAGAAAAAAAAAGCCAACCTTATGGTGATTTACGTCACACAAGTAATCAGTTTCTGCAGGGACTATTCAGACATAAACTCTCCAATAAAATGTAAAGGTAACTAAACTAAAGTGAACCTGTGTTTTATTTAAAATCCCTGGCTCAGAGCAGATTGAAGGGAAATAATCTTTATTAAACCTCCTCTGTGTCCCTCTCGGATTTAGTTTCACATTGCTACCGGGCTCTAAATGTTTTTTTTTATTTTTTATTTTATTGATCACTGCCTGCCCATGGGATGGGGTGTTTCTTTTTCTTGTTCAGGGCTCAACATTTTTCATTTCCTGCACTGGGGGGGGGGGGTGTCTGGTGTTTATTCTGTCATACACCACTTGGCTGATTTCTTGTGTGCAGGCCCTGCTGCTTCTACTTGTTGCATGATGCTGATGGCTACCGTTCGTCACTTTGTTCCGCTGGTTCCTGACAGGACAGGGGGCCTTCCTTGGTGCTTAGCTTCCTGGGGATTCTGTCTGCTACTTTGCCAATGTAGGGTGTGCTTATGGATGATACACTTGTAGCACCCTCCTAGGTAGGTGCTAGTGAGAGAGTATAGTTTTGAGCTCTGTCTACTTGCCAGAGGAGCTGCAGGTAAATCTACTTGTATATTGCTCTCTGCTTATCAGGGAGCTGGGTCTATTAGTGAGGTCTGCTCAATATGCTCAGTATGCGATTCATTCAGTCTGAAGAGTGTTTCACGCTGGTCCAATAGGGAGGCATGTTGGACAGTGGGAGGAAACCTGACGAATGGGTGCATAGGCAGAGGGCAGGTCCCCTCGGTGCATTCTGGGATACTGTATAAAGCACACGTGGTGCGGGGTCTTTGGCTGGAGAGCAGATTCCCGGAGGGAGGGGGCGGCTACCTCCAACTCTGTAGAGGTGTCATGCGGTCGCAGGAGGTCATACTGAGGACCAGAGGAGCGGTTGAGAGGAGCTGAACCCTGGAGTCCAGGAAAGATGACTGAGAGGGGAGACACTGGAGACCCTGGGACTGCAGTATCGTGGGTACAGGGACCTGTGTCAAGGAACCTGACTTAAGGAGGGCCAACCCTGCTCGTAGGCTAGTCAGTGGATGGGTGTCAGCAGAGCAGGAGAAAGAGGATACTGGGGAGAGTGTCCTAAAGAAAATTGTTTGTTCACCGAGTCGTCTTGGAAAAAAGAGACTCGATCCAAATTCATCCAATGTGGCAGGGTGAATCCACAGCCTGGCTGTATCAGAAGATAGGAGTCCTCAACATTGTCTATAGTTAAATTAGAGGATCCCACTATTTCCTGTACACAGTAAACCACAAAACAACCAAATACCCCTGGACTGATTATTGGAGTGAGCCGAGTTAAGGAATTAAGGAATTGTTTCTGTCATGACTATGTGCTGGTAACTCAGGGGAGACTCGTATAGAGTGAATAACTGGCAGTCATTGTGGCGACAATACTACAAACTGGTGGATTTGACTTCTGAGATGGTGTTGGCGCTACGTCATAGAAGATTGTTTTGTGGCAGCTGCAGTCATTTTTGGATAATCTCTTTTGCCTGCCCTGTCATGCTTATTGACAGTTTTTTTTCAATCATTGTTTTGCAGCGGCTATTGATGGTGCTCAGGCACCTGGTCATTGTATTCTCTTACCTGGGATAGTGAGGCATACGTTTGGTCTGGTGAATCCTTTCTCTAACCCTGCAATAGTAGGTTGTTGTGGCTGGCGGATGTCATGTGTAGTTTTTGTTACAAGCTTTGTGTCGCCACTGGATCTGAGGGTTGTGGTACGAATCTGGTGTCGGTGGAGGGGGCGTCATTGGCCGCCGCCATAGTGGGATGCTGGTTTTACTGGAAATTTTGTGTTTTTTGTTTTGTTTAATATCTCTTTGTAGAACTGTTGGTTTTTTTCATTTCACGATAACAGATTCGTTTTCTCTGTGACAACTTGGGTGGGGTTATAGCGAAAAACAGCGCGTCTTTGTCGTTTTATATGGCAGTTCAGTCAGCTTCACCTTTGGGTTTAGTATCGTTGGCGTTTGAATTCTTTTGTTTATGCAGTTCTTTTTCCTGGTTGTACTAACTCCCGGCTGCTGCTCTTTCTTGGTTTCCGTGGGACAATTCTCCGTAAATGGTGTACCTGAGAGTTCCTTGTCCGTAGGGTTGCAGTTCAGGATTGCTTATCCTATTATCTTCAGGAGCAGGCCACATGGTGTGATCTTGAAACAGGAGGATAGACAGTTGCTGTGGTTCGTTATTGGGCATTATGGTGATAGGTGTTTCTGCGCCAGCCTGTCACTGCAGATTGGTGTGTTTCTTTTATTTATTTATTTTTGTTTCTGATGTTGGATCGATGGGAAATGGAAAAGGACTTTCAGGTTTGGGCAAGCTGGGACAAGGTACCGGTGGGGTCGTAGACCTGTTAGATGCAGGCCTGTGTCATTTTATTTATTTATTTTCCCTTATAAAGATATTTTTCCTATGTCTGTTCATCTTCTTAGGAAGGTGTATTGTTCATATAGGATTGTGTTGTCCTTCCTTTGAGCTTGGAGGATTGGTGAACTGGCTTATTCTTCATGATGTAGGGTGGATAGTTTACAGGTGGTTACGTTCAGTGTCATCTTGGTCAGTGTGTTTTGGTTTAGACGTTTCAAGACTGATGAGGTGGGTTGCGGGGTTGTAAGTGTAGTGTATGGTGTCAGGGGTTCTTATGTCTTTCCAGTTTGGGTTGTTGCCTGATCTTAGTAGTGGGGTATGGCCCTCTCCTTCTTCATTAGGATGGTTCGGTGCTGTCTCGATAACATTTTTTGTATGGTTTAGATGGTTTATCGATTTTGGGGCTTTGCGCACCTTGTGGGGTGTTTAAGGGCATCGGCTGGAGGGTGTCTTGGGGTTTTTATGGGTATGTTCACCCTCACTTGTTGCTAATTATGTCTCTGCCATGTTTGGCTTGTATGTTTTGTTTTACTGTTTTTCTGTCGTATTTGTGCATCCCTGGGGGATTAGTCGAGGGTTCCTTACTGGTGTTTCCTATGCGTAGTAGGGTGTGCAGGGTTAAGTCGCTCAGCCTAATGGACGGCAACTAGGCCTTCCCGGTAGGAGGATACAATTCAATAGACAGGGACGCCTGGCTTAGGTGGAGTAGGGTTGTTTCCATGGTCGATTGTTATGCTCGACTGGATCGGGCCCCATAGGTGTGATTGGTACACGCTGAGGGAAATTATGTGGGACTTAGATCACTGTACAAGCTTATTTAGTACAGTAAATTTGACTTTTACGCCTTTGCACTTTCTATCCAGGGTTGGCACTTGTTTGGTCTGATATGGGCGTTGTTACTCACTGGCGTTTGGGCGGTCGATGGGGAGCTTGAACAAGGCTCAGGTGCAGGGTAATGTAGAGGTGTACTAGGTTTGTAGTCCAGGCTTGGGTGGTGCAGCATCGGGAGTTGGAAGTTGAATTGTGGAGGATACTGGTGTGGTGATTGGTTTTACTTGAATGCTGTGAGTATTAAGCTGTAAATTGTGTGCAGGCCGGTTTTCTAAGGGCCCTGCAGGTTTGGGGGACCTGGCACAAACATAAGGTGTCATGTTTTTGCGGTGGTGGCGGGGTACAAGGTCCTGGTAGGTTTGTATGGTGCAAACTTATACTTGGTAGGGACCCGTCTGAGGTACGGCTCCCAGTAGTTGGTATGTTGGTATCTGCGACTGGTTGTTTCTGAGTCAGTGCTGTGGCGGCTGGAGGCCTAATTGAGTTGGACGCAGGTACTTTCTTCTTTGATGCCTACCAGGACCTTGAGGCTTCAGTAAAACTGGGTTTAACGTGTTATTTACCTGTTATGTACACAGCTTGTTAATAAAAGGCTGCTATGACCATTTAACTTCAACCTGTGGTCATGTGGTTATTTGTAAGGGAGGAGGAGAGTAATGGTCAGAGTAGAATGGAGACAAATCCTCTTTGATACCCTAGTCAAAAGAGGCCCGAAGTAAAGGAGAGAAAAGACATGGACTGAGGGCTGGCACGATAGGGGTTAATTGGGTTTGGGTTAAGGAGGGGTTTCAGCCTAGTCTAACAGAAAATATAAGTGGTGGGACTTACTTAATTGGTTTCTTGGCCAGGAACGGGTGGAGCTACAGGGAGAGGTCAAGCTAGGGGTCCTAGGAAGTCTTCAGTCGGAGGAAAGCTGCATTGGTGAAAACTTGCCACCCTCCCTCCCCTTTCTTGTTTTCTGAATTTTGGTTCTGCTGTCCCCCCCCTCATTTTTTTTGTTTTGTTTTTTAAGGAGGCTTTCTTATTTTTGAGGTGGTTCTTTGTCATGGCAGCAAGCAGGGTACAAGGTACTGGTAGGTTAGTATGGTGTAAACTTATACTTTGTAGGGACCCGTCTGAGGTACGGCTCCCAGATGGTGCAAACTTATACTTGGTAGGGGCCTGTGTGAGGTACGGCTCCCAGTAGTTGGTATGTTGTATCTCAGACTGGTTGTCTCCGAGTCAGTGCTGTGGCGGCTGGAGGCCTAATTAAGTTGGACACAGGTTCTTTCTTCTTTGATGCCTACTGGGACCTTGAGGCTCCAGTAAAACTAGGTTTAACATTTTATTTACCTGTTATGTATACAGTTTGTTAATAAAAGGCTGCTATGGCCATTTATCTCCAACCTGTGGTCATGTGGTTATTTATAAGGGAGGAGGAGAGTGATGGTCAGAGCAGAAGGGAGACAAATCCTCTTTAATACCCTAGTCAAGCCCTACATGGAAACTGAGGCACTCTGATCGCACAGTGGAATGGTAGTTGATAGGAGTTTGTCATGTTATCAGGGAATGTCCGACACCAGTAACCAAGTGAAACCTTAACTCAGTTACAGGAGAGTGAGTGACCGCTGCAACATTCCAGGAGAATGGGCGACCGCTGCTACATTCCAGGAGAATGGGTGACCTTGGGCCTGGGGCTTGGGTGCTGGAAAGATCCCCCACAACACAAAGGGGAACCCCTTCCGGAAGGCAAGGGAGCAAGAGTGAGGACAGCAGGAGCCAGCTAGCACATCCAGGAGTCTCCAGGAGAAGTAAGCTGAGTGGGCTGGTGAGGGTGCAGTCTGGGAGGACTATGGGAAGTAGCACGGAGGGCTAGTGAAAGGGGCAGCTGCAGCCAGGTGAGCTGGCAGTGCCTGAGGAGGTGGTGCTGGGATCAGTAGCCACAGGGATGGAAGCTGGACACTGACTTTGCTACATAAATAAAGGGCCTGCGGCCCCTGCCTGTACAGGGCTTTTGCGTAAACTGACTAAGTGTTTTTGTCAGACCCTCAAACAGTGCTCCAGCTGAATTGGTGTGTTTCTGCAAGCAAGTGAGTGCTGGAGGAAGAGGCGTGTATATAGACTGTATATGGGAAAGTTGTCTCTGAAGAATTCTGAAGTCAAATGGGTATTCCATAATTTCCCTATTTTCCATCCACGTTTGATCCCCTCAATAAAAACAAGCACTGGACTGTTTCTTGACTCTGGGATACTGAAGAAATTTGTTGTGCCTGGCTGTGCAGGGTGGGGTATTCCTATTCACCAGCAGCTCCTACATGGAATGTGCTACACATAGAATGAAGAATGAATGAATAAAAACAACCACTTTAAGCATTAAGGGCTGACTGTAGGTATAGGAAATTAGAGGGAGATTAAGGGGTTTATTTACTAAAGGCAAATAGACTTTGCACTCTGCAAAAGCAGTTGCTCCAGAGCTTAGTAAATGAGCAGAAGTTTTGCTGACTTCCATCATCCAATCACACGGAAGCAAAAATGCTGTTTTTAATTTTTCCTTGCACGTTATTGGGTATTCTTTGTAAAGTGAAGCTTTACCTCATTTACTAAGCTCTGGAGCAACTGCACTTGCAGAGTGCAACTGTACTTTGCAAAGTGCACAGTTTATTTGCCTTTAGTAAATCAAATGTGGTAGTAAAGGTAATTGTTAGGATTAGAAGGAGTTTTATACACATTGCTGAATGCCAAAATGACGGTTAAAACTGAAGTGTAAAATGGAACCAAACATCGAAGAAAAAATAAAGCATAACTATTTCATGTTGCACAAAGAAACAATATGGAACCTAAAGAGGTCTCTGTGAAGTATATTTGCTGTGTTTGTTTTGTCTGGACAAATGCTGAGATCAAGAAGGTTTCACTTTTTGGAACGTTGTCTACACTGAATTAGCTTCCACTGGAGAGTTTCTTTTGTATGTTTACCCACACTGGGCCAAACAAAATCTGCACTTTCTGGAATTAAGGAATTAAACTAACAACTGCTTCTCAGTGTATGATTAACCATGGCATGGCCAAAGCAACACAAGACACTGACTCCGTCTCTCCGAACTCAAGTCCTCTTAGAAGAAGTAAAAGTCAATACTCCTTCAGAACTTAGAACCTTAGTAATTAGGTTTTACGGCTGCAAAAATTTGGCCCCAGGATTCTGTTTGCAAATAGAATTATTTGCTTTGGTGCATTTGCTTCCTTCGAAGGAAAACACAACTAAATTGGCCTTTTCCTATAGATGTACGGGATGATAATGGCCGCCTCTATAGAACAAGGAAAAACACACTTGTCTGCAGCGTTTCCAGTTAATAAGCCACATACTAGAACACTAAGCCCACAGTCAATAATGTTAGTGGTAAAAGAGCTGAGCCAGATTTACCTAACCTCGGGGGGTGTTAGCCAATAATCAGGTCATTATCCCACCTCCCCTGCAAACATTTCTTAGCCAATGATTTAGTATGACTACACAACAAAATCGGTGTTCTCTTTCACTCTGCTTCAAGCATTTTACTTGTAACTAAAACTTTATTCACAAGACAAAGTTTGGCTTGCTGTAAAACCCATAAAAAATGGACCTGTGATTTGGATGTAATTTTACAAATGTAGCAGAAGCAAGAGATTCCCCAGCATTACCTCCTGCCAAGTAGTAAAATTCAAGTTAACTCATAGTTTTCCATTTATGATAAACTAAAGGTCACTATACATGTTACAGTCTGACTGTACAGTGTTTGTGCAATCAACTTTAGATTTACCAGGTTTTGTAAGGTGAGGACCTTCCTAATCTAACTAATCAATATGTATTCAATCAGGTAGGCTTACTTATAGTTAGGGGTCAAATTTAATATTTCCAGTTCATTGGTAGTCACTCCCCCTGGGAATATTTCCTTTAGGCTGGCCCCACCCTCCACCTATTTTAGGGGTGGGAGGGGCCAATTTAGATTTTGGTCTTGGGATGCTGGCAGCTTATGAGGAGGTCATTCCTTTTAGTAGAATAGTGCCCCATGTGCCTGGGGGAAGTTATTGGGGACCTGAGGAGGCCCATGGCCTATCTGGCAATAAGCAGCATGCCTGAACTGTGTAACGCTCTAGCGTTTTGTTTAGAGAGTTGGATGTGCAGCTGCAGAATCTCCACTCAGTAGTCATGTAGAGATGTGTTGAATCACCATGTCCAACTCTCCAGACTCATCATTGTGGCCAGCCTGCTTCAGCATACAATATACAAACACTCAATAAGATGTTCCTGGAGTGATAGGTTGTATATGATAGTATAGAGGTGATGTGCTGAAAGGACAGGCGTGAGTTGTGATAGCAATGATGAGTACTCAATAGTAATGTTCAGGAGAGTAGTAGATGATGGTAGATAGGTTAGTAATCATGTGCAATAACAGGTGGTAGGGGACAGCAGATGGAGTGTACAAGAGAGACTAACTTAGTGCAAGGATATAGATGGTAATAGACTCAAGAGCTAGCAATCTATGTAACAGTGCAGATGATAGAAATAGTAATGCATAGATAGTAACAGTCCTTAGTATGCAGAAGTAGATAGTGTAAGTTTGATAGGAAGGAATCCCCTGTGGGGTACTTATCACTAGTTAGATTAGTAAGCTGAAGGGTCCGGTAATGAGTGAATGATCGGGTAGCGAGATACGGGATCAATAGCGAGGTTCCGGTCTATCCAGGTATGGCAATAGCTGGAGGCTCCGGCAGCGTAAGACAAGGCTGTATACCATGCGGAGATAAAAAACAGTAAACAGTGCAGCGCTCTCTGACTAAAATCAAATAAAATAAACAGCAATAAGATCAATTGCAAATGCAAAGTCCATCTAAAAAGAATCAGATGAAAGGTCGAGTATAAAGATCAAAAGGTGTGATAGTCCTTATAAGATGCAAAGATTCCCAATGTATTCCAAAGGAGCCAGGTGCAGACAGCAGGAAAAACAACACACTCCCTCCACCTTCCAGAGTGGCCTCTCACCTTAATAGGTATTAAACGGGCATTGCACACATAGACAGATCACAGACTCTGACCTCTTGATAATCCTCCCAGTGGTCAGTGGTGGAAACCAATCTGCAGTCAGCATGAACCTGCACCACTTTGAACTATACACTCCTGTATGTCTCCCCGATGTCAGAGTAATAAAAGGAAAGAAATACCAGGATAGTGTAATACTGACTTTAATCTGGCTAAAAACATAACAGAGTAGCCTCTTACTTGTAAAAAGTGAACATCGGGCATGTAACAGCAAAAAGACCGGGACAGCGGGACTCACTCGGTGTCACTCGGTCTCCTCCGTGCCAGCGGGTGACGTCAGACGCTCGACTCCTCCTCCCTCCGCACGCGTATCACCTCCGTGGGTGGAGGCTTCGTCAGCGATGAAGAGGATTGGTCCGACGTCACCGTATAAATAATCCACCCCCTAATCTGATTGGCCAGTCCTTCTAAGACGTTCCTATGGATACCCTAACGCCGGAACTAGAAGGAAATATCGGCTCAGACTACAGACGATCCCGGATATGGCTACACACAGAATGAGAGGAAGCTTAACCCCCTCTCAATCTCCGGGCAACTTAATACACTCCCCAAAGCCAATTCTTTGACAGGATCAGGATGGATAGCAGCAAATCTAATGTGCTTGATTGAAAAATATATATATATAACAGCGTGTGACGCCGTATACCCGTTGGCACGGAAGTTACATATATAAAAACATACACCATGAACATATATGTAAAACGATAAAACCCTAAAATAATTATACAACTATTTAAGACACTGCACATAAATAGAAAAAATAAATAATTTATCGATCAGAAATAAAACAATTCAAATCAAAATCCGTGTTCAGACCCCTAGGTACGGCAACCTTCATTTCATAAATCCAAAAGGATTCCCTTTTACTTAATTGACGGATGTAGTTGCCGCCCCTCCAGTGCTTTTTAACTTTTTCAATGCCCCAGAATTTCATATCTTTGGGGTCTTTATTGTGAAAGTTTTTAAAATGCTGGTACAGAAAATGGGGGGACTTTCCTTTTCTAATGCACCTAACATGTTCCGCCAATCTTATTTGGAGGGCTCTTGAGGTCCTACCCACGTACTGTAGTCCACAGCTACATTCGATCAAATATACAACCCCAGTGGTCGCACAGGTAATGAGATCGTTGATCTTATATTCCCTTCCTGTCGCCTGAGCCACAAAATCCTTCCTGCGTTTCACATTCTTTTTAGCAGAACGGCACACAATGCATTTACCACATGCATAAAAACCCTTCAAGAAGGCAAACAATTTATTATGTGCCTCCACTGGAGGATCTACTACTCCTTGGGCTAATATGTTCCTCAAAGTGGGTGCCCGTTTGTAAACAAAACGCGGTCTTTCTGGGAGATGGTTTGAACGAACAATTTGTGAGAGAGAAGCCGGCGATTGAAATAGCCGCTCAGAGCGGCGCTTAGTGATGACGTCATGCGGCTTAAAGGTATATGCGTTCCACCTAGCTGAAAAGGTGGGACGCAATATGAAGAAGGAAATGACCTATAAGGGTACCGAAGGTACCAGAATCTTACAAACTGTAAGCAGCACCACAGTGCCCCTCCTATAAAATGACAATTCTCCAGGAACTCGAGATGTGGAAAGCAATGTTTTGCATCTTAATACCAAATTCAGGACCCATATGTATGTACTATACCCATTGTGTAGACTGATGTCAATTTTTAACCCTTCAAGAGTTCAATAACGTTCTAAGCAAATAAAAATATTCTTGCCTAACCATTCTCTCAACTGGGGAAGAATTGTTGTTTGAATGTTGTGTGTACTTTTGATCTACAATGTATGGAAGAGATAAGTGTTAAGTAACTGTGCAAGCCTAGTTGTCTCAGGTGGTGGTTAGGAGACAGGAATCACTCTTCTTTTGATGAGAGAAGACTCCTCTCAGATATCATACACCAGGTGACCTAGGTCCCCTGATATCATGGTCCTTGGGTGTTTGAATGAATTCCCTGACCCCTAACTGGGACCACGAAAAGCATAGGCTTATGTGTGGAGGTATATGATACAAAAAAAATAAGAGGACTCCAACCAAAAAAGTGTAATAAAAATACCTAAAAATAAAGTGACAAAGGGCAGTAGCCCATTTGAATGAAACAGCATCAAATATAGGCGCTACTCTTTTAAAATTGTTATTATATTTCAACCTATAAAAGTGGATGGGTGAAAAACATCCAAAAAAAGCACAAATATATAAATATTAGATCAGAAGGACCAAAAACCATATAGTTCAAATAATGTCCATCAATAAGTATTTAACATTGCAACACCACACTCAAGAATGGTGAAATGACATTCATTCTTCTCTTTCAACAATGTACACCACCACGTGTGGTAAAAATGCTCACTCACCAGACCCTCTTGGCCATAAAGGGCCTATTAAACCCTTAAATGAATCCACAAAGGCAAAGAACAGAAGGATTCACCAGCTTGAGTTCCAATTTCTGCAGTATTTATCAGGGCCAGGACAAAGGAGGGGCGGATGGGGAATGAACCCCTTGCGCAGCAGTTCAATGGGTAGACAGGGGCACAGGTGGAGTGGAGTGTTTGCCATTGCCAGAAAGCCCAGAGACCAACAGAGATCCTTGCAGAGTAGCAGTGAAGTATCTATGTGTAGAGGTGCTCCAGGTAATGGGGGTTAATGCAACTGGTAACTAGGGATGAACGAACGGTTTGGCCCAAGCACGAGTTCAGGCCGAAAATTGGCTATTCGCCTGTTCGTAGAACACCCGAATTATCGGGGTGTTCGACCGTCGAACAACCACAATACACTGCGCCGCCGCACAGTGCATTGAAAGCTCTAAATAGCTGAAGCAATGAAAGCTTTGCCCAATCAGGCCATATAGAACTGTTAGAGCCATGATTGGACGCTGTCATGATGACTCTATCCAATCATGGCTCATTGCTCTTAGTCACAACCCACTCTATAAAAGTATTCTTTCAATAGCAGCCATTTGCAGTGTGATATTGGATGGAGAGAGATAGAACAGGTCTCTGTTCAGTGCTACTAGAGGGTTAGTGTGCTGTTCTGATTTTATTGTCAGTGTAGAATATCAGTTTAGCGTAAATCTAAGTAAGTCAGTGTGAGTGTAGTGACTATTCATTTTTAATTAGTGTCACTTTAGTTTAAATCTAGTGATAGTTTAGTCAGTGTGAGTGTAGTGACCATTTATTTTTTCACTAGTGTCAGTTTATTTTGTCAGGGCAGATTCGTTGTAGTACAGTTCAGGACCTTAGTGCACGTTTAACGCAGTATATTTCCATGCGTTACTGCACATTTACTGCAGTATATTTCTATGCATTACTGCACATCTAACACAGTATATTTCTGTACAGTACTGCATGTTTAACGCAATATATTTCTGTGCATTTGTACATGTTTAACGCAGCATATTTCATTGCGTTAGTGCACATTTAACGCAGTACATTTTAGTGCGTTAGTGCGCGTTTTACGCAGTATATTTCTGTGCGTTACTGCACATTTTACGCTGTATATTCCTGTGCGTTACTGCACGTTTAAGGCAGTATATTTTTGTGTGCGTTAGTGCACGTTTAACACAGTATATTTCAGTGCGTTAGTGCATGTTTAATGCAATATATTTCTGTGCTTTACTGCACATTTAATGCAATATTTTTCAGTGCATTACTGCACGTTTAACACAGTATTTTGCAATGCATTACTGTACATTTACCACAGTATGTTTCAGTGCGTTACTGTATGTTTACCGCAGAATATTTCAGTGCGTTACTGCACTTTTTAACGCAGTATACTTCTGTGCATTATGTGCCATTTTACCCAGTATATTTCAGTACGTTATTGTACATTTAAAGCAGTATAGTTCAGTGCGTTACTGCACATTTAACGCAGTATATTTCAGTGTGTTAGTGCACATTTAACGCAGTATATTTCTGTGTGTTACTGCACGTTTAACACAGTATATTGCAGTGCGGTAGTGCAATTTTAATGCAGTATATTGTAGTGTGTCAGTGAAGTTTGTCTGTGTAGTGAGTACTCAGGTTAACGTGCATGAAACACCACTTTCCATTGATTACAGTGCTTCCATGCACACATTTCCACATCTTTATTACATTTTGTTAATAAGCCCCCCATCGTGTCTGGGAGGCCAACAAGGAGAGGCAGATGTTCCCATGGCACTGTGAGGGGGTTAGCAGCGTATGTGTCCACAGGTAAAGGTGGATGGGATCAGTCCTCAGGCAGGGAGTAAGAAATGTTGAGCGCTTTAGAGGGGAAGAACTGTAGGGTGGTGACATAAAAAGAACAAACCAGTATAGTGGTACTCAATTCATCCATATAGATAAAAGTTCAAATTAAATGGAATATAAAAAGTCTGTGTGCTCTGTTGGGAAGCACTCCGGGGAGCACTGTGTTAGAGGGGAAGCCAGCAGTCAGAGTAAGAAGCAGCTCTGTAGAAATGGGAAGATAAAACAGACAAGCGTCACCACTCTAAGTGCAGCATATTATGAGGAATACACGTTTAATGTAGATACACTCACATTGTTGTGAAGGAAAGAAGGCAGATATACTGTATGTATAGAGCCTTGTGGTGCCAGAGTCCGGGTGAGGAGCTGCCATCTGTGGGCTCCCTCATTACTGGCCTCACAGGTGGTGTCCGGGGCTCCAGGGGCAGTGGGCAGAGACTTTGGCCTCTTAATCCTGCTTAGCGCTGCCTTTCGATCACCCAGGTGACACCAAGCTGACTGCATCTCTTGTAGCCATTTCAAGCAGTCATACACAGTCAATGCTTGGTTGGCTGAAGTTTAGTGGGAATTTCACCTGCCCCGTAAACCGCCTTATTTGTGACATGCTACCAGGTAGAACTTACATAGAAACATAGAAACTTGACTTTGGCAATGCTGCAGCGGCTGTACATGCAGCAGAGGGCTGTCAATGAGTACCTGTGTAAGTATGGCACAACGACATGCTCAGGCCAGTTCTGCTTTTTTTCCCCATGCCAATGGCGCCAAGCTTCTACATCCCATCGGCACTATCTGCATCATATGGTGAACAATTATCGAGGGGCGAAAAACAGAGATGAGAGCTTTCCAGTTGACAATCCACTGGGTTACTGGGATATGAGAATAGACCACTAGCCAGAACTTTCCCAGTATGCACTTGAGCTGCAGGGCTGCCCTGCATCCAGTGTGCTTTCTGAATGAGCATTCAGTGTTTTGTTACTAATAATAGAGCACATCTGTCCACAGACTCCATAGACTGGCTGACATTTAACAAAATGAATCAGTCCTGGCAGCTTTGAAGCCCTTGATGCTGATGTCGCTGATTACTGTAAGTGTTTTTGGGATGTGGAATCTCTGCAAGAATTCTAGGCTGCCTAGCATTGTGGGTGCTGATTTCATCTGGAAGAATTTTTTTGGTGTAGGTTTCATGGGCACGAGTAACACCCAAAGACCATTTTTTTCCCACCTGTTTAATATTTATATTTTTGACAGCAAGGCCAATTCTTTCTTTCATCAAGATTACCTCTATAGGGTTATGGTGTGAAGACACCAGGGACACCCAAAGACCAAATTTTTGACAGGTGCAAATTATTTCAATTTTTGACAGCAAGGCCAATTCTTCCTTTCATCAAGAGTACCTCTATAGGGTTACGGTGTAAAGGCAGCTCTGACACCCAAAGACCAATTTTTCTGAACCTGTTACTTCTATCCAAAGTCTGCAGAAGAGACACTAGAATAATCTCAAAAATCTCTAATCTTGTTCCCAGTGCACTACACTGTGGCCTCATCCTACAGACATGCTCCCCAAGCTGTTGTTTACAAAACAAAGAAAGCTTGCAGGGAAAATGTCATTTTTTTGGCTTTAAAAATACAATTATTGCTGCAGCAGCTTCTATACACAGTACAGATGTGCCACTTTACAAGCAAACTAGGAGGAACCCCCAGGCAGTATATTGAAAGGAATTTTTCATATTTATTGTTATTTCTCATTTTTATGCTTTCACTTTAAGCATCAAAAAATCACTGCTCATTTAACCAGTTCCCTACCAGTGCATAGTAATATGACGCCAGCAGGAACACTCCGTCCCTCTGGGCGGGCATCATATGACATCTTCCCATTCTTGTCGCTACTGTGTGCCCCCAAGGGATGAGGCATGTCGCTTGGACACAGCCCATCCCCGATCAGTGTAAAGACTGGCTTTACTATCACAGCCGGTCACATGGGAGGCTCCAGTGCTCATGCACGCCCCTCGGACAAAGCCCATGCCCGATCAGTCCAATCATGCTCGATGTGTCCAATCACAGCCGGTCACAAATGTCAACAAAGAGGGGGTAATGGTCTGTTACCAGGTTCTCCTCCTCACACACCGATCCAGAGTGAGGAGGAGATCTAGAAACAGTGAGTTACTCTTTACTGGGAATACTACTGTGCTCTGATTGCCCCACCTAATAAAGAGGACCTGTCACCAGCTCATCCTAGTACCTATCTGTGAGCCCATCAGAGTACCTGTCACCTGCTCCTAAGAGTACCCGAGTACCTCTCACCTGTTTATCAGAGTACCCAAGTACCTGTCACCTGCCTATCAGAGTACCCGAGGACTTGTCACCAGCCTATCAAAGTACCCGAGTACCTGCCACCTGCCTATCAAAGTACCTGAGTACCTGTCGCCTGCTCATCAGAGTACCCGAGTACCTGTCACCTGCCCATTAGAGTACCCGAGTACCTGTCACCTGCTCATCAGAGTAACCGAGTACCCATCACCTGCTCATCAGAGTACCTGTCTCTAGCTCATCAAAGGACCAGAGTACCTGGCGTGCAACCCAGCAGTACCTGACGTGCATCCTATCACTACATGTCGTGCAGCCCATCAGTGTCACCCTTCATACAGTCACCATGTCCAAAAAAGTTTTCACTACCGAAGAGGCATATCAATTTCTAAGCCTGACGGATGAAAGCAGTGGGGAGCTCTCACTGCTCGATTCCAGTTCCAAATCCGGCTCAGAATTTGAGCCCTTTGAAGGCAATACATTGGCGACTGAATCGGAGGAGGAAGCAGTCCTAAAAGAAGGCGCTTTGAAAACCAGGCAGACACCAGCAGCACCATACATCCCAATAGCCAATCGGCAAACACCAATGGTGCTAGACCCCAGGAGGAAAGGCCCAGTACAAGCACTGGAATTTCATGCCAGACCAAAAGATTTAGAGCCCAAACTCATCTTCCGGATGTCTTAGCAAACCCATTGTGGCTGCCTTCTAGCTCAGGGTCAGCTACAATCCGCTCTTTCACAGCACAGCCAGGTTTGCAGGTCAACACCAAAAAATTTTCTGTAACTTATTTTTTTAATTAATTTTTCCCTGACGAGTTACTTCAAAGCATCATGGACCAAACAAACCTTTTTGCCTGACTGTACATAGAGAACAACCCCAACTCATACAGTGCCCGTCCTTTCGAATGGAGACGCCTAACAGTGGAAGAGCTTACAATCAATATGGGGCTTGCAAAAAAAAAAAAAGAATTGCATTCTTATTGGTTCACCAACCCCATCCACCACATGCCAAATTTTTTCAGCTGTCATGTCCAGGTCCCGCTATGACATGATAATGCGATTCCTGTATTTCAGCGATAACTCGCAGCCCCCTCCCCGAGATCATCCCAATTTTGACAAACTATATAAAATTTGCCCCCTAATTGATTTTTTTTCTAAGAGATTTCCTGAACTTGATGTCCCTGACCAGAAAATCTCTGTGGACGAATCCTTGGTCCATTTCACAGGCCGGCTGGGATTTAGGCAGTACATTCCTAGTAAGAGGACCAGGTACAGATTAAAGCTCAACAAGCTCTGTGAAAGCACCACTGGGTATGTGTACGCCTTTCGTGTGTACGAAGGCAGAGACTTCCAGCTCCAGCCCCCTGAGTGCCCAGCACACATGGGAATAAGTGGTAAAATTATCTGGGACCTAGCATTCCCACTGTTGCAAAAGGGGTATCACATTTACATGGATAATTTTTATACAAGTTTGTCCCTTTTCCACCACCTGTACCTTAAGAAAACTTTGGCCTGCGGTACAGCAAGAAAAAACAAGAAGGGCCTCCCACAGCATCTAGTTCTCACCAAACTACACAGGGGGATTCCTCAAGTGTCGGCTGTGAAGTGGAGGATAGGAAAGATGTTTACATCATGTCCACCATCCACAATTACACCTCAGTGGAACTTCACAGAAGACACGGTCCCGTTCAAAAGCCTGGGTGTATCCACAAGTACAGTAAGTTCAAGGGGGGGGGGGGGGTTGGATTTAAATGATCAAATGTTGCAGCCCTATCTGTCAACACGAAAGTCCCTCTTCTGGTATAAAAAATTTGCAATTTACTTTTTTCTTTTGCCCATTTGCAATGCATACGTCACCTATCTCAAATCTACAGAAACACCAAACTTGTGGAAAAAAATGACATGCTCAAAATACTCATAATGCCTCATAGAATATACATTGGGGTCATTTTGTGGGCGTTTCTATTGTCCTGGTGCTCCAGGGCCTTCAAAAGTATGATAGGTAGACAGAAAGTTATATATGTATTTATGCTCCTAGAACGCCTGAAGGTGCAACTTGGATGTTAATGGGCCATACACACTATAAGATTTTCTGAAGAATTTTTCCTTTAGACTTACCAAAACCAGATAATATGAGGTCAGACCTAAACACTTTCCATTTGTATGCAATCTGGCAGGCCCTTGCACTACATAGAAAAGGTAAATCTGAAAGAAAAAGTCTTCAGAAAATCTTATAGTGTGTATGGCCCTTAAGTCTCTTTTTGTGGCCAGGCTATGTAAAAGTCTCACACATGTGATATCGCCATACTCAGAAAAAGTAGCAACATTTATTTTGGGGTGTAATTTTTGCGGTGTACATGCTATGTGTTAAAAAATGCTTATAAATTGACAACTTTGTGGGGGGAAAAATAAATGGTGGGAAAAAAAATTACAACTTCAAAAAGCTCACTATGCCTCTTACTAAATACCTGGGACTGTCTACTTTCCGAGAAGGGGTCATTTGGGGGGGGGGGGGGGGGTATTTGAACTGTCCTGACATTTCAGGGCCTCAAGAAAGGAGATAGGCAGTCAGTACATCAGGTGTGATCAATTCTCAGTTATTGGACCATAGCTTGTAGACTCTATAACTTTTACACAGACTAAATAATACACACTAATTGGGTTATTTTTTATTTTTTACCAGAGATATGTAGCAGTATAAATGATGGACCAGATGTATGAAGAAAAATTCTTTTTTTGCTACATTTTATAATAGAAACTAAAAAAAAAAGTGTTTTCTTTTTCAAAATTCTTGCTCTTTTTTTGCTTATATCACAGAAAACAAAAACCCAGTTGTGATCATATACCACCAAAAGAAATATCTATTTGTGTGAAAAAAATGATAAAAATGTTGTTTGGTTACAGTGTAACATGACTGAGAAATTGACATTCAAAGTGTGAGAGTGCTGAAAGCAGAAAATTGGTCTGGGCAGAAATGGGGGTGAAAGTGCCCTGTATTGAAGTAGTTAAAAATGGCGTTTTCTACAAAATTTCTTTTCATTGATACATGTCCCCCAGGGCAGTACCTGGATCCTCATAACCATTGTATGCCCAAATACTTGCATATAAACCTTCAAAATGGGCACTTTTGATTTTTCCAGTTCGGGTCCAAAAGACTTCAATGGGGTTCATTATTCGGTTCAGAGCTTTTGCAATCTTCGAAAGTTCTGTTGCGAACCGAACAGGGGGTAGTTCAGCCCGACCCTACTGGTGACCAGGAGGATGAGTCAGAATGGCCTATGATCTGCATGCATGTATGTGAACATGATGTGAGCTTGGTGCAGGAATGAATCTTTGGCCTCAAGCTCTGTCTTTAGGTGAGGAAGCTTGGATGCATGTGCTGGTCATGTGTATGGGGAGCCTGTGTACATACTTGTTGGTAAATCTAAAGAAGATTGCACAGATTTTAATGTCTCTGATGACCTTTAGGAATAGATAAAAGGCATTGCAAGGGTCTGTATTTACCTTCTCCCAACAACCTAGTGTTTGAAGCTCACATAGCTCTAAAGGACCCTTCCCCTGCAGCTATGACTGTCTATGTGACAGCTCTTAGGCTTTCAAAATTGACAATTCTGCTGGTAAACTCATCATTGTTTAGGGACTCTTGTATCCCCTATACATGGAGTACCTGGCTTTTGTATACCTCTTTGAAATGTCCACTATCCAAGAACCTGCAGGAACCAAAGGTTGGACTGGATCAACATGTGTAGGTATTCAACCCTACCAACTATGGTTCAGTTCTTCTAATCCTGTAATAACAGCAGAAATCTTAGTAACATACATTTGCAATTATACTTGAAAGCCATACACTATTTTGAAATGTGGTCTTACTCTAACCTATAGAGATGACTTAAAACTTACCTGGATTTTAAGGTCAATGTTGCCTCAATAAAGGGTCCTTTTGGGGCTTGAAACTTTAAATTATTCCTTTGTGAGAAGAATTAATGTTTTCCCTGTTGAATAATGGTAATGCATGGATATTTTTGAAGTTTTTGAATGATGGTGCCATCCCAATTATTTGCAAGCTTCGTGCCTGCCAAGTTTTTGCGTCCCACATGCAGTATAGATGGTTTGAACTATATTATTTCTTGCATGAGCTATGCTAGTCTCATTACCATAATCTCCTAAATATTTAAATGTCCATATGCTCATTGTCACTTTTTAAAGATTTGCTGTATTGAGTGGCCAGCAACTGGCATAAGAGGAAGCTTAGGATCATCAATGCCAGATAGCCTCAGAGATTTCCTGTTTGCTTTCAACTTTTTTGTCCTAATTTGTCAGGATGGTTGGCTTCATCAATGCAATGCCTTCCACAAAAAAATAGCATTTGTTATGGGTGCTCCCTGTATTACATGCATATTTCAAACTGAACATGGTATTTAAAATAGTAAAAATTAATATATATTAAACATCAATTAAAAACATATTACCTTTAAAAGAAAAAAACATTCGAACCATTATATTTTCCCTTTAATATCTTTGCTCAGATTCTGCTCTTTTATAGTGAGAAAACCTGCCTTTTAAATTTTGGGTACAGGGTTCTATTTTTTTCTCCACTGCCTTTGAGATTAGAGTAGAAGTAAATACGATTGGATGAAATTTAGTTTAGCGCTGTGTGTTGTAAACAATTGCCAGTTTTTACACTGTTTTCACATTTTTTAAATCCTTTTTTAAAATATATGTCCTGCTGATTCCCTCCAGCCACTTTTACCCACTTCCTGTCTCTCTGCACTCAGTCTAAGGCTCCAGTCACCCCTGAGCGAACTGGATTTGCGGGCAAAATTGCACAATTCTGGCAGAGATTCCAGAACCGCGGCAAAGCACGGGGCGCGTTTGCGATGCTAATTTTTCTTAATGGCACCCCAAATGCTGTGCAATTTTGCTGTGATTGTCTTACAAAACATGCTATTTAGCAGTAAAAATTGCACCGCCATATGCTCCTAGCTCTGTGCCAAAATTTGGTAAATGAGCTTCTTTGGAGCATTTTTGAAGCGGAGGGAGGAACATTCAAATGAATGGTCCCACTGCAAAAATACGCCACAAAAACACACAACAAAGCTAAAAAAAACAAAAACATGGAGGCTGCTGCATAACACTTAGATGTGAAAGAAGCCTAAAATTTAGAGTATAATCCCAATATTACAGCGCTTGCAGATCAAAATATGTGCATATGTAAAACAGTGCCAACAGAAAACAACAAACTAAATCAAAGTCTTTCTAAAAATCTCATATAAAGTGCTTGGTGCTCCAAATAAAGGTGATAAAGAGCTTCAGATAAACATGCTGTGCAGTGTGCCACACTCCTCTCTCGTATCCCCGCTCACCAGAGAAAACAGATCCTCAGCTTTTCAGTCTGGGGGTCAAACACGCTTGTATTTGGTGTTGGGAATACCTCTTAGTGTCTTTAATCGAGTCTTTACAATGTTACTCTTGGGGTGGCTATGATATCCACCAGGCTCAAAAAAAAAAAGTACTGTGAAGTACTGTAAAAACATATTTATTTGCACAGTAACACAAATTCACTTACAAGATTCCCGGTAAAAGAAATGTAACATTTAGAGTAGCTATTATCAATTTGTGATTACCAAGATGGAGGTTTCCATTAATTTGTGTCTACTGAAGTCAGCAAAAAACATTAACAAAAGAGGTTCTAGTATATTTGGCATGGTATTACTGTGTCTACAGTATATTCAAAATCTTTCTATTTAGTTTTGGATAGGGTAGCGGAGGGTAAGACCTTGTGCCTGTGTCAAATCCAAACTTTTAGAGTTGTCCCCAGAAGCAGAGGTAAGTACTTATCTTCTAATGGGGACATCTGTTGCAGGAACAACTAACGCTGACTTTATATTATACAATTTTTATTGTTCAATTTCCTTTTAAATTTACCTTCAATTATATACTGCAAGAGCCTGCCTGAATGCATATAATTTGAAAGTGTTTAGGTTTGACCTCATATTCTATTGTTTTGGTAAATCTAAAGGAAAATTGTGCAAGAAACATGTATAATGTGTAGCCAGCTCAAGAGTGGAATTCCTCTAACTTTGGGAGTATTTTTTTCTGCCATTGCGACTCTGGAAGAGGAAATGAAGGGAAATTTCCCCAATGGTGCACAGGAAGCAAAAACTAACCTGGCATGGAATTGTAAACATTCCCTACACTATAAAAATGTTTTGGCACATACATATTCTGTAATTCCAGTTATCTCATTTGACTGGTGAATATTCAAATTAAACACGTGTAAACAGTTAAAAATCTATTTTAAATTGTTATTATTGGTATGCATTTAGTAATATTATTGAGCATTTATATTACCGTAATAGGTTTTAGGGTTTTGGGCCCATAAGACATATTTTGAGGTATATTTTTGAAGAAGTCTTGGATTTTATTATCATAAGGGTCCAACTATTGGCTATTTACTTGGTGTACAGGTATTATATATATATATTCATATTTCCCTCCCACAGCCTTGTAGATACACCCTCACTTATTTGTCCATTAATAAACTGTTAAAACAGAAAATAGTGGCTAAAAAAATGTGTATTGTGTTTGAAACTATACTTTTCCCAACCTTTATTTTCATACTCTTACCTACAATTTCCTGTTGCAGCAGATGTGCAGGTGGCCTAAACAATATTGTAGTCCAATAGGCACCTACTACTGTAAATAATGCAAATGACCTGGCCAGACACCCCTTCTTTGGCATACAAGCCTGGATGAGAAATGTTGTAGTAAGCAGTGTAGCTGTTACTTGGCTTTGCCAGCACAGGGCACTACACTTTGAGGGCAGGAACCATTATTCCCACAGGGGCAAAATGCTATAATAGATGGTTTGAATTTTAGATGGTTCAGCGGGGGCCGGTCAAATTTTGATCTATCCATGGCTGTCCCCATTCCTAAGAAGTGCATCTAATGATCAACTTCTTACGCATGGGCTTGTTGGAAAATTCTTGTTCAATCAGCTGTGCAGCTCTAACCAGTGTACAGGCGGTCCCCGGGCTACAAAGAAGATTTGGACTGTAGGTTTGTGCTTAAGTTTAATTTGTTTGTAAGTTAGAACAGGTACATTTTTTAAGTGTAGCTCCAGCCAAAAGAATGTTTTTTACGTTTTATGGATAGCATAGGGAAGGGTTAACACCACTGTGACATTTGTTTTGCTGTCTGTGCCCCTGTTCAGAAGATTTCACCTAATTAGTATGTACCTATGACAAATGGATTTTGAAAATTTTGGGTTGTTGTTGAAACACGGATTGGTGATAAAGCTTCAGTTTATACACCTTTTTCCCATGAGAACTCTTACAGGAGTGACTTTCCTCTCACTTCCTGTTGTCTCCCTCCGTTTGTAAGTAGGAGTTGTATGCAAGTTGGATGTTTGTAACCTGGGGATCGCCTGTATTCTGTACAAGAACACATTTGGGATGATTCCTCCATTCCCCTTTGCTTGTATTGATGGAGGAATCCTGTGATGTATCTGCCTAGTTTTAAACCTGGATTATTATTATTATACAGCATTTACTGTATATAGTGCCAACAAGTTATGCAGCATTTTACAATACAAAAGGACAGTACAGTTACAATAAAATACAAGAGGGTTGAAAGGGTCCTGATTATAAGAGCTTACAATCTAATAGGGTGGGGCAAGTGGTACAGAAAGTTGTTACATACATAGTTACATAGTAGTTGAGGTTGAATACAGACAATGGTCCATCCAGTTCAACCTGTGTAGGTGTGATCATTTCCCATACCCCTGAATGTTTTTATCCTTGAGATGTATGTCCAAGAGTCTTTTAAAAGTAGCCATACTCCCCGCAGTTACTACCATTTGTGGTAACTGTGGGGGATGAGCTGATGGAAATGATAAAAGATTAGTTGGCGGAGATAGCCGGACAGATTGAGCTAGAGAGTTCCAGAGGATGGGAGAGGCTCTGGAGAAGTCCTGGAGATGAATATGGGAGGAGGAGACAAGGTAGCTTAAGAAAAGGAGGTCTTGGGAGGAGCAGAGATGATGGTTTGGGTGATATTTTGAGACAAGATTGATGATGTCGCTCGGGGCGGAGTTGTGAATGGCTTTGTATGTTGTTGTTAGTTGGTAAGGTAGATGAGTCTGGCAGCAGCATTATTGATTGACTGAAGAGGGGATAACCTATGGAGAGGTAGGTCTAAGAGAAAGGAGTTGCAGGTCAAGTCAAGATTATAACAAGGGAGTATAGGAGTAGCTTGGTGGTTTCATTAGTTAAAAAGGGGCAAATTTTAGAGATGTTATGGAGGGGAAGTCTACAAGCTTTTGACAACAATTGGATTTGGGGCTGAAAGGACAGGTCCGAGTCTAGGATGACACCTAGTACCCTGGCGTGAGGGGAGGGAAAATTCTGGTTCTCTTCCTGCAACTCTTTTCACTCTGCCATGGGAACACCTTTGAAGCATATACTCTGCTTAGTGCTTCTGCCCTTTTGGACTCTTTAGCTCCACCTGCCTTCCAGCTGCAATCAATTTGCAATAAGCTCAGCCTTTCAATAAAAGCAGTTCCTGTGCTCTGTGCCCATTTGTGTGGATTTGTTCCCTGGGTGTCTGCCTTCCTGTGTGAACTGCTGAACCACTGGTTTTGTACTTCTGCCTGATTTTATGACTATGCTTCTGCCTGACGATTCTGCTTTACTCTGCCTGACTGTGTATGACCTCTGCCTGCCTTTGACTTTTCTTCCAGATCCTGATTTTGTGCCTTTTTGCCAGATTTGTTGCTAATCTTATCTGCCTGACTACACTTATGTCTTAACTCTCAGCCTAAGCTCCACTTCGAACTCTACCCTACAACAGGCACCTTACAAACACTTCCAGTATTTTTTTGATCAGTTCACAGGCTGATCGAAAAAAAAAAAAAAATGATCCATTTCCAGCCTAAGGCATTTTCTAGCACATAACACAAAGACGATAAAATACAGATCCTGAAAGGGATACAACTTTGTGAGACTTAAATTGGATATTTAAAAACCACAATGATGTATGTTACAAAGATTCTTGTCTTGTTGAGGTGACACTATAAAAGGAGTTTTGGGAAATGTCAAAGCTCTCAATCTGTGCCTACATGCCTGGCAACAAAATGGGGTTTTGGTGTACATTTAAAAAGCCCCGTATATTCCCATTAGAACTGAGCATTGTAAATACCACGTCTTAGCTTTCACAAGCTCTATGCAACATTTTTGTACCATGCTAGAACATTGACCACAGCCTGATACTTAGTGAAGAATCAAATGATGGTCCTAAATCATAAGATGACAATGTCCAATGGGAAGGTATCACATGGAAGTCTATGGAGCATCATGAGATACTTTTACGATCATATCCAGTGAACAGCCCATGCTCGGAAGTCTATAGCAAGTAATGGGGATCACGTCCAAGTTGGAAGTTGGTCCATTTCTGGAATGCAGTGGAATTGCAGGATAAGCATTTGGGGTCATGGTATATTGCATTAGAAAATTAGAATGTTCTCTTCTTGCTTGGATAGCATTACAGAAATGTATTTATTTATTTTTTTTTTAAATACCCCCAGTGCTACCTTAAAACCTTTTCTATGAATTAAAACAGACATGCTATATATTCTTTCCTGTGTTTTACATACACTTTCATTTGGCCCATGAAAAGAGGTTCAAAGCTTGAGTAAATAGTGACTTTTGGCTTCTGTACCTCGCTTCTTGGACCTGGTGGTTTTTATTTTTAGAACAGCTTTCTAGGCAGAATCTCAACACCTTTGGAAGTCATAACAAATCCTGTTTTATTATTTATGCATTTGGATACAGCACACGGGCAATAAATGTTTAACAAATATTCAGCCTTTTCCTGGATTTTATAGCTAACAAAACCAGAGGAGATATTCTCTTGCAGAAGGTTGGTTCGTAACCCAAGTTTGAATACTTTTTTAAAAGGTAAGTTATATTGCAAAACCAGTTTCCTAAACAATTCAGCGATGGTAAATTAATGGCCAAAGATTGGTGGATATCGGACCATCATACCTATCTACAGTATGACCCAAAGTATGTGGACAACCCAATGTAACACGTCACTTTAGGGAATGTCATGAGGGTGTTTTTTTTTTTTTTTCTCATTTTGCTTTAGAGGAATAGAACGGCTGTCTCACTCACCTAGAGGAGGTGACAAGGAGAGGTTACTGGGAAGAGAGGCATTGTGGATTTTTAGACTCAACTCTAGATCACCTCAGGGGTTAAACCTAAGATGGGATTTAGATCTGCACCAACAATACATTGTCTTTCTCCAGTATCTCTCCACTCTCCTGGTCTCTTTATAACTCTTTTTATCACTCTCACTAAAAATGGATTTTTGTAAAATCTCACCGTAAAATCCTTTTCTCTTAGCTCATCGACAGACGTAGTCCTCGGTGATACACCACCTTCGGGTTATGTTACCTCCGCAGGAGCAGGACTAGACAGGAAATTAAAAAGCTCTGGCCACACCCTAGGGGCAGTCCCAGAGGGTATATCCTCTCTCTCTCTGCCTCAGCAAATCAGTTATGTGAAAAAGCAGTGCTTAGAGAATTTAACCCAACCCAACTCCAAAACAGAGGGGCGGGGACTACGTCTGTCGATGAGCTAAGAGAAAAGGATTTTACGGTAAGATTTTACAAAAATCCATTTTTCTCTAGCGCTCATCGACAGACGTAGTCCTCGGTGATACACCACCTTCGGGACGTCCCAGAGCAGTATCACAACTGAGGGGTGGGAAAATGGAAATCAAATCCCAATCTAGAAGGCCCAACCGGTGCCAACTAGAAGTTTACAATGCTCATCCTTAATGATGAGACTCAACCAAAAAAAGAGAAAACAAATTTTTTTTTTTTTTCAAACAGAAAAAAACCCTCGAGGTAGACCACCGGTCTCCTCAAATTGCGGCCTGCAAAACCTTGCGGCCAAATGAGGCATCCGCCGATGCCGTCACATCAATTTTATAGAATTTTGTAAAGGTATGTACCGACGACCAGGTGGCCGCCTTACATACCTGGACCACTGACGCCTGATGGCGAAAGGCCCAGGAAGTACTGAGCGCTCGAGTGGAGTGCGCCCTAACAGGGAACGGAGGACTCTGACCCTTAATAGAATAAGCCTGTACCACCGTTTGTCTAATCCATTTGGCAATGGTCGCGGCAGATGCAGGCAAACCCTTTCTGGGGCCATCCGTGATCACAAAAAGTGAATCCGTCTTACGGAATGATTCCGTAGCTTTCAGGTATACCCTGATTGCCCGAACCACATCTAAGGAATGCAACGCATGTTCCCGATGATGCTTGGGCTGAGGACACAAGGAAGGTAGTACAATATCTTCATTCAGATGAAAATCTGAAACCACCTTGGGAAGAAAAGATGGCTTAGGATGAAGTACTACCTTATCCCTATGAATCACTAGGTATGGTGACTGGCATGATAATGCAGCCAGTTCTGACACCCTGCGAGCAGAAGTAATAGCCACCAAGAAGGCCACCTTCTGGGATAGAGTAAGCAAGGGAATCTCCCTGATGTTTTCAAAGGGAGGTTTCTGTAGAACCGACAAAACCAAATTAAGATCCCAGGGCGGTAAGGGCGCGCGGACTGGAGGAGCCAGGTGCCGCACCCCCTGGATGAAATTCCGCACCAAGGATTTGGTAGCTAAAGGCTTCTGAAAGAAGATTGCTAATGCTGAAACTTGACCCTTGATGGTGCTCAAGGCTAGCTTCTGCTCAACCCCTTGTTGCAAAAAGGCCAATATTCGAGTCACCGAATAGGTACGTGGAGGAAATCCTAAAGATTCGCACCACGCAATATAAGTCTTCCATGTGTGATAATAGACTTTGCTGGAAGTCGCTTTCCTTGCTTTAATAAGGGTAGGAATGACTGAAGTAGACAAACCTCTGTCCTTCAGGACTTGGGTCTCAATGGCCAGGCCATTAAAACCAGCGACTGTAACCACTGGCGCTGATTGGATCTGAACCAGGCGTCCCTAGAGCTATCTGGCCCCGACCATCCGAGAAAGTCTGGTCGTTTTCTGTTCCCACACATTTATCAGATACCTGATAGTTATCAGGAAAGGTGATCTTTTCTGGTTGAACCTCAGGGACCGAAGTCACCCGACTAGAGGCTACTTGGCCTATCTGGTCAACCAGATCCGATTCCTGTGAGGTATCGGGACTAATCTTAGGAAAAGGTAAAGGAAAAGATCTTTTCAGGGAACGGTAACTACCGCTTCCTGTGGTACTTAAATGTTGGAAGGGAAGAATCGCACCGGTAGTAGTGGTTGATGCTCGATCTAATGTCCTGAATACCGGTGAAAACGTCCCCCCACCCTGAAACCGGGTGGGGGCGCACCTTCAGGCTGTGTACTCCTTTGCTTCGGGTTTGGCTGGGTTGGTCCCCTTCTTGAACCCTCCTGGAGGAGTCTTGCCTTTCCCGCTAGTACCAGCCGGGCGCCCTTTATGGGCGGTAAAGAAAGGTCCTCGCTTGTTGCGAGGTCCCTTAGCTTTTGCAGCCTGTGGCAAAAAAGTGCTCTTGCCCCCAGTGGCATCCTTAATGATTTCATCTAGGTTGGCTCCAAATAGACGATTCCCCTGAAAGGGGAGATTGGTCAAGGTCTTTTTGGAACCTAGGTCAGCTGACCAGCATTTTAACCACAGCACACGTCTGAGGATCACTGCTAACTTAGATGCATGCCCTAATAGGGGAGTAGTGTCCAAGGCTGCGTCACAGATAAACCGTAGCCCTTGTATGATCTGTTCCATCAAATCAGATGTCTCCTGGGGAATATCTTTTCCCCTAAGATCTTGGCGTACCATTTTCGCCCATTCCGTAAGTGTCTGGGAAACTAGACCAATAACGATTACTGGTCTAAATGCTGACCCTATCAGAGAAAAGATAGTGCGGGACTCTGCTTCTATCTTTCGATCCACCGGATCCTTAAAGGACGAAGTGTCCTCCACTGGAATAACCGTGGCTTTATTCAGCCTGGAAATAGGCGGATCCACGACTGGTGGTACCGTCCATTTCTTAATGATGGATTCCTCAAACGGATAGCGTCTAGCAATACGCTTGGAAATAGTAAAGGTACGTTTAGAATGCTCCCATTCTCCTTTAATCTGATTACCAAAACATTTAGGTACAGGAAAAGCCTTCGCCGTCTTGATGGGCTTATTAGTCCCAAAAGGCCTCTCTGTTTCAGTTGCCTCTGCCGGTAAAGCCTCAAGTTTTAAGGTTTCTTGCACTGCCACAACTAGTGCGTCCACCAATGCTTCTTCCTGAATTATAGCAAGAGAAGAAGCGTCCTCCTCACTGTCTGAGGGGGCTTTACCTGGGATAACAGCCCTTGCAGAGGAACCTGCAACTGCCGTGACCATCTCTGAATCTGAGTCAGAGGTGTCAGATGGTATAGGGGTAGGCGGGGGTCGCTTCCTTGACCCCCGTCCCTGACAGGCCGCCTCCACCCGAGCCACCATAGACTCCAAAATTGCTGTAAATGACTCTATACTCTGTGCACCGGCGGGTCCCGAGGCCCCCTCGAGGGAAACAGGTGGGGGAATATGTGTGGCAGGGTCCATAATAACTCCAGTTACTTCCTGGATAATATAATTCAAAAGTAAAGAAAAAAACTTTTTTTTTTTTTTTTTTTCTGACCCCCAGCGCCACAAAAAAGCCCCTTAGTGTTACCTGCTTAGGGATCCCTATCGATCGAGAGAGAGAGAGAGATAGACCCCCAGGCTCACCACTTGATGCTCAGAGTTAAACTGCAACAGCTTACAGCGCTGTCTTGACAAACAGGAAGTCTTTTGGCTGGCTGCCCAGGAAGAAAGGAGGCGGCTCCGCCCCTCTGCACGCCTTCCGGCGCCTCCCCCAAGCTCCACGAGGTGTAGGATCACCTCAAACATGGCCGCCCCCATGCTGGAGACACGAGGCTACGCCAAAATGGCGGCTCGTGCGATCCAGCAAAAAAAAAATGGCGGCGGCCTAAACTGAATAGCGGTGTGCTGCAGGGCACACAACACTCTCTCTGCATGGGGATATGGCGTGGTTGGCGGTACCGGCCCTGGCGGACCGCGTGGCCGTTCGGGAGGCCTGCTAATAGCTGGAGATCTGATTTGGAAGGCAGTCTACATGTCCGTGGCTTCTGACTGGTAGGTAGCTTATACTTAACCCATAAGATTCCCAGAATGCCACAGATTACATCTTTAAAACATGTATACAATAGATTGTTAGCTCCCAAGCCAAGCCTCCTGGCTTTTGCACACATGAATCACACTCAAAGTAGGAGGATTTGTGACATGTTATAGGATAGAAAGGACTCTTTCTTACCATACAGAGAGGGGGCCCGCGTTCACCACAAAACCCGTCAGGGAAAAAGGGGGAACATACTACTCACCATACCGGAACCAGGCGGGCACCAACTCCTGACAGTACCCCTCTCCACCGGGGCGGGAGGGCTGTCGACCGATACGGACGCCGTGACTCATGGTCTTTGGCGTTTCGGCGAGACGTTTAACTCGCGTGGACAGTCCTTTAATGGGACTTTGTCGCGGCCGACCCAGCGCGGAGCTATGGCCTGCACGCGCTCGTAGGCTGAACTGGGGTGACCACCGGATCAACATCCAGCCCGTCGCCCAGTTCAGCTTTCTTGCTTGAAGATCTCACAGGAACACTGGAGAAAAAAGCTGTCTAAAAAAATCCTTTAAGAAAAAATTCTTGCCAGGACCTAAGATCCCAGCAAGGTGTCTAGGTCCTTACTCCTAACTAGACAGAAAATAACTGATTTGCTGAGGCAGAGAGAGAGAGGATATACCCTCTGGGACTGCCCCTAGGGTGTGGCCAGAGCTTTTTAATTTCCTGTCTAGTCCTGCTCCTGCGGAGGTAACATAACCCGAAGGTGGTGTATCACCGAGGACTACGTCTGTCAATGAGCGCTAGAGAAATTTGTATTTTTTGATTTTTCTCTACGTATATTATTATTGTGTAGTTTGTGAACATTAGTGGCACACACGGGACTCCCTAGTACAGTGATGGCGAACCTTTTTGAGCCCGAGTGCCCAAACTTCATCACAAAACCAACTTATTTTTTTCAAAGTGCCAACACTGCAAATAAACTGCAGCCACTGACCCAGCCACCCAGGTGATGATCGCACACTCCAAGAGGGATCGTAGTCAATTCAGCACTCACCCAGCTCTGGCGCCCAGTGTCGGTGTACCTGGCAGCAGCTTCTACTTTTGTTGGTGCCTTTGATCACCCTCCTCACTTTTGATGGTGTCCTCTCAGCACCGTCCTCTTGCTCCTCTCTGGCTGGTTCAACTCCAGGGGCTGTTGTGGTTTTGGCTCTCTCCCTCCTGAACCACCTCAGCCTCATCTCACTCGTCTCCACACTCCTCTCACTCTTGCTTTCCCTTCTCTCTCAGACCTTTTTTTTTCCTGGGCTCCAAGCTGTCCCTCCCCTTTTTTTACAGGGCATGCTGGGGCTGTAGTTTTTCTTTAATTGATTAGAAAGGAGCCATAGTCTTTTGGGACTACGTGTCCCATGGTGCACTTGTCCTGGCCCCTCATTGGTCCCTGGCTTCAGCCGCTGTCCTTGTCCCACGTTGCTAGACAGAAGGGGAGAGAGTGGGGGAAATACACTGACAGCTCTCGCTCGCTTCTCCCCTTGTCACAGTGCAGGCAGTGGCGGCAGCTCTTGCGTGCCCACAGAGAGGGCTCTGTGTGCCAGCTGTGGCACGCATGCCATAGGTTCGCCATCACTGCCCTAGTATATGCTATAATTGATTTTTGCCTGTTGTCAATTGTCTACAATCAATTAGGACAATTAATGAGTGATATGAAGAACCACTATAGGTTTCAAAGTTTTGTGTCTAAATGTAGTTATGAGTAAGGCCTTATAGGCTCAAACAAATCAATTTGTTTACATCTGTTTAACATTTTTTTTTTATTCTAAAACGTACACTAACTTTTATACAATATGTTGTGTTTACACACAAATATATTTTTGAATTAGGGTTGTACACTACAATTTTTATATCTGGGTAAGTGGGTCAGAATGGGCACCTGACTAGTCTGCAGCTACGCAGACCCATACACAACATTCAGCGATGCACTTTACGTTCTGACAACTGTCACAACCAGCATTAACGTTTTCAGCAATTGTAGCTACAGTAGCTCTTTCATTGGGTTGGACTAGATGAGAAAGCCTTGGTCCATGCACCTGTTGCAAGTTCACCGGTTTTCCTTCTATGGACCACTTTTGGTGGGTCGTGACCACTGCAGATCACGAACATTCCACAAGAGCTACAGTTTCGGAGTTGCTCTGGCCCAGTTGACAAGCCATCACAATTTGGCTCTCGTCACAGTTTCTCAAATCCCTACACTTGCTATTTTTTTTTTTTTTTTGCTTTCAACACATCAACTTTATGGACATATTTTGTTACCTAATATATCCCACTGTAACAAGATAATCAATGTTATTTACTTTACTTGTCATTATGTTATGGCTGAACGGTGTATATACCATAGACTGTAAATCTCTTCAATGAGGATGCCCAAACACTTCTTTTTCTATGAAATGTGTCTCTAACACATGAACAGATGAAAAAGAAAATCGGTCGGGGCTGTAACCGTTTTGTTGGGTTTTATTGCAGACGGTCTCAATTTTTTTATTTTTATATATACAGTATGTTTTTAAGGTTTTTATTATAACAGTTTGTAGAAATTTACAAAAGAGAAAAGGAAAAAACTCAAGCAATATGATTTACAGTAAAATCCATAGGTGACCTAAATATACTTAGTAATCAGTTTAAGGATATTAACCACTTTACCACCCACAGCCCCTTTTACGCCCTTAATGACCAGGCCATTTGTTTGCGATACGGCACTGCATTATTTTAACTGATAATTGCATGATGACACGATGCTGTACCCAAATAAAATGGATATTCTTTTTTCCCCCACAAATAGAGCTTCTTTTTGATGTTTTTTTTTAATTACCTCTGCGGTTTTTATTTTGTGCGCTTTAAACAAAAAAAAACGAAAATTTTGAAAAAAAAACAATAATCTTTACGTTCTGCTATAAAACACATCCAATAAAGAAAAAAAAAAATCAAAATGTTTTCAGTAATTTAGGCTAATTTGCATTCTGTTACATATTTTTGGTAAAAAAAAAATCCCAATAAGCGTATTATGATTGGTTTGCGCAAAAAGTATCGCATCTACAAAGTATGGGGTATTTTTATTTTTTCAATTTTATTTATTTTTTTTACTAGTAATGGCAGCGATCAGCTATTTTTTGCAGGACAGCAACATTGTGGCGGACAAATCAGACACCTGACACTTTTTTGGGGATCAGTGACATTATTACACTGATCAGTGCTAAAAATATGCACCATTACTGTACTAAAGACACTGGCAGGGAAGGGGGTTAACATCAGGGGCAATCAAAGGATTAAATGTGTCCCTAGAGGGTGCTTACAAACTGTGTGGAGGATGCTCTGACTGGGGAGAAGACAGATCAGTGTTCCTGCTTAGCAGAAACACGATCTCTCTTTTCTCTCCTTCTGCCTCTCTCGGGAACGATTGCTGGTGGCTGGCAGACATCGGGTCCGCCGGACCCACTCTGTCCAATCAGCGTGCAATCATGAGTCTGGCAGCGCGTGTGCCCCCTAGTGGCCATTGCACGAAATGACATACAGGCGCATAATTTTGCGCAATAGAGCCGGCCTGCCACAGTACATGTACGTTAGGCGGTCAGCAAATGGTTAACATAGGTTGCCATGAAAAATATTGAAATTGAATTGCCAGTGTGCATTCAGAATGAAACATTAAATATAGGAAAAGACAAAGAGAAAGTAGAAGAGCCTGTCTTTTTTTTATTTAAAAAAAATAAAAATAAAAAAAATGTTCCTTGTCTGCCTGCAACAGTAATTGGGGAAGCTACCAAAGGAACATAAAAAGTGGTTCTAACCCATCCTCTTGACACTAAAAATAGTGTTTTTATTGCTGTGCCCCTCTCTGGATTCTACTTGCCAAGTTTTCTGTTAAAATTACTGGAAGGGAGAAAAAAAAATATCAGGTACAGAGGGAGCAATAAAAACCTCAGAGGTTCGAATACTTTCTGGCTTTATACAAATATGTAAAAAATTATTAAGGCTCAGTGTTTTCCCTGGGAATTGCCAACATCCCTGTATGATAAATCCATAAAAAAATTCCCCTGGGAGGTGGGACTTTAAAGGCAATGGCCAGGACTTGAATATACCATGAGTATAAATGGTTTATTTAACATATATGATACAGAATATAATTGACAAACAAATGAAAAGAATAAAGCATGGCATTAAAAATTGGTGGCCATAAATACGTCTCATGTATTGGGAATGGTCTCCTCTGGACATCTCAGTCATTCCCAATACATGAGACGTATTTATGGCCACCAATTTTTAATGCCATGCTTTCTTCTTTTCATTTGTTTGTCAATTATATTCTGTATCATATATGTTAAATAAACCATTTATACTCATGGTATACTCAAGTCCTGACCATTGCCCTTAAAGTCCCACCTCCCAGTGGAATTTTTCTATGGATATACAAATATGTAATGTAGGAATCTTTTTCTTCTTGTAGAAAACTAGAAATATTCGTTTTGCACCTTGCATTGCACATTTGGTGTTTTCTATATTTTTTATATAGAGTCTTCCATATCTAAAAAAAGATACATATAAGTTGGCTCCCTTAAGAAGTCTTGGTAAGTCATCCATTAGAAAATCAGCTTACTGATGTATAGGTATATTATGACAGGGATCTGTTATCTGTACTATTGGCTGAGTGTTCCCATTATGCATTTTGTAGATTTCCAAAAATCCAATAAAACGCTTGTGAAAGAAAATCAGAACACATAATTTGACCAGCTAATTGCAAACAACTGCATACAGCAACATGTTATGTGACATATAATAATTTGTGTTTTTTGATTGAGCAATGAAAATTGTAAGATAAAAATGCCAACACATTAACAAGTCATTTTTTGTCTTTATTGTTTTGGTAAAAGTTATGTTTGAAAAAATTAACAAAAGAGCAGAAGGGTAGTTATTCTGGTGTCCACCTCCTCTACAGCAGCACAGGTCAGGTATCAATTGTCAAGAAATCAAACCAAACCATTCCCTAACAAAACCCAACTACCACATGAAAACCTGTGGAATGCCAAATCAGCAGTACAAAATGTAGGAAAAAGTCAACTTCAATTTAGCTCTTAAAGATCATTCTTGCTATAAAACTATATAAGCGTTCAATAAGAAAAAACGTTAATTCAATGTCTACAACAGATACATCTTGTAAAAACTCAATAAATTATATATATAATATATATAATTTCTAGTGAGATTTCAACCCATGCGCAAATTTTGTACCTTACTGCGGGGGAAAAAAAAGAGAAGTGTTAAGCACTGGAATGTACATAATTAGCAGACATTTGTAAGAAAATACCACTCTTTTTAAATTTATTAAAAAAAAAAAAAAATGTACAATATTTTCCATATGTATGGCAGAAAACTCACACATTTTATGAGTTTTCAAATCTTCCACAGTGCGTGAGTGCTCAGTATTTACTTAAGGTAAATGAGAAAGATGGCAAACCATGGTGCCTGCTACACTTTTTCCAATGTATGAGCAGCAATAAAAAAAAAATAATAATAATAAACAATAATAAATTAATAATTAAAAAAAACGTCAGTTGTGATATAAGTAGCCAAATCTGCCAAAAGTGTGCTCACTAAAAAAACAAAAAAAAAAAAATGCTTTGGAAATATTATTTCATATATAAATGTATTGGCAATCTTTTATAGGTTACTAGAAAAAAAAATGGGAAAAAATCAAGTGTTCATTGGCTATTTATAAAACAAAAGCAAGACAAAAATCTTCACATTAGAGGTGGGTAAACAGGTGAAAGAAAATATATTTAAACAAATACTTTTAATACTTAATTTAGAGAATTTTGTTTATTGCAATATAGTAAAAAATCTGTTTTCTTAATGCAGTCCAGGATAAACAAAATAAATACTGTCAACAGGTTGATGCCAGAGGATTTTCTTCATGACCTTTTTGAGGTTACTCAAGAAAGTTGAGAACTTAAAACCTAAATAGTAATTTACTGAAGAGATGCAAAAATATTCCATAATGGTCACGTGGGTATTTCATACAGCACACAAGTCTTCGCCTGGTCACTTTCTTATGGCCTGCAAGCGCTCCTCCTTTGACAATAAAGATGTAGCCATGTTTTTCACGATACATGAAGGTAGAAATTTGATAAATATAAATTAAAGTACTTTTTAAAAAAAAAAAAAAAAAAAAACTTGTAAATAGGATCCTTGCCAGTTTGTGCTGTGTTCTTCTGCCAAACAGCAAATATATACATACAACCATATGATGCAACTAATTAAAGGACTATACATTTTTTACATGTTCAGGATTTTCTGAGTAAACCTTACAAAGAAAAAAATGAGTAAAATTTATGGTCTGTTAATAAGTTAAAACATATAATCTGTGAGTGTAAAACGTGTACAGTAAAGCTATAACTATGCAAGTAAAAAAAAAACAAAAACAGGAGGTTAATAAAGTCTATAAATAACTTTACAAATATACAGGGTAAACAAATATTTTTTTAAAAAATAAATTTGTGAAAATAAATTTATATATGACTAGATCAGTGTTATCCTAGACTGCAATGTGTAACTGTGAGATAAGATTTTTCTCTCCGAATAGATGGCTGTGAGTATATTAGTATTTTTTTTTAGATTTATATATATATATATATTTATATAATATTCAATTTTCAGTTTTATATACATTATGTACTTTATTGCTTATTTACACTGTATTCTGCATTAAAAAAAAAAAAAAAAAAAAAAAGTTTTGAAGTAGATGGCATGCTCTGCTTTCAGGTATCTGAAACTATTGATATCTAACAAAAAAAGAAACAAATATATAAATCTGAGAAAAAAAAAAAAAAAAAAGAGTTCTCTTCAGAATAATTATTAAATAATTTAAATAAAAATAGAGAAAAATGTAACAAAAATAGAACGTAAAAAAAGAAATAACGTGAGCCCCGGATAATCCATCTTTTTTCCATCAGAAAAAGAAAAGGGAAATGAAAAAATAAATAACCGGTAACACAAATGTACTGTTACCTGAAATGGTTGCACTAAATGAACACAACTGTTGTCTCCAATTCTGTAAATGTGTTTGTGAAAATCCTCAATAGCATTAGGAAAAATGGATTTGCCTTAATGGTTACAGACTTTCTTTTACGCGTTGCTAAAAAAAGGAGTTGGATGAAAACTGATTTCTGATTGGTTGCAATGGGTTTTTGCACCTACCATGTTAGAAGTATGCAGATATGGGGCATAATGTAAAATGTCCAAAGAAATAAAGATTCCAAAGAGTTGCACTGACCTAACAGTTGTGTAATAAGTGACAATTCATACTAATTTCCATCTCCGTGTATAACAAGCCTTCAGTTTCCTGCAAGCAGAGCTGCATTTTAGATCTCCTCCAAAAAAAAAAAAAAAAAAATCCAACTGCATAAAAAGTTTACAATCTTTACAGGCATAGCGTATTTGTACACATTCAATTTTCTCCTAATATTGCAGGCACAGATTGGTTTGCTCATTGGCAGATCACTAGAGGTCCCATAGCTGGGCCCCTAATGTTAACATCCTTCTCAAATATATATATATATATTTTCATATATTTCTCTCTCTCTGTATCATGGCAGTTCCTTCAGGCCAAACAGTGCTTCTTGACTTTAGTGTACAGCAAGTATCACGACTGGGCGGGCCTGTCCATATGCCTCAAAGTCTACATTCCTTCTTTCCTGTGTGTGTGTCCAGGTGAAAGTCATGTTCTAATGATGCCACTGTATTGCTGGTGCTTGGGAAGACACGGCTCGTCGGGAAGAATGTCATGTGCAAAGACTGAATCATCTCCTGATGAACAAGTGCTGTGACTGTCCTGGCACACTGGTGAATACTGTTCAAATGGCACAGAAAGGTCAAGATACTCCTGAAATAGAGAGAGAAAAAAAATCTGTTATAACAGTCACTTCAATTATTGGGATACAAAAATACTAAAAAATAATAAATTAAAAAAACAGCTTAAGTAAAAGCAGAATTGTAGTTTTGTGTGATATTTTTTATTCTAGTGCACATCAGGTTCTTTCTTGGAACACATGCACTCGACTGCCCTTATTACCTGAATAAGTTGCCATAGTGAGACACTTCAACAGGGTATTATTTTCTTTTTCTAAAATTAGGAAGACATTTGTTTTTTTATCTACAGATGCCATATTAATAGCATCTACTCCTGCGGAAGTGAACTCGATTCACAAAATGCTTTGAGAATTGGGATGTGCTTGATTTTGGCATTACATTCCAACTTGATGGAATTTACATTTAAATTTGTGTATTAATTACAGAGCTCTAATTAAAGTAGATCAGCTAGTTTATTTTATTGAGGCATGTCTTAACTAGGGATAGACCGATTATCAGCAAGGCCGATATGAACTTTCCCCGATATATCGGTATTGGCCCCCGGAACTGGCTGATATTTTTGTGACGTCATTCTGACTTCTTAGGCCGCCTCCCTCGTCTTGGACAGCCTCGTCTGGAGTCGGGACTAGTCTCGCGGGAGTGTATCACAGCCACACACCCACCCACAGCAGCCCGGTGCCAGCCAGCCACCCACATCCACAGGCCCTGTGCCAGCCAGCCAGCCACCCACCCACAGGCCCTGTACCAGCGAGCCAGCCAGCCAACACAAAGCTCTGTACCAGCCAGCCACCCACCCACAGGCCCTGTGCCAGCCAGCCACCCACCCACAGCCCCTGTGCCAGCCACCCACAGACAGGGTGCCAGCCAGCCAGCCACCCACAGACAGGGTGCCAGCCAGCCAGCCACCCACAGACAGGGTGCCAGCCAGCCAGCCACCCACAGACAGGGTGCCAGCCAGCCACCCACAGACAGGGTTTCCAGCCAGCTAGCCACCCACAGGCCCTGTACAAGCCACCCACCACAGGGTACCAGCCAGCCAGTAATACACCACAGGGTGCCAGAAAGCCAGCTACCCACCACAGGGTGCCAGAAAGCCAGGCACCCACTACAGGGTGCCAGAAAGCCAGCCACTCACCCACTACAGGGTGCCAGCAAGCCACCCACCCATTACAGGGTGCCAGCCACCCACCCACCCACTACAGGGTGCCAGAAAGCCAGCCACTCACCCACTACAGGGTGCCAGCCAGCCACCCACCCATTACAGGGTGCCAGCCACCCACCCACTACAGGGCGCCAGCAAGCCAGGCATTAAGCATTCAACAAGAATTAACATGTTCAGTACCAGATTTGTGTCAAAAATTGTCTTTATTTTTTTTAAAACTTTAAAATGTACAAGTTTTTGGCCAATATCGGCCGATACCGATACGTTGTGACCAAAATATCGGTATTGGCCCTGAAAAATCCCTATCGGTCTATCCCTAGTCTTAACCATAATTGTCCTATTACAATAATACCTCTTTATATTGTTGTCTGTGCTGTACCTCATATAAAGTCCCATGAGCATTTGAAATTTTATTGTATAGGATTGATTTGGGATTCACGCATTGGATTACCTTATACATTTACACAGAATTGTGAAGTGGAAGGAAGATGATAAAAGGTTTTCAATTTTTTTTTTCAAATAAATATGTGAAAAGTGTGGCGTGCATTTGTATTCGGCCCCCTTTAGGCCCCTTTCACACATGCTGTCCGTTTGTCCGTTTTTCATCCATCCGTTGACGGATGAAAAACGGACATCAATGCATCTCTATGTAAAAACGGATGACAACTGATGATCATCAGTTAACATCCGTTTTCATCCACTTCCGTCAATGTCCGTTTTTTTGAACGGATGAATGCCCTATTTTTCATCCGTCAAAAAAACGGATCGGACGAAAAACGGATGACAACGGATGAAAAACTGATGTCAACTGATGACAACGGATGAAAAACTGATGTCAACTGATGACAACGGATGAAAACCGGATGAAAAACGGATAACAACTGATGAAAAACGGATGAAAAACGGATAACAACTGACGAAAAACGGATGAAAAACTGATGACAACTGACGAAAAACGGATGAAAAACTGATGAAAAACGGATGAAAAACTGATACATTTGACGTGAGTGAACTGATGAACTGAACGGACTGTATGTGTGAAAGGGGCCTTACTCTGATACCTCTAATTAAAATCTAGTGGAACCAATTGCCTTCAGAAGTCACCAAATTAGTAAATAGAGTCCACCTGTGCGTAATTTAATCTCAGTATTAAATACAGCTGTTCTGTGAAACCCTCAGAGGTTTGTTAGAGAACCTTAGTGAACAAACAGCATTATGAAGGCCAAGGAACACACCAGACAGGTCAGGGATAAAGTTGTGGAGAAGTTTAAAGCAGGGTTTGGTTATAATAAATATCCCAAGCTTTGAACATTTCAGAGAAATGCTTCTTTAGGCTGGTCTACAGAAGAGGAACAGAAGGGATATCTTCCATAGGGGACAATGGTTCCAGTGAGCACTCTCTAAGAGGGCAAATCTCATTTTGGAAAGATTTCCTCCCACTTCCTGTTGTGTTTCCAGGAGAAGTGAGGGAAGATTAAATAATGTGGCTTTAAGTAAAAGCGTTGGCTCTAAAACCACTTCAAGACCCCGTAATGTACATTTACCGTTACGGGATTGAAGTGGTTTACCAGGGTTTTTTTTTCAGCTGGCGGTTCTCCTTTAGATAAAAGCATTTCAAGAAGCTGATTAGCCACTGGATCACTTTTAGAAGCAGTGGGAGGGTTAAAGCTTTTTTTTTTTTTTTTTTTTTTACATACACATACTTTTTTTTTTTTTTTTACATAACTATTGATTGCGGTTTGTTAAACCTGCCTATTTTTTAAGGGGGTGGGAGGGAGATAAAGAAACCAAAAAATGCAAAACACACACAAACTTGACCAATTTAATGCCAAATGTGATGCATTCACGTCAGAATTGTAACTTTATTTCTAAGAATAAGGGGAATTGCTGTGATTCCACCAGAGAGTGCAGAGAACTACGATCAATAGGCACTAATCACTCAGAGGCAGTAATGGAGATTGCACATTTCAGAGTCACGTCATTCGTTTCACACAAATTGCTCCAATTAAGGGTAAGAAAACAAGGTGTCCCTGCCACTAGCACAGTGAGCCTTTGTGTAGCAGAGTCTGGGGAATCTGAACACGGAGTCCTGCAGCACGCCACCAGACAAATGGGGCTTGTAGGTTTTTCTTTTAAAGGGGAGTAATGCTGTGGAAACGGAGCAAGGCTAATTGGCGGAGATGTCGGCACACAGACTGTACAGTAGTGTGTTGTTCATGATTGTAGGTAAGGGCGTCGGACTCGCACACTGACACTATTGTTGTCATAGGCAGCAAAAAGCGCACCTTGTCACCGCCTCTTTCTACAAATATATATGCATGCAAATAATACATTTAGGGTGGTCTAACATGGCTTATAAAGGAAAGTTGTACTGGGAGAAATGCAGCCGCTCCCACTGCCAATGACCCCAAAATCTGCTGTTCTCTGTCTTAATTACTTTGACTGAAGGTCCCAGAACAAGCAGAATAAAGAGTCAGAATTTCTGATCTGCACACTCAGTACAGAGTAATGTGAGCAGGCGTTGTGCCTGCCAAGCAGTGCCACTATATCATTTAGGTTAGCTTCGTTTTTTTTTTTTTTAAACATGAAACTCTGACCTTCTTAAACTAGAAAAAGTCCATAAAAGTAGCGATAATTACTTACATCAGTAGAAGTTACAGTAAGGGTGCGGTCAAGGTCTTCAACGAGCTGCTTGAAGGTGGGTCTTTGTGATGGTACCGCATGCCAGCACTCTCTCATTATCATATACCTGCCAAAACAAAGGCCGTCAGTGGCTAAGCTCTAACATACAAATGTCAGCCAACCCCAAAAATTCTATGCTGCATTTGTCCAGGATGCCTATCAGCTCAGAGGGCTAATTACAGATTATTGAAAGGACAGTATGGTCACTCTGGGTATGGTTAGAAGTAATCAGTAGTATTTAGCTATACATACATTTTTTTTTTCCATGAAGAGTGAACTGACCTTTTTATTTACATATTTTGGTAAACCAAAGGGAAATGCAATAATCTTTGTCTTTCTCCCCATTGTAGCAAAAGCATTTTCTGAGTCCTCTGGATGAAACCTCAGACTTTAACATGTTTGGGTGGTTTGGGCTTTCTTTGCATTTACATTAAGGAATCAATCACATTGATGACTTAATATTTGCTGCGTACAGCGTATAGTTTGAATGCATCTGTATACTAGTCTATGGGTCCATTCACACAGCTGTGTTTAGCAGCATAAGTGTTCTGCTGCGAATTGCAGAAAATGAAAAATAGGGCACAGCTGTGTCTGAACATATTTTATGTTGTATGCATGTAAACAGTTATTCTAACATTTACTTTTACATTTTCGCTTATGCTTTGAATACTCCAATAGTGAGCTCTCCCTGCCATAATTCTCATCTCGGCTGCCACAACCTTTTTTGTGTTCAATCTCCAATATATCAACAACAAAAAGTGAGAGCCTGTCATAATTGGCACAGCAGGTGTACAGACCTGGGAATCTGGCACAAGGATGGTGGGAACCCCTCATAACTAAGAGCAGATGTGCAGGCCCAGGAACTTGGCAAAGAGAACCCAGCAGAGTCCCAGAGAGTAACTGGAAAGGTTTTACTTTCCATGATCTACCAAAACCTGAAATATCCTCTTTCCAACATCTACCAAAAACTGAAATTATAATTGTCTAAGTGGTTAGCTGTTCAGCCTAACACCACTAGGGTCGTTGGTTCGATTCCATACCACGGCACTACCTGCCTGGAGTTTGGATGTCCACCCTGTGCCTGCGTGGGTTTCCTCCAGGAACTCCAGGGTTTTCTCCCACACTCCAAAGACATGCTGGTAGGTCTAAATTGGCCCCAATATGTGTATGTATGAATGGGAGTTAGAGACCTTAGATTGGAAGCTCCCTGAGGGCAGGGACTGATGTGAATGCACAATATACAGTATCTCGCAAAAAATCTTTTTAAATGAGACAACACTGAAGAAATGACACTTTGCTACAATGTAAAGTAGTGAGTGTACAGCTTGTATAACAGTGTAGACTTGTTGTCCCCTCAAAATAACTCAACACACAGCCATTAATGTCTAAACTCGCTGGCAACAAAAGTGAGTACACCCCTAAGAGAAAAATGTCCAAATTGGGCCCAAAGTGTCAATATTTTGTGTGGCCGCAATTATTTTCCAGCACTGCCTTAACCTTCTTTGGCATGGAGTTCACCAGAGCTTCACATGTTGCCACTGGAGTCCTCTTCCACTTTTCCAGGAAGACATCACGGAGCTGGTGGATGTTAGAGACCTTGCACTCCTCCACCTTCCATTTGAGGATGCCCCACAGATGCTCAATAGATTTTAGATCCGGGAGATCCCCCTCCCCTCAACCTCTTCAGCAATGCTGGCAGCACTCATACGTCTATTTCCCAAATACAACCTCTGTCTATGACGCTGAGCACGTGCACGCAACTTCTTTGGTCGACCATGGCGAGGCCTGTTCTGAGTGGAACCTGTCCTGGTAAACTGCTGTATGGTCTTGGCCATCGTGCTGCAGCTCAGTTTCAGGGTCTTGTCAATCTTCTTATAGCCTAGGCCATCTTTATGTAGTGCAACAATTCTTTTTTTCAGATCCTCAGAGAGTTCTTTGCCATGAGGTGCCATATTAAACGTCCAGTGACCAGTATGAGCGAGAGAGCGATAACACTAAATTTAACACACCTGCTTCCCATTCACACCTGAGACCTTGTAACACTAACGAGTCACATGACACTGGGCAGGGAAAATGGCTAATTGGGCCCAATTTGGACATTTTCACTTAGGGGTGTACTCACTTTTGTTGCCAGCGGTTTAGAAATTAATGGCTGTGTTGAGTTATTTTGAGGGGACAGCAAATGTACACTGTTATACAAGCTGTACACTCACTACTTTACATTGTAGCAAAGTGTCATTTCTTCAGTGTTGTCACATGAAAAGATATAATATTTACAAAAATGTGAGGGGTGTACTCACTTTTGATACTGTATATGTAAAAAGTGTTGCGTAAATTGATGGCGCTAAATAAATATCTGTAATAAATATTAAATAAATAATTTGGATGGACTGATCTGGCAAATCAAAGTTCAAAAAAAAAATATTTTGTTGGACTAGAGCTAAACAAGGGTTGCAGTCTTTTGTCAGGGAGATTTCCCATCAATTCCTATCAGGAAAGGCAATGACTGGAAACCTCTCTGTGGTGACACAGATCAAAAACACACAGACACACACATTTTAGTTGAGTTGAGAAGTGTTCGAACATCAAACACTGATTTTATTTTTGCCTCTGCCTTCCTGTTCTGTTGCAACCACTTTACCCATCGATTGTCCTGGTGACACAGGGACAGGAAGTGAGGCAAAATCTCCCTTATGGATCACAGACAGGAGAAAAAACCTAACAGATATGTTGAAGTAGAACCATAGGTAAAACTTTTTTTTTTTCCCCATTTTGGATAGCGCAAGGAAGGGATATACCCCTGTCAGATTTTTCTTTTGTTTGCCATCTGTGTCCCATTTCCGGGATTTTCCTCCACTTCCTGCCCCATGGCCAAACAGAAATTGAAAGGAAACCCCTGCAAATTGAGGGAATTTCTTGGGGACTCCAAGGTCACCAAAACTAGGAAACTCCAATAGATGATTTTACTTTTCTGAGGACAGCCCAAAATTTGGGAATTTCTTTTACTTTCAATGATAATAGTAAACAGGAGAAATAGAGAGTGAATCTCCCTAATGGGACACGGACAGCAATAAAAACTGGCATGTGTTCTAATTCTTCTCCACAATCCAAAACTAAAAAAAAAAAAAAAAAAAAAGTCTTGCCTTCAGTTATACTTTAACTCTTCCCCACACTATCCAAAAGAAAACAAAAAACTGTCTGGACTTCAATTGAACTTATAGTCCAGTGAACTTACAGCTCATGTGTGCAATTGGCTGGCTTGTCCATCCGATGACCCTCTTTCAAAAGCTTAAATAATTCTTCTACTGGGATCCCGGGGTACGGAGAGCCCCCTAAAGTAAAGATCTCCCACAGAAGCACTCCAAACGACCATCTGCAAATGAAGATGTAAAGATTTTAATATTCACACGGGTCACTCCTCCCTCGCTTATTGTTGCAAAGGAAGGTTGAGCGTATTTATGAGCAGCCATGCATACCTAACACTGGTAAAAGTAATTGCCTGGGCCATTTTACTAGTTACTCATAGATCTCTAAATAGAGAAAAAAAAAAAAAATAGCTGGACCCGGCCTCTAACACTGAAACGAGCATTTAATCAGACAAGTGACAGCTCATCCATTACCTCCATTCCTTCTTTGTTGGAACTTCTACAGAGTTTTTGAATGGAACAAATCGAATTATTCATGCACAAACTGGCTTGCTGCAATACAGCACCTCGAGGCATGAATGGAGCAAAGTGATACCGACCTTTCGAGTACAGCCACCGAAAGTCGAGTCAATGAAAAATAATTAGAGATAAGACGGCTCCTGAATATTTCATTATACAGAGGCTGGAGTGGCGAGACCACAATAACAGTTTTATGCTGACCGAGCTGCTCACAATAGCAATGCAGACATATGTGAAAAAAATATATAATGACAGCAGAAAACTACAGAGGAAAAAGAAATGTGTTTGTCTACAATGGCCATTCAGATGCCAGATGTCATTTTTCCAGGACTGGTTAGAAAATATGTTTGCTAGGGTTAAAACCATTATTTTTGTTCTCTCTCTGATGCAGAAACACAGAGAGCTTTGTACAACCAAGATGTTGCTCAGCTGTATGACAACTTTGTAATCCTTGTTGGAGTATTGCCTATACTCCAACAAGGCTTGTCTATATACTGCTGCAAACTGCTCTATGTGGATGTCACTACATTTTTCCAATAGGGAGCTCAATAAATTGTTCCTAGCATCGCTGAAAGTCCTTAGTAGGATATCCTCTACACCAGGGATTCCCAAACTACGGCCCTGCAGCAGTTGCAGAACTACACATCCCATGAGGCATTGTAAAACGCTGACATTCACATACATGACTAGGCATGATGGGAATTGTAGTTCCTAAACAACTGCAGGGCCATAGTTTGGGAATCCCTGCTCTACATCATCCTGGGAAGCCCAAAAAAAGTTGGTGTTTCCACAAGAACTGTAAACTCAATTTATCCCCCTAAATCAAACATTTTAGCCAATCATTTGGTTGCAGGTGGCAAGAGTAACTTTCCTTCATATTGGACTATAACGGTTTTCTTCCGTCATTTCTACATTTGATCTGTAACCCACAAAGGCATCAGAATATCTAATTTGCCAGTCTAAGGCCTAATGTACCCTGGACATTTGAAAACCTCTTCTGGACGCTGGAACTTGACAGCTAGTGAGCAAAGTTAAAAAAACGTCCGTTTGACCACTTTTACATGCCATGTTTATCGGCGTTCTTCAACGTTATCTGCAAAAAGGTTTCTAAAGGAAAACCGTTTGTACTGAGGTCTCTCTCTCTCTCTCTATTCCAAATGGTCATCAATATTTACCTATTACAAACGTTACACGTTTCTATCGCGTTTAGACACGTTTGCAAGCTGCTAGCAGTGTTTGGCGTTTCAAATGCCTATGAACTTCCGTCCTGAATGCATATTTTTGCTTTTAAGAAAATGCCTCTAAAACGCAACTGCCTCTAAACGACATTAAAAACTCAATGTACATGGACAGATAACATAACAGAGGAGAGTTCAGGGGGCTGCTAAAAAAAACAAAAAAAAAAAACGCCCAACTGCTCCTAAACGTCCGTTTATCAGCAGCAGTGTGTACATGTAGCCTAAGTGTAAGGCTACAGTCAGACAGGCAATTAGGGCCGGTGTGAATAGTAGAGATTCCTGCTGAGACTCAGCATCTAGCCAACCTGTTCACTATAATGACAGGTCGCCAGTGGCCACATCGGTGATCGCTGCTTGATCCCCCTGACCACCTTATCCTGTATAATTAGGCCCATTGGGTGAACCGTCAGAGGGGTGGTCCTGGGGGCGGGATATGGCTGCAGCATGTTGGCTGATTAAAGCCCAACTCTGGGAAACTTGAAAATTCTCCCTTGCAATGGGGCTGTGCCTACAATGCAAGGATTAACCACTTGCTTAGGTCTAAGGGTGATTTACTTACTTGATCCTCCGCTCCTCCATGTTGTTAGACTGGTTCTTGCAGGGTCTTCCCCAGCATTGCTCTAAAGTCCTGACGCCATGGGTCTAAAGCTCTGCATTAGACATGATGATGTTGAGGTGCAGGCCACCACCAGAGCATAGAGGAGCGCTGTGTACCAGGGGAGCGGAGGTTTGGGAAAGTAAAAGTGGTTTTACCCCCTAGAATAAACAAGCTGTTAACACTTGCACAGCCTCACCGCAAGGGAGAATTTTTAGATTTCTCAAAGTTGGGCTTGCTTCAGCACATAGTTCTGCCCTCAGGACCGCCCCTCTGACATGTTTGACCTGATGGGCTTAATCATACAAAATAAAGGTGGTTAGGGGGGAAGGAGGTATTTATATTCAATCTTTTTAACCCTTGTTTTTTGTGCCATTTTCACTCCACAAACTGTAAGCAATTTGTAGGAGCTACGAATCGCTCTGCTTATTTTACCTGGTAATATGTAGCTGGATTAAGTTGCTGCTGCAGCTGATTACAGTGCTTATCTAAGCAGCTCCAAAAACACTGGTGTACCATGGTCATCAACAGTTGCATTGGAGGACATGAGCAGCTACTAAATCTGGCATTTCTGTAACCAGCCCAAAATACTGAAAATCACTTGGAATTCCTACAACACAAGACAGTTCACCAACTGAAATTCATTTCTAACTAGCAACGAATACATTCCCGATAGCAATCTTGTAGCTGCTACAAATCAAATTCCATGACATAAGCTTTGTGATTTCAAGCATGACCCAGCTTACGTACAACTCCCCCAATCTTACTCAAATCTTCATAATATTGCCTCAAAGTAGTCATCAAGTTTTGAAGTGCATTTTGGATTGTCATTCTCAGACAGAAAAATCTACTATTTTTTAATAGGAATTAATAGCCAATTCCATATTAATGGAAGTTTAAAAACACATGTATGCCGCCAACTTTACTACTGTGGAATTAATACAAAAAGCCCAGTGGGACCGCGATAAAGGTACTGACCCCACACAGTCATAGATCACACTTGACCACAACCCCCCTGACATCATCAGGCTACAAAAACATGGCCGCCAGCTGGAGACTAGCCAGACTAAGGGAAAATGGCCCCCATGACATCACTGGGCTACACAAACATGGCCACTAGATGGAGACCAGCCAGACTAAGGAAACATGGCTGCCATTAGCTACAGATGCTAAAGCATCCTGCCAGGATCTTTCCTGCGCCCTCTGCAAAGCTGCACTCCTTGCCGGGGGCCCCCCCTCTGAAGGTAGGAGACACGGTATGGGAGACTCCTCTGCGCACTCTGCACCGGGGCCCCCCTGCCCTATACTCACACTGCAAACAGAAGGGCATGCACCTAGGGGTTGCCTACACTGGGACCCCTCCAGACTATCAGGGCAGGACATACACTATCCCAGGACCCTTACAGAGTGGGGAAAGCGGGGGAGACCCCCGGGGTCTGCGCTGCATTCCCTGCCCTGGGACCCCCACTAGACTCCAGGTCCAGACAGGGGGGGGGGGGAGGGAGTGGGGGAAGCCCATCTCACTGAGGAATTTAAGGATGGGAGGAGGAAACCTGCAGGCAGGTCTGTCGGTCCCTGGAGGTTACCTGCGTCCACCCCAAAAAAACACCAAAAGGAGAGAGGAGGGACCGTACGTACCCTTTTATGGAGCGGGTAATGTTCCAGACAGAATCCTCGCCACTGAAGTAGGGGAGCTGTCGACCAAGGGACCTCTGCGACTCAGACCAACGCCTAGTCTTATGTGACCCTTAATTTGAGGCTAGCCTCTGTCTGTGAGGCTATGTCGCAGCCGACCTAGTGTGGTCTGCACGCGCTCCCCGGCCGTTGACTGTAGATATCCCAAGAGGAAAAAAAAAAAACACAGATGCAAGGAAGGAGGAAAAATTGCTAGGACCAGAGATCCTAGCCGGGAGCCTTGGTCCCTTCTCCTGACTAGACAGTTTAAAAATGATTACCTAGAGCAGAGAGGGGGGTTATATACCAGCTAAGGATGGCCCATTGGCGAAGCGAGGTGTTTTTGTTCTGCCTAGTCCCACTCCTGGAGGAGGCAATATAACCCAGTAGTTATGATTTATGGAGCACTGTGTCCCGTCGATGAAGGAACCACGTATAAATTTATTTAGTGATGAAAATTGGCTGTGTTGCTACGTAAAAACCAACCAAATTTAAACAATCAGTGGAAAACAACAGAAGAAGGTTGCCTCACTCTTGTGGGGAGAATACAAGCTGGTCTATGCTTTCAGAAACTTTAAAGAACAAAATACAGAAGGGTTTTCTGCACCAAAGGCAATTGGAACCTGCTGATAAGTTTCCATCCAGTCCCACGCTGTTTTTGATGCACTGTCTGTTCAGTAACAACGACCTTGTACTGTCTGCAATATGCCCAGGACCAGACTGGTACATTTGTGTTTATAAAGGGCTAAGCTAATGCTTACACATCACTCTGGTGAGTGTAGACACGGTCAAACAATGCTTCCGGAGCCATCCATTTCACAGGCAGCCGACCCTGTAATTGGAAAGACAAAAAAGACCGAACCGTCAGCACAATTTGTACAGCCAAAATGGCACCATCCCACCTTTTCCTATAATCCCTCAGCTCAAGCTTTCTCTGTTGTGTACTGGACTTCTGCTGCATCATGGACAAGGAGAATGGCTATGGATAAACACATTATAAAAGGGAAAAGGGGGGGGGATCACTATGTAAAACACAAATCTTTGTGATCACACCAGACTGGATAGATAATGAATCATTCTGGATCACTTGTGTGTTAACATTTCTGTGAAGAACAGAAGCTTGGATAAGGTCTAACAAGCTTCTAAAAAAGTGAGAATGGTTTTGCAGAGTAAGGGCCTTTGTTTACTGGCATGTATCGACTGCCTTTTAGGTGCGTTAAGCATGCATTTGAGATCAGTTTGAGATGTTTCAGGAGGTTACCTACAGGTGTGATTTATCTTCAGTCAACCTTCACCTGGTGTGGTCTGGGACTTAAAACCAGCATATGAACGCTCAAATATTGGCTGGTTCAGTAGGGACCGGCCAAGATCCATACCTTGTATGGGCAGACTGATTGCACTCAAGTCAATCTATTGATCGACTTGGGTACAACCAGCATGTCGGATTTTAAGGATGCGATTATTACCAGTGGCTATAGCCGCTAGCAATATTTACCCTGCACTCCTGGCAGGGTCAGCTCCCAGCAGGGACGGAAGAACACAATAGCATCACCCGTGGTAGAAGAAAAGAAAAATCGTATCATCTAAGATGGACTTAAGAGAACCATACAAATGTATTCCCCCAAGCAAACAAGGCATGCTGGAGAATTATGTGTCTGAAGCAAACCATTAAATGCAGTTATGTGAACGTATAAATAGCCTGGCTCTGCCTATTAGATATGATATTGGCAATCTTCCTCCTCCCCAGCCCTGGTTGTATGAGGCAGCTACATGTCTGAAATCTACTGACACCCCAGAGGAGGGAAATAGAAGACCAGGTGTATGATATGTCCAAGTAGTCTGAGGATATTCAAACAGAAAAATCTCCATCCACAATACACAGAGGATGCAGATCATGTGTGGACCACAACCAGCTTGGCTATATAGTAAATGCAAGCTGAAACTGCATTTTTTTACATAAGTAGCACCTATAAATATAGTAATCAGGTTCAATGTATATTTGTTTTAGCATTAAATGAAAAATAACAATCATTCTTGTTCATACAAATGTTTGCCAGCTCTACTAAATATCCACTTACGTTTGTGGTCTTCTTATAGTAGTCTATGTTGTGAATGTCTCTAGCCAGCCCAAAGTCAGCAATTTTCATCACACTGTCTTCAGTAACTAGTACATTTCTGGCTGCCAGGTCTCTGTGAATACACTGCAAGAGAAAACAAAACAATCTCGATATGAAATTCTTCCTCCAAAGAAATTCTACGGCAAAATTTATTTAGCATAGGAAATGAAAGTGGCGTATGTAGGCCTGATGTCACTGGTTCTTATTCATTCAAACAAAATAGTTGGATTCTTAGTACTAGGTGACAACCAAATTCTTGACGACAAGGAGTGATGTCAGCACTCCACCCTTTTTTCAAATATTGTGAACCAAAAAGTCTGCAAAGAAGCTCCTCTTTGTACTGCCATAGCATGTATTGCACTGAAACGCTGCCTGATCATATATTGTATACACAGCACCAGTATAATAGTTTTAAGCAAAGGAAGGGCAAGGTGAATGTGGTATTTAATTACTATTCACCTGGGCACCTTTGTTTTGCCCAATCATTGTCCAAAGCCCTGCACCGTTTTTCCTGGGTCCCAATATCCAATGTATACCAAGTTTAGCTAAAGGCAGAGAAAGTTGGGAACTAGCAATGCACAGCAGGGATTTGTATAGTGTGGAAAGCAGAAAGCATACACAAAGCGTAAATTAGATAAACTCAGGTGGGGTCAGAACAAATGCTCCTTCCAAGCACCCATCAAGAACAAAGTACTTGAATGCTGAGCACTGGGCAGATATAAAAGGTGCAAATTATTGCAGCTCTGTATTCAATACTACATATATAACTACCATAATTTTACTTCATATCATCCTTGCAGTCCCTGCACAGCACAGCTCCGAGAAGGGTAAGGTAAAGCAGCACAAAGGAGCGAATCAGTTGTGCTACAGTGCAAGGATCATTCTGATAGGGAGGAGAGAGCAGAGTGACAGAGAGGAGTCGACTCTCCTTTCACTGTTCAGTCACAGGTTGACAAAGAGGCAAGACCATAAAATGAACGTGAAACTGCAGCAGAGAAAAATCAGGTCTCCTTCTTTTTCAGACATGGACTGATGTGTTGTAGAGCAGAGTAAATCTCAGACAGCTGAACAGAACTACAAATCCTTGGCAGGTAATATATCTCCTTTATAAGTATTTAATCTGTGCATTTAGCCATTTGTCTGGAGTTGAGCCCCAAAGTGAAGGTGTAAGAATAGAAATGTTGACTTTTTCCATCCCTATGTAGTCCTTCAGGACCTAAGCCTAGGCTATCATTGAGATAGGTTGTTATACTTGCCTACTCTGTGCAGTTGGTTTTGCGCAGGGCAGCTTGAATCCTCCTCTCAGGTCCCTCTGGACTGCTCCTGGCCCCTCCCTCCTGCCGAGTGCCCCCAACAGCAAGCAGCTTGCTATGGAGGCACCCAAGCCAAGCTGCAGCTCCGTGTGTCTATTCAGACACGAAGCTGTCATTTGGCCCCGCCCCTTTCTCTCCTGATTGGCTGACTTTGATTCACAGCAGTGGGAGCCAATGACGCCGCTGCTGTATCTCAGCCAGTCAGGGGGGAGAGTCTCGGACGGCTGAGTGATTCCTTGACATCGCTGGATAAAGATGGAGTTCAGGTAAGTATTAGGGGATGCTGGGGCAGCTGCTACACACAGAAGGCTTTTTATCCTAATACATAGAATGCATTAAGATAAAAAAAAAAACTTCTGACTTTACAATCACTTTAACACCCATCCCTTCAGACATTAATCTTTTCGTTTAACTAGGGGCCCTGGTATTTGGCTTCAGCTTTGCCCTGAAGATGGCCATAGACGGTGCCGTTTTCTTTCCTGTAACCACAGGTTGCAGGAAAGAAAAACTCCCCCCCCCCCCCCTCATCAACACATAAAATCATGTAAAATCCAAAAGGCTGGTTGTACCCAAGTTGATCGATCAACTTGGGTACATTCAGCCTGCCCATACATGGTTCAAATTGCAGCCAGTCCCTACTGAACCCTCTGAGATTCAAACTGTCTATGGCCAGCGAGATGTACAGTTCTTGGCTGGGATTAAACTTCAGCTTGGACCTTGTATGTACAGCCTAGGTTAAAAATCCAGGGGATTCCAGAGGGACACAGGGTGCAATGGAAAAATTAACAAAAGGTACTTGCAGACTCCACAAGGTGCTTCAGCATTATCAGTTAACTTAAAAACATCTTAGACCAGATCAGTTTAAATTCTACAATATTTCCTAAGCAACAATAAAGATGGAAAGTGGTATTCATTATGCTACAACCAGCAAACATGTATTAGGGGGAAAAATAAACATCCACTTTGGCAACTTGCACAATTGTCTACAGCATCTGCTGCCTCGGCAGAGTTCTGCTCCTCGCATACACAGACTGTGTGTCAGCTAAAGGGATGCCTGTGTCTTTCATTTTCTCCCTGCTGGGTACACAGAATGAGGACAATGGAAAAACAGCTCAGGCTTTACTCTATACCACCCCCCTCCCCATTAACAATGTCTTCTGCAGTGATCATTCCTGGAGAGGGCCGCCATGTTGGCAATATATGACAACTGTGGTGGCCTGTTTATCACGGGCTCATCAGGGGAGCTTTCTGAAAAAAAAGAATGAAGCGCTTACATCCCACTCTGCTGTCTTTTTTTTACACAGCTCAGAGAGGCATGTGAAACACCGGAGATCTTCTTTGCATTTTCATCTCTGCTAAAGTGGGACTGGGGAATTATGGGTACCCGTCTATCAGCTGGTGAGATACTCCAAACTTTCCTGTAGCTCCAAGCTAAAAACCCACAAGACGCACAAGATCTGGCAGATTTACTTATCAAAAAATACACAAAAACAAGTAGGATAACATTTTAATATAAGGGAACACTTATTTATTATTCAAAGTGCCATCGTTATTTGTAGACACTTCCCACAAACCAGAGAGTTGGAATATTGCACTTAACTTTAACAGCTTATGACCTTAGGTCTACCAACTGTTTTGACTAGCCATTTTAATTTTTCACAATATCTTCAGTTTGATTTGCACAATATTATGGTTTGGAACTAAAGAATAATTATTGAAGATGGTCAAACTACTACAGGAGTTCATTAATCTGTAAAATATAAAAGGTGATGTCAACTACAAAGAAAACCAGAAACTTACTTTCTGAGAGGCCAGATATTCCATCCCCCGAGCAACTTGGTACGCGCAGGACACCAAATCCTTGAACGTCAGCTGTTCGGTAGGGATTTTACATGTGTCAAATGAATAGTCCATCCCAGGGGGGCGTCGAGCCCTTAAATATTCCCTGAGGTTTCCCTTGGATGCATATTCAACCAAGACATATAGAGGACCTACACAAAGCGTAGAAAAGGAATAGAGAATGGGTTACACATTGGTGTTGACATTTCATCTATTATATAATCAGAGACAAGCATGTTGAAATGAATGCTTAAATATTATCAGAGATTTAGAGGCGGTTCACACTGGGGCGACTTGTCAGGCGACCTGGTTGCCTGACAAGTCGCCGTGGGTCGCCTGCCATAGATTAGCACAGGACCCGTTCTAATAGGAGCGACACAAGTTGCTCCGACTTAGAAAAAGGGTCCTGAGCTACTTTGGGGCGACCTGCATTGACTTCAATGATATGTCCGTGCATGCCGCTTCGAGGTCGCGGTGCGAGCTGCGCACCGTGACTTCACAGGTCGCCCGGCAAAGTCGGGTCGCGCCTATGTGAACCGGCTCTAAGGATGCCCAGCTTGTGTGCGCTTAGTATTCCATGCTCACTTCACTGGCTACTTGGTGGTGACTACATTGCTTCAAAAATATGCTAAATGTGCGTGCTCACAGGCTATTTATTGTCAAAGAAAGCTGAAAAGTTCTTAAAACAACCTAACCGTCCCATGTACGGATCACTCCTTATTTCTGTAGCTGGCAAATATATGCAGATACTGACCAGGATGAAAAATATGGGCTTGTGAAAGCCACAATCAAGGTCCCATATGGTTCTCGAAAGATCCAATCTTTCACTAATCTCCAGATATATGGTTAATTGACATCCATGCAAATGTGGTATTGGTCAATGTGCCCTGCCATTACCATGAATGGCCAAATGTGATGCAGATCAAGCAGCCTTTGAGATAGGTTCAAATGGTTCCGTAAATTGGTAGGCTGAATACAAACAAGGCCTACAGCATGACTACTTCCTCTGTGCTTCAGCGAAAGCAGGACTTTAACTTGAAGACAGACTTCTGTTGTGGGGCACCGTTTTCTTTCAGATCAGTATTTCTTTAAGTTTTTGTCTCAAAATGTGTCTATTACTTGCTGTATACTTCCAGCTGGTCTAGTATTCGGATACAGTGTGATTGGCTGCCAACCCGGGCTAATTCGGCACCTTGTTTAGGAGTTGGTCTTGGTATTTGGTTTGCTGAGAGGAGGATGGCTAGGTTCTCTGTACAGTACTATTCTAACTTGTATATCATTTCTACCTTGGCAGGCAAACACCTTGTTCTGCCACATCTTCCCCGTAGTCTGTGCTTCATCATGAAGCAGCTGCTCCTCAGACAAGGTAATTTATTACCCGTGTTATTTTTAAAACCCAGGATGTCCTTTATTACGCATCATTTATTGAAAAAGCTAAGCAGAGTGCCTCTAATGAGTGGAGATGGCCTCGCTTTTAGTACAGGAAGAGGCCCGTGTGAAGGGAGAAGGTAATTTACAAAACTACTTTTTCAGACAACAAAACCTTCCATTTTTTACAGCAAACCTAGCGAGTGATTTGTGTAATTAGATACTCGGATTCTGTTCTGGTGCAAAATTACACATGCAGCCATCATGTGTTTTTAAACCAGTGTTATAAAAACTGCTTCAAACTAACAGTGTTTGCTAGAACTACAGCTCTGCTTGGCTCCAGCCCCATTACTGTATACATTTCAACAACCATTTTGTTTAGCTTAAACAGATTAAGGCTACACATACATGCATAGATTCCTCCATTCACCCTAAACAGCATAGATGGGTAAACCTCCCTGCCAGCTATTGTATTAAGACAGTTGGCACCCACAACTGTCTGAATAACTGAAAAGTTACTCCATCTGATTGAATGCATTCACTGTTTGGCTGGCGATTTACCACCCAGGTCAGTTGATTTTTCAATCAAAGTTTGGTCTCCTTTGATTTTGCATTCAAAGTTTGAGAAACTGGGTGGGTAGTGCCAACAGGCCAATAGAAATTAGTGGAAAATAGTGATAGACCGATATAGTTTTTTTTTTGTGCCGATTCCGATATTTTGGTCATCAGATATCAGTATCGGCTGATATTGGTCGATATTTTCAGACATTTAAATTTTTTTTTTTTTACAGGTAGGAGTTGTGGAGGGATTTGGGGGTCTAAAAGACCCCAAACCCCTCCTCTGCACTTAGAAGCATTCAAAACAGCCAAGTTTGGCTGTTTTGAATGCTGTCATTTTTTTTAATCTGGCGCCGAATACCCGGAAGTGATGTCATAATATCACTTCTGGGTTTTTACATGGAGACCCGATCAGAGCCGAATGCGGCTTTGATCGGGTCTTCTCTTTGGCAGCCGTGGAGGTAGGATACCCGGGTCTCCCGGTGGGACGGGAGACCCGGGCGAGCCGCAGAAGGCTGCAAGAGAGGGGGCGTCCCCTCCCGCTCCTTGTAATGACAGCTGAGCGGCTTCTCAGCCGCATCGGTTGTCATTACAAGACAGCCGACAGTCAGCTATGGATGCCGGTACTAGCTGCAGGTAGCACTTTCCTGGAATAATCTGCAATATCGGTAACCTCAGGGGCCGATTCCAATATATCGGGGAGAGTGCATATCGGCCCCCGATATATCGGCATTGTCGATAATTGGTCGATCCCTAGTGGAAAGACTTTGATAAGGGGTAAGCTGTTTCCTATTTTCCTATTCATAAATGTGTGGAAAGGTCATCAGGTTAGGATTACTTTCTATTCAACCTCCTCGACCCTGTGTTGGAGCTACAAATAGAAATGTTTTAGAATATAAAATATGCTATTTGCCATTCTCCATAATCCTGCATAGCAGGCGTAGACAAATGATTGTACAATTCAGGGTCAAGCCAATATATCTACAAGCCAGCTTGCAATATTTAGAAGCAAAGGAAACATCTGCTTCAATACACACGGAAAGTTCAAAAAAGGTTGGCTCTATTTTTATTATATGTTCGGCTCCTGGGATTTTACATCATAATGTTCTCTTTATAAAACAAACATACCATCTTGTGTACACGCTCCCAGCAGGTTTATTATATTTTTATGCTTCCCGATCATCTTCATCATGTCCATTTCAGACACCAGGTCTGAGAGGTCTTTATCTGTGGCATCATCTGTACAACAGGGGAATAGGGCATTAACAAGTTATCTATTGAAATTAGTGCAAGTTATTAAAACATTTGTTACCCCAACACTTCACATTCCGGATATGTGCATGCTGTACCATGTACTTCTATTAAAAAAGTATCCTGTAGTTTTTGTATTGCTTCCTTTATGTGAAATCCGTGGTGTTCATGCCAGTCCCACTGCTTTCCTATTAAAAACTGACCACACTAAGCAGGAGAACACACACCGTGGTCAGTTCTCCAAGCTATGTTGCTTCTCCTCCCCCCAGCTCTCATACAGCTGAGAAAAGAGGGAATGTGATCACTTATAAAAAAGGAAATTAAAAAAAAAAAAAAGTATTTATAATTTTTTTTTATATCTATACAAAAATGTTTTGCCTTTCATTTATATTTTAAACTGAATAGGTTGTTTTACAAGATGATAGTTTACAATCACTTTAAGCAGTAAATAGTTGTATGGCGTAAATGATCGAACTGATTTAAAGTAATACTACAGTGTTGTTTTTTTAGTTAAAAATAACTAACATATTACTGCCGGTTCACACAGATCCGACTTGTCAGGCGACTTGGTCGCCTGACAAGTAGCTTCCAATGCTGTGCAATGGAACCGTTCTAATCAGAGCGACTCAAGTCGCTCCGACTTAGAAAAAGGTTCCTGCACTATTTTTTGGCAAAGTCGGAGCGACTTGCATTGACTTCCATTATGAGAAGTCGTTGCAAGCCGCGCCACTTCATTAGTCGTCCGAAGTCGGGGCGACTTCGAGTTGGATCAGTGTGAACCGACTCTTATACTTATTCTGCCCTGTGAGGTGGTTTTGCACAGAGCAGCCCAGATCCTCCTCTTCTTCTTGGGTCCCACTTCGGCTTTCCTGGCCCCTCCCTCCTGTTGAGTGCCCCTACAGGAAGCAGCTTACTATGGGTGCACCGGAGCGGGGGTCGCAGCGTTGTGTGTCCGTTCCGACACGGAGCCGCAGCCCGGCCCCCTTTCTCTCCTCATTGGCTGACCGACTTTGGTTGACAGCAGCAGGAGCCAATGGTGCCGCGCTGCTGTCTAAGCCAATACCGGAGGGGAGTCCCGGGCAGCTGAGACAATCAACTGCAACCCAGGTGAATCAAGATGGGACTCAGGTAAGTATTAGGGGGGCTGATGCACACAGAAGGCTTTTTATCTTAATGCATAGAATGTATTAAAATAAATAAAACCTTCTGACTTTACAATCACTTTAATCATTAGTACTTTGCAGTTGGTAGTTGCAGTGAATGAGATAGTCAAATCACAAAACAAAATAAATACAAAAATAAAAACAAAGAATGATACACAGCTATTTTCAAGTAACAAAGTGGCAATACTTTGACATTAAGGCGTTTACCTTTCAACATTTTTACTGCTACAGTAGATGCTTTATTTGGCTTATCCTTATCAATGCCAATGGCTTCTGCCATCACTACTTGGCCAAAGCATCCTTCACCCAATGGTTTTCCCAATGTCAACCTACAAGAAGTACGGAAACAAATGAATAATGGCTAACATAATTTAATAACAAATGTTATTTAGCATAACCAGCCTTCACTGTGTATAGCGCAAGCCTCTGTGTAATCGTTGCTGGATGTGCTACCTTCTGTTGCTTTCGTACAGAAAGTTCCTAGCTTACAGGTATGTCAGAAGCTTTAGGCATCATTAAGCAAATGAATCTCAATTCTCCAATGTATTTAATTTTTTTAAAATTGAACTGAGTACAAATATTTAAATATATTCTTCAATAGCCACAAAGGATAGTTCAGTTTGTGTACACCAAATGCCTTTGCAAACCTAGTTTTTAGTCTGTAAAGTAGTGGGGGCATCATTACTGTGCTACATAGCCTGTGCAGGGAGCAGAGCTGTGGAAGGGACCCATCATGTCAGCCCTTGGGAATCTACATGAGGGCAGATACAAGACATTGGAAAAAGAACACCGATGACCAGTCTATTACAAAGAATTCCTGCACAATGCTAGATTACTGCATAGATCTGCATAGAATATACAAAAGGATATCAAGACTCAATTAGGAAAAGACATGCCCTTTATTTAGACATAATTTGTTTAGCTCTAGGGTTACCTTTAGTTTTAATAAATGAAAAAAAAAATGTTTTATGTCCAGACTTTACAAGTCTCAGACCTTCAGTCTAGGCCTTAATGCTAAGCCGGTTAACTGCACCCTTGAACCTATCTGCTAATGTCATTAATGTGCAAGTGGAAGTATTTTATTCCCAAAATAGAACTGCTGTCATGTTTTGCAGTTCTCCCATAACATATATGGGTTGCTGTTCTTCTATAGTGTCTGTATGGTCATATTTCTTTTTCTGTATTAACCGTTTCATTTTTTAGAATATTCCCACTACCAAATCGACCTACTTACCGACTTCTTGGCAGCTCCCACTTCGGATCCGTGGGCAAGCCAAGCTCGGAAACATTGGCTAACATGGTGCCATCGGTGGAAGACAGATTCGTTATTCTCACCAGTGGGGTGTTGGAATTCATCGAAGAGTTGGATTCCATGGAAACCTGCTTAAGTAGAGCAAATAAAAAAAGTGTATTATTGCGGACTGCTGTGCTAATGAGAATATCTACCTATAAAAAGATTTAGAAGTGAATAAGAAAAGCAGAAGAAAGTTTGTGGAGGTCTTTAATGGGCAAGAAAGGGTTTAAAGTTCTTGTACTTTCCAAGCAACTCACTGCCATCTAAATGCAAATTACATAAACTCATCAGCATTTCTTCCCTGGCTGGGAATACATTTAAATGTCATTACTATCATTCTAATGAACACCGCAGCATGTTTGGGGAATTGTGCACCTCCAAGGTTACCGGGAAGACAACAAACACATTGCAACATATGTTCTCCTATCCTGTCCCATAATGGCATCTGAGTTTATGAAACGTTACATTGCTCTATCATCTCATTTTGTGGGTAAAGGAAACCTGATTGAGTTAGACACACATAAGGTTCAGAGGGCCACGTCATGCATCCTTAAGAGAGAAGACAGAGAAAACTAAGACACATTAAATTGGAAATACCACAAGCATGTACTGCGAAAAGGAAAATGCTGAAGTGAATACAAGCATGCAGTTTTAAAAAAGATGAGTGAATCGGTCTGGATCTTAAAGAACAAAAAGGATAAATTATGCATTTTCTGAAGCCGGGTATTTTTGATATTTTATTCAGGTTTCTGAGCCTCAAAACTTTCTGGATCATAACTTCTTTTGAAAACAATTTGCCTGTGAATATGTACATATAACGGTAAGGCATTTTCACAGAGCAGGCAAGAAATAAGGAGGAAAGAAAGAAGAGTGATAGAAATCTTGTATCTACTTTCTGTTACCTGTCGCTTCAGTGGGAACTTGGAGACTTTTTGCACAGTTGGTGTGTTCATAGATTTCTTGGAAGGGATTTTTATTCGGTAGGTGATAATAATGATGATCAGCAAGATAAAGACAATGGCTACAGTCACCATGATAAGGACACTGGCTGAGTTGGAGTAAGTGGGCTCCACTTTCACAACTGGTTCTGTTGGGTAGAATCAATAATTGTAGAGCTCATAAAAGCAACAGTGATTTATAAATTGATTTGTTTGTATACTGTATTGAGTAATCTTTAATGGTAGATGAAAACAAGCACTTAGTCTGTGAAGAGGCTATGGACACTTAAGTATTCATATAGTCTAAACAAAAAGTAAATGAGGTTTAAATAGCCTTAATTGAACTATGTAGCCACAGGTACTGTAGAGAAATTAATCTGCACAGTTCATAGAAGCAGCACTGAAGGATTTTAACTTCTCTGCACACCCTGTGTTTACATTATAGATTAGAAGGCTAGGCAGCTTTGGAATCATCACTGAAAGGGGAAATCTGCAGAGTTACTGCTATGAGGGGGGAGCAGACTTCTGCCTCGTTTCCACTGAGCGGAACGGTTCGGGTTAGTACAGTTTGGAAGGGTTAGAATGGTCCGGTCTATTCAGGTGAGCGTTTCCACTGCAGGTCGGGCCACCAGGGACCATGCGGAGTTTACACCAAATGAGGTGTTTGTTTTGCTCTTTCATTTGACATGAGCATTGAAGTTTTCCTGTCCGCCAATCAGTGGAATCTATTGTATGACGCCAGTAGCTCCGCCCTAACCGTACCGTTCCATTTCCTATGGCCCTACATCTGAAGCAGGACCAGGAATGGAGCGGTTTGGTTCGGTTGTATGGGCCAATTTCACAATGGAAACACTTAAATTAGCGTACTGAACCGAACTGACCCGAACCGATCCGCTCAGTGGAAACGAGGCATAAGTTACTACTGGGAGGGGGAAGCAGGAAGAGCTGAGATGCTGCAAGAAGTGCTTAAGTGCTTCTGCTGTGAACTTGGAGGACAAAGTGCTCCACAGTATCTGCAGGTCAACAAAACCGGTCTTAAAAGGACACTTAGACATTATAAAAGGCACAGTCCACCTTTTTTCCCCAAAAATGTAATAAATGAACAAATTAATTAATAAAAAACATGCATTTATTACATTGCGATTAAGCCTGCAGAACATTGCAACCACTATTAGTGCACCATTGATGTTATGCACAGGCTCCTGTATTATTTAGTCCCAGGTCTGTACAGAGGCAAGGACCCACTGTTTCAGTGCAGAAGTAATTAATTAATGTAGAAAAAGTGTGAGGACAGCACAGTCTTCCTAGTGGCACACTTTGCCGAGTCTTTCTGCCCTGGTAGCATATTCCTCTGATGACAGGGAGCGATCCACAGCTGTGCTCAATTAAAACATTTTTTGGGGTTCTCAAGGAGGATTCCCCTTATATATATATATATATTATATATATATATATATATATATATATATACACACATATATACACACACACACACACACAGGCATACCCCATTTTAAGTACACTCACACAGGGATACCAAACTTAGGAAGCACCGAGAGGGGACCCAGGACTACAACATATCCTATTTGTGGCCGGCCAGCTTGCCTAGGTTATCTACCATGTTATAGTCCTGGATCCCCTTAACATGCTCCCCAAGCTTGGTGTCCTTGTCACTTATGGTTTGGGAACAGTGCCATGTCATGCTAACCAAGATTTCCTATGGAGCTAGTGCATTTACATGCATTGAGAAATGAAAAAAGGTAATGCTTCACTTTAAGTACATTTTAGTTTTACATACATGCTCCGGTCCCATTGTGTACTTAAAAGTGGGGTATGCCTATATATATATATATATATATATATATATATATATTATATAAAGAGATGGAGCTGTGGGTATTGGTGACGGGGTGTGCAACCATGTTTCATGTCACACCCAATACGTGGGTATTACATTAGAACATGGTCCAAAAGGTGGACTATGCTTTTAATTCAGTATGAAAGCACAAATAACAAATGTTCTCTCTGCCAGAAGAGGGAGCTATTCTGCGGGGCTGTTCAAATTTTCCAAAAGTTTCTGAGTTCTCCACAACAACAGAGAGTCAAGCTCTTTATATGAAATATGTTCCGATATCAGATACTTTATTTTTATATGTGGCTGGTATATTCTTAAATACAATGTGACCTAAAATTAAATTAATTGTATAGTACAAGATAACCTTTGGCTTTAGAACTCTATATACATCCCTTATATATTTAGGCCTCAGATGCACCTTAGACTCAAGGGGCATACTAAGTATAAGGAAGCAAGGGGCACCTGTACAGGGTCTTTTAATCCAAAAGTGAATTTGTACTTAAACATGTAATTATACTGAGAAACTAAAGTGCTTTGTGTTCTGGGCTTCATTAAACCACACTACAAGATTAATTAACACTGACGAGGTTAAGTGTACAGCTAATTTAAAAGAGATAAAAGGGATTATAGTGTGGCCGTCACTTGTATGTGGGAAAGAACACCATTTTGCTGTAATTAACACATACTTGCTGGAAAATATTTTACTCTGACACATGTACATAGATAGGAGATACATAAAATGTTCACTGTATATTAATATCATGTGACATATGAAAATGTGACAAAATGCACAGAAAAGGAAGCAAAGTAAAGCATAGAAGCACAGAATACCGATAACCAACACCTAGATTCAGAAAGAGAACATGACCACCACCAAAATCATTCATGAAATACTTACACAATTTTATAATCTAAATTAATCAAGGAGAATATATGTACAGAAATGCCAAACACAAAAAGTGTGACCCTTACAAACAATATAGTGAAACTGTGGCCAAAAACCATTCAATGCTGTAAACAGCCACCCGAGTTTTATAGCATTATTAGGCTGTATATACATATAGAATTTTTAGGCTATACCCTGGGTTCCCAAATATTTAAAATTGAAAAGGTTACCTCCAGAGCATTCAGTAAGGTAATCTACATAACTTCTAGCTCAATGATAGTGGCAAGCCCAAAGTGAGGTAATGAGCGGCAAAGCTCTACAGAAGCCCCGTAGAGACAAGCAGCCATGTGAGCTCTGAGGACCATAAAGTTTAAAGTGATTGTGAAGTCTCGTGTTTTATTTTTTTTTCTTACATAACAAACATGTTATACTTACCTCCTCTGTGCAGTTGGTTTTGCACAGAGCAGCCCATATCCTCCTGTTTTCTGGTCCCTCTTCGCTGTCCCTTGTCCCTCCCTCCTGTCGAGTGCCCCCACAGCAAGCAGTTTGCTACAGGGGCACCCTAACCAAGCTGCAGCTCCGTGTGTCTATTCAGACACGGAGCTGCTGTTCGGCCCCACCCCCTCTCTCCTGATTGGCCAACTGACAGATTGACAGCAGCAGGAGCCAATGACGCCACTGCGGTGTCTCAGACAATCAGGAAGGGAGTCCCGGACGGCCGAAGGACTCGTGGACATCACTGGATAGAGATGGGGCTCAGGCAAATATTATGGGGTGCTGGGGCAGTTGCCACATGCAGAAGGCTTTTTATGCATAGAATGCATTAAGATAAAAAACCTTCTTGCTTTACAACTCCTTTAAATTAATTTTAGGCTATTTATGCTCAGCGGATAGTCTACCTAACAGTTCTATAAACCTTAGAGAAGCATTGTTACCTTGGCTCTGGAAGGCAGTCTTTTTAATTAATATTTATTGAGCAATATCAGGAAAGCACAAGTCACAATGAAGTAATTTTATAGCCCAACTGAACCTGATTAGTTCAACACATTCTAAAAAGTCTGCAAAAGTTTATTCTTTAGGACAAAACATGGACATTTTTTATTTGCAACAACATCCACATTTGCAGGACAAACTTTCAGGACGTACCCTTTCTTCAAAGTCCAAGAAATACTGTTTGGACCTTGAAGAAGGGAGTAAACACCAAAAACTTGTCCTGAAGATTAGGATGTCAGTGCAAATAAAAAAAAAAAAAGAAAGTATCAGACAGTACTCAATTGTTTTTGTTGCAAGTGCAATAATACGACTAAAAGCACCTCAAGCATGATGGGATTTTGGGAGAAAAGTCTTTTCTCTACCAGCATGCTGTCTCCAAGTGGAAGCAGTAGTCTTTCTGCAAATGTCCGACAAGCCCTCTGCTGAGTTAGAGTGAGGGCTCTCCAAACAGCATAGAGCAGGAGCTTTACTGATTCCAGAGCTATAGCTAAAATTCAGAAAGGGATGTGCTGGACCTTTTTGGAACAACTGCTTCCACAGATAGAGCAAGGGTCCTTCTCTACAGCATGCTGGCAGGGAACAACCATTTCTATTCAAGCTGTGGCTGCTTTCTTAAACAGAAGGCTTTAAACACCTTTTGTTTTGATGCATCAAAAGTGTATTTAGCAGATTTACAATGAACATTTCATTGGGTTTTAAGGTATTTTAGATGATTATTAGTGACTAGCTGTAAAAATCCAAAAAAAGTACCTAGTTTATGGTGAGTATCAAGGCTTCGGCGCACAATGCGGAGAAAGTTGGCTATTTTGTGGGCATAACCACTATAAAATTTATGAGACTGTGCCCTAACAATATGTTTCATTTATTGAGCCTGCCACAATGATCTTGCTGTGCAAACAAACCAAGCTTAATAACAAGGCCTAGACTATTGTTTGGCATTTCTTAGGTACATGGAAAGCATCACCATAAAGAAGCAAGAAGGAATACCTGGAAGAACGGTCAGCCAAGCAGTGTGATGTGAATAGCCAATAGAATTCCCAGCCAGACAGGTATACTCCCCAGCATCCTCATAAGACACATTTCGCAAAACGAGAACCTCTAAATCCTTATCCGAGGAGTATGTGCCCGTAGGCTAAAAAAACAATGGAAGAGATGAAAATATAACATGGAGAAGAAGAAGGAACAAAAGTGAAGGTGGATATAAAAAGAAAAAAATATATAAAATCAAAGAACAAAGTACAAGCCATAATTCTGAAAAGAAAAACGGACACCAAGCAGATTAAGTATATCATTCGCAAATGACGAGATGCCAGAACCCTTCACCAGGCTGCCTAAGCTCTGTTCCACCTAATTTGGCATGCAAGCGAACAACACTTGAAAAAACAGACCCACAACACTGCATACTCAAAGACTGGTATGGTTGGATCAGACTATTTCTACTAGTTGAATGGGGAAATCTGAGAACCTCTCTTGTTTAGAACCCATTTCAAGAGTTCTTAAATATAGGCAAACATATAGGTAAAAAATAAAGAGATAATATAGGCAACAGGTCAACTGTCAATGCCAATACAAGCTTTGTTAAAGTCCAATTAAAGTTATGTAAATAGATATTTAGTCAATATATTAACTTTCATACTCTAACCTGTGTGTGTCCAAATAGGACTGTGTAGTCCAGTAGAAACCAGAATTTGATCATATTGTCCAGGGCAATCTGACCTGGTCAGACACATCACCCATCTTTTGCAACACTAGAATTCTATATAAATACACCTCATGAAGGTCAAGATGTACCTGTAACAAATAACTTTACAGTCTAAGAGTCAGCTTGTTGTGGGTATTTTTTTTTCATTGCAAGCTCTTCAAAAGCACTTCTGAAGAGCCAGAAACACCAATGGTAGCAGACACGTCCAATTATTCAGCAACAGATACCAAAGACCCCAAGAAGTTTTTCCAGGACATCAGTGTTCAGCTGGTTGGCTTTGTTCAGTCTATGGTTTACCTGCTGATGGTTCATAAATGTGGAGCCAAAAAGACGCCTCGGCTATTCCTATAAAATTGTTGGCTCTACAAACATATTCTCCTTCATCGTTTGGTGTCACATTGGACAGAATTAGGCTAGCATCAGTTTCGGTCTTATCGCTTATCCATGACTGAAGGAACAGACAAAACACTGAGACTTCAGAATATTGTTCTGCAAAATTATTATAATTACCAACCAAGAAATAGTTTATTGAAAATTGTCCACCTGGTGGATGCTGCCATCAATACTGATGATTGAAAACAAGCGGTCTTTAAAAAGAGTCCAAGTGCAAAAAAAAAAAAAACATCCAAGAGTACTGACAGATTCCACAAAGGCCTGAAAAACTTGGGGGATATTAGAAGGATCAGAATTTGTCCATCTTTTGTGTATGAGACTCAGATGGTTCTAGATTATTATTGGAAGCTGTAGGTTAAAGGGGCAATTCAATTATATGTTTCATTGGCTTGTATGGGCACTTCTGTAACTTTAACTGAATTTAATTAAGCTTACATAATGTAGGGGTCCAAACAAAAACATAGGTTCTAATGCAATTATAATTTAAAATCATTAAGAGCATTTTAAAGACCCTTAAACATGGCAGAGTGGGTACAGCCTGCTCTCCTCTATGGGCATTCGGATGTAAAAAGACCACCTGTCTATTTACACCCTACTGCTATCCGATCTGCTAAGCGGATAGGGAACGTATCCCCATCCATCTGTTTGGATCGGATCAGAATGGATGTTGGCGGGTGTAAATGGACACATGTCTGTTTACATCCACCACTCCATATAGGATAATGGAGGGTCCGATTGGTCCGCCCGTGTGAAAGGGGCCTTTAAAACACTTTTAGTATGGTTGCCTGAAATCTAGCTTTATATTATCTTCCCACTATAGCCTGAAATTCTTAAGCACAAAAAAAAAAAAAAAAATGAAAAGAACAGGTTACGCATTGTGACCCAATCCAGCTCCTTTGCAATTGATGATACTGCCTAACTAATATTATTTCAGGCGCAAGGGGCAGGTATAGGAGGACACTGGGAGGGCCTCAAACTAGTGATGATGCTTAATGATGGTCCAATCAGCAGTCAGTTACCAAGGAAGCTTTAAAGCTGAAATAGTGATCAGTGGCATTATCGATCTGACTATGTAGTGTGGAAGAGGTGTCTGAAACACAAGGCTGGATGAACAGAATTGCAGTTATAACATACACGTTTTACATGAAAATGTTTACAGATTTGAGCATCTCAAACTCTTTATAAAATTGTATTAAATCTAAGGCCCCTTTCACACTTGCCGCTCCGTCGGCGGACTCAATTTCTCTCAGCGGGGGATCGATCTGCTGATCCCCCGCTGAGCAGGCGGATGGCAGCTCTGTCTCCACGCTGTGTGTGGAGATGGAGCTGTCAGGTCCCCGCTCTTCTCTATGGGGGAATCGGATGAGAACGGACCGTCTGTCCATTCTCATCCAATCCGAAAATAGGGTTTCCATCCGTCCGGATTTGACGGAAAGGATTGGATGTCAGCGGACATCCAATGCCCCATAGAGATGCATGGGGCATCCGTTCAGATCCGCCTCAAAAACTGACCAAGGCAAGTGTAAACGGGGCCTAAAGAGCCATTTATTTTTAAAAGCTAAGGCAGCAATAAACAATGCTCCTTGAGTCAAGACAACCACAAAACTAGAAAAAATGTAGTAAAATTAGCAGAAATTGGATAAATACAAATGTTAAAATGTTGCATCACAACGGGGACTAGCAATTTGCAGAACTTCAATAAAATATACACAATGCTAAATGCATGTACTTATCCAATATTAGCAAAATATGACCAGGGACTATACGTATCATGCAGCCCAACATGGCATAACAAATGTATGTTTTGGAAGAACATGGCAATCATTTAAAGTTCATTAGTTATTTTAATGTGTCTTCATCTAACGTGTCTTGTCTAAAGTTAGGGTTCATTTTTTATGCTGTCCACAACTGTCATGATCTAAGTAAGAAAAAATGCTATTTTGTGTCAAACACATTCTGTAGACAGTTCATCGGGTAGAAAGGTTTTAGCAAGGATTGCAGTTAACAAATGCGGTTTCAATTATCAGGACTCAAAAATAGGATTCAGAGACAAAATATTAGGCGGCCGGCCTGAGATCACTGCTGACTTAGCCGCTCATAAATTTCACGGTAAGATTTTCCAATGCAGGAGTTATTTTATCACTTGCGATTGCTATATTTTAAAAGTACCCTCACAGGATACAAAACACTGCCCTTAAAAGTGATCTTGTTAAAATTTTGAAGGTGTTTCTGTTTCTTTCCTCACAGGGAAGATTATGACCTAAACTAAATTAAGATTATGACCTAAACTAACCTAAACCTAAACTAAACCTAAATTATGACCTAAACCTATATCCAAAAAAAAAAAAAAAAAAAAATCTACAGCTAAATCACTATAAAAAGGCATTATTTTAGGAGTTCCAACTCATGACCCAGGGATATCACCTTGTTACCTTCACGTTGGTAAAATGCACAGAACATCCTAATGCTCCGATTGGCTACAGACCAGTTACCCTTGCGAATATTCCAACACATTTTTTCCCTTAAGTTCTGACTAGTCTTGTTAACCTAAAACAGCCTTTCAGTTAGGGTGCCTTTACAAAATGCCTAAAAAAAATGCACCAAATTGCCCAAAAATGTTATACAGTGGGTGGATCAAGCCTGCCTTTCTGTTACACAAAGCACTCGGGCCAGCCACCAGCTTCATGACATCCTCAGTAGATAACGAGGGCATCAGGCACCTGCATGGCACCCTTGTTTGGACCCCCCCAAATCCATCTCTGTCAACACTGTGGTAATATTAGCTGAGTGGGGGAGAGAAAAAGGTTGAGATGAAATGCTGGAATACTATTCAGTACCGGTGTGCAAAAATCACCTCTAATGTTGGGTGCCCTAAGTGAGTGCATGTTGCTGCAATATGTAATATGCAGTCAGCTCAACAGTTGTCCCCACTGGAAGGATTTCTCCTCCCTTCTTATTCTGGTGACCTATAGTCTCTGGAATAAAGGCGTTTATACAATATTAATAAAGTGAATGCCCTTACCTTTAGGATAGAGACATAAGGATCGCCATCTTGGCCATACTTGCTGCCATTAATCTCCACATGCTTTAGCCACTGAATGTGCGGTTGAGCGTCGCTGTAAACTTTACAGTGAAACTCCACATCACTGCCTACTATCACCGTCTTATTGGCAGGTAACCCTGCCTGGAGGATAGGCCGATGGGAAGACCGCTCTGGAAAAAAGAAATGTGATTAATTTAAGGACATATCATAACCAAGCTGATTCCTAAACATTTCCTATCTAACTATCCTCAACATCCTACAGACTTTAGGGAAGCTGAACAGTGGCCAATGAGTGTGGAAAATGCCCCAGCGTCAGTGGAAATAAACAATGCCTCAGGTATGGTGGTCAATATGAGTAAAAATATTAAATAGCAACACTGGTCAGTGGAAAGAGAAATAGTACCCCATCATTGGATTAGTGGGAGAAATAGTGCCCCACTCTTGGCGCGTCCGCGGACGGAATAGTGCCCCACTCTTGGCGCGTCCGCGGACGGAATAGTGCCCCACTCTTGGCGCGTCCGTGGACAGAACAGTGCAGGGGTGTCAAACTCAATTTCATTGCGGGCCGCATTAGCATTATGGTTGCACTCAAAGGGCCGGTTGTGTTTGTAAGACTATATTATTGTATCTACGCTTTATCATATTAAACAATGGTCTCTGCATTTGATCATTACTGGTTTTGTAATAACTTAGGCTGTGAAGGGCAGGGGCAGAGTGGCACAGTGTCCACTCACACTCCTGTACCAGATGATGCAATTCTAAAAAAGACAGTCACACAATGCTGGTAACATCCACAAGAAATGTTATTTGAGACTGCTTAGACAGAACATGGTTCTGCCATGGTGTTCTGTCTGAGCAATCTCCAGTAAAGGCTCTTGTGGTGGGGGGTTGCTGGAGCTGGGAAGCCTTAAACTGCTGGAGACTGCTGAATGCTGAGATCAGGAAAGTTGAAGACGAGGGGTGCCGCAGCTGCACAAAGAGGTGCCCAAAGAAAGGTGCAAGGGCCACCTGAACTGGCCTGGTGGGCCAGATTTGGCCCACGGGCCTTGTGTTTGACACATGTCATCTAGAGCAGTGGTCCTCAACCCTGGCCTACAGGGCCCACTAACAGGCCAGGTTTGCAAGATAACTGAAATACATCCCAGGTGATATCATTTGCTGCTCAGTGATTGCAGTACTCTAGTCTGTATCTCCCCAAGGTAATACTTAAAATCTGGCCTGTTAGTGGGCCCTGAGGACCGGAGTTGAAGACCACTGATCTAGAGTGTTGGTGGTAGGTTTTTAATCTGTTGGGAATTTTTGTAACTTAAAGCTTGAATATATTGCTGCGTGACTACAGCATTGGCCTTAATAGCCATAAATGCATTCATTTTTGTGTAACAAAGTGATAAGCAAACATCTAGCTGAGCTTTTATTTGTATCATTGTATACATAATCGTTTTACACTAACTGAAAAGAAATGGTGTAGGAATTCTACAATAAGCTATGAAGTGTAAAATGAAAACAAGCTACAACAAAAATCAGCAAGCATCACCAATAAGAACCATTATATTTTATCTTGTGATTACTTTAAAATACCTCTGTAGCTCCTTTAAAAACAAGCTATTTGTTAGGTAGCTTTTGCCAAGTCATTTGGCAGGTCTGCTCACCTTTCGTTGGACCCATATGAAAGTTTCTTGTCAGTGTTGTTCTACGTGATATTTGGAGGCTCGTGAAACCAGCTCTTCACGGGAGACTTTGTGGCTTTGTGCAATTCACTCACAAACATCTCCGCAGAACTGGTGCACTGGTCCAAAAGAAGGCAGAGAATGCTGCCAAAAACTTAGCTATGTCCTGTGTTAGGGTAGCTATTGGATATTATAGCTATGCCAGGAAGGCAATTTCCTTGTACAACCCTCTTAAAAAGCATAAACAGCACAACAAACAAGCCAGGTATTGTAGGGTCAGACCACGTATACAGGACTTCTTCCATAAAGGACACAAACAAGGGCAACTTTCATAACGGCTCATGAATATGCATAAACATCCACGTTAAATAAATCCCATTATGAAAGTAATGTATTGACAAAGATTACTGTCTAAGGACCAAGGTTTATGAAAAATTTGGAAAAAAAAAAAAAAAACAGGCTTGCATATTATAACCATCACATTCCATATTTAGAGCCCATTCACATTGCGGTGACACGACTTCGGGGGGGGGCGCGACCTGTGAAGTCGCGTGCACCGTGACTTCGGCGCGATTTGCAGAGACTTCACATAATGGAAGTCTATGCAAGTCGCTCCGAGGTCGCCCCAAAGTAGTACAAGACCCCTTTTCTAAGTCGGAGCGACTTGTGTCACTCCTATTAGTACGGGTCCTGTACTACTCAATGGACCACGACATACCACAACTTGTCAGGCTGACAAGTGGCCTGACAAGTCGCGCTAAGGTGAATGGGCTCTTAGAGCTTCCAGCACAAAAAAACAAATAATTGCAAATAATACTGGAAGCCCCAAGTCTGGGAAACAGTAGATCAACATTTGGAACTAATTAAGCTCTAGTACATGCACAATATTTCTACTGATTAGATCCTTTCAATTAATATTAGGGTTCTACACAGAATTCTCTGAACCCCAATATACAGATATGAGTAAGGCTTTCATTGTGTTCTTGAACAGACTGGAAGCTTCTCACCAAGTTTGTCTGCACAATTTCACATGTTTAGGTTTACATATACCTGTACTAGGTATGGTGGAAGTGCATTTTTCATTTTTGTAAAAGAAAGGCTCACCTAGGACATCCAGCTGGTAAGTGTGACGGAGAGTTCCATACTTGTTATCCACCACACAAGTATAATTTCCTTTATCAGATGGAACCACGCTCTCCATAACCACGCTCCACTGCAGGTGCCGCAACTGTAAAAATAATTAAACAATAAGAATAAAAGTTAAATGGCCAGCAAGATGACAATGTTCTCCACGCATTGGTTTATGGACTACTAGGAGCCTGTAGACAGAAAACTACCAGTCTATGGTAAACCTAAAAGGCCAGAAATCAAACTATTTCAAAATACTGATCTGTTAACATTTTTCATTTTACTCTAAATGCATTCATCATAACAATGGGCTCTACAATACAGCTTATATTGTCCATATAATAAACACAGAATTTAATAGATGGCAAGTACAAATATTGTAAGAATTCATATGCATGTTAATTTCAAATAAAATCAGTATTACTGGTAAAAGGTTCAATTACATCCAAACACGTGACGGCATACCTCGGTTACACACCAATACTCACATGTAACAGAATCTCACTTTAGGGCTGCAGTAAACCTGTAATATCAAACTGCTGCTTCTTTAACTGGACTAAATCTACCATTCAAGTTGTAAATGGAAAATAAAGATGATACAACAGCTAACCATCCAGCTAGAAGAACTTGAAAACATTGGCACCTAAGATTTTACATGGGAAATTGGAGCATTGTAAAATCACCACTTCAATTTTTTTTTCATACCTGGAATGCCTAGCACAGGTTTAGAGACGCATCGGAGTTCCTGACCTGGGCTAAAGAAAAATTTGGTAATCATCCCTAACCAGCCATGATGGAGCACTTTGGTAAACCAATGGTGTAACACGAACAATATGCACATAGATGTGATCCCCAAACTAAAAGTTGAATATAAAACCATAATTATAATTTTTTGACTTAACTGAATACCTTAGTATTTATTGTACAGTAGTTGTAGAATTTAAACCCTCAATATACACTGTACCCCACACATTGGTAAATTTATATATATATATATTTTTTTTATACACTTGCTCTTCTATGTTTAATTGAAATGTGAATTCTGTCCTATATAACTGAGAACTTTAATAAAATAAGATTTAAAAGAAATCACCACTTCAACCTGCTCAAACGCTTCTTAAAAGGCCAACTCCGGTCAAAACAGTTTTGGAAAGAGGGGAGGGGTAGAACCTCTGTCCGATTTACTGCTATCTGTATCTCTAGTTAGGAGATTTCCTCTCACTTTCCCTTCGACACCAGAACAGATAAGGAAAAACTCTACCAAGGAGACCCAACAGTAAATGGATTTTTGTAAAATCTTACCGTAAAATCCTTTTCTCTTAGCTCATCGACAGACGTAGTCCTCGGTGATACACCACCTTCGGGTTATGTTACCTCCGCAGGAGCAGGACTAGACAGGAAATTAAAAAGCTCTGGCCACACCCTAGGGGCAGTCCCAGAGGGTATATCCTCTCTCTCTCTGCCTCAGCAAATCAGTTATGTGAAAAAGCAGTGCTTAGAGAATTTAACCCAACCCAACTCCAAACCAGAGGGGCGGGGACTACGTCTGTCGATGAGCTAAGAGAAAAGGATTTTACGGTAAGATTTTACAAAAATCCATTTTTCTCTAGCGCTCATCGACAGACGTAGTCCTCGGTGATACACCACCTTCGGGACGTCCCAGAGCAGTATCACAACTGAGGGGTGGGAAAATGGAAATCAAATCCCAATCTAGAAGGCCCAACCGGTGCCAACTAGACGTTTACAATGCTCATCCTTAATGATGAGACTCAACAAAAAAATTTTTCAACAGAAAAAAACCCTCGAGGTAGACCACCGGTCTCCTCAAATTGCGGCCTGCAAAACCTTGCGGCCAAATGAGGCATCCGCCGATGCCGTCACATCAATTTTATAGAATTTAGTAAAGGTATGTACCGACGACCAAGTGGCCGCCTTACATACCTGGACCACTGACGCCTGATGGCGAAAGGCCCAGGAAGAACTGAGCGCTCGAGTGGAGTGCGCCCTAACAGGGAACGGAGGACTCTGACCCTTAATAGAATAAGCCTGTACCACCGTTTGTCTAATCCATTTGGCAATGGTCGCGGCAGATGCAGGCAAACCCTTTCTGGGGCCATCCGTGATCACAAAAAGTGAATCCGTCTTACGGAATGATTCCGTAGCTTTCAGGTATACCCTGATTGCCCGAACCACATCCAAGGAATGCAACGCATGTTCCCGATGATGCTTGGGCTGAGGACACAAGGAAGGTAGTACAATATCTTCATTCAGATGAAAATCTGAAACCACCTTAGGAAGAAAGGATGGCTTAGGATGAAGTACTACCTTATCCCTATGAATCACTAGGTATGGGGACTGGCATGATAATGCAGCCAGTTCTGACACCCTGCGAGCAGAAGTAATAGCCACCAAGAAGACCACCTTCTGGGATAAAGTAAGCAAGGGAATCTCCCTGATGTTTTCAAAGGGAGGTTTCTGTAGAACCGACAAAACCAAATTAAGATCCCAGGGCGGTAAGGGCGCGCGGACTGGAGGAGCCAGGTGCCGCACCCCCTGGATGAAATTCCGCACCAAGGATTTGGTAGCTAAAGGTTTCTGAAAGAAGATTGCTAATGCTGAAACTTGACCCTTGATGGTGCTCAAGGCTAGCTTCTGCTCAACCCCTTGTTGCAAAAAGGCCAATATTCGAGACACCGAATAGGTACGTGGAGGAAATCCTAAAGATTCGCACCACGCAATATAAGTCTTCCATGTGTGATAATAGACTTTGCTGGAAGTCGCTTTCCTTGCTTTAATAAGGGTAGGAATGACAGAAGTAGACAAACCTCTGTCCTTCAGTACTTGGGTCTCAATGGCCAGGCCATTAAAACCAGCGACTGTAAAGCACGAAGGTAAATAGGTCCTTGAGACTACAGACACTCCCTGAGACGAAGTTCCCACGGAACGTCTGCGACTAACCTGTCCAAGTCGGCCAGGCCGGCTTGAAGAGGCCAGCCTAGAATTTCTAGGACCACTGGCGCTGATTGGATCTGAACCAGGCGTCCCTAGAGGTATCTGGCCCCGACCATCCGAGAAAGTCTGGTCGTTTTCTGTTCCCACACATTTATCAGATACCTGATAGTTATCAGGCAAGGTGATCTTTTCTGGTTGAACCTCAGGGACCGAAGTCACCCGACTAGAGGCTACTTGGCCTATCTGGTCAATCAGATCCGATTCCTGTGAGGTATCGGGACTAATCTTAGGAAAAGGTAAAGGAAAAGATCTATACAGGGAACGGTAACTACCGCTTCCTGTACTTAAATGTTGGAAGGGAAGAATCGCACCGGTAGTAGTGGTTGATGCTCGATCTAATGTCCTGAATACCGGTGAAAACGTCCCCCCACCCTGAAATTGGGTGGGGGCGCACCTTCAGGCTGTATACTCCTTTACTTCGGGTTTGGCTGGGTTGGTCCTCTGCTTGTCCGACCAGCCCTTCTTGAACCCTCCTGGAGGAGTCTTGCCTTTCCCGGAAGTACCAGCCGGGCGTCCTTTATGGGCGGTAAAGAAAGGTCCTCGCTTGTTGCGAGGTTCCTTAGCTTTTGCAGCCTGTGGCAAAAAAGTACTCTTGCCCCCGGTGGCATCCTTAATGATTTCATCTAGGTTGGCTCCAAATAGACGATTCCCCTGGAAAGGGAGATTGGTCAAAGTCTTTTTGGAACCTAGGTCAGCTGACCAGCATTTTAACCACAGCACACGTCTGAGGATCACTGCTAACTTAGATGCATGCCCTAACAAGGGAGTAGTGTCCAAGGCTGCGTCACAGATAAACCGTAGCCCTTGTATGATCTGTTCTATCAAATCAGATGTCTCCTGGGGAATATCTTTTCCCCTAAGATCTTGGCGTACCATCTTCGCCCATTCTGTAAGTGTCTGGGAAACTAGACCAATAACAATTACTGGTCTAAATGCTGACCCTATCAGAGAAAAGATAGTGCGGGACTCCGCTTCTATCTTTCGATCCACCGGATCCTTAAAGGACGAAGTGTCCTCCACTGGAATAACCGTGGCTTTATTCAGCCTGGAAATAGGCGGATCCACGACTGGTGGTACCGTCCATTTCTTAATGATGGATTCCTCAAACGGATAGCGTCTAGCAATACGCTTGGAAATAGTAAAGGTACGTTTAGAATGTTCCCATTCTCCTTTAATCTGATTTCCAAAACATTTAGGTACAGGAAAAGCCTTCGCCGTCTTGATGGGCTTATTAGTCCCAAAAGGCCTCTCTGTTTCAGTTGCCTCTGCCGGTAAAGCCTCAAGTTTTAAGGTTTCTTGCACTGCCACAACTAGTGCGTCCACCAATGCTTCTTCCTGAATTATAGCAGGAGAAGAAGCGTCCTCCTCACTGTCTGAGGGGGCTTTACCTGGGATAGCAGCCCTTGCAGAGGAACCTGCAACTGCAGTGACCATCTCTGAATCAGAGTCAGAGGTGTCAGATAGTATAGGGGTAGGCGGGGGTCGCTTCCTTGACCCCCGTCCCTGACAGGCCGCCTCCACCCGAGCCACCATAGACTCCAAAATTGCTGTAAATGACTCTATACTCTGTACACCGGCGGGTCCTGAGGCCCCCTCGAGGGAAACAGGTGGGGGAATCTGTGTGGCAGGGTCCATAATAACTCCAGTTACTTCCTGGATGATATAATTCAAAGTAAAGAAAAACTTTCTTTTTTTTTTTTTTTTTTTTTTTTTTTGACCCTCAGCGCCACAAAAAACCCCTTAGTGTTACCTGCTAGGGATCCCTATCGATCGAGAGAGAGAGAGATAGACCCCCAGGCTCACCACTTGATGTTCAGAGTTGAACTGCAACAGCTTACAGCGCTGTCCTAGACAAACAGGAAGTCTTTTGGCTGGCTGCCCAGGAAGAAAGGAGGCGGCTCCGCCCCTCTGTACGCCTTCCGGCGCCTCCCCCAAGCTCCACGAGGTGTAGAATCACCTAAAACATGGCCGCCCCCATGCTGGAGACACGAGGCTACGCCAAAATGGCGGCTCGTGCGATCCAGCAAAAAAAAAAATGGCGGCGGCCTGTGCTGACTAGCGGTGTGCTGCAGGCACACAACACTCTCTCTGCATGGGGATATGGCGTGTTTGGCGGTACCGGCCCTGGCGGACCGCATGGCCGTTCGGGAGGCCTGCTATTAGCTGGAGATCTGACTTGGAGGCAGTCTACATGTCCATGGCTTCTGACTGGTAGGTAGCTTATACTTAACCCATAAGATTCCCAGAATGCCACAGATTACATCTTTAAAACATGTATACAATAGATTGTTAGCTCCCAAACCAAGCCTCCTGGCTTTTGCACACATAAAATCACACTCAAAGTAGGAGGATTTGTGACATGTTATAGGATAGAAAGAAACTCTTTCTTACCATACAGAGAAGGGCCCGCGTTCACCACAAAACCCGTCAGGGAAAACAGGGGGAACATACTACTCACCATACCGGAACCAGGCGGGCACCAACTCCTGACAGTACCCCTCTCCACCGGGGCGGGAGGGCTGTCGACCGATACAGACGCCGTGACTCATGGTCTTTGGCGTTTCAGCGAGACGTTTAACTCGCGGGTTCAGTCCTTTAATGGGACTTTGTCGCGGCCGACTCAGCGCGGAGCTATGGCCTGCACGCGCTCGTAGGCTGAACTGGGGTGACCACCGGATCTCAACATCCAGCCCGTCGCCCAGTTCAGCTTTCTTGCTTGAAGATCTCACAGGAACACTGGAGAAAAAAAGCTGTCCAAAAATCCTTTTAGAAAAAAATTTCTTGCCAGGACCGAAGATCCCAGCAAGGTATCTAGGTCCTTACTCCTAACTAGACAGAAAATAACTGATTTGCTGAGGCAGAGAGAGAGAGGATATACCCTCTGGGACTGCCCCTAGGGTGTGGCCAGAGCTTTTTAATTTCCTGTCTAGTCCTGCTCCTGCGGAGGTAACATAACCCGAAGGTGGTGTATCACCGAGGACTACGTCTGTCGATGAGCGCTAGAGAAAATACCTTTTAGCTGGAATGTTCTCAACTGTCTATGCCAACATTTGAAAGATCTCTTCTCACTTCCTGTTCAACACATAGCGAGTCAGGTTCACCTTTGTAACAGGAAGTCAAATCAAATCTCCCCAACAGGTACACAGAAAGATGTTTCAACCCTTCCAATCACCCCAATGCTCAGGCCAAAATGCACCAACTCTCTGGAAGCCTCCTATTGCTTGACAAGCAAGCACTACAAACCAAAATGTAGAAAGTTTGGAGATTTACAAGGTAACCAGTATGTACTTGACCCTTCATTAGTTCTTAACACTGCAATATAGTGCCAGAAACTCATCAGAGAAGATATTCCATACAAGCGCTCTTAGAATGTGGGAGTATCTTCAACCTAATCACAGGGAGGAAGATGTCATTTGTTTGGAGATGTTCTGCTTCATATCTCTTTAAACATAGGAGTGTGATCACAGAGATTACAGTTATGTTATCTCTTCTCTCTCCCATCGTTATTCTAAATGGTTCTGTTTACTGGGGCATTTCATTTCATAACATCACGTCCTCACTGTACATATGTCATATCTCCAACTGAGAAATACAAGGTATTTCTAAACATTCCTCAATGATCTCATTTTAAGGAGCCTGTGTGCCTCAGATAGAGGGCTGTGTTAGGTCCTGAGCGTATGCAAAATATTTGAGACACAGGTATTAGTTTGAAAACGGCAAGTGTTAAAAAAAAAAAAAAAAAAAAAAAAAAAAAAGTTTTGCATTTAGGTATACTTTAAGAGCCCATTCACATTAGCGCGACTTGACTTGTCAGCCTGACAAGTCGCGGTCCATTGAGTAGTACAGGACCCGTTCTAATAGGAGCGACACAAGTCCCTCCGACTTAGAAAAAGGGTCCTGTACTACTTTGGGGCGACCTCGGAGCGACTTGCATAGACTTCCAATATGTGAAGTCTCTGCAAGTCGTGCCGAAGTCGCGGTGCACGCGACTTCACAGGTCGCCCCCCGAAGTTGTGTCGCCTCAATGTGAATGGGCTCTAAAGGCCAAGTCTTTTTTTTTTTTGCAAAAGGAAAGTGTGCAATGGATTACGAGTGCAATGCCAGGCTCCTGCAGACTCTTGCTTGGTTTCCAGTGGCAGAGCAGGAGGAATGGTCAATGGACAATTCCCATTGCACTGAGAACTACAAATCCGCCTGCTATGGTGGAAGATGGGACTTGTAGTTTATACATTCACAGAGCTCTACAAATGAATGATGCAGATGTGTAGGCAGTTTTACATGGCACCATGTTACACCCTGAAGATAGGTGGAACCGGTAACATGGTTTTAAAGATGGACGTCGCCTTTAAATTACTTTTTCCCCCCCCCAATTTTGGGTGGGGAAGTGTTAGAACCTCTATAATGTTTTTAATGCTGTGTGTCTGTTGGAAATATGAACATCACTTCCTATCTCTGTGACTCCAACATCTTAATCCAGTACTTTATGTATTTCAGGATAAGATAGTGTACGGCTTATCGATCAGCCGGGCTTTTTCTATGCTGTCTGTGTCCCACTGGGAAGATTTCCCTTCATTTATTCTTCTTACATTATTACAGCCTCTTAAGGGAGGCCCTGGGTCCCTTAGAAAACATTCATGCCTTGTTTTTGTTGCAACCCCGGCTGGCACGCTCAGGATCCCAGGCACGGTGAGACTGCACAGGAGTCTGTCCCGGAATAATCCAATGCTTTTTCTGGGTCATTTAGTGTCTGTAGACTTACAACAGATTCCTGGGAGGATTTAAATATTAAGGCTCTGAGGGGAAGTCATATGAAATTCTCCCTAGAGGAAAAGGGGTGACTCAGATCAGAGTACACATGCAGATTATCCTAATGGGAATGTTGGGAAGAAACTATTTTTTTTACCTTCAAATTAGATTTTCTATGCAGTTGCCAAAGTAAAAATCATTTCACATTAATAAAGAATTAATATTATTTATTTTCATATTTCATCATTGATTACAGTCACGGCAATTAGTTCATGGATAATGGAGAAAAGTTCCAAGAACGTGAAATGCACCAATGGTCAGCCCCGGAGTCCTGGAATTAATTCCCAATGGTGACCCACCTTCCTGTGTTTAGGTTTTTTCAAAGTTAAAGGCATGCTTATAGATTAAAGTGGTTCTAAAGTTAAACTTTTTTTTTTTTACCTTAAAATGATTGTTAAGTCTCCTTTTTTTTCAATTAAAATATAATATATAATTCTTCTAGATTGTAAGCTCCTCAGGGCCCTCTGATTCCTCCTGTATTGAATTGTACTGCAACTGTATTGTCTTCCCCCACATTGTAAAGCGCTGCGCAAACTGTTGGCGCTATATAAATCCTTTATAATAATAATAATAATAAACATGTTATACTTACCTCTTCTGTGCAGTGGTTTTGAACAGAGCAGCCCAGATCCTCCTCTTTTTGGGTTGCTGGCTGGAGCTCTTCGCCCCTCCCTCCTGTGGAGTGCCTCCACAGCAAGCAGCTTGCTATGGGGGCACCCGAGCCGAGCTGGAGCTCAGTGTATCCATTCTGACATGGAACTGCCGTTCGGCCCCTCCCCCTCTCTTCTGATTGGCTGAGCTTGACAGCAGCGGGAGCCAATGGCGCCGCTGCGGTGTCTCAGCCAATCAGGAGCGAGAGTCGTGGATGGCTGAGGCACTCATGGACATTGCTGGATAGAGAGGGGGTTCAGGTTAGTATTAGGAGGGATGAGGGGGACTGCTTCACACAGAAGGCTTTTTAATCGTAACAAAGAGAATGCATTAGGCTAAAAAAAAAAAAAACCTTCTGATATTACCACCCCTTTAATGCATTATCTGCATTGAAGTGGTTCTAAAGGCTGAAGCTTTATACCTTCATGCATTCTGTGTGTCTTATGGATGCATAGAGCAGCGGCTCAGGAGTGAGCATGCAGCGGTGCCCCCAGGGCAAGCAGCTTTCTCTAGGGGCACTGCTCGAGGTGGAGGAGCCAGGAGCACCAGCAGGGGACCCGAAAAAAGGGGAGAATCAGAGCTGCTCTGTGCAAAATCACTGCACAGAGCAGGTAAGTATAACATGTTGGTGCTTGGCCCCTGCTGCTGTCAATCAAATCCTGTGAGCAAAGAGCTGGGGGCAGGGCCAAGCCGCTCTGTGCATCTCAATAGATGCACACAGTCCGGCTCAGTGTGCCTGTACGTGTGACCAGATATTACGTATTAAAGTGAGTTCTAACATTTTTAATAAACTGCCCATTAGATGTGTGTCAGTGGGGGAACCCAGAAGAGCAGCTAAGGGGAGCTCTGTGCAATGTGCTTGCAATGAGCAGTAAGTAGAACATTTTTTATTTTGATGAAAACAAAAAAGGCTTTAATACTGATTTAAACTCTGAACCCCATTTGCACACATACAGTATATGTAGCAGCAGGGAAGAGGGCATTAAAGGGATTCTAAAAAGGTACATTTTAGATTTTTTAAATACAGGTCATACTTACCTGCTCTGTCCCCTGTCAGTGCTCCTGGTAACTGCTCCCTGCTTGGTATGGGGGCACTTGTGCGGGCTGGCTTCACACCCGGGTTATGTGTGTCTATTGACCCACACAGCCCTGCTTAGACCCGCCCCGCTCTCTCTTCACGGGATGTGATAGACCGGGAGACAATGGCATGTATGGTATTCAGATAGCGGAATCACCCGCAGCTGACTAAATACCCGTACAGTAGCTGCATCTGACTGGACATAGTCAGAGTTCAGGGATTCAGCCAGCCATGGGTGTTGCGGGTGTCAGAATACAATAGCCGGCAATGCAAATTCTTCCATCCATTGAATGCAGTCACTCTTCAGCTGATTTTTAAGTCCACTGGTGCAGACAGAGCCACCATGACTAAAATTTTGGACAATTCAGCAGGAATTAGCAAAAAATTGAGCTGCCCGTCACCAGCTTAAGGTCTGTAAATACATAATTATCTAGGAAGCCAGAATTACAGGACACAAACCCTGAAATTGTGCCAAGAGGAATAATATAAACTCCATCCAATGTATACATTCCCGTTACTAAACAGAATTCGGCAGGGAAGGTTTCCGAGGTTAGAACGCCTTCAATACTTTATCTGTATATACAGAGCTTGTTGGGAACAAAGTGTTTATATGTAAGAGGACAGGCTCCAATGCTTGGATTTCACACATTTTGCCCTAAAATAAGATTTTATCAGACAGAAAGCTTGTGTCTGGAGCCTGTCACCACTGTGCTGCTGAGACAGCTTGTCCGGCGTCCCAGATACTGTGACAGGAGGTCAGCGGGACCTCTGAAAGGACTGCAGTCCCTCCAATAATAAATGCATGCTTGTTAGGAATCTGTTAGACACTGTCCATTGCCTGACTTATGTATAACACACTGCAGGAGAGCACCGCTCATAGAACAAAACATGCTATATACTGAAGAGGAAATAAAGCCCTCTGCGGAGCAGAATATACAGGAGTTGTGTTTGATTGAAAAAAAAAAAAAAAAAGTTGCCATCCATTCTTGCCAAATAATTAGAGAAGATTCCTACTACTAAAAAAGAAGCAAAAAATCTGAAAATACAAGCTATAATAAACAAGCATTATTAACGGGTTTGTGTTTGCGTTAACATCATTGTGTTAAGGCCAATGGAACTTTCAGCTAAATACCATTCTAGGAGTATAAAACATGCTAGAGTTGCACCTATATCTTTTTTTTTAAATTGGTGAGTATGAGCACTGATACTTTCGGTTAAGTACTCGCTGATACTGAGTACCGATATATTTGTGGTGCAATTTGCATCAATACAAAATATCACATGCGATTTCCCCTACCACGTGTGTGTGTGTATGTATAATATATATATATATATTATATATATATATATATATATATATATATACACACACACATACATACATACATACATACATACATACACACACACACACACACACACACGTGGTAGGGGAAATCGCATGTGATATTTTGCAGTGCGATTTGCACCCATTTATTTTGTATTGATACAAATTGCACCAAAAATATATCGGTACTCGGTATCAGCGAGTACTTAACCGGAAGTATCAGTGCTCATACTCACCAATTTATAGAAATATAAATAAAGAGAAGTGGGCAGTTTATTAAAAATGTTAGAACTCACTTTAATGCATATCATCTGGTCAATTGCAAAGTGTCCCGGTCCCGCCAATGACAGAAAATCACGGCCGCTAGATGTACTCACAGGTCTGGAGGAGAAGTTCTGGTATAGGGTGGTAGTAATTTCTGCTTGGGGGCAGACTGCCTATACATCTTCTCCAGCAGGCGTGATTTCTATCATCCGGGGTGCCTATGCAGATTTTGCATTTGAACTGTAGTTAATGTGAGTTCTAACATTTTTAATAAACCGGCCACTAGATGGCACTTTTCTATAATATATATATATATATTACACATATATACACACACACACACACATATATATATATATACATATATATATATACACACACACACACACACACACACACACACACACACACACACAGAAGCGGTGTGGGAAATCACAAATGCGATTTGGACAGGAATCGCACCTCATTCCTGTTCAAATCTCATGCGATTCTTTGCAGTGCGATTTGTGCCCATTTATTTTTTATTGACTTGACGCAAATCACAACACAAAAGTATCAGTTTTGGTATCGGGAGCATTTTCACAAGTACTCCTGAAAATGCTCGGTATCGGCACATCCCTAAAACAGGTTTATTTTTTTTTATTTAGAATGGAAGAACCACACCAAATGGCTACATTTCGGAAATGGTTTTAATTCTAAATGTATAATAGGTGCTACATCCAAAGCGTTTTAGGGATCACACCATGTCTGCTTCATCAGGGCTTAAATGTACAGTATCCATTGGTAAGGGCTCAACAATTATTTGTACTTCGTATTGTGAGCACTTGGCAATGTTCAACAGCTGGTGCAAACAACCAGCACACAGTATGTGTATTGTGGTGCACTACAGCAAGTTGGGTTCTATTATTTATTATGTTGGGCTCCCATTTACGATGAATAGGATCCCAATGTACCGAGCCGGTAAAAATAAAAACTCTAGCAATACACAACCAAACTGTGCAGAGTGCCACAAAGGCTCTGTACTATCAGGAGATGGATTGGAGACAGTGGAAGAAGGGGAGGATCAGAGAAGACAGAATCAAAACAGCCTTTTTACACAATGCAGAGGATTAACCCCTTAGGTTTAACAGTGAGTATAACATGCATGCATTACTGCACATAGAGACTGATTTGTTGTGGGTTTAGTAACACTTTAAGCCTACATTACATAGATAAAGACGATGACGGTGGTGGGTTATAAATTTTATTAAAAACTATGCCTACTTTTTCAGATGCCATATAGACAATTCATTGAAATTCAATCAAATCTAAACCTTTATATCCCACTTCCATTCCAATGGACAGGTTCCTTATTGTTTAAATTGGCATTTTGGAAACTGTAAAGCCATTTTCTTTCATGGGGTAATCAATTAGCCAGTGTTAATGTGCGGTGTGATGAGAAGACAACAGGACCAACAGATAAGAGATAGGCAGGACTAAACTGTTTATCCTCCGCTGCCCTTCACTTTCCCTGGCTGATATGCTTTGTCAGAGGGCCCTTTGTTTAGACATTCCTGGGGCTTACAGCTTTCAAGCCTTAAGTGAGAAAGACAGAAAATATTTCTACAAGTCCTGTCACTCAGTCTGGCGGTCGGGGCGCAGGTCACATGCTGAAGGTCAGATCCTCTGGGGCCACAATGACAGCCAAACACAAGTCTGACAAAGTACAAATCTGCAATTAACAAGCAAGGCCCGGAATTAGGGCTCCAGCACAACAGTGCTTGTTCTGCCCAGTCGAAAACGAATTTGACTATGTGCTGTATTGGCGCGTTTTCCTTCCCAAAATTCAGTAGAGTATAAATTAGGCCAGAATTGAATACTTCCCAACCCTCTGCAGTGGACCACAGGGACACCCTCTAACATATAAATGAAAATCCATAGTCAGTGGACCATGCAGAATCCATGCAAGACAAAACAGCCACCATCAAAAAGGGACAATACATTAAAAATGTAGATCAGTGAAACACTGGCAATTTTTTCACAACTATTCCTTTATGTACATGGAAAGCAATGGAATAAATTTGAGGGTGGACATAAAAGTATAGTATGCCTATTTCAGAAACTAGCCACAGGATCAAACCACAGACACGAATACCTTTAGGTCCTTCTGGAAATGTTAAGATGGCAAGAACATGAACACCATCCTACTGGCCCATTTGTATGGCTTAAGTGGCCAACTGAAAATCGTACCATGACACTTTCCCTCTAGTGAAAGGCTGAAATTTGCATATTAGAACAGCTGGAATTTAGGACGATTTAGGATTTTTGTTAAAGGCATATTAGTCCTGGAATTCATTTTCCAACATTAGGGAACTGACAAGTGTGTTAACCACTTAAGCCCCGGAAGATTTTACCCCCTTCCTGACCAGGGCCTATTTTGCGATTCGGCACTGCGTGATTTTAACGGACAATTGCGCGGTCGTGTGACATTTTTGTTGTTTTTTTTTTTTTAACGAGTAATGGTGGCGATCTGCGATTTTTTTTTGCGGTACTGCGACATTGCGGCGGACAGATCGGACCCTTGACTGACATTTTTGACACTTTTGGGGTTATCAGTGACATTACTACAGTAATCAGTGCTATAAATATGCACTTTTACTGTAAAATTACACTGGCAGTGAAGGGGTTAACTTTTTTTTGAAAGGGAGGGGCTATGTGTGTCCCTAGGGGCGTGATTCTAACTGTGATTGGCTGTGGCTTGAGGTGTAGGAAAAGTGATCAACGGTCCTACATAATAGAACCGCATGATCACTATTTCTACACAGGGGAGAATGACAGGCGGCTTGTTTACATTAGCCGCCTGCCTTTCTCCCTCTCCACCGACGATCGCGAGTGACCGATGGACGATCGGGTCTGCCGGTCACACGCGGGGGGGGGGGGGGTCCGTGACCACGCGGGAACGCGCCGCCGGACCCTCACAGGCTAGCGACGTAGTACTACGTTGCTTTGCCTGTGAGGGGCTGACCGCCGTAGTAAATAGTCGTGCGGCGGTCGGCAAGTGGTTAAAGTAGGATTTTGGGCTTTACCCAAGGCCCCTTTCACACAGGCTGTCCGATCAGGTAGATCTGTCAGTTTTTCAGGCGGACCTGATCGGCCCTTGCACCCGCTCTTATGAAGCGGCGGATGTCAGCGGACACATCTGCTGACATCCACCAACATCAGTTCTGATCCTGCTTGCAAAATCCAGACGGATGGTGGTCCTATTTTCCATCTGTTTGGTGGATTGGTTGGGATGAATATTGACTGGCGGTCCGTTTGCACCCAATTCCCCATAGAGGAGAGCAGGAATGTGTCCGCCTCTGCTCCGCACAGTGAGTGGAGACAGACCTGCCATCTGCCAGCTCAGTAGGTATCAGCACAAAGCATAAAAATATATAATAAAACAATCAAAGAAAAAAAAAAACTTAAAGTGCCCCCGTCCCCGCGTGCTTGCACACAGAAGCAAACGCATATATGCGTCACACATATGTAAACGGCAAACAAACCACACATGTGAGGTATCGCTGCAAACGTTAGAGCGAGAGCAACAATTCTAGCAAAGACCTCCTCTGTAACTCTAAACTGGTAACCTGTAGAACATGTTAAAGTGTCACCTATGGCGATTTTTAAGTACGGAAGTTTGGCACCATTTCGTGAGTGTGCACATTTAAAGTGTGACATGTTAGGTATCTATTTACTCAGGATAACATCTTTCACATTATATGAAAAAATTGGGTTAATTTTAGTGTTTTGTCCTTTTTTTAATAATTCATAAAACCGTTCTTAAAAAAAAAAACAAAAAAAAAAACAAAAAACATATTTGAAATATTGCCGTGCAAATGCCTTGTGACATAAAAAAAGTAGCAACAACTGCCATTTTATTCCTTAGTGTCTCTGCTAAAAACATATATATTGTTTGGGGGTTCTGAGTATTTTTCTAGCAAAGAAATTATGATTTTTACATCTAGGAGAGGAGTGCCAGAATAGGCCTGGTATGGAAGTGGTTAAAATGATCTTAGAACTTTTAAAAAGGTCTCCCATCTTTTTTTACAGAGAGATCGATTTTTATTATGCTCTGCTCCTTTCTGCCCTGTAAGGATGTGTGCACAAAGGATTATGCGCTGTCTGTTGGCACCAGACACAATGGTACTTCTTTTGCTATCACGTGTGTCATGTGACCAGACCCTGACCTGAACATTCCAGAGTAGCCAACTTTCCCATCCACAGTCAGCTACAGCAAAAGCATGTGAAAGGGTTTTCAGAAAAAAGCCAACGATTAAAGATTAATAAGACCTGCGGTAGATGGGACAAATAGCACACAGTGTCTTGAGAACAGGAAGATAAGGAAATGAACAAGCTGAATGCAAGAAACATGGATTTAAATCATTTGTGTGAAGAGTTTTGCATATCTCGGTAATGAAGCAATCGAGATTTCTGTATCCGAGTTCCCAGATCCGCCTCCTACCATTGCCACAGTCAGGGGCTCTCATTCTCTTTGGTGGATTTTTTCCATATTTATTCTCAAAGTGGGCACTGGCTTAAGGTAGCAGGTTTTCAAAGTACAAATGTCTCTTTGCAATGTGTATGTTCATGTTGCAAAGCAAGTTAGACCATGAAGCCCCATTCACACTTGCGATTATGGCCCTTAGAGATATGTAGGGAAACCCAGCAACAAGCTGTGGACAGCTGCCCCATTAAAACCAATAGGAGGCTGTCCGCTCTCGCAGCTAATCATGGCTGCTCCCTTTTAAATCGCTCATGAAGCGATTACCTGCGAATGATTGGCCCAGGACGCAGACATCGAGGGCTGCTCATTCGCTCCATGAGAGATTGCATGCAAGAAAAGTCTTCCATTGCTTTCATTGAGGCTACTGCCCACAGCTTATCCCCCGGAACCTCCTCTGAGTCTCCCATATGTAATCAATAATGGCCCCATACACAAGTGTGAATGAGGTCTAAAGGGAATGTTAGATGGATTCCACTCTAGGAATATATCTCTGCTGCTAGTAGTCATCCATTTGTCCACTTGCATCTCTTGCAGTTGACGGGATAAATTTACATGTAAAACCAGAAAATTCCTTTAAAGTGACCCTTTGCTTTACTCATGCGGGGAAAAGAAACCAGTTTACTATAACTTGGCCAGCAGGAGCCAAGGACAGTCCTGGGTAAGCTTGCTGCAGTCATTATAGGACTATAGTCTCCCCATGTCACAGCTAATTGGCCCAGTCACATGGGTTGGATCACATGCTCCTCCATACCTGGAAGTACTGCTGGAAGTACTTTTGGCTCCTGGTGCTGAGCAGTATGAAAAAAGGTAAGTATATGCGGGAGATTAATGCAAAACTATTTATTTTGCCCCATTTTTGCTTTTAGGAGAATGCATGCATGCACCATGACACCAAAAGTGGAGCTGGGAATAGAAAGATCTTCTGTCTGTAGTGCCCAACTGATAACTGAAGAATCACATGTAATGAGATTGACTACTTACACAGAAAATAATAAAAAAAACGATTGAACCCCCCCCCCCCACAAAAAAAAAAACAAACAAAAACAGATGTTTAGTTAAACACACACACACATATATCTATCTATCTATCTATCTATCTATCTATCTATCTATCTATCTATCTATCTATCTATCTATCTATCTATCTATCTATCTATCTATCTATCTATCTATCTATCTATCTATCTATCTATCTATCTATCTATCTATCTATCTATCTATCTATCTATCTATCTATCTATCTATCTATCTATCTATCTATCTATCTATCTATCTATCTATCTATCTATCTATCTATCTATCTATCTATCTATCTATCTATCTATCTATCTATCTATCTATCTATCTATCTATCTATCTATCTATCTATCTATCTATCTATCTATCTATCTATCTATCTATCTATCTATCTATCTATCTATCTATCTATCTATCTATCTATCTATCTATCTATCTATCTATCTATCTATCTATCTATCTATCTATCTATCTATCTATCTATCTATCTATCTATCTATCTATCTATCTATCTATCTATCTATCTATCTATCTATCTATCTATCTATCTATCTATCTATCTATCTATCTATCGATGCAAACTAGAATCAAGAACTAAATACCTTGATTCCACCAATCCGATGCTCCCCCCTGAATTCTTTCCCGTTTTTCAGCCAGTAAATGATGGGCTGAGGCTTGCCAGCAGCAGGGCAGCGGAACCGGGCTGTACTAGCCGCTGGTTGGGCATACAGTTTCTTCTCCAGTTTTTCTGGCTGTGTCCAGTATGGTGGTTCTGAAAGAAACAAATTAGACAGACATTTATTAATATCACAAAATAATACTTTTGTTTAATTTTGAGAGCCATGAAGAAAACGGTCTCTGCAGTGCCATCTTAAGAGCATTAAAGGGCCCCGGGCAGTGCAGTGCACTGGGGCCCTGCCTACACAATCACCCACGAGAAAAAAAATGCAAATTATCGATAAAGCGATATTTATTGGTACAGCAGTGTCAGGCTAATGACAGCTTCCAAGTTCGGTGGATGGGTCCAGTGAACACACACACAGACGGGAGTCAGACAACTGTCCTGTGTGTGCCTGTTCCTGTGGAGGCGGATAGGCATTGCTGCAGTTGTGGGCTCCCAAGTAGCCTGACAGCAGCCCAGGGCTGACAGGTGCTTTCCACCTTCTAAGTTCGGCTGTGGCATAAACACAGGAATCAGGGCTAATGCTTGGCTGGGGCTGGGTCTCTGGGCAGGTGGGGCCCCCCCAGGCTAGTGAGGCCCCTGGGCAACTGCCCAGCGCGCCCATTCGGTAAGATGGCCCTGGGTCTCTGCTGTCGACAACAACCAAAATCCTTTCATTTTCTAACCTGCCATGGAGACACTAAAGCCAGGAGCAGATTGGTAGATTTGAGCAACACAGACGGTTCTTGAAAATAACCCAACAGTGAGGCACAATGTATTTATTACAGGTACTTATATAGCGCTGTCAATTTTATGCAGCACTTTACATAGTACATAATACAATCTAAGGTCCCTAAAATCCCATTCATATATACACATACTGGGTTAAATTTAGACAGGAACCAATTAATCTACCAGCAGGTCTTTGGTCGGAAATAAATATGGCCTCTGTGTATCAACTTTAGTTTTTATACACTAAAACCATTAAAAGGAAATGGAATTGTAAACTTCATCATCTACATTACCATAGCATGCCCATTAAGCAAGACAAAGTTTCAACAAGTGGACAATGTTAATAATCATCTTCATGTACGTGGGTATATATATCGGTTCAGTCATATCCAAGTCTCGACGATTCTAGGGGCCAGCTATCTGGGCACCATGTCTGATATGCTTGAAAGCCGCCTTCAATTGAATTGGCAATCTTGGCAGGGTAGGTCACCAGATCTTTCCTCAACCCTCCCTATTGCTTAGCTTGGGACCTGCACGCAAAATTTAACACCACATGTACATACTGGGGCCATTTTAGACGTAAGCCAATTAAACAGACTAGCATGTCTGAAGTTGTGGGAGAAAACTGGAGCACCCTAAGCAAACCCAAATGAACACAGGGAGAACATGCAAAATCCATCTCCATATAGTGTACCAAATGTCCACCTAGCCCAGTAATGGCCAACCTGGGTACCCCATAGGTTTTGAAACTACATTTCCTAAGAGGCTCAACTACACTGCAGAGTGCATGAGCATCATGGGAAAATGTAGTTCCGAAACATCTGGGGTACTAAGGTTCGCCATCACTGACCTAGCCTTATTCTAAACATCTGGAGCTGTCAACAAGCAGCTTGCACCAAACTTGCAAAGGTTTGTTGATGTTGTCCTCTCCAGAAGCTTTTGGGCCTAGTAAATGGCTGCTCATTCCCTAGCACTGCACCCTAGGAGAAGGTCATAGGCTCACCCATACAGAAGTGCATGTGACAGGCATGGCAAAAGGCAAGCACAAGTGGTTCCTGGGGTATGCTCTGAATAAGCAAAGTGACCGATTCTCCTTAACCCACAGCCCCAATAGTTTAAATTTCCTGTGATCAGTGCATGTAAATGGCAACCACATACGATCCATTAAAGTTACAATGAGGTTTATATAAAGGTTTTCACAAGCATGGATAAAACAAAAAAAAAAGGTAGCATAGTAGAGAGCGACATTTTCCAGCATACAAACTGCCTCTTATCCATAATCCCAAAAAAGAGATCTAACGGCTATCGCACGGATACCTCCTTTGGCTGCCCTTAGAAGTGAAAGCAGAGCAATGGTACATCAATGTCAAATATCACATAGTAATGACTAGAAATAGTTGCTTGGTCACATACGGCTCATAAAGCAACTTATTTTCAGTATAATCCATCAAGGAAAACATTCTGATTGGCTGGGACGCCTTACCGCACTATACACATCATAGTAAAGTACCTTTAATTCAAAACAAACACATGCAAATTCCAGACCGGTGGAAAACAGCCAGCTTCATGCAAATAGTAGAAATATTTGCTTTTCGGTGTAATCGCACCTACAGTATGTCCACTCTCAGATTGCAGCACACAAATGACACTACCCGTTGAGCTTATCATTAGTTTTTATTTACAGTGCTGCGCTGACAAAGTCAACGCCTAAGGACAATATTGGCATAAGGCAGCTCAATTTTCAGATCGATAACACGCAAGATGATAAATATTGGAGTTTCACAAGAACAATGCGTACTATTGACTTAAACCCAAGGCACCGTCATCCATGTACATCCAAGCATACAGGCAGAAAGGGACAGATCCCAAGCTCTGGCAGTGGGGAAAGGGAAGTACTGTCCAGAGCAGCCAATCCTATTCCAGCTAGAATCCTCATTTATTTTGGAAATGGAACGATGATATTCAATTAGCAGTTATAAGGTACACCTTGCAGTTCTTGGGTGCTGGGTTCAGTTCCTACCAGGGAACCTATGCAGGTTCCACCATGTTTGTATGCGTGGGTGAGTCATGGGTGCTCGCATTTCCACAAAACATACCAAAACGTTCAATTATGGCTTCTTCCTCGTGAGAATGGACATTAGATTGTAACCTCATACAAACGCTGGGACTGATGATCACCGGAACAGATGTCCCCTTTGGAAGGTTTTCCCTCGCCTCCTGTTTTGGTGACAACTGTAAAATTTTGGATATCCCATCTTTTTTAGCCATACCATTATTTGTTAGTGGGACAACTCAAATCTAGAGAGACACAGAGCCGTTAAAAACGTGTCTAACTTCCTCATATTAAAAATCGTTTCTCATAGCTCAACTGTCCCTGATTTAGAGGGACTGTCCCTGATTTAGAACAAAGTCCCTCTTGTCCTTCTTTCCTCCTCATCTGTCCCTGATTTTGAGGGACTGTCCCTGATTTAGAACAAAGTCCTTCTTGTCCCTCTTTCCTCCTCATTTTGGTCTGATGCATATACCTGTATATAAAATGCACTATTTATCTATCAAAAAAAGAGTTTCACCATGCCAAACCTTTCATCCAGTTTCTAAATTGTTGCATTTGCATATTTCAAAAACCCATATAAAAAAAGGAACAGTAGTGGTAAAAAAAAAAAAAAAAAAAAAAAAAAGCACTTGTGGGTTTACCTAATCATTTTTTTTTGTATAATTCTCCTTTAAGAGGGCGTGGCAGGGGTGTGTGACCTATGTGTACATACTTTTGCTAATAGGTGTCCCTTGTTCCCATTTCAAAAAGTTTGGAGATATGGTATCTGCTCCCATCTTAGCACATCTTGCTTTTTAAGGAGTTGGCATAGTATGCATTTAAAGAGTTGGCAACAAGTAATGAATCTAATCTTCACCAAAATTGAAAGTATCACTAATTTACCGCCCCCCCCCCCCTTACCATATTAGACATTTTTCTGGGGGAGTGTGTACCTTTTTCGGACAGGTACCAGCTCCCATTTCTCTAGGCGAGAATTATGTAGGTTTGGCCTGGCCACCTCCCCCCACCTGCAACCTCCTGGGACAAGTCAAACGTCCGGGGACCAATTGACTGCGGGACCAATCTGGCAGTGGAGGGTGATCTCGCACATGTGCAGTGGGGAGCAGGCTGTGAAATGCCAGAAAGTCTCAGCCGGCTCCCACAGCCAGGATAGTGGTGCCAGAGATCAGAAGACTTGAGAAGAATCAAGCCAGGTAAAGCCTCCTGGACTGGTGCGTATCTATTTCTGGCAACTTAAGGCTTGGTCAATGGCTGTTTACCCCATCAAATTCTGAACTCCAGAAGACACTGGAAAAGGGCTTTAAGAGGCATGCCAACACAGAAAGGAAACACACATTGACGCATGACAACGTACCTGCCTAACGCCACAAAAAATGCACCTCTAGGCACATGCATAAATCTAAATGGACCCGGAATCATTAATGTGGGCAGCAGCGTTAGGCCATGATAACACCGAGTGAGTGGCTGCACCTAACCATGCAGACTATTGAATTTACACAAGAGGAAGCACGATAAAATATTTTGCTATTTAAACTTCAAGACTGAATTTGGTTTCTTTTAAAGAAGATGCATCAAAAAAAGAAGACATCACCAAGATTAAAATGTATGTACCATTGGGAAGAAAAGTCATTTCTTTATAGCGGCCAGCCTACTTTCATACAATGCCGGTCACTAGGTGGCACTGTTGCTAGAACTATGGGACTGGTGTTCCACTTAACATGTCAGAACAAAAACTTTTTTTTTTTTTCTTTTTCGAATGTGAAAAGGCGTTCTACTGTACTGATCATAGCAAAGAAACAAGTGAGCCTGAAAACTGACAAAGCACTCTCCGAGGTGTACCTGTACCAAACTGAATTCTAGGCGTCCTTTTTCCCCAAGTCATCAAAATTTCTGTCAACACCAACAAAGAACTGTAATTTATCCATATAGTTCACATTCCTATCGCACACCTTCCTGGTTTGTAGGCTCGTGTGTATTGGGTGATGAAGCGATAACCAGTTGGCAACTGGATTATTTACAAGTAAATACATATTCGCCAGCACACCAAGGATCTTGCAAAAGCAGTCCAAAAAACGTTATTAAGATACGATTACATCACAAAATAGTGCAACGTTTCGGGGCCGCACAGGACCCCTTTGACAGGCATGATAATTTATCCATTCTTATCTGATAGCGGTAAAAGCAACAGCAGTCTATCCATCAGAATAAACAAGGAAATTAAACTGGGTTAGGTCTTCAGCACAACGCTTTTAAATTTCTGTCCTATACAATTAAGTTTGGGGACATAAAGCAAAGATGAAGATGTCAAATCGGAATGAGAACAAGAATTTAAGGTGCTCATTTATATAGCACTAACGTATTTCTGCAGCACAAACAAGCAATAGCATAACCTCTGTACCTTGACTCAAAGAATAGAATATATACACTTGGGCTTGACAAATTTGTTTGAAATCTCGGAGCCAGCTAAAAAAGTTAGGAGCCAGTTTTTTATCGCGCATGCCGAATGGTTGGCTTCTGTCGGACGGGCTGCCATACACACGGGCTGAATGGCGGCCAGTTTTTAATGGACCGGCTGATGTTACCCGCCATTCGGCCCGTATGTACTTGGGCTTGATGGTATGATGGGCAGTGGCTCACTAGGGAAGGACGGTGCAGCAAGTTGGAGGCGATAGGAGATTCAGTGATCCAGTAACTCATGCCACCATAGACCCCTTTCACATGTGCACCCCCGCTAAGCACAATTCGCTTGCTCAGCTGGGATTTCTCCGCTAATCCCAGTTGAGCAGGTGGATGACAGGTCTTGTCAATTCTGCTATGCAGACTGAACATGGACACAGTCCCGCTCTACTCTATGGGGCGTCGGAAGGAAATAAATCTGTTTCCATCTTTGTCGGGTTGTAAATTAAACTGACGCTGTTCCGACCAGCTGCCCCACACTCCCCGTCTACTCACCAGTAAGGACAGGGTGCCAGATCAAGTTCTAAACCTCTTCTCCGAGCAGTGAGAACAGGCAGGGGAAACCCTCAGAGCCGCCAGTGACTGCTTGCTGCAGCCCTGACCACCACATGAGGGAAACCAGTTCCCTGATGAAAGCATCTCCCTACAGAAGGCCACAAAGCTACGGCCTCAATTACCGGACGGCACAGCATCCTAGGCTACACATGGGACTAAGGGCAGCATGGGGACAAGACAGTGTTGCCCAGGCGCCAGGCCGCTAATTCTGGTCACCAATGTGTCCTGGTGCCTGGGGTTTGTTGAGCCCTGATATAAGGGCCAACCTATCCTATAGTTCCCCGCCCAGTGCTGGTTTCTCAGGAGTACGATTTTTACCGGCGAGCCCTGGAAATGACCCAACCGTTCGCACGTCTGGCCATAGAAGTGAACAGAGACCAGATCATCTCTGATCTCCTCTATGATCTTAGAGGACCGAAGCAATGTCATGACGTGACTTACAAACTAAGGCGAAAGTAAACTTTTATTTTAAAGCAAAAGATCACATTTTATTTCTTTCAGCTTTCACTTTTAAATGTAGAGGAGAGATCTGGGGTCTTATAGACCACAGATATTTCCATAAAGACAACCTCTAATCCCATATTTTTATTTCAAGGGATGTTTACATTCCTTGTAATAGGAATAAAAGCGATGAAGCTAAAAAAGGGACAGTATAAAAAATGTAAATAAAACAAATTAAAGCGCCTCATCCCTTCGTGAAGCAAACGCATACGCAAGTACCACACACATATGTAAACGGTGTTTGCACCACATATGTGAGGTATTGCCATGAATGTTAAAGCAAGAGCAAAAATTGGAGACCTCCTCTGTAACTCTAAACAGGTAACTTGTAAATTTTTTGAAGCGTCACCTTTAAGTATTGTAGTTGGTGGCCATTCCATGAGCATGCGCAATTTTAAAGCGTGACATGTTAGGCTAGGTATCTATTTGGTATAACAGCATGTTTTATATTCTGACAAATAATTGGGTTATTTATGGTTTGTTTTGCATTAAAATTCGTTAAAGTATATTTTTTCCAAAACAATTGCGTTTGAAGAACCACTGCGCAAATCCAGTGTGTGACAGAAAAATTGCAACGATTGCCATTTTATTCTGTAGGGTCTCTGCTAAAAATATATGTGTGTGTGTGTGCTTGATCTTCAAGTGGATACAGAGGACTAGTCAATTGGCATTCTCTGAAAAAGGACAGCAATGCCAGCCTTCTTATTTCTTTAATGACAAGTTTACTTTAAGAAGTTCTTTTAGCATGGAAAGTAAATAGAAATACAGTTATCGTAATACACTTGATAGATTAGAAGGGCTGAAGTAGCAATCTCCCGAACTGACAAGTTTCTGAGTCACCTCAGACTATGTGTCTATCTGAAGAAAAAAAAAAAAAAAAGTGTTAATAATGCCAATGGTAATAAGCAGATGCTTTGGCAGAATGGTTTATTTTCCCCCCAGCGATCCAGACAAGCAGCGACAGGCCAGAATCGGGTCCCTGCTGAACTACTGCTAACTTCTACAATTTGACTGCTACATTTAGAAAGTAATTGTCTGTCAACGCCAAGAAGTGCTGCCAACTCCATCCACGTGAAACAAACATGGCTCTGCACAATGACAGTAATGGTTTTCTTTGTACTTGTAGCACAATGAGCTCCAAATCTTGACGTTTTTTTTCTTTGCTTCTACTAAAAACAATAATATCGTAAATAAGATTTACATAGTCAAAGATTTTTATTCTAGGATTTAGAATATACACTATATTGTCAAAAGTATTGGGACGCCTACCTTTACACGCACATGAACTTTAATGGCATCCCAGTCTTAGTCCGTAGTGTTCAATATTAAAGAGGAAGTAAACCCTCCTCTACAACTTGTACCTATAGGTAAGCCTATGATAAGGCTTACCTATAGGTACTGTAAATATCTCCTAAACATGTACCGTTTAGGAGATATTTACCTTACATGTCGCCAGTGACGTCACTGGCGCATGTGCTCTGAAGGAACGGCCGATCGTGCCGTTCCTTCAGAGCCCCGTGCCGTGACTGTCGGCTCTAGCGCGCGTGCGCGGGAGTGACGTCACCGCGGCTCCGGCCAATCAGATGGCCGGATGCCGCGATCCCGGAAGACGGGCGACTAGACATGTCGCCCGTCATAGAGGTGAGTGAGCGGCACGGCGGGGGCTCGTTCTGAGGTAAGTATTGCATAATGAGCTAATATGCGATGCATACTAGCTCATTATGTCTTTCTTTTGCAGGGTGTAAAAAAAAAAATAAAATAACTCAAACGAGTTTACAACCTCTTTAAGTTGGCCCACACTTTGACGCTATAACAGCTTCAACTCTTCTGGGAAGGCTGTCCACAAGGTTTAGGAGTGTGTCTATGGGAATGTTTGGCCATTGTTCCAGAAGCACATTTGTGAGGTCAGGAGCTGAAGGCTGTAGGACGAGAAGGCCTGGCTTTAAGTCTCAGCTCAAATTCATCCCAAAGGTGTTCTAATCGGGTTGAGGTCAGGACTCTGAACGCCAGTCAAGTTCCTCCATCCCAAACTCACTCATCCATGTCTTTATAGACCTTGCTTTGTGCACTGGTCCAAATCATTTGTGGAGGGGGGGGGGGGGATTATAGTGTGGGGTTGTTTTTCAGGGGTTGGACTTGGCCCCTTAGTTCCAGTGAATGGAACTCTTAAAGGTCAGCATACCAAGACATTTTGGACAATTTAATTCTTCCTATTCCAACAGGACTGTGCTCCAGTGCACAAAAAAGGTTCATAAAGACATGGATGAGAGAGTTTGGGGTGGAGGAACCTGGCGGGCCTGCACAGAGTCCTGACCTCAATCCGATAAAACACCTTTAGGATCAATTAGAGTGGAGACTGCGTGCCAGGCCTTCTACCCAACATCAGTGACTGACCTCACAAATGCGCTTCTGGAAGAATGGTCAAATATTCCCATAGACGCACTCCTAAACCTCGTGAACAGTCTTCCCAGAAGTGTTGAAGCTATTATAGCTGCAAAGGGTGGGCCAACTCAATATTGAACCCTACGGATTAAGCCTGGGATGCCATTAAAGTTCATGTGCATGTAAAGGCAGGCGTCCCAATACTTTCGGTAATATAGTGTATATGGGAGCCATTTTACTAGACAAAGCAATTGTATTTCTGCCCATCCAGTCCTATAATGTACACCGCCTCCTCACACAGCAGTCAGGTAGGTGACACCACTTTAGGTAATGAAAACCATGGCGTCCTCTCTCCACTTCCAGCCTGCTGACCACATAGTGAAAGACCAGAAGTTGACTGATGAATTCATCCCTCCACTCCCTCCTCCTGTCATTTTGCTCTTTACCTGTACATTTGCATGTAGCACACCCGATTGGCTCCTAGTACTGTTGTACAGGTGACTGCAAGAAGCTTTGACAAAAAAACCTGGAAGCTGATTGGTTTCTATGCAGGGCTGCACAAGATTAAGCATTCTCCAGTTTCTAGTAAATAAACTCCTTAGCGTGCATATGGCTAAAAAAAAAAAAAAAAAAAAAAAAAAAAAAAAAAAAAAAAAAAAAAAAAAAAAGGGAAGGGATTTTTGACTTACCGTAAAATTTAATTTCTCTGATGTTCACAGCTCCTGATATTCATAACCATTGGGTTTTACTGCCCCCTACAGGAGTAGGACACTAGGCAGAAAATAATTCTGGCTACACCTATGGGCAGTCCCAGGGGGTATTTTCCCTCTCCCTGCTATAGCCACTCAGTTTTGCTACAAGCAGTGTCAGGGGAGTGATAACTCAACAGAGGGGTGGGTGCTGTGTGTCAATGAACATCAGAGAAATGGATTTTACGGTAAGTCAAAAAATCCCATTTTCTCTTTCGTTCATTGACGGACACAGCTCCTGATATTCATAACCATTGGGAGGTCCCAAAGCAGTGTTAAACATGAGGGTTGGGAACAACAAAAAAATTCCCAAAGCTAAACATTAGCCAACCAGGCAACAGGTGCTCAACCAAACAACTGGAGCCCACCTGAAAACAACAACACACCCTCAAAGAGGATCAGGTCCTCTTAAACAACAGCCTGCAAAACCTGTCAAAAGAAGCATCCGCAGATGCCAACACATCCACTTTATAAAACTTTGTAAAAGTGTGCACTGACGACCGGGTGGCCGCCTTGCAAACCTGCCTCACCGACGCCTGATGACGGAAAGCCCAGGAGGCACTAAGCGCCCTTAGTAGAGTGCGCTTTGACAGGGAAAGGAGGAACCTGACCCCTGATGGAATAGGCCTGAACCACCGTCTGTCTGGTCCATCTGGAACTGGTCGCAGAGGAAGCGAACAACCCTTTGAGGTCCATCTGTGAGCACAAAGAGAGTCTGACTTCCTGAAAGACTCCGTAGCTGCCAGGTACACTCTAATTGCCCAGGCCACTTCCAAGGCATGCAAGGCAATTTCCTTCGGATGACAGGCAGAGCGAAGAACCACCTTATCCCTGTGAATCACCAGGTAAGGTGAATGACAGGATACCGCCGTCAGTTCCGACACCCTGCGCCCAGAGGTGATAGCCACTAAAAAGGCCACCTTCTGGGACAGGCCCAGCAGGGGAATCTCCTGAATATTTTCAAAGGGAGGCTTCTGTAGAACTAAAAGCACCAAATTAAGATCCCAAGGCGGCAACGGAGCCGCATTGGAGGAACCAAATGTCTGACACCCTGAAGAAAGGTACGCACGAGGGAGTGTGTGGCCAAAGGTTGTTGGAAGAAAACCGCCAAAGCAGACACCTGGCCCTTGATGGTACTCAAGGCCAATTTCTGTTTAACCCCCACCATTGAAGAAAGGTCAAGACCCGAGCCACTGAGAAGGAGCGAGGAAGAACCCCAAGAGACTCACACCACGCAATGTACGTCTTCCACGTATGATGGTAGATCTTTCTAGGAGGTAGATTTCCTAGCTTTCAACAGTGTAGGAATCACAGACTCAGATAAAGCCCTATCCTTCAGCACCTGGAGTACAATAGCCAAGTCGTCAAAGCCAGCGACTGTAAAGTAGGATGGAAGATTGGTCCCTTAGAGGAAGCTGCAAGGAAAATTGGCGGCCAGCGGCACCAGATCAGCGTACCAAACCAGGCGAGGCCAGTCCGAAGCCAAGAGGACCATAATCCCTTCTGCCTCAATCCTGCCTAGAAGTCTTGGCAGAAGCTTGAGAGGAGGAAGACGTAAATCAGACGATATTGACCCTGCGGGGCCACCAGCGAGTCTGTGGTGTCTGCCAGAGTTTCCCTTGATCGAGCCACAAACCTCTGCACCTTTCTGTTGAGCCGAGACACCAACAGATCCACCTCGGGAATGTGTACAGTGGAGAGGTCTGGAAAAAATCATTTTGCCCACCTTAGAATGCCGGCTACCTCCAGAGCCGCCAGGACACTTTTTGTGCCCCCTTGGTGATTGACATAAGCCAGGGCCATGGCACTGTCTGATTGAATGCGCACTGAACAACCCTGAAGACTATCCATCCAATAACCCAGACACAGTCTGATTGCTTGGAGTTCCAAGACATTGATCGGGAGTCTGGACTCTTCCAGCGTCCAGATTCCCTGAGCAGAATGCTTGCCGAGGATGCCTCCCCAGTTGAACAGGCTGACATCTGTGGTGACCACTGTTCAATACAAGGGGAGGAAGGGATTTCCCAGCCGAAGCGCTGGAGAACGAAGCCACCATATCGAACTCCTTCGGGTCCTGAATCAGAGTCTTGTCCCATTTGGTAAGAATTTCCCTTTGCAGGGACCTCGTATGGAACTGTTCAAATGGAACCACCTCAAAAAGGCAGACACTATCAGGCCCAGCATCCACATGCAAGTCCAGGGGGATGACCATTTGTTGGATAGGAGGAGGCGAATGCCATCAGTGCATGGATGGATGGTTGGGACCCGGAGGGCCCCGCAGCCTCAGAGAGGGGATCAGGTAGGGAAATGTGCTCCAAGGCTCGATGAGTCACTAGGGGGACCCCAAAAAGTGTAAAACACTGCCAAGGGACAACCCCTACCGCGCAGGCACCATCACTCGGTCGCCAGGCACAAAGCGTTCCTCAGCAGAGAGAGAAAGGTCCCCACCAGACTCCCCACCCACAGAAACAGGCACCTGCAGCCACCAAGAGGCTCTTCACTACACGTGCGGCGATCAGGAAGTAAAATGATCCAGGAGTAATAACAGGGGGATGAGGGGCTCCCATTGCCGAAATCGCCGCCCACAGGGCTCCACTGTCATGGCCGCCGCTATTTCCAATGGCAAACCACAAGAAAATGGCCGCTGGACTACACAAACATGGCTGCCGTGTATACAGTACACAGGCTACAACAAAATGGCGGCACCACGAGGCTTATAGGGACCCAGGAGGGAGACCAGGCCTCAAGGACAGATCCAGGCAGGATGGAGAGGGGCCCTGGCAGGAGCTCCCATCAGGTACAACCCTCCCTCAGCACAATCGATTGTCCGGTCGCTGGCAGCGCATCCCCTGGCCCCCATCACCAGTTAGTGCCCTGCCCCCATCCCAGGAAAGTGGCCAGACTACCTAAATAGCCCCAGTGTGAAGGGAGGGGGCACCGCTCCAGACAGAACCCCTTTCCATCTAAATGGGGGGGCTTCCGGCCATTAAGAACACTGCGACTCCAGCTGAGACCCAGTCGTATGCGACCTTGCGAGGCATTTAACTCAGAGGCCAGCCCCCATCCAGTGCGGCTATGTCGCAGTCAAACCGAGCGAGGAGCTGAGGTCTGCGCGCGCTCGCTGGCCACACTGGGGTTACCGCTGGATCTTGATTATCCAGCCCATCGCCCACTACGGCAGTTGATTGTAGATCTCACAGGAAAAAAAAAAAAAACAACAGGAGAAAAAAATGTTCCATCTAAAAAATTTTTTCCAGGACCGAAGATCCCAGCAAGGAAATAGGTCCTTACTCCTGGCTAGGCAGAAAAAAACTGGCTATAGCAGAGGGAGGGAGTATAACCCCTGGGACTGCCCATGGGTGAAGCCAGAATTATTTTCTGCCTAGTGTCCTACTCCGGTAGGGGGCAGTATAACCCAATGGTTATGAATATCAGGATCTGTCTCTGTCAATGAACCAAAGAGAAAAAAAAAATGTGGTTGTTTATTATAGAACCCCACCAATGCTTTGATTTCCTCTGGTCTTTTATACCCTTTTCAACCATCAAGTCGCTTTCTAGCAATCTCAGAACCAGTAAAGCTCTCTTCATCCTTACTGGAATAAAGATTTATAGACTTGAAAAAAAAAAAAAATAGATATAAATTTTAACCTGAAATATGAAACATACTTAAGACTATGTCAAGACAGAATCTTAACTGTGATGAGTATTCTAGACTAGAAGTCTGTGTTAAGCAAGCCTTAAATCATGCGGTGCGTTTCCAATACATGGATTTCTGGTGTAAGTGATGAAATGTATACCTTTAAAAGAAGGATACAATCTGACTGAAGAAAATCATATTATTCACACTTTGCTGGAAGAGATGAGATCTGCTCCGACTATGACACTAAATACACGTTATCAATCATGGGAATTACTGACCTGCAGGCCTTCCTAATGGAAAATTACTTTAATAATTCAGTTTTGGAATATTTTTTCTTTCCTGGAGAATAGAGCAGTCTTACCACAGAAATTACTTATTTTAGTTTCTCTTCAGAGAAAGGAAAAATAAGAAAAAATGGTCTAAAATTAAAACATGAGAAATGTAAACAGGCAGACAGGGGTGTCTGGGGCCCCCATAAGAAATGTAGTGTTCCATCAGTATGACGAATGTAAACAGACAGGTTGGGGTATCTGGGGCCCCCAAAAAGAAAAGTAGTATTCTACAAGTAGGACGAATAAACAGACAGGGGTATCGAAGGCCCCCATAAGAAATGTAGTATTCCATCAGTATGACGAATGTAAACAGTCAGGTTGGGGTATTTGGGGCCCCCAAAAGAAAAGTAGTATTCCACCAGTATGATGAACATAAACAGCCAAGCTGGGGTATCCGAGGCCCTTTATAAGAAATGTAGTGTTCCACCAGTATGAGGAATATACAGTCAGCAGGGTGGGGTATCTGGAACCCCCAAAAGAAAAGTAGTACTCCACCAGTATGACAAATGTACACAGACTGGGGTATGTGGGGCCCCCATAAAAAATGTAGCGTTCAACCAGTATGACGAATGTACAGTCAGGCTGGGGTATCTGAGGCTTTCATTTGAAATGTAGTGATCCCCCAGGTGGAGGAATATACAGCAGGCTGGGGTATCTGGAACCCCCAAAAGAAAAGTGGTATTCCACCAGTATGACAAATGTACACAGACTGGGGTATGTTGGGCCCCCATAAAAAATGTAGCGTTCAACCAGTATGACGAATGTACAGTCAGGCTGGGGTATCTGAGGCCCTCATAAAGATAGTAGTATTCTACCAGTATAACAAATGTACAGTCAGGATGGGGTATCTGAGGCTTTCATTTGAAATGTAGTGTTCCACCAGTATGACGAATGTATACCGTCAGAATGGGGTTTGTGAGGCTCAAAAAAAAAAAAAAAAAAAAAAAAAAATGGAGGTGGGGGCTTACATCAGAAACAAAAAACATATAGCACGCTGTAGTAACTCAGCGGTGTGGGATATTGGAAATGGCCTTGGCTAAGTAGACTTAGACTGATGGAGTAGCTTGTTCTACGTAAGCATGGTTAAACAGTTTTTTAATCACCAATGTTTTTCAGAAAATTTTATCCAACTACAATCCACTATTACTTTTCAGGTTCCAAGAGGCTGCTCGTATTGTAGAAAAGCTTGTCAGAGCATGCAGGCACATTACAAGAGACTGATGCCTCGTTTCCACTGAGCGGATCGGTTTGGATCGGTTCGGTACGGTACGCCAATTTTGAGTGTTTCCATTATGAAAGTGGCCCATACAACCGAACCAAACCGCACCATTCCTGGTCCTGCTTCAGATGTAGGGCCATAGGAAATGGTACGGTATGGTTAGGGCGGAGCTACTGGCGTCACACGATAGATTCCACTGATTGGCGGACAGGAAAACTTCAATGCTCACGTCAAATGAAAGAGCAAAACAAATACCTCATTTGGTGTAAACCCCGCATGGTCCCTGGTGGCCCAACTTGCAGTGGAAATGCTCACCTGAATAGACCGGACCATTCTAACCCTTCCAAACTGTACCGACCCGAACCGTTCCGCTCAGTGGAAACGAGGCATAAGTGACTACTAAAATAAATACAAAAAAAAAAAAAGACGACACAACATCTTGCTCATCACATCCACCAAAAGGTACAATTTTAAGAACTGCTGTGGGGCCACCAGTATTGTTTGTGAAGCCACGATATCCACGACACAAACATACAGCCTCATTTTAACAAAAATAAAAGCTCCAAGTTAGTGAGCGACTGTTCAATATAAATGAACAAAATAACTTTTGTGCAATATTCATCTTAAATCCAGAGATCTCTCATGCAGTACTTTTTTCTGCCACTAGATGTCCTCATTCTAATGGTCAAACCACTTCCTCCGAGCCAAGGTGATGCTGATTCCACCCCCAGCCTGTGACTGGACAGTGAAAGGAGAAGCAGCACAGTGATGAACTTATCTGTTTTATCAATGTGACAGTCTCCTTGTGTTGCTTCTTCCTCTTTCACTCTAGCTCTGCTGCTTAGATGCTGATATAAGGTCAAATTCAGGTATTTTCACTGCTTGTGTTTAAAAAAATAGATTTAGTTATCTGTTAATAATGAAAAATGATTAAAGCTGCATTAATTTGTACATTTTATTTCTACCTAGGAGTTCAGCTTTCAAAAGATAAATTGTATAAAGATTGTACAATCAGATCACAATGTGTGCACCCATCTTAATGCAATGTTTTGCAGAATTTTCCCATTATTTGATTTTCTGAAAATCTCCCATTATGAGGCACAGGGCAGGAAGAAAGGCCACACAGCAAAATAAAAGCAGCCTCTGTGGCAATAACGGCATTTAGAAAAGCTTCTCGCACAGTTTCGGCTGCCAGACAAGCTCGGTCAGTGCCAGAGCAGTGGAGTTGGACTGCACCTTAGCAGAATGTTTGGCCGGAGCTAAACTTGGCAGAGGTTGGGCCTGTACGAGCAGACAGTCCTTTTCCTGTCACAAATAAACTCGGCTTTAAGTACTGACAGCTTTTTATATACTGATGTCCTTCCAGCACTGGCGGCACCCAAATGACTTGTGAGTGTGCTCCTCATCCAAGAGCCCACCAGCCCAGACAACAACAAGGGGAACCAAGAAATTCACAATAGGTAATCCCATAGCTAAACTTTACCTCCCCTCTAACATCTTATGTATATTCCAACCAATTATTTCTCTAGATAGCATAAGGAGGGGTTTGAACCCCTGTCAGGTTTTATAGTAGGGTTAAAAAAAAAAAAAACTTCTATCGAGTTCATCCAAACAATTTCTTGCTTTCTGTGTCCCCACTGAGTAAATTTACCATCTCTAGTCACCAATAGGGAAACCTGTCATAGTGACAAATGCCTTAGAGCAGTGGTCCTCAACTCCGGTCCTCAGAGCCCACTAATGCCTCGTTTCCACTGAGCGGATCGGTTCGGGTCGGTTCGGTACGGTACGCTATTTTGAGTGTTTCCATTATGAAAGTGGCCCATACAACCGAATCAAACCGCACCATTCCTGGTCCTGCTTCAGATGTAGGGCCATAGGAAATGGTACGGTACGGTTAGGGCGGAGCTACTGGCGTCACACGATAGAGTCCACTGATTGGCGGACAGGAAAACTTCAATGCTCACGTCAAATGAAAGAGCAAAACAAACACCTCATTTGGTGTAAACCCCGCATGGTCCCTGGTGGCCCGACTTGCAGTGGAAATGCTCACCTGAATAGACCGGACCGTTCTAATCCTTCCAAACTGTACCGACCCGAACCGTTCCGCTCAGTGGAAACGAGGCATAACAGGCCAGATTTTAAGTATTACCTTGGGGAGATGCAGACTAGAGTACTGCAATCACTGAGCAGCAAATGACATCGCCTGGGATGTATTTCAGTTATCTTGCAAATCTGGCCTGTTAGTGGGCCCTGTAGGCCAGGGTTGAGGACCACTGCCTTAGAGGAAGTAAACACTTCCGTTTTTTTTTCTTCCCTGCAAAGTAAATGCATATTGTGCTAGTATGCATCGCATACTAGCACATTATGTGACACTAGCCAGCAAACGAAGCCCGCATTGTCCCCGGTGGTGGCCGCATCCATTTTCGCACATCTTCCTTCAGGTTCTGCGGACTCCGGCTGTATTACTGGCCGAAGACACGTAACGTCAATCTAGCGCATGCGCACGGGAGCTGCCTGTCACGGCACAGGGCTCTGAAGAAACGGCACGGGCGCATTTGAGGATCTCTTTAGCGGATAAGTCGACAAGCACCGCTTTAAAGTGGTTGTAAACCCACCTTTATAACTTTTTTACCTATAGGCAAGCCTTTAATATGTCTCCAACATCCACCATCTCCGTGGTGTCGTCATGGAGGAGTGGAAGAAGACTCCAGTGGTAACCTGTGAAGCTCTGGTGAACTCCATGCCCAAGTGGGTTAAGGCAGTGCTGGAAAATAATGGTGGTCACACAAAATATTGACACTTTGGGCCCAATTTGGACATTTTCACTTAGGGTGTACTCACTTTTGTTGCCAGCGGTTTAGACATTAATGGCTGTGTGTTGAGGTATTTTGAGGCAACAGCAAATTTACACTGTTATACAGGCTGTACACTCACTACTTTACATTGTAGCAAAGTGTCATTTCTTCAGTGTTGTCACATGAAAAGATAGAATAAAATATTTACAAAAATCTGAGGGGTGTACTCACTTTTGTGAGATACTGTACATTGCAAGAATTTTAAACTTTATTGCAGATTCCTACCTTTCCTGTTATTCTGAAGAAATCTGTGCGTTTCTCTGTGCCCATGTGCATTAAGTGAATCTAATGGGAGTGGTTTCACATCAACCAGCTGCTGCACCTTCAGGGCTCTAATGAGAAAAACTGCATGCCTTGAGACGAGATTTCCTATTGGAATGACATTTTTATTGCAGGGGATCCCAAAAATCTGATTTGTATCTTAGTGCAGACTTCTGGGAAAATCAATGAGCCAATAGCAGAAGCAGGAAATTATGTTTCTGAGGGGCGCACTGTATACATTCTGTGTACAGAACCCCTCCAGGTTGCCATATAAATTACAAAGCTGCAGATTGAAAAGAGCCAGGCAACCAGCATTTTCAGTAAGAGGTCAGCAATGGCAGTCCTGCATCTTGCTCATGACAGGTCGATTATAAACAACCTGCCATTCAGGCTACTTTGTGTATTAGAAGGATATTACGGTCTCTGATTTTCAGGGGAACATCCACTCCAATGCTGCACTTTGCTGGGCTTTTTAACTTCCATCCTCTCCGTCATTCTGTTTCATCTCACAGAGAGGACTGTCACACAATACCGCTATGTCCAGCAAGGAGTTAAACGTTGCGCTCGGTTTCCAAGAGGCAGCATGCGCGCAGTGTGCATAATCCTGCCAATATGCTGAGAAGGTGGCAGAAACTCTGTCTGATTCTTCATGCCTGACATTAAATACGTCTGTGTTTATTCCAAACCATTGTCATGACGCAGCTTGAGAATACAGCCAGAGGCAGGATTGTATACTGTCCCCGCAAGACACCAAATTCCTCCAGAAGCCGTAATAGCTCCATGCAGGGTAATGAGTCTCTCTGCTCAGATCCAACGCTGATATCAATTTAATAAGTTTATCTTTAATACCTGGTACACACAATGAGATTATCGACGAATGATCATTTGTTTTTTTTGCATGCTAATCTCATATAGAAAATGAAGAGTTTACTAAAGTTACAAAAATTCTCGTACGCCAGAGTAAAAATTCGGAAGTGATGTAATGTATTGTATTTTAAAAAAGACAACTATAATGATTAAATGAAAATCGTACGATTTGGTATCATACGAGAAAAATATTAGCGTTTGTCCCATTGGAGAATATCGGATAATCTGTTGTGATCGGCTCTCGAAAGCTCTGTACCAACGATCAGATTATTGTATGATCGCTTCGAAAAACTGAATTTTTGTAAAATCTTACCGTAAAATTCCTTTCTCCGAGTCCTCCGACAGTCGCCGCCCCCGCCCCTCTTTTGGGGTTTTCTTGTACACTTACTGCTATGCTACCAAACTGAGTTGGGATGGCTTACTGCGGGGGGGTATTGACCAGTGGGACAGCCCCCATGGGTGTGTCTATGTTAAATGCTTTTGTTTTTAACAAGTCTTATGCCTAGCTACTCCTGTGAAGAGGAAGTCAATACCCATTGGTGAAGACTGTATGAGTGGGCGGCGACTGTCGGAGGTGTGATCGTGTGTACGGCCATAAAGTAGTATAAAGCCTGCTTTTGTACAATACAACAATCAATTTCTTTATAGTAAATAAAAACTTTTTTCTTTCCCCCGTCCTTTGCACTGCTCTCCCAAATGTCTTGTCCAGGAATGGGATTAATATCCTGCGGACAGTTAATTAGCTTACATTCGTCAGTACTGCGTGTCCCATCATGCATAGCGCCAGCGGACATATGCCTACCCGTTTTTGAGAACTGTATGAAAGAAAACAAACGGCCAAGCAGCATACATCATACTGTAAGATTTAAAATCTGCAGTAGAAGTTGCAAAAGAAATAAAAAATACTTAGGCGAATATCACTCTAATCCATCAAAAACACAGCAAAGGATAGATTTGGAAGCAGAGGCTGTGGTGCTCTCCAGGGAGCCTTGATGAAGTCACAAGGGCATTGACGCAACATGTAGGAGGAGCCTGGGTGACGCTGATGTCGCAGGAGTGTATAATCGCAGCTGGACACAGAGCATTTAAGGCGTATAGAATGCACTGCATATAAAAAGATATATATTTTGCACTTACCTAAAAAAAAAAAAAATAATTTATACGAAGGTGCTGCAACTCATAAAAGTCTAAATACTCAACTTTAAAACATATAAAACAAAATAAGTGTACAACCTGAAAGAATTAAAAAGTGCTAAATATTCAACAAAGCTAAACTCAAAGATCTAATATTTTTCTATGTACACAAAAGGCCTATTTCTCTCAAATATTGTTCACAAATCTGTCTAAATCTGTGTTAGTGAGCACTTCTCCTTTGCTGAGATAATCCATCCACCTCACAGGTGTGGCATATCAAGATGCTGATTAGACAGCATGATTATTGCACAGGTGTGCCTTAAGCTGGCACCAATAAAAGACCACTCTAAAATGTGCAGTTTTACTGTATTGGGGGGGGGGGGGGGGTTCTGAAAACCAGCCAGTATCTGGTGTGACCACCATTTGCCTCACGCAGTGCAACACATCTCCTTCACATAGAGTTGATCAGGTTGGTGATTGTGGCCTGTGGAATGTTGGTCCACTCCTCTTCAATGGCAGTGCGAAGCTGCTGGATATTGGCAGGACCTGGAACAAGCGGTCGTATACGCCGATCCAGAGCATCCCAAACATGCTCAGTGGGTGACATGTCCAGTGAGTAGACTGGCCGTGCAAGAACTGGGATGTTTTCAGCTTCCAGGAATTGTGTACAGATCCTTGCAACATGGGGTTTTGCATTATCATGCTGCAACATGAGGTGATGATTGTGGATGAATGGCACAACAATGGACCTCAAGATCTCCTCACAGTATCTCTGTGCATTCAAAACGCCATCAATAAAATGCACCTGTGTTCGGTGTCCATAACCCCACCGTCACCATGGGCCACTCAATCCACAGCGTTGACATCAGCAAACCGCCCACCCACACGACACCATACATGCTGTCTGCCATCTGCCCTGTACAGTGAGAACCGGTGTTACGTGAAAAAAACCCATACCCGTGAAAATTCCCTACCCTCCTCACTTCCAGTGCACCTACGTCATTGAACAGCTGGGGAGCTTACTAGTGCGCATGCTCGGAGGGTAGGTAAATTTTCACGGTAGTGTTATGTAACATTAAAACATCTCGGCTGCAACATGAATCATCTCCGCTCCTATCCCCCATCTCGGCTACTAAATTTAAAAGCGGCGGCGGGTCTATGAAAATATAAATCACGGAGCCGAGATCTCCGTGATTTACATTTTCATACACCCGCCGCGTTTACATTTAGGAGCCGAGATCAGGGAAGTGACAGGGGTAGGAGCGGAGAGGATTCATGTTGCAGCCGAGATGTTTTAATGTTACCGCCGCAACAGCTGATGCGGTGTAACATTACACAACACTACCCCGTGAGAATTCCCTACCTTCCGGAGCTGTGGGCATGCGCACTGCTATGCTGCTCAGCTGTTCCATGTTGTATGTAAACAGGAAGTGACAAGGGTATGGAATTCTCACGAGGTAGGGTTTTCTAACGTTACACCGGGATTTATCCGTGAAGAGAACATCTCTCCAAAGTGTCAGATGCCATAGAATGTGAGCATTTGCCCACTCAAGTCGGTTAGGACAACAAACTGCAGTCAGGTGGAGACCCCGATGAGGATGACGAGCATGCAGATGAGCTTCCAAGACGGTTTCTGACAGTTTGTGCAGAAATTCTTCAGTTATGCAAACCGATTAATGCAGCAGCTGTCTGGGTGGCTGGTCTCAGGCGATCTTGAAGGTGAAGATGTTGGATGTGGAGGTCCTGGGCTGGTGTGGTTACACGTGGTCTGCAGTTATGAGGCCGGTTGGATATACTGCCAAATTCTCTGAAACACCTTTGGAGACGACTTATGGTAGAGAAACGAACATTCAATTCATGGGCAACGGCTCTGGTGGACATTCCTGCAGTCAGCATGCCAATTGCCCACTCCCTCAAAACTTGTGACATCTGTGGCATTGAGGAAGAAGAGGTGGAAGGGGTTCTAACTATTCCAAAAGCTATCCAATACTAAATCAAATAAGCTTTGACTCTCCAGGATCTAGCATAACCTAATCTTAGTTTTGGATGGATTTGTGCTTCAATACCTATCCCTCCATCCATCTTGCATATTTACACAGATGCATATAGATCGTATATAATTACAGGCACATACAATATGTGCTGACCCCAATGCCTTTCCACGTGTGCCATGAGTTTCCGCTGCCAATTTGCCATGCAAAATGTTCCAAAAACACCATTATTAAACATTTTTAGGGTTGGGGAGCAGAAGAAAAAAAAACTAGCAATGACCAAAAGTGCTGATCTGTGACAATATTTCACCTTCCTGCGAGGGCCTGTTTTACATTACAGGTAGAATTCGGTCAGAAACGGATCCCAGCAAGACAAGAGAGAGCAGTGTAAGCGGCAGCCCACGGAATTCCTCTGGTTAGTGCTGGAGAGACTGTTCCATTGTGTCAGACCAAGGGGGATCAGAGCAAATGACAGGTTCTTCAAAAACCACACGCCATCACTGATGGCAAGAGCTGGCACCGTCCAAGCCACAATGGCTGGCCGGCTCGCCCCGTAAAGAGACGTGATGGAATAAAGGTTACTACGAAAGAAGTATGTGTCTCACACTGTTTTCTTAGGAAAGTTATGTAGGAGTGTGGAGTGAGGAGTGGAAGCTGTTCGCACTTACGGTTATAGCTAGGGAACTTTAAAGTAGTACTAAACTGTTTTTTTCTTTTGTTTTTGTTAACTAAAAGTAGAGATGCAACGAAATTTTGGCGGCCGAAAATCATGTTTTCAGCATTTTAACAGTAGAAGAAAAGGTGCCGATAATGGCCCCAAGAATGCATGAGATTTTGCCACAATTTTACTGTGCTTATAGTGCGTTTTACATAGCTTATTGGACTCAAGAACATCAAAAAAGTAACACGGGTGCATTATTTATGCGCTTTCAAAGGGGAGGTGCATTTTTGGTGCGTTTTTTTAACTAACCAAAAATGCAGCAAGCAATATTTTTAACACAACAGAAGTGCAAAGGACCAGTGTGAAGACATACATAGAATTTAAAGGGATGCATTTTTCTCGAGCTAAAAAGGTAGCGATAATGGCGGTCAATTAAAATTCCTTAAAATTCATGATATTAATAAAAAAGTTGAATATAATATACATAATATTCTATATATATATATATATATATATATATATATATATAAATAAATGAACTCATCTTTGGTTTCGGTTTCTGCCAAGTGCATCCTGAATTTTCGGTTTTAGTATCATAATTTCCAATGAGTACCGTTCATATCTGTGCGACTTCGAAGTAGTCCCTGCCTTACTTTGGTCCGACTGATGCGTTTTGAGGTCCATAGACCTCAAGATTACACAGGCATTGCTTCAAGTCCAGTCAAAATCACGGCAAAATTGCCTGACTTAAATTGCGCAAGTGTGAAAGGGGCCTAAAACAGAGAAAGATAAAGAAAGGTTTTTTGGTCATACAGTACTTCTCTTGTGGGTCAGAGGGGTGCACTTGGTTTTGCTCTCCTGTGACCCAGAGTCAGCTAAGAGCAGGCTATCACCTGTTCTCAGCGGACATTACAGTGACGCTCCAGGGTTCGGAAGGACCCCAACAATATTGTTGGGATCCACCCAGCTGTCTGATTGGCTCTGACTCTACCACTTAGGGCATGGCTGAGGGCAAGAGCCAGCTGCACCCCTCCACTGCTCTTTAGTGAGTGCTGGAAGAGCAGACTTAGAACTGAGCGATCATGTGAGCAATGTTGCTCGCGGTCTTTGAGCCGTTGTGGGACAGATGCTGCAGCATAGGAGGTAAGTATGCGTGTTCATTTTTTCAAAACGCAATACTTCTAATTTATTGCAGTATAAGATAGCAGTTATACATACCCCACAACATCTTTTGCTTCAGGTTTGTGCTTAACACTTACATACTTTGAGGTTCACCACCTCAGGCTCCAGGTCAAACAGCATCGCTTCCCTGAACTTCTGGTAGGGAAGCGGTCACCAAAAGTCCCATGACTCTTAGCCACCCATCAAATTGTGCAACATGAGGACCCCCACCACACTCCACATGTGCACCCCTAGCGCATTTGCGCCCCCTTACAAGGTACATGAGCGGCTATGTTGCCAAAGACCCTATGATTGCGCATCCTATGCCTGGCACCTGAGCAGATACTATGAGAAGGACCGCCTAACAACCCTGCACATGTGCCTCCAATGCACAGCACCTGAGCATGCACAGAATAAAAGGCCCAGCCAGGTGCTCAAATGTCACAGTGGCTCCAGGCAGGGCAGTGGAGATACCCTTGAAGCAGAAGTTATGGACACCAAGCCAATCTTGCTGCAAAAGAATGGCAGAAAATAAAGAGGGGACAGGAAGAAGGCAAGAGGATAAAGTTATACCAACAGATTTATTTATCAGCAAAGGTTTAATAACACTCAAAAGGGGGCCTGTCAGACAATTCTGCAAAGTTCTACCATTTAAGCAGATAGGCCAAAACACGTTGCCCTCCATTTTAAATAGAATGGGGAAGAACCAAGGCCCAGGCACAAAAGAGATCCTGGGCTGGGCAAAACTCAAAGATGGGATCGCAAGGAGGACAAAGAAAATACAATGTCACTATCTCAGTGGGTGAACCAGGGGTGCCACTGTTCTGGCCAACGTGCAAGGGAGTGAGGCTGCCAGAACCAGATGGGTGGCGCTGGAAGTGACGTTCCGTCTGGTCCGCAACCGGAAGTGCGTGACTTCCGGTCAGGAACTTCCTGTGTGTGGAACGCACGCCGAGAGCGGCGCCACACGAGTTCACTGTACACGCTTATATATTATATTCGCTTGTGAGTATCCATTTGACCTTTTTTATGGCAATAAATTGGTTTAAACTTACTTCACCATGTATGGCCATCTTTTCATTTAATGGTGGAAGCGGAAGCGGACCCATTTAACCTTGAAGGCTGCATAGGAGAAGTTTTGGTTTCAAAAGATCCCGGGCCAGTGTGCAATAATTTCCAAGGTCTTTTTATATCGGCAATCTGGTGAGTGGGGAACCGTGAGGGGCACCTTATCACTTTGCAAGCACTTTGATTACTTGGCACCTTATTTGGATCACACTAAGGACTTTTCTTCTCAAGCACTGAATATTTACTTGGACTTATTTACAATCACTTATGTGGATTTATGCACTTTATAATTTATTGCATATATGATCATTTCAGCACTTAGCACTTTATGTTTATGATAATTTGATATATAGCTAAATAGTATTGGAGCTAGCGCTGCATAAATTAGTTTACATCATATTCCCTAAGATTTTCTTAGCGTTTGCAGCAGCTGCACACATTTACACTTTTATACACATTTTTTCACAGAATAACCACACGTTGTGTAGCGCGGGCATAATTTTGTTTTTTCAAATTACTTTTCATGTATGACTGGAGTGTTGCTTTAAAGAGGAACTAAACCCATAGATTTAACAGTTAAAAAAAAAAAAAAAGTTACATTCCCGACGCGCCAAGAATGTAATTGTCACATTACTAGTGCTTTCAACCAAACTATCAATTGCTGGTTTCATAGCGGATCACATGTGCAGCACCATGGCGGTTGAAGAACATACAGAGGCCAAGATGGCAACTTCCTTGGCGGAAAATGATAGGAGGGTTTAGATCTGCTTTAAAAGGACTGGTTATTCAATATAGGAAATCTACCATTCTTACAATCACCAGTTGTACAATTTATAACTTTGCATGTAGAAAAGCAGAATCACGACAACACACAGTAGACCAAAACCAAGGAAAAACACATTGGGCTTCACTATTCCTATTCCACGGCAGGAATATCGGAGGCTGAAAAGCATTATAGAAACCGTAATCCCAAAAAAACAAACAGATTGTCAGTGCGAAGATCACTGTGTGAAACGTTATACCAACAATATTCTCATGGGAACTGCAAGAGCTGGCAAGTTTATTTTATGCTTGTACCCATAACAAGAGAAGCTTTCACAGCAATTTTACACCAATCCTGATACATCATCCATAAAATCACCACGTAGAAAAGAAAAAAAAAAAATGAAAATAAACCCCCAATATGTCGTGGCCAGTTTGCAGAGCCATAATGTCAGTACTCCTGATCACCTCTTGCATCGCCAATGCCACCCCAAGAGTTATCTACAATGATCTACGGTACCCAATGTAACCAATGTATGCCCCCTACCGTACCCAATGTAACCAATGTATGCCCCCTACCGTACCCAATGTAACCAATGTATGCCCCCTACCGTACCCAATATAACCAATGTGTGCCCCCTTCCCACCTCCAATGTGATCATGCTTGGCTTGGCCACTGGCTGCTAAGACACAGAGCACGGCCTGCCTTGTGGGAAAACAAAGAGGTCAGATGTTCCCCCCTTATCTGAACGTATTTAATATTAGAGAAATCCATAGATTTAACCATTAAAAAAATAAAAAATAAAAGTTACATTCCACGAGCTGGGAATGTAACGGCCACATTGGTTGTGCTCTCAGCTTACTTTAAAGCCATCCAATGACTGGTGTCATAACTGATCACATGGGCAGCACCATGGTAGTTGAAAATCAAATGGGGGCGAAGATGGCAGCTTCCTTGCCTGAAAACGATAGGAGGGTATATTTCCGCTTTAAGAATTTAAATTTGGCAACAGCGGGGTGGCTGGCAAGGCACTGGAGAATCTTATTCCAAGTCGTTATTTTTTAACTGACAGATTTGCTCATTAAAATTTTCTCATTAAAATGAGTTCAAATACTCATTACCAATGTAAACAGTTTACTGTGGTGCCGGTTACCCAAGGAGTCATTGGAAGGATGAGAACGCCACAAAGCTGGAGTCAGGTCCAGTAACAAATTTATTGTTCAAAAAAGGCAATGCATTCCAGGGGCTTAAAATTCCCTCTTCATCCGGGCTCGTTTGCTGGCAGTGGGTTCAAACTTACTGGACAACTTTAAAACGACACGACACTGATATTATGAGATCCAGGTTGGCAGCTAATCTGGATTCAAAGCTAGTCTGAATAGGGTACCATTAAAACAGCAGCTTCACTAACCTTATCCCTCACTACTCCTCTCTGAGATCAATACCCCAAAGACACTTTCCCTCGGTGTTCCGTCACAGGGCCATCTTACCGAATGGGCACGCTGGGCAGTTGCCCGGGGGGCCCCACCTGCCCAGTGACCCAGCCCAAGCACCAGCCCAGCATTAGTCCTGATTCTCGTGTGCATCCCACCGCTGAACTTAGTAGGTGGCAAGTGCCTCTCGGGCCACTTGGGCCTTAGAGGGGGAACCCACAACTGCAGGAATGGCTGTTTGCCTCCATGGGAACAGGCACACACAGGACAGTTGAGTCTGACTCCCATCCGTGTGTGTGTTCACCGGACCCAGCCGCTGAACTTGGAAGCGGCCCTTAAGCCTTAAACCTTATCAATAATTTGCATTTTTATTCTCGTGGGTGATTGTGTAGGCGGGGCCCCAGTGCACTGCATTGCCCGGGGCCCTTTAATGCTCTTAGGATGGCACTGCTCCGTCAGACATAAGCACTGTAATGTTATTGCCTACAATGCTGGATGGACCAGCAGTCCTGCACTGTAAGCGAGGACGCAGAGGGACCCCCCCACAACCCGGAGCATTGTAGGGAAGAGCAGAGGCTCTGGCTAAGTAATAGGGTAAACGAAAAGTTCAAGTTTTCAAAGACACATCCAGCTCTTAAAAAAAAAAAAACAAATGGAATTATTAAAAATGCTTTTGAGTGTGTAAACCCATATACTGTATATTTCCATTGCAAAAGAACACTCACCCCTTTCCTCCGCTTCCTCGTCATCATCCTCATCATCACCAGACGATGGCATGTCTGCAAAAAAAATAAAAGAATAACCTTTTATAAAGCGGCAGACGTCATCCAGAGGCTTTCACAAATGATTTTCATATCTCTACCATAAAAGCAATACTCTACAAATCATGCCCATTAAAGAGCAAAAGCACTTCTTGCCAGGATTTAGCGCATTTGGACTGAAAGTAGAACTCCAATCAAAATAATTGAATTATGAAAGAACAAATATAGCTTTTGCTGCAATAAAAGAAAAAAAAAAAAAAAACCTCCAATCTAAAAGAGGTCTTCTGCCACTTGAGGTTTCTAGTTTTTCAGGCCGAATGATGTACGGTATCATTCAACTCACTTCATTTTAAAGCCCAGGCTGTCATGGAGCGGTCAGCTCTCTGCCCCGTTTTCTGACAGCTCAGCAAGCTTTATAAATGTATCACTTTGAACGGCTGTAAAGAGAAGAGAAGGCTGCAGATAGACAAATACAACTTATCTAGTTGGATTTGTTTCATCTATGGGTATCACCTGAGGGCAGTCCGTTCACAGGGAATAGGTGAGAGTTTACAAGGGCTTGTTCACACTAGTGGTAGAGGGGTGGTAAAATTAGTGGTTGAGCCACATGTTACTGCCCCTCAACTGCTCCCCCTTTAGGGCCAGAGGTGTACACATGCCACTGCAACAATGCTTTGCAGCCGCAGAAGGAACTATACCCTGTTGCCTGTGGTGGGCATTTAAGTGAATAGGACCTTTCTGCAAGTGCCCTGAAAACCTGTGCAGTCCAGGGTTAGAGGGGTTAAAGCAGGCAGTTAGGAGGTAATACATCGCCTGTCAAATGCTCTATGAGGAGTGATCTAAATGCAGATCGCTCTTCAGAGACCAAAGCAAGCGTGAACGAGCCCATATTTCAACTTTTACATTTTTTATTACTACTACATAACTATTAAAATGTCCCCCCCCCCCCCACCCATATTTACTTGAACCAGTTTTCCGTAAATGGCGTGCTGGACGCTAATGCTTTTTTCTAGACTGAGCATTTACAGGCTAGGATTAAAGCTTGCATCTGCAATGTTTGCTGTACAGAATTAGCAACTCATTTACCGATTTTAAACTTGCTGCTTAACATGTTCCTGATACTATCGCAATCAAAGAGGGCGAGCGTCTGGTGTTCAGTGGTACCTGAAGGAAGATGCCATTCAGAATTCTTTTGTGAATCGAACGAGAAAAAAAAAAAAAAAAAGCAGCCATGCTTTAAAAGAGTATTTAACATATCAAAGGCTGAAGAAGAGCAGAGCCATGCTGAAAAAGAGGAACGCACAGAGCTCTCGGCTGGCACAATACTACAGCCGACATTAAAATATTCTGATATCTTTATAAAAGTAATTGTGCGGAATCATCTCCAATGCCTCTTAGTAATTTCATCGAGTTTCCTGCGGCAGGAGATGTGAAGGAAACACTCGGAAACACTTTTATCCCTATACATAATGTATGCCTGCACTACAGAGCTCTAGAGGGGGCGAACATCAACGCAGGGAAACACAGCTTGCTTGGAAATGAGAAAATGGACTTTTGGTGGAAAGAAATCTGGGTAAAAAGTTATTTTTCTCCATGAATACGTGTCATTTATCTCAGCAGCGATGGCATATTTGTAGTGAAACCATTAATCAGAAATTATTCATTTAGAAGCGGGGAAGGGAGGTCTCACAGTGTGCAATAAGTCACGGAAAGGTTGGAAAACTCATATGTCAGTTAGCAGCAGGAAATGGTTACCATTCACAAAAAGATAAGCCAGTTTAAAAGAGCAAAATTAAATATTGAAACAGTCTGCAAGAATCATTTGAGAGATCTTATTAATTACCTAATAATCCCTACCTATCTGGGAGCCCTCCATGTAGTAATGTGTAAAAGGTCCAACAATGCTTTTCTGTGCGCAAAAGTACACAAAGACCTTTTTCACATATGGCGCCACCTGCTGGATACATGTTTGGGGAAGATTGTATAAACCACTTTACCACCGGAGGATTTTGCTGTCTTACGTCTGGGCCACTTTTTGCGATTCGGCACTGTGCGAATTTAACTGACAATTGCGCGGTCGTGCAAAGCCGTAACCAAACAAAATTTACGTCTTTTTTTTTCCACAAACAGAGCTTTCTTTTGGTGGTATTTGATCACCTGTGCGATTTTTACTTTTTGCGCTATAAACAAAAAAAGAGCGGAGAGAGAGAGAGAGCAAGAGAGAGAGAGCAAGAGAGAGAGAGCAAGAGAGAGCGCAAGAGAGAGAGCGCAAGAGAGAGAGAGCGAGCGAGAGAGCGAGCGAAAGAGCGAGAGAAAGAGCGAGAGAGAGAGCGAGAGAGAAAAGGGAGGAGAGAGAGAAAAGGGAGGAGAGAGAGGATCAACCAGGTTTTTGCTCATAGTGAGTATGAACAGCATGCAATACACCATTTATTGATGGTTTTATATGATGTGGGTTTAGTGACACTTTCATTAAATCAGACATACAGTCTAAAGCTAGGCATACACGAAGTTCTATCAATCCTCCCATTTACGCTAAACAGTGTGGGTGGAAGAATCTTTCCTGCCACCTATTGTGTTCAAACAGCCGTCAGCCAAGGCTGTCAGAATACCTGAACAGTAAGCGTATCCTGCACTAACCGAGCACAGAGACCTGTCTAAGCTCTATCTGTGCCACCTGTGCCAGTTTCGATTTCAGAGAAAAAAATAGAAACTATGGCAGTTTTCCAAATAGAAAACCACCACAGATTCCTGCCAGGTGCAACCTTGCTGTACGGGAAGTGAACTTTCAGCAGACCAATCAAACCCTCCTCTGCCCATGCAGAGATTACACTACACAAGCAGAGCATGCAGGGTTCAGCTCTCCTCCTCCATCTGCTCTAGGCTGAGGGGGGGACAGCTGTGAGATTGGAGCATGCAGCTCCAGCTCACCATTCCCTGTGCTGTGTTTGTCTAAGCCACAGAACTTTTTGCTCCCAATTAAACAAAGGGGCTTGCACTCCTTTTGGCATTTAGGAGCAGCATCTGCTCCATTTTTTACATTGAGCCCCCGCTTCCCACTTTATGCTGTGCAAATTGGGGCGAATTTAAAGCGGTACACGGTGCGAATTCCCATTGCAATTTGTTTTTCATCGCAATGTGAATTCTGCTTAGCATGTGCAGTTTCAATGCAAATTTAGTGCAAATTTGTAAGGAGAGCGGTCACATCTGCAATTTTATTTTCTATAAAATCAAGGTGTAAAAAAAAAAAAAAAAAAAAGAAAAAGTTGCAGTGATGTGAACACTGTACTGCAATTTAAATCCGGTCCTACAGAAGTCTATGGAGCTGAAATTTCGCACTGAACCGCAGTAAACTCATACATTAGCCATTTTTGAACCGGATCAAATTCGCACCACATATATGTGAACAGCCTTCATTAGAAATGGAAATTTCCAAGCTCAACTTACCGACCAGCCTGCGACCAACCGAAATGACCTGTCCAACAGTATTTTAAAAACGGGTTCTAGGGTGCCTTGCCAGGGCTCTGTGGCTTGCGCATGTATTTGCAAATGTGTGCAACTAAAGCCTCGTACACACGCACCGATTGTTGGCCATGAATTTTCGGCCAACGTCCGATCGGCCGATTGTCGGCTTGTTAGTATGATGCTTCCAACAACTGACTGCGACTTTTCGACCGAACAAAATCTGGTGTGCATGCTATAAAATTTTTGTTGGCCGTCAGCAGAACGGCCGATTGTTCGTCAGTCAGTACAGATTTCGGCAGACAAAAATCAGATGAGCAAGACTGGGCATGCTCAGAGATGAAAAAACACACGGAAAGTAAACCAGAACATGACATCAGTTCTGAAGTTGGTTTTTGTTGGCCGATTAAATTTGTGTGCAGTCTAGGCACATTTCAACCAACACAACAACACTGGACAAAAGACGGCCGATCGGTCGGCCAACAATCGGTGCGTGTGTACGAGGCTCTAACCTCTGTTTTTAACGCATACTGTTGGACAGGTCAATTTGGATGGTCGCAGGCTGGTTGGTAAGTATAGCTTGGAAATGTCTTTTTTTTGTTCATATGTGCTGCCTTTCCAATGCTCCTTGCTGCATTGACCAGGTGAGGGCAGTACCCACTTTCTTGTACTATGAATAATGGCACTTTTCCACTGTAGTTACTGGCTTGTACCGGCTCGGCTCTACTCGGCCCTGCTTGGCCCGGTTTGCTTTTCCACTGCTGGTACCGCATGGTATAGTGTCGGAACGGTTCGGTACGGTACGGTATAGGTTTGCTTTTCCACTAAAGTAGTACTAAAGTTAAGTGGGTGGGATAACAACGGGGTGGGTGGGATTCTCTGACCAATCAGTGGCTAGTAGTGACTGCATGCAAAGGATTGTGGGATATGGTACCAGTTTGGTACCTGTTGGAACCACAATCGAGTAGGTACTGTTTTTTCAGAGCCGTACCGTACCGTACCGTTCGGTTCCATGCAGTGGAAAAGCAAACCTATACCGTACCATACCGAACCGTTCCGACCCTATACCATGCGGTACCAGCAGTGGAAAAGCACAAAAGCGTGCCGAACCGGTACGGTTCCATGCAGTGGAAAAGCGCCATTAGATTGTCTAGGCAATGCACTGACACCTTTGCTGCCATAGTGCTATAGGCTGGGTGTTCAGTGTGTCCCTGTTCTTTTAAGAAGGGGTGGGCTCCCTTCAGGTTTATCTGCCCTACACCTGCCCATTTAAATGCATGAGCTTCCATTGTTGGGAGACTCACAGAAATTAGAGTTTAGGTCCACAGAAATTGGGGTGCCTTGCCAGGGCTCTGTGGCTTATGCATGCATTTGCAAATGTGTGCAACTAACCCCTGTTTTTAATGCATACTGTTGGACAGGTCCATTCGGTTGGTCACAGGCTGGTCGGTAAGTTGAGCTTGGTTTTTTCTCACATACAAATTTTCCTAAAGTTCAGCTTTAAATTTTGTAAAAGCACTGCAAAAATTTGGTGAATGGAGTCAGCAATCTAGAGGCGGAGAGGAACTGATCCAATACTTCTTAAGTTAAACTAAGTAAATAAACTCCTTTTTAAAGAGTTGATTTTGGGTGTTTTTGAAGGAAATTCCTGGCAAAAAGTTCTCAAAATTAAAAGAAAATAAAATACAAAAAAAAAAAAAAAGAGTGACCAAGAGCAAGATCAACAAACACTCAGGTCCAGCCTTTGTGCTTCAGCGTGGTATCAGGGTAAGGGGCAGAGAGAATAAGAGATTTGATCCTTTAAAAACGTCCAGATTATTACTCTTCCCACTATCAAAACATTTTATCACTTTACCACCTCTCCGAATCCACAGCTGTTTTCTATTCCAAGTCCTACCAGCTGCACGATTCCAGCCCCACAACTTGCCCCCTTGATCTTTAAAGCATTTTAATGCAATTTTATAGACACAAACACATTTTAGGAGCTCAGAAGAAGTCCTCGGGACCCTTCTCCTGTTACTATTTTACTAGAGTAAGTAGGTGGCGGACTTGGCGAGGGGGGGAAACCACTCCAAAGTCCAAATGCCTCTCTGACTATTTAAATTGATGTGACCTCCAAATGTCTCCTGGAATTTCAAATAAGACGTGATTAAGATCAGATGTATAAGAAGGTGGCAGAGAAGGGGGGCAGCCCGATTCCTTTGTTTCAGCTTCCTTTAATTTGGGCTACAGACAGAGACTTGCAGTGAGGTCAGGCTTACATCTCACCAGGTTTCCATGTGACTTACGCTAGGGAAAGGCGTTCAGCTGGTGAAGAGTTTGTGAGCATTCGTTGTGCAAATAACAAAGATTGGGTTGATTCCCCAGTTAACCCAGCTGGATTTAATAATTAATTGCACGCTCTGCTAATTGCCATCTAATTATGTGATGATAATTAACTCCTCATGGCATACTGGTGTCCGCACTGCGTTAAGGATAAGGAATGCTGTGAACAACTTAAATTTATGTTTCAGCACTTAACAGGTCAACTCACGTAGGAATTGGTAATTACAAGGTAGATATAAATGGGTGAGTATGCATATGCGTATATAGCCACGTGCTGTGGTTGATGTATTAAAGCTAAAACCAGCCAATCAATTTTGAAGCAGAGCTCTGAGCATATACACAGTTTAAAAAAAAAAAAAAGGAAGGGATTTTGCATTAAAGAGGTTGTAAACCCTTTTTTTTTTTTTTTTCTCTCTTTTTCACCCTGAAAGACAAACACATAATGAGCTAGTATGCATCGCATACTAGCTCATTATGAAATACCTTAGAACGAGCCCACGCCGTGCCGCCCACTTAGCTGTATGACGGGCGACATGTCCAGTCGCCCGTCTTCCGGGATTGCGGCATCCGGCCATCCGATTGGCCGGAGCCGCGGTGACGTCACTCCCGACGGTCACGGCACGGAGTTCTGAAGGAACGGTACCAGCGGCCGTTCCTTCAGAGCGCATGTGCCAGTGACGTCACTGGATGCATCCAAGTTAAATATCTCCTAAACGGTGCATGTTTAGGAGATATTTACAGTACCTATAGGTAAGCCTTATCATAGGCTTACCTATAGGTACAAGTGTCAGAGGAGGGTTTACTTCCTCTTTAAGTTCTGATCAAGCTCTATTGTATTTTGCTCAGTAATCAGAATACATCAGGCTTTCGGGCACTGGGAGCTGTTTAGAAGTAGGTGTTTAGTCAGCTTAGATGGACATAACAGGGAGGAACTAAAAAGGGAGGAACATAAAAGCCCATCAGGAGATGATGAACTTTTATGCTGGTACAAAGCTACAACATGTAACAGCAGAATCCCAATGTTATTCACAGGATCCATGTCTAGGAAGAGTGTGGGGTTAGATGCAGCATTGTGTGGCAGGCAGGAAACACACAGAACCCAATTTCAGACAATAACCGTGTGTTGTAGAACAGTTTGGCAAAAGAGTCCCAGCGGCTAGCACACCCAACCAGAGCTACTTACAACTGAGAGGTGAACCCACAAGATGCAGAATGGAAGATGTCAAAAGTGTGTGCCACAGAGGAGCAGAATGTGGCCTAGTCAGTCCACACCCAAAATGGAAGGCCTTCTAAAAAGGTAGACATAGTCCCTGCACTGTCTCTTCTTCTCTGGAACCTGTCCCTATCTCTAGTACAGTCCACGACAGACTGGGTTCTTTTACCTAAGATAGCCACTTGCAAAAAGAGTGCCAAGCTGGGGAGCAGGAGTCTTAAAATTGACTCTGCCTGACCCAAGATGGTCGCCAGAGTCACATGGGGCATCAGCATCTAATCGGATGGCTGCCTCCCAATGACTGAGGAAATCAGAGGAATCAAGTTCAAGTACCCCCTGCAATGCAGAACACAGACTGCACCTGCCTACTAGAGTGTCAAGATACTTGTATAGTGTATTGGCAAGACAAGCAATACCAGCATCTGCAAAATTGGGGACATGGACGAGAGAGAGAGAGAAGAAAAAGAGAGAAGAAAAAGAGAGAAGAAAAAAAGAGAGAAGAAAAAGAGAGAGAGAGAGAGAGAAGAGAGAAGAAAGAGAGAGAGAAGAGAGAAGAAAGAGAGAGAGAAGAAAGAGAGAGAGAAGAGAGAAGAAAGAGAGAGAGAAGAAAGTGAGAGAGAGAAGAAAGTGAGAGAGAGAAGAAAGAGAGAGAGAAGAAAGAGAGAGAGGAGAGAAGAAAGAGAGAGAGAGAGGAGAGAAGAAAGAGAGAGAGAGAAGAGAGAAGAAAGAGAGAGAGAGAAGAGAGAAGAAAGAGAGAGAGAGAAGAGAGAAGAAAGAGAGAGAGAAGAGAGAAGAAAGAGAGAGAGAAGAGAGAAGAAAGAGAGAGAGAAGAGAGAAGAAAGAGAGAGAGAAGAGAGAAGAAAGAGAGAGAGAAGAGAGAAGAAAGAGAGAGAGAAGAGAGAAGAAAGAGAGAGAGAAGAGAGAAGAAAGAGAGAGAGAAGAGAGAAGAAAGAGAGAGAGAAGAGAGAAGAAAGAGAGAGAGAAGAGAGAAGAAAGAGAGAGAGAAGAGAGAAGAAAGAGAGAGAGAAGAAAGAGAGAGAAGAGAGAAGAAAGAGAGAGAAGAGAGAAGAAAGAGAGAGAAGAGAGAAGAAAGAGGAGAGAAGAAAGAGAGGAGAGAAGAAAGAGAGGAGAGAAGAAAGAGAGGAGAGAAGAAAGAGAGGAGAGAAGAAAGAGAGGAGAGAAGAAAGAGAGGAGAGAAGAAAGAGAGGAGAGAAGAAAGAGAGGAGAGAAGAAAGAGAGGAGAGAAGAAAGAGAGGAGAGAAGAAAGAGAGGAGAGAAGAAAGAGAGGAGAGAAGAAAGAGAGGAGAGAAGAAAGAGAGAGAGAAGAAAGAGAGAGAGAAGAAAGAGAGAGAGAGAAGAAAGAGAGAGAGAGAAGAAAGAGAGAGAGAGAAGAAAGAGAGAGAGAGAAGAAAGAGAGAGAGAGAAGAAAGAGAGAGAGAGAAGAAAGAGAGAGAGAGAAGAAAGAGAGAGAGAAGAAAGAGAAAGAGAAAGTGAAAGAGAAAGAGAGAGAAGAAAGAGAGAGAGAGAGAGAGAGAGAGAGACAGAGAGAGAGAGAGAAAATAAAAAATTAGGAGCCAAGTGTCAGTTGAGTAGTAGATGCATTCAATTAGGTACAGTCACTGGGCATTCGGGCATCCACTTGTGCTGTGGCGGTCTGAATACATAAGCCAGTATTGGGAGGTTCCTCCATCCATTCTGTTCAGAGTGGAAGGGGGAATTGAGAAATCTGTATATAGCTAGAAGTAGGATAAAATCACATCAATATGAGTGATCTAAATGATCAGGCCGTACGTAACTCAAGAGGAGAACAACCCACTCCTACTCAAAACTATTATTGGCTGGCCAGAGTGTGGTCTTCAACTTCTCTGCCCATTCTATCATCAGTGACCAACAGGCAAGAACTTCTAACCTTAGAATGACTACTGGGAAAAAAGAAAACATCGCTCTGTTCCCAACATCAGATTTTACCAACCTGCTGAGAATAATCTATTCAATAAATAAAAGGCTATTTGCTTACCGGCTACTTTGATAGTAAAGTTCCGCAGAATCTCTCCAGAACGTAGCAATGTACAGCTATAAATCCCAGAGTCATCATAGGAAACATTGGTGATCTTCAGCAGGTTCTGTCTTGTGTGCGTTTGGTTGCTAGACTTCACTACAATCCCATCTTTCAACCATAAAATTGGCATAGGGGGGGTCTCCACAGTACATGACAGCTCGATGGTTTCTCCAACTCCGTACATGAGCTCATCAAGAGGGGTCAGCTCTCCTGTGAGGTAATCTGCAAAAACATTAAACATATATCAGAATATACAGCCAACTGGATGTACAGGCATAAACAAATGTCTACATGACAAGAGTTAAGGGACAGAGAAGAAAAAAAAAAATGTATCCCAACTGGTTAGAAGTAATACTGCTTCTATAGATCCCTTAAATTGTTGCACAATAATTTTTGCGCAAACCAATCAAAATACACTTATTGCAATTTTTTTTTACCAAAAATATGCAGCAGAATACAAATTGGCCTAAAAGAATGAAAAATGTTATTTTTTGGGGAATATATATATTTTTTTCCCAGAATTGTCACTCTTTTTTGTTTAGAGCGCAAAAAAAAAAAAAAAAAAAAAAAAAAAAATGCACAGGTGATCAAATACCACCAAACGAAAACTGGGAAGAAAAGGTCATCCATTTTATTTGGGTACAGTGTCGCACGACTGCGCAATTGTCTGTTAAAGTAACGCAGTGCAGAATTGAAAAAAATGGCCTGGTCATTTAAGGGGGGCAAATCCTTCCGTTCCAGAAGGGGTTAATATTTAATACTGGTAATATATTTAGGTAAAATGTGCAATGACATTACAGCCTATAGAGTTTACAGTTTTTTTGTATTTTAAAGTTGGACTTCTGTTTGTCAAAAATAAATTTTTATTTGTTTATGAAACTTGACTTATAAAGATGTTATATATCACAATGGCAAAAACTGTGTCTGTTTAATCCTTAATACCAGAAATATTAACATATTAGGAGAATATAATTTGTTTGGAAATCCTAGAGAAATGTTTAAATAATGCATTACAATTTACCTAAACCCATTCAGTTTGTAGTCGACTAAAATATGACAAAAACAATTCAGATGACTAAAATAAGGCTAAAACTGCATTTTAGTCAAAAGACAAACTAAAACTAAATCGAAAATTGCTGCCAAAATTAACACTGGAAGAGAGTTCAGATGAATTGTAATTAATTGTAAAGTCACTCTTTGCCATGAAATAAACTTAATCCCATAAACATTTCCACTGCATTTGTGAAGAAGGCTTCAGGGCACCCAAGAAAGTCCAGCAAGCACCAGGACCATCTCCTATAGTTAATTTCGCTGTTGGATTGGGGCACCACCATTGCAGAGTTTTCTCAGAAATGGCAACAGACAGGTGTGAGCATCTGCATGCACAGTGAGGAGAAGACTTTTGGAGGATGGCCGGGTGTCAAGATAGGCATCAAAGAAGCCATTTCTCTCTAGGAAAAACATCAGGGACAGACTGATTTTCTGCAAAAGGTACAGGGGTTAGACTGCTGAGGACTGGGGTAAAAGGCACTTTCTCTGATGAATCCTCTTTCTGATTGTTTGCGGCATCCGGAAAAAAACCTTGCTGGAAGAAGTAAAGGTGAGCGCTACCATCAGTCCTGTGTCATGCTAACAGTAAAGCATCCTTTCATGTTCCCAGACCTTAATCCCATTGGGAACCTGTAGCCAATCCTTGGTCCATGGTCAGGAAACTTCCTAGACCTTAATCCCATTGAGAACTTGTAGTCAATCCTTGGTCCATGGTCAGGAAACTTCCTAGACCATAATCCCATTGAGAACTTGTAGTCAATCCTTAAGTCCTGGTTCACACTGGAACAACGTCTTAGCCGCCTGACAAGTCGCGCTCCATTCAATGCAATGGAACCGTACTATTCGGAGCAACTCAAGTCGCTCCGACTTAGAAAAAGGTTCCTGCTCTACTTTGGGGGCGACTTGCATTGACTTCCATTAGAGAAGTCGTTTGCAAGCCTCGCTGAAGTCGCGCTGCACGGGCGGCTTCAGAGTTTGAAGCCGCCCCAGTGGGAACCCAGCCTAAGAGGCAGGTGAACAAACCCCCCCCCCCTCCTGACAAACTTCAAGCACTGATTATGCAAGGATGGGCTGCCATCAGTCAGGATGTGGCCCAGAAGTCAACTGCCAGCATGCCAGGGAGAATTGTGGAGGTCTTGAAAAAGAAGGGTCAGCACTGCATAAACATAATGTAATGGTCCAAAGAAAAAAAAGCCTTTGATGCTTATGAAATGCTTGTAATTATATTTCAGTATACCATAGTAACATCTGACAAAAAGATCTAAAACACTGAAGCAGCAGACTTTGTGAAAATTATTATTTGTGCCATTCTCAAAACTTTTGGCCCGGGCTGTAGTCTAAGAAGCATTCATACTACGGATCGACCGATTATCGGCAAAGCCAATATGCACTTTCCCCGACATATCAGAATCGGCCCCAGAGGTTACTGATATTGCCGATATTTCGGGAAAGTGCTGTACCAGAGTGATGCCTGCAGCTAGAGGCACTGATTGGGTCTCATGCAAAAACCCGGAAGTGATTTTATGACATCACTTCCGGGTACTGGTGCCAGATTCCAAAAAATTACAGTGTTTTGAATGCTTTTAAAGAGGAAGTAAAGTCCCCCAAAAAAACCGAGAAAAAAAAAGCCCTGTAAAGAGAAAGGCATAATGAGCTAGTATGCATCGCATACTAGCTCATTATGTAGTACTTACCTTAAAACGAAGCCCCGCCGTGCCGCCACCTCAGCGACAGGACGGCGACATGTCCGGCCGTCCTGCTTCTGGGTTCGCGTCCTCCGGCCATCTGATTGGCCGGAGGCGCGATTACATCACTCCCGCGACTGCGCGCGGGAGCCGCCGTTCACGGCACTGAGCTCTGAAGGAACGGCATGGGTGGCCGTTCCTTCAGAGCGCCTGCGCCGATGACGTCATCGGCAGTATGCACTCTAAATATCTCCTAAACGGTGCAAGTTTGGGAGATATTTATAGCACCTATAGGTAAGCCTTAATATAGGCTTACCTATAGGTAAAAGTTTGTGAGGTGGGTTTACAACCTCTTAAGTGCAGAGGAGGGCTTTGGGGTCTTTAATGGTGCTTTTCCACTGCATAGAACCGTACCGGCTTGGCACGCTTTTGTGCTTTTCCACTGCGGTACCGCATGGTATAGGGTCGGAACGGTTCGGTACGGTACGGTATAGGTTTGCTTTTCCACTGCATGGAACCGAACGGTACGGTACGGCTCTGAAAAAACAGTACCTACTCGATTGTGGTTCCAACAGGTACCATATCCCACAATCCTTTGCATGCAGTCACTACTAGCCACTGATTGGTCAGAGAATCACACCCACCCCGTTGTTATCCCACCCACTTAACTTTAGTACTACTTTAGTGGAAAAGCAAACCTATACCGTACCGTACCGAACCGGACCGTTCCGACACTATACCATGCGGTACCGCAGTGGAAAAGCAAACCAGGCCAAGCAGGGCCGAGTAGAGCCGAGCCGGTACTAGCCGGTACTTGCAGTGGAAAAGTGCCATTAGACCCCCAGATCCCTCCACAAGAGTACCTGTCAAGAAAAAAAACAAATGTACAAAAATATCGGCGCATATCGGCCAATACCAGTATCTGCAACGAAATACCGATATCAGTCGATCACTAATTCATACCTCCAGTGATCTCATGGATGGTTATAATTTCTGTATGTAGAAATAGTGAACAGGGAGAGCTTTTCTACTCTAGTACGGCTCTCAAATGACAGCAAGAGAAAGGAAAACAAAGCAAGAGGTTACATTTGCAAACTTGCGTGGTTTGCAAGGATGTTACTAAACAAAGCTAGGGAGTTCAGAAAAAAAAAAAAAAAAAACGGGGGGGGGGGGGGGTCCGTTCTTTAACACCCCTAGTGATTAATATTTTGGGTCTTCATTGCCTGTCCCTGCCACATCTCCACTATGAAAGAATTCCACTCAGAAATTCCACAGAGGTCTCATCGTACGTTCCCGGGACTCAGAAAGGACTCAGGCGCAGCACCACATGCCTCTCAGCTTAAAACTCAAATTTGGCAAGCAAGCCGCTTCAAAGCCTCAGTCAAAACACATGCTTCATTTTAATTAAGTTTCTTAGTTTGAAAGGAGGGGGGGGGTTCTTTTCAAGTTATTGTAATGCAAACTACTAAAACACTTCAATTTACATATTTAATTAAATATTTTACAGCACGCATTAGGAAAAAAAAAGAAAACACTTTACGTCACGACCCGACCCGAGTCGAGAGAGAGTCCTAAAAAGCGGAGGAAATATTGAACCAATTTTTGGGTTATTTACACAAGGCCCCGTATGGTTATTTTAGCTGAATTTCTGACCTTGCTATTAAAATGAACGAGAGAGCAATTTTGAAAACTCAAAATAAACAGCAAAGCTGCAAAATGCGAGCGAGATTTATACTCCGGCTTCTGCTTCCTGTCAAAGGCTTCTGTCAGGACACGATATTTAGACAATTCCAACGCTGCAAACCTGCCCAGAAGGCCTTGTCAGCATAACACCCCTTAGGATCAGCCTTGTCAGGATAATTATACGGGTGATAAACAGTTTTTCACTGCTAAATGCCCAATTTTCTTTTCATCCTGACAGGACAAAAACGAAGAGAAAGAGCCAAGACTTCTCCGAACATCTAGAAAGAATTCTGCACCTCGTCCTAAGCCCGCGGCCCGTATCTACAGGTACAGGTATGAGCAACTTCATCACAAGCTGTGTGTCATACTTTGCTACAATTACTCCATAGAGCTGACATTCTGCTAGAATCGGCAGTGCACCATTGGAAACGCATAATGGGTATTAGTGGAAGAACAATCGCATTTAGAGCTGAAGTTTAATCTGCTTAGAATTTTGCTAAGATCCTTCCTCATGTCAACATGCCAATACATTTTTAAATAAAACCCTTCATTTTCCTGACATACCTTAATTTGGACCCAGGGATGACATCATTGGGTCTCTGTGCTTCTCAATGCAATGCACACAGATCATGGCTGGTGGGGAGGGCAAAAGTACAGAGCTACCCTAGGTAGCCCTCAGCTCCAGTGCAAGCAGTGGGCTGACACTTGGGAGGAGTTATGCAAATATTAACATGCCTTTATTAGTGGATGTCAGTCTGGAGGGGTGGGCATTTCTAGGTAGGCCGTAATTGCTGGCAGACCCACCCTATGTAACACCGACATTTAACATTCATTCCCTGTGATTTTAAAAACTGAAATACAATTGATGAAAGAGACAGGAAAGGGCTAGATCAGTGGTCTCCAAACTGCAGCCATTTAGACACTATTCCTGACACCAATGATGGGGCATTATATCTACCACTGACACCATCGATGGGGCACTATTCCTCCTGCTAAAACCAATGATGGAGCATTATACCTACCACTGACACCATTGATGGGGTATTATTCCTCCTGCTAAAACCAATGATGGTGCATTATACCTACCACTGACACCATCGATGGGGCACTATTCCTCTTTTTGAAACCAATGATGGAGCATTATACCTACCACTGACACCATCGATGGGGCACTATTCCTCCTGCTAAAACCAATGATGGAGCATTATACCTACCACTGACAGCATCGATGGGGCACTATTCCTCCTGCTAAAACCAATGATGGAGCATTATACCTACCACTGACACCATTGATGGGGTATTATTCCTCCTGCTAAAACCAATGATGGGGCATTATACCTACCACTGACACCATCGATGGGGCACTATTCCTCTTTTTAAAACCAATGATGGAGCATTATACCTACCACTGACACCATTGATGGGGCACTATTCCTCCTGCTAAAACCAATGATGGGACATTATACCTACCAGTGACACCATCAATGGGGCACTATTCCTCCTGCTAAAACCAATGATGGGACATTATACCTACCACTGACACCATCGATGGGGCACTATTCCTCCTGCTAAAACCAATGATGGAGCATTATACCTACCACTGACACCATTGATGGGGTACTATTCCTCCTGCTAAAACCAATGATGGGGTATTATACCTACCACTGACACCATCAATGGGGCACTATTCCTCCTGCTAAAACCAAAATAAGTCCTTGTCCCTTTTGTGGTTTGGCTTGTGCAAAAAAAAAAAAAAGTTTGTGTTCACAGATGCATGGGGGTGCAATCATCAATTAATGGCACCGCCAAATGTCTGCTAAGGGGAGTCTGGTTGTGTGCGTGTCTGGAAAGAGTGCAATTATGTGCGTGTTTCTGACACGCACAAGGTATGAACCTAGCCTAAATCAGGCTAATCTCATTTTCTGCTAAAACTTTTAAGCGCCATTCAAACACTTGCTGGCAAGCAATATAAACCAAAAAGCAAACCTGAAAAACAAAAAACCTTTTCACTGACCACAAAGCCAATCATCTCTCTAGATGAAGATTTTGAAGTCTGATAGAATGCTGGGAAAAAAAAAAAAAAAATCTAATAAAATGACAATAAACGTGATAGTGACCCTGTAGGCATGGTACTGGTAGGAAGTTCCTTCTTGGATTGGAAGTAGGTAGGCAGATATATTCATAAGTAAATTATGTGTATTTAGTTAATGGCCCCTGCTGCCTTTCTATCCCCCCGGGGTACTGAGAGGGTCAAATGCTGGCAGGTGGAAGAACAGCTGGACTAAGCAGCAGGCCCTGGGCAGCAGATCAGTCATGTTGTGACAACTTTGTTCAAATCGAACTGGACCCCACCAGCTAGAGCCCAGCAGAGAAGAGGAGGGAGGAATCGCTGCCTCCAGCATCAAAGACAGCTTCATTACCCAAAGATTAAGCTGGGCCATGTGCAGGCATTGTGGGGAAAATATGGAGGACAGCACAATTCTGCTAAAAAATGAACAAGTGCTATGTTATATTAGAAGCAATTACTTACTATAAAAGCGGAGCTCCAGGTTTGGTTTTTACGGCTGGTCCACCTTGGACCAACATACTGTATGTATACAAACTCCATCCCTGTGGAACCAGTGTGGAAGTAGAAAATCTTTATCTCACAAATAATTTATTGTGAACCCATAAATGTCCCAAGTAGCATACCCAATGTTTCAGGACCATGCCTGTTTATCAAGGTATAAAAAGGAAACCTGTGTGCTCCTGAAATGTTGGTGCCATCCATGTATCACCAAAGCACCCTCTAACCAATGAGGTTGAATACAAATTGGTGTTGGACTGGTCTACATTCTGCATAGAGATTCTAACCCTTAGGGTCCATTCACAACAGCAGCACATGTTATGCTCCCTCCAATGCGTGTTGTCTAGGGGTGGTGCAATGCGTTGTTACAATGCATCACAGTTTGATTTTTGAAAACTTTATTGAAATGTCTCAAAATAACATTTCATTCATTTGGATTCTCTGTAAAAAGTTGAGACGCGGATCACGTTGCATAAAAATGCATCATGTTGTACACCAACAATTGCCTTGTCTATGAACTTGGCAATGCTGTTCAACACAAGGTGTAAATGGGCCTGATTACAGTTATAATTCCAAAAACATGTACATAGCGTGTCCAAGCTACAGCCCGCGGGCAAAATCCAGCCCACTGTAAGTTTTTTCTCCAACCCCCAGCTAGGCTCAGTGGCCTCTCACACAAGTTTTCCAGTCAGCCTACAATCTCCGTTTCTCTCCAACATCCACACCCCCCAATCTCCATCACAGCTATTATTGTACCATTGGACCCGCGGCATCCTAACAACCAATCACATGCTTGCCCCGGCATTCACTGGAGGATGTCACTTCCACCATCCAGACCTAATATAAGGGGGGACCTGATCGGAACACTGATATAGGGCGGGAATCTAATGTAAGAGGCGACTCCAATGTAAGAGTGGACTTTGATGTAGGGGGAACTCTGAGCCCCCGTTCACACTGGGGCGACCTGGTCGCCTCACAGGTCGCCTGCCATACAGAAGCTATGGACCCGTTCTAATAGGAGCGACACAAGTCGCTCCGACTTAGAAAAAGGGTCCGGAGCTTCTTTGGGGCGACCCAGAGCGACCTGCATAGACTTCAATGTTATGAAGTCCGTGCCGGCAGCTCAGAGGTCGCGGGGCGAGCAGCGCGCCACGACCTGTGAGGTCGCCCGGCAAAGTCGGGTCGCTGCAATGTGAACGGGGCCTGATAGGCATGTGTTTATTTGAAATGTATTTGCTTTGTTTTAATGAAGTTCTCTCTCTGTTGCTCAAAAGAACTTATTCATTCATTTAAATTTTATTAATTATAAATCAGAATTTTTAATTGCTTGTGAATATTTATATAATATACACTGCAGTCCTTATAAAGTTTGGGCTCTTGTACAACATTACCAGTACTATTAAAGTTAAAACTACATACACATTCATACACATATATATTTGATATTTTTCTTGATGAATGGCAGCATTTTGAATAACTAAGTTATCTAAACCCAAAAAAAAGTCTTGACTATACATTTAAATCACTTAATAACCATCATATATTATCATATCCTAACATCATATTAAATATATATTCACTAATATATCAGGTTAGCTCCAGCATGGTAACGTAATTTCAAAAGTAATTAGTTATCTAAACCCAAAAACAAAAATGTAATATACTGCAGCTTACTAGTCCGTAGATATATCAAATACCAGCCAGCACAAGAAAAGCGTACGGAACGCTATCAGCTCACAAGATTTACAGCAAAGGATATATATATATATATATATATTTATTTATTTATTTTTTTAACTTCTCAGATGCAACAAAATGCTTCCAATGGTATTAACTGACCAAACAAAATCATTTTTAGGTTTTACATACACTTTAATGCTTTGGTTTTGCTGTGCTGGAGTCCTGTGTACAGGACACCATCTGCATCCAGTTTCTATATACTCTCCCTGCGATTTTGTTGGTCTTTTTTGGTCTCTCCGGAAATGCAAAACGAAATGTTATTTTAATTAGTTTGCATGCAAATTGTCCTAATGATTGAAAGCTCTGCTGGGGATAGGGGCACAGACTGATGGGAATGGTCAATGGATTTGGTTTTAAAGCTACATATTTTTGAGCAGAATTTAAGAAAAATAATAAAAAAAATAAAATAAAAGCTACTGATATAAAATACAAATATTACTGCATATATTATTGCTAATATTACTAAAACATACCGTTCTCTACAACATCTGGGAGAGCTCAGCCATAGCGTTCCATATACGCAATATTTGCCTTAGCAAACGTTTTAATGGGTTCTACATGGCTGACCCCTAATGCTTTCTCTTGCCAATTAGCACATGGGTCTTCCCTGGGTCATCAGCATCCTGGTATAGAGCCAAACTCAGCATGCGTAAAGGCGGGAAGAGGCTCAAGTGGTTTGTTGATAAAACAAGACATGGCTTGGTGAGCAAGGCCTTTTTTTTCTCTTCTTTGCTTAAAGCAAGAAGATAAGGAGCACTTGTGGCATGGTCTGCACAAAGGAGGCGTGACCACAAGATTGGCTGAGCTTACAAAGGATGCTTAGCAAGGGCTGCACAAACAGACAGCTGTATTCAAGGACACCAATTCATGGACGCATGCTCCTGGAAGTCCGCGCAGAGAGGCCTAACCTAGCAAATGAAACACGTGTACATTTACTAATGACAGTCAAAGGACCAAGCTGTCACACAACTAAAGGCAAACTATTATGTATTCAGTGAGAAATTATTCCTCATTAGTTTTAAAAAGTTTTCATAAAAAGGTTTTCTTTTTTTTTTTTTTTTTTACAAGTGTGCCCTCTAATGCCCTGGTGCCAAACATTCTGCCCAAGTGCCACCTGCAGCCCTTGGTACATGGTATGTGACCATTGGGTATCAGCAGTGTTTTCCCTGCTTAGGAACTTACCTGTGCACTAGATTTACCTTTGTTAGTTTAATGGTTTTATTGTATTCACTTTTTTATGCATCGCCACCCCCCGATGTTTTATAACAGATCTTACAGGAGTATTAGTAGACATAGTGCCAATCATTTTTGATGTAGGACCACCACTTTGTAATGCTGTAGTGGACGTCTGGACATGATCCCTAGCATGTTCACAGCCGCTGCCCGCCTACTGCAGCTGCTTCCCAGCCTCTGCCCGCCTACTGCAGCTGCTCCCCAGCCTCTGCCCGCCTACTGCAGCTGCTCCCCAGCCTCTGTCCGCCTACTGCAGCTCATCCCCAGCCTCTGCCCGCCTACTGCAGCTCCTCCCCAGCCTCTGCAGCTCATCCCCAGCCTCTGCCCGCCTACTGTAACTCATCCCCAGCCTCTGCCCGCCTACTGCAGCTCCTCCCCAGCCTCTGCCCGCCTACTGCAGCTCATCCCCAGCCTCTGCCCGCCTACTGTAAATCATCCCCAGCCTCTGCCCGCCTACTGCAGCTCCTCCCCAGCCTCTGCCCGCCTACTGCAACTGCTCCCCAGCCTCTGCCGGCCTACTGCAGCTCCTCCCAAGCCTCTGCCCGCCTACTGCAGCTCCTCCCAAGCCTCTGCCCGCCTACTGCAGCTCCTCCCAAGCCTCTGCCCGCCTACTGCAGCTCCTCCCAAGCCTCTGCCCGCCTACTGCAGCTCCTCCCCAGCCTCTGCCCGCCTACTGCAGCTCATCCCCAGCCTCATGGGTTAGAGAGGGTTAGAGAGGCTGGATTCACCCCTTTTTTTTGGATAGTGTAGGACCCACTGATAATGGGATACTTTGACGCAGTGGTGGGCTTGAGCACGATATGGCCATATGGTGGGACTAAATCCCCATTTTTATTTATGGATTGTCTCCATATTTGATAGTCATTTCTTTTGCATGTGTGCGCTATTCTTTTTTAACATACATGTTGCTTGGTCCATAGCTGCACTGGCTTTAGATATACATGTTCAGGGTTTGCTCCCCCAATTTTTTGCTTGTTTATTACATCCCCAGCCTCTGCCCGCCTACAGCAGCTCATCCCCAGCCTCTGCCCGCCTACTGCAGCTCATCCCCAGCCTCTGCAGCTCATCCCCAGCCTCTGCCCGCCTACTGCAGCTCATCCCCAGCCTCTGCCCGCCTACTGCAGCTCATCCCCAGCCTCTGCCCGCCTACTGCAGCTCATCCCCAGCCTCTGCCCGCCTACAGCAGCTCATCCCCAGCCTCTGCCCGCCTACAGCAGCTCATCCCCAGCCTCTGCCCGCCTACTGCAGCTCATCCCCAGCCTCTGCCCGCCTACTGCAGCTCATCGCCAGCCTCTGCCCGCCTACTGCAGCTCATCGCCAGCCTCTGCCCGCCTACTGCAGCTCATCGCCAGCCTCTGCCCGCCTACTGCAGCTCATCGCCAGCCTCTGCCCGCCTACTGCAGCTCATCCCCAGCCTCTGCCCGCCTACTGCAGCTCATCCCCAGCCTCTGCCCGCCTACTGCAGCTCAGCCTCTGCCCGCCTACAGCAGCTCAGCCTCTGCCCGCCTACAGCAGCTCAGCCTCTGCCCGCCTACAGCAGCTCAGCCTCTGCCCGCCTACTGCAGCTCAGCCTCTGCCCGCCTACTGCAGCTCATCCCCAGCCTCTGCCCGCCTACTGCAGCTCATCCCCAGCCTCTGCCCGCCTACTGCAGCTCATCCCCAGCCTCCGCCCGCCTACTGCAGCTCATCCCCAGCTTGAGCCAAATGCAAGGATGCAGAAGTAGTACAAAAACATCTACAGGTCCTAACTTAACTGTGTGTTCAGAGCCATATTCCTGCACCCACACGCCTGTCAAATTAGGACCTGTGGCTGTGTTCATACACTTGCTGCTTCCCCATAGCGCAACATAGGCTGCCTGCACACAGCTCCAGTCATAATAATAATAATAAAAAAAAAAAAACACTGATTCACACTGTACAGGCTACATGTGCATGAGCTCCGATACCCCTTACACACGCACACAAACACAGCTTTATTTCTTAATTCAATAGTTTTTCCTTTTAGATTAAGCAGAAAGTGTGTGTCAGTTACTTAGGGTTTTTGTCTGCTAATATTCATAGTTTTATAAATAATTTTAATTTTGGGGGGGGGGGGGGGGGGGCTGTACGGGTGCTATGATTTCTAACAGCAGCCCTGATGGCAAATAAGATGATTTAGTTATGAAATCTAGACGCAGCGCGCAGTTTGATCTCATAAGTAAGCTCCATCCGGAAGCCTCTTCTCACAGGGACAGGAATAGGGAAAGTAAAAGACTTTCCCCCAGTGAAGTCTCTAGGCCTCGGGGTTAATATATTTACTGGCCATATTGAATATCCGTAAAATGCTACCAGTTCTATTCAGTATTATGCACATTAGCTCAGATGTGTTCTTCAAATAAACATGGCTTTTTTTTTTTTTTTTTTTTAGGGGGCAGGAGAGGAAATGAAGATAAATGTACATGTCTTTCTTCAAAGAAAGGGGGACCGGACAAAACAACAGCACGTCCTCACATTGAAGGCAATAAAAAGGAGCTCTTTAAACCCTTCAGACCCAGACAGGAAGAAAAATAAAATTTTACATTTGGATTCATTTTTCTCCTAGTGTTTTGCTGCAAGACCCCCTTTCCTAACAGACTAATTGCACCTCATTTACTGCTACTAATGGGAAAAGCCATATTAAAAAAGGGGGGCAAAGCTGCCATTTTTGAAAGGGCTAAAAATTAATAATAAATAAAATATTAAGAGCCGGTTCACACTGGGGCGACTTGTCAGGCGACCTGGTCGCCTGACAAGTCGCCTGCCATAGATTAGCACAGGACCCGTTCTAATAGGAGCGACACAAGTCGCTCCGGCTTAGAAAAAAGGTCCTGAGCTACTTGGGGCGATCTGGAGCGACCTGCATTGACTTGAATGATATGAAGTCTGTGCCTGCCGCTCCGAGGTCGCGGTGCGAGCTGCGCACCGCGACTTCACAGGTCGCCCGGCAAAGTCGAGTCGCACCTATGTGAACCGGCTCGAAGTTGGCTCATCCTTTGCAGCTATTACAGCTTCAACTCTTTTGGGAAGGCCGTCCACAAGGTTTAGGAGGGTGTTTATGGGAATGCTTGACCATTCTTCCAGAAGCGCATTTGTGAGGTCAGGCACCGATGTTGGACGAGTCCTGGCTCACAATTCTTCCCAAAGGTGTTCTATCGGGTTGAGTTTAGGACTCTGAGCAGGCCAGTCAAGTTCTTGCACTCCAAACTCGCTCATCCATGTCTTTATGGACCTTGATTTGTGTACTGGTCCAAATCATTTGGTGGGAGGTGGGATTATGGTGTGGGGTTGTTTTTAGGGGTTTGACTTGGCCCCTTTGTTCCTTAAGGCATCAGCATACCAAGACATTTTGGACAATTTCATGCTCCCAACTTTGTGGGAACAGTTTGGGGTTGGCCCCTTCCTAGTCCAACATGACTGCACACCAGTGCACAAAGCAAGGTCCGTGAAGACATGGATGAGCGAGTTTGGAGTGGAGAAACTTGACTGGCCTGTGCAGAGTTCTGAACTAACATTTGCACTTGCGTTTCTGGAAGAATGGTCAAACATTCCCATAGACACTCCTAAACCTTGTGGACAGCCTTCCCAGAAGAGTTGAAGCGGTTTTAAAAATATATTTCTCACTCTCATCACCAGTCCTATCATCAGTCCTATTAGGTACCATTTCAATAGCTTGGTTTTACTTTACATACATATAGCTAGGAGCAGTACGATTGAGAGAAAATATCATAAGGATTTTATGAAATTATTTTATGAAAAGAAAAAAAAAAAAAAAAAAACAACAGCAAATCACAAATACACAAGCTACTGTATTTTCTGGCGTATAAGACTACTTTTGAACCTCAAAAAAATCCCCCAAAAATGGGGGGGGGGGGGTCGTCTTATACCCCGAGTATAATATCTCCAAGGTTCCCTAAGTATAAGTATTTCCGGTAGATGTAATCTCTCAAGACGCTGGCTGTGTGGGAATCCTGTACCGGTATACCGTATGTACCGTAGCTTTGGCTACATACAATGTACCGCGCTGAGAGCGATGTATTCTATTATTGAATGCAAAGTCTGCTCGGATTGGCGGAGTAACATCAGCCCGCCTCTCTGACTCTGCCAATCCGAGCAGGCTTTGCATTCAATAATAGAATACATCGCTCACTGTGATTGGCTCAGCGCGGTATACTGTATGTAGCCGAAGCTACGGTACATACGGTATACCGGTACAGGATTCCCGCACAGCCAGTGTCTTGAGATTACATCTACTGGTAATACTTAGGGTACCTTGGAGATATTATGAGAGATTACATGTATTACAGTACTAGGGTACCTTGGAGATCTATGAGAAATCTGATGTTTTTCAATGGTGTTGCCTTGCTTCGGAAGGGGGGTAGTCTTATATGGCGAATATAGCCCAAAACATATGTTTTAACTTGAATATTAGGGGGTCGTCTTATACGCCGGAAAATACAGTAGTTACATTTTTGTAAAAAATTTAATTTAGGTACAATATTTTCCCATTAGGTCAGCTGACATCAAATCGATTTCAGGTTCAATTTGCAGAGAAATCCACAATATATATATATTCAGGGATCCATCATCATTTGGTTCCTACCCCCCCCCCCCCCACCCCCCGAAGGAGTATGTAGACCCTAATAAAGTACCCCTAATCTATGGGGTAAAGATCCACTATATAAAGTGATATGAAATGTGAGTTATCCAGCTGCTAAAGAGGAAGCATGAACGTCATGTGCGGTTGACTGATTTTATTTCACTGATATATGCTGGCAATAGTTGGGCAGCGGAGAGGTAGATAAAAAAACAGATGTTCCTATGAAGAGCTCAGTAAATCTGTCTCCAGTCACAGGCCCTCAGCAGACATGAAAACCCAATCCTGATTTGTATCTCTGTGAGAGTTTCCAAAGATTACATGCTGATCACACAGGCATACTATCACTCCCTCATGCTGTCTATTCAAGAGATTTACTACTGTCAATTAGTTTTCTGTTACACTAATACATTTCAATAAATCCAGGAAAAAAAGCAATTACTGATGTTTAAAGTGAAACGCCATCCATGTTTTGGTTACAGTATTAGAACCCTCCTGTTTATTTCAGGCTCCATTTGGGAAACGTCCCCTCACTTTTTGTGGTGTCCACTGGGACATGGGGATGAGGGAAACCACCCGTACTGGGGGTACTTTTTTTTCCAAACATAGTGGCAGCCTTAGCCCTGGTTCAAAGTGGTGCGGCTTTGAAATTACACTACTTGGAGCAAGATTTCAAAGCCGCACTGCTGATTTTATTGCGGCAAGTTACAATTAAAATCGGTAAAAAGAAGTGCAGGAACCCTTTTTTTTATAATCACTGCAATATTGTTGCTGGCAATGGGGTGAGACCTGTCATGCACTATGGAACTGTCAAATCACACAAGTCGCACAGATTTGAACAGGGGCTTATAGATATAGCATATGAAAGAATATTTATCCAGTGTCTGTCAAGTAATTATCACCACCTCCTCTCTGTCTGAACCCTGAGACGTGCAGAAAACTTCTCAGATCTCCTCCATACCATTTGGACTGGAAGTGAAGGATGAGTTTGTGGTTTAATCCCAGTTGCATAATATGGACCCACAGAAAGTTCAGGGTATGTCTATTATGCTCATTCTCTCCATCTACGTCTCTTCCTTGATCTATCAAAGTCCCTCATTCTCTCCTAGCTCCATCCAAGCTTCCCCCTCTCCCTACCTCAATCTCCTCTCTCCCTCCCTGCCCCCTCCCTCGTCTCTCCCTCCCTCCCTCTCTTCCGCGTCTCTCTCTCCCTCCCTCTCTCTCCCTCCCTCCCTTCCTAGTCTCTCTCCCTCCCTCTCTTCCGCGTCTCTCTCTCCCTCCCTCCCTTCCTCGTCTCTCCCTCCCTCTCTTCCGCGTGTCTCTCTCCCTCCCTCCCTTCCTCGTCTCTCCCTCCCTCTCTTCCGCGTCTCTCTCTCCCTCCCTCGTCTCTCCCTCCCTCCCTCCCTTCCTCGTCTCTCCCTCCCTCCCTCCCTTCCTCGTCTCTCCCTCCCTCCCTCCCTTCCTCGTCTCTCCCTCCCTCCCTCCCTTCCTCGTCTCTCTCCCTCCCTCTCTTCCGCGTCTTTCTCCCTCCCTCTCTTCCGCGTCTCTCTCCCTCCCTCCCTGGTCTCTCCCTCCCTCCCTGGTCTCTCCCTCCCTCCCTTCCGCGTCTCTCTCCCTTCCTTCCTACCGCGTCTCTCTCCCTCCCTCCCTGGTCTCTCCCTCCCTCCCTGGTCTCTCCCTCCCTCCCTTCCGCGTCTCTCTCCCTCCCTCCCTTCCGCGTCTCTCTCCCTCCCTCTCTTCCGCGTCTCTCTCCCTGCCTCCCTGGTCTCTCCCTCCCTCGTCTCTCCCTCCCTCCCTTCCGCGTCTCTCTCCCTCCCTCTCTTCCGCGTCTCTCTCCCTCTCTTCCGCGTCTCTCTCCCTCCCTCCCTGGTCTCTCCCTCCCTCCCTTCCGCGTCTCTCTCCCTTCCTTCCTTCCGCGTCTCTCCCTCCCTCCCTCTCTTCCTCGTCTCTCCCTCCCTCCCTCGTCTCTCCCTCCCTCCCTCGTCTCTCCCTCCCTCCCTCGTCTCTCCCTCCCTCCCTCGTCTCTCCCTCCCTCCCTCGTCTCTCTCTCCCTCCCTCTCCCTCCCTCCCTCGTCTCTCCCTCCCTCGTCTCTCCCTCCCTCCCTCGTCTCTCCCTCCCTCGTCTCTCTCTCTCCCTCCCTCTCTCTCTCTCTCCCTCCCTCTCTCTCTCTCCCTCCCTCCCTCTTCTCTCTCTCCCTCCCTCCCTCTTCTCTCTCTCCCTCTTCTCTCTCTCCCTCCCCCTTCTCTCTCTCCCTCCCCCTTCTCTCTCTCCCTCCCTCTTCTCTCTCTCCCTCCCTCTTCTCTCTCTCCCTCCCTCTTCTCTCTCTCCCTCCCTCTTCTCTCTCTCCCTCCCTCTTCTCTCTCTCCCTCCCTCTTCTCTCTCTCCCTCCCTCTTCTCTCTCTCCCTCCCTCTTCTCTCTCTCCCTCCCTCTTCTCTCTCTCCCTCCCTCTTCTCTCTCTCCCTCCCTCTTCTCTCTCTCCCTCCCTCTTCTCTCTCTCCCTCCCTCTTCTCTCTCTCCCTCCCTCTTCTCTCTCTCCCTCCCTCTTTCCTCTCTTACGCTCTCTCCCTCCCTCTTTCTCTCTCTCCACATACCTCTCTCATTCTATCCACATTGAAGAAAGGTTTTCATTTGGGAAGAAGTTGAAAGTAGGTTCAACAATTCTTGCACATGGCCATTTGTTGGCTAAGTTAGCCACTGATTGTTGGATGTAGCTGGCTTTTCAGAAGCATGAGCAATAATTGTAATTATCCATGGCAACCAGATTTCAGCAATTTAATTACCGGTCTCAAAGAAGCAAACAGCCTTATATTCTTAGCCCATATCTTCATTCAGAGTTCTGTAGAGTAAGACCCTGGACCTGATCTGAATTTCCCCTCTTCTAATACACTCTAACTAATCTGTACTGGATGCAGGCAGCTGGCCGCAAATACCCCCAAACAATGGACCTAATCCCACATATCCTGGAAAAGCCTCGACATCTAAATAAAGCAGAAATAAAAAGAACAGCTCTGTCACCGACAGCAATGGAGAAACTTTCGCTATGGGCTGGACAAAGCTCCGCACATCATACAATGAGCTAAACGTCGCTGGACAGCTAATTAAAAGCGGAAGTGCAGGCTCTTCACAGTTAATGTTGTGGAAGGAGTTTTGAGCCTATTCAAAGACGGCCCCCGGCTGGGCCCATATTCAGGGAGAATTAATTGTCATTCCAACTACCTCCTGTCCTAGTTTCCAACTAAAAATTGTTCCTTGGCAGAAGCAAGAAACATCTATATACTGAGGACTAAGGTTAGACAAGGCTGCAGTCAATATTGTAAGAAACTTTAAAAAAAAAAAAAAAAAAACAAGAAGTGTTAGAAGCCAAAGAAATTCCTAACTATAACAAATTATTGGTTTTACCTACTTTATTCTACACCAGAGATTCATCATCTGAGGTACCCATTACTTGTACCAATAGTAAAATCTATAGAACGCTGTACTTATCACCACATCATCCCTCCCGGTTATTTCTTTCTTTAGTACCTTCTAATGCTGGTCATATACACCGATTCCTCCATCCATGCTAAGCAGCGCAGATGGACGAATGTTCTGCTGCAGCTATTGTATTCTGACAGTTGGCGCCACATGCTGTAAAAATACCTAAACAGTGCCTGCATGTGATTGGATGCAGGTGCCGTTCACCTGACAATTTTTCACAGGAAGGTGGATGATGGAGTGAACCATACAGTGAATTTACGTCAATTCATTAGGAACTGGTTGAAATTTTCTTTGTGTATGGTCAAGGTTTAGAGACTAAAGTCCTTATCTGCATATGTGTGAAAGAAAGAGAAAAAGAAAAAGAAAAAAAGAAAGAAAAAGAAAAAAAAAAGAAAAAAAGAAAGAAAAAGAAAAAAAAGAAAAAAGAAAAAGAAAGAAGAAGGAAAAGAAGAAAAAAGAAAAAGAAAAAAGAAAAAGAAAAAAGAAAAAGAAAGAAAAGGAAAAAAGAAGGAAAAAAGAAGGAAAGAAGAAGGAAAAAAGAAGGAAAAAAGAAGGAAAGAAGAAGGAAAAAAGAAGGAAAAAAGAAGGAAAAAAGAAGGAAAAAAGAAGGAAAAAAGACGGAAAAAAGACGGAAAAAAGAAGGAAAAAAGGAAAGAAGAAGGAAAGAAGAAGGAAAGAAGAAGGAAAGAAGAAGGAAAAAAGAAGGAAAAAAGAAGGAAAAAGAAGGAAAAAGAAGGAAAGAAGAAGGAAAAAAGAAGGAAAAAAGAAGGAAAGAAGAAGGAAAAAAGAAGGAAAGAAGAAGGAAAGAAGAAGGAAAGAAGAAGGAAAAAAGAAGGAAAAAAGAAGAAAGAAGAAGGAAAAAGGGGAACGAGAAGAAATAGAAGTAGAATAAAAGTAGAAAAAAAAAAAAAAAAAAAAAGAAGGCAAGAAAGAGACCATCATAGGAATAAATGGGACTTTTGGGATGAGTGCATCTGAAACTGAAGCGCTACACTGCAATATCCGAAGTCGAAATACAATTTTTTTTACAGTAATTGTCTGCTTATAAAGCCAATACTATTTGGGGGTTGTGCCTTCCATCAGGGCTTCAAGTTAAACTCTGGGGAAAACCAAAATGCTCCCTTGTAAAGCAGTTTTACCTTCTCAATCCTCCCCTACAGCAAGTGTCTCCAGATTGCAAGACAACCCCCTGCAACATTGAATGTGTGGATGGGGGAAATCAGGTCTTTTTTTTTTTTTTTTTTTTAATTCAACCCGCTGGTTAAAGGATAAGTTCACCTTTCGTAACATGTTACACCCATAGAGGGTATGTTACAAATATCCCAGCCCTCACTCCCCCTCTGACAGCTAGCAAGGATCTCCCCCCCCCCCCCAAACTAGCTCCGCCCACCTGGTCGCATCACTCATTCACAGTCCTCTTTGGCTGTCAGCTTGTAGTTTTCAATGAACTGGTGCACTGCTTTAGAGGCTCCAGAAACAAATAATAATAAATGCACTTTTTTGTTAAAAGGAGAACTTCTCCTAAAAAAAAAAAAAAATAATAATAATATTTATATATATATATATAAAAAATAAATAATAATAATAATAATAATAATAATAATAATAATAGAAAATCATCCATGGGCTGCTATAGCAGCATACTTCACATTTTTAAAGCAATGAATCTGATATTCAATAAACATTTAGGGCCCTTTCACACAGCCGCTCCGCTTGTCCGCAAATCATCCTATTTTTTTGCGGATGATTTGCGGACATAATGTAAGTGAATGGCACTGCAGATGTCAGTGGAATACCATCCGCTGACACCCGATTTTCTTCCTTTCAGTTCTGTTCCGTTTTTTGGAACAGAACAGAACCCCATTTTTTCCTCCGTTCAAAAAGTGGAAAGGAAGGAAAATCGGATGTCAGCGGTGTCATCCGCTGACATCCGCAATGCCCATAGACTTACATTATGTCCGTATATCATCCGCAAACAGATGGGATGATATGCGGGCATACGGAGCGGATGACACAAATGTCATCCGCTCCGTGAAAAAAAAAAAAAAAAAAGTCCCGCAGCGGACAAAAGCAGCGGAGCGGCCGTCTGAAAGGGCCCTTAAAGCAGTTGAAACTTCTCGGTGCTTTTTTTTTTGCCAATGACAGTGATTGATTCACCACTAGTGAATATTTGGTGAAGTCCACATTCTCTGCTTCTTAGATTTACTCCTTAGTTTTTTTCCCCCCCTCAAAACTGCTTAATTGTACATCTAATAGAGTGAAGGCGTAGAAGGGTTTTTATATATATATATATTATATATTATATATATATATATATATATATATATATATATATATATATATATATATATATATTATACATACACACACACACATACATACACACACATACATATACACATATATACACACACACATACATTTTTCCCACACCTATCCAGATTGTCTTATCAAGGGGAGAATTTTCAGCCTTGCATGTCAGGTACAATTCTAGTTATCTAACATCTAGACACATTTTCAGCGCTGAACATGCTTGATCACAATTCCTCTACAGTGGTAAAGGTGTAAATATTACTCCAATGAGATTGAAGCCATAGAAAGTGACAGCTGTGCAGATAATGAAAATTTGCTTCTATAAGAAGTGATGAGAGTGACAGAAGGGCTAGGTGAATTTCCTAGGGGGGGATTCCATAAATACTTCAAGATCAGTGAGAAACAGGACACCACATGGGTCAAACACAACATTTTTTCACAGATTGCGGCTGCAATTTGTCTTAATTAGGGCGAATTAAAGCCAAGTGAGATTCGATTAAACGACACCTAGATCTTTAACCCTGACATTAAAATCTAGAACTGAGATTTTACAGATGATATTTTTTTTGCACGTGGTCAGTAGTAGAACAAATGTTCACAATTTAAAATCCAGAATTTCTCTTACAACAGACCCCTGAATTTAAGCTTTTGTCACCCTAACACTTCATATGTGCCTGCTGTACCATGTACTTGTATGAGAAAGTATCCTGCTCTGGATATAGTCGGCAGGACTGATCAGTGTATTCTGATGGGGGGGGGGGGGGGGGGGAACAGTCTCTCCGCTGTCAGAATATAATAGCTCAGCGGGAATGTAGCCCCATCTTCAGGATGGTCATTGATGGTAATCTGGGTAACTTTTTTTAATTCGCATCGCATTCGGACACAACTCGCACCGGACCCTTTTTTGAGTCCGCACCAGAATCAGATCACATTATGCGACCCAATTCATGTCCGAACTGACAGTTCGCACTGCGATATGTGAACTGATCTGGGCGATGTTAACTTTGTATCGACACCCCCAGCGATTCGCATATGGCAGTTTGAACTGCCTGCGAATTGAATGCACACAGTGCGGAGAACAGCTGTCATTCTCCTGCTCAGCGGGGGATCCGCGGATCGATCCCCCGCTGAGATAAACGGAGTCCGTCCGACGGACATCCTGTGTGAAAGAGCCCTTAAAGTACTGAATTAGGTAATGAAAGGCAAAAAAACACTTGTGAATATACATATAAATACATAGTATTTTTTTTCCCACTTTTTTTTGTTTAAGAAGTGCTCACATATATTCTGTTCTCAGCTGCATTAGGAGCTTAGAGAGCTGGGGGGAGGAGAAACAGCAACACACTGGTCTTCCCAGTGAATGGCTATGCAGGGAGGGAGTGTTAGCACCAGTCTAATCACTGGAGGAGAGCAGGCGGAGTTCTCAGCACAGCCAGAAAACTGACTACAATGTGCTCTCCTGCTTGGTGCAGTCAGTTGTTTATAGGAAAGCTGAGGGTCTGGCGGATAGATACACCAGGTATTCACACAAATGGGAAGAAATACAAAGAGCAGAATACTTTTTCCCATCCAAGTACATAGCACAGCAGGCACAGATCATTAGTATAAAAAGTTGGGTTTACATGTTCTTTAAAGATGAACTTGAGGCAAAAAACAATGTATCAAATAGATATAAACCTACTTGGTGATAGCACTGTGCTGCTCATAGTCTGGGCAGACAGCAGAGCTACAGGAGGAGGCGGAGACAAGACCAGTCACCCTGCACAAGGGTAGAGAGCGGCAGTGACCGGTCTTTATTACAGGAAGCTGCCCACTGAGACACAATGTAGGTATTATTTCATGCTGGATTACTACACAGAGCAGAAGAAATACTCAAAGGACACCAAGGTTCAAGTAAGAATACAAATGCCTCTGCGTGTAGTCTGGATTTCAGCTAAAAAAACACACACACCACATCTAACACCGTCCAGCTGCATAACAAATGTTTTTGCAGATCTGTTGAAAATATGGATGGCAGCAAGCAGATTGCGTGCATCTTCTCCACCATACTATCACCTCCAGGGAAGCAGAGAGGGGTTAATCAATACCGAGGGGAGCAGATAGAAGGCAGCATCTGGAGCAGTGCTATCCCTGGTAGGATATGGGACAGTCTCTGAGAGCCATGGGTAATCCCAAGATTAAAGGCCAGTGAATGCAGAGACATCCAAGATTTCCTCTGATGTAAGGAGTTTCGGCATAAATGGGATTGTGTGCAGAGCACATTTCACATCTGAAAGGCTGTATTTCAAAGGATTAGCGGCACAGGAGAGTCTTACTGCTAATATAGATCAGATTGTTCACTTTTCTTATCTTCACTTCAATATCACAACACAAAGCACTGCAGTCATGGAGATCTATTGGGATCTCTGTCAAAGCCCCATGTGTTATACCTATTCTGGTGGGAGAGCCTCAGGGACTACAAGGACTCAGGGACTGTTTGAATACCTGGTACAAGGGGGGAGTGGGCAAGTTGTTGGATACATTTAGGGAGATAAAGCTATAAGAAGCTGGCCTTTAGATGGCAGTTAAAGCAAAACCTCACCCAAAAAAGGAGAAGTTTTGCTTACTGTATTTTCTGGCGTATAAGACTACTTTTGAACCTCAAAAAAATCCCCCAAAAATGGGGGGTCGTCTTATACGCCGAGTAGAATATCTCCAAGGTAACCCAAGTATAAGTATTACCGGTAGATGAAAATTAGGGGGGGGGGGGGGGTCGTCTTATACGCCGGAAAATACGGTAGCTATATTTCACCCCCCGCCATTTTTGCCATTTTTGAGGGGAGAAGGTACCTGGCTTTGACAGATACCCGCTCCCACTTCTGGTCAGATCCCCGCAGCGATCCGATTGGAAGTTCACCACCCTCACCTTCTTCCACTGCACCCTTCTGAGACACATCACAGGTACCAGAAGACTGCGGGGGGCATTCACAAGACCGAGGAAGCATTCACAAGAGTGCGGGGAGCATTCACAAGACTGGGGGAGCATTCACAAGACTGGGGGAGCATTCACAAGACTGCGGGGAGCATTCACAAGACTGCGGGGAGCATTCACAAGACTGCGGGGAGCATTCACAAGACTGCGGGGAGCATTCACAAGACTGCGGGGAGCATTCACAAGACTGCGGGGAGCATTCACAAGACTGCGGGGAGCATTCACAAGACTGCGGGGAGCATTCACAAGACTGGGGGATCATTCACAAGACTGCGGGGAGCATTCACAAGACTGCGGGGAGCATTCACAAGACTGGGGGAGCATTCACAAGACTGCGGGGGCATTCACAAGACTGCGGGGGCATTCACAAGACTGCGGGGGCATTCACAAGACACTGGGAGCATTCACAAAGCCCAGCTTATGCGAAGTGGGAAAATGGCTGGGAAGCTGCAAGGCTTCACCGCAGGTTTCCCTTAGTCAAGATGCCCAGGCCTGGGCCCAAAGTCGATTGAAGAATCGGCTCAGGTGAGGACAATGCTGGATCCTTGTACAGGTAAGTGTCCTTATATTAAAAAGTCATCAGCTACAGTATTTGTAGCTGTTGACTTTGAATTTTTTTTGGGGGGGGACTGGAGCTCCTCTTTAGGCACAGGTGCATCATTGAATAGTTTATTTATTACAGGTATCTTTATGGCAAAGACCATTAACTCCAGACTTTACATATACATATTATACATTCACATCAGTCATTGCCCTCAAGGAGCTTGCAATGTAGTAAGTTTTAGTTTATTTTGAACATTATTGAACGTAATTTAGCTTACATATCTGAAAAGGTGCGGGAAGAAGTACAACTTATTTAATCCCACCCCTTTTTCATAATTAATACTAATTTATTCACAGTCCCATAGCTATATCTAAGAAACCTAAGTCTCCGTTCACACTAATACGACTTGTGAGGTGACTTGGTCAGCCTGACAAGTCACGCACCGTTGCGGTCCATTGTGTAGTACAGGAACGGTTCTAATAGGAGTGACACAAGTCGCTCCGACTTAGAAAAAGGTTCCTGTACTACTTCTGGGCGACCTGGAGCGACTTGCATAGACATTAATTTTGTGAAGTCCGTGCAAGTCGTGCCGAAGTCGCGCTGCACGCGACTTCACAGGTCGCCCCCAAAGTCGTGCCGCTTCAGTGTGAATGCGGTCTAATTGATATTCATACATAGCTAATAATCTACCAGCAGGTCTTTGGGAGGAAACTGGAGTACCTGGAGGAAACCCACACAGGCACAAGAGAATGCAAACTCCAGGCAGGTAGAGCTGCGGTTGGAATTTGAACAGGTGACCCTAGTACTGATAGACAGAAGTACTCACCACTTAGCCACTGTGCTGCTTCATAGCTTTTCTTAAAAATTAAAATGTCAGATTGGATTGCCAATTGTGAAGAAGAAACTGCAAAATGTTTAGCAGATCACAAGGAGGGAGGCTGCAGCAGGGGCTGATCTGTGTCAGACATCTCTAAAAACAGCCAAAACTGCCCAGGCACAGCATTTACATGATTGTTTTACCTATTAGCCAGCAGCATCTCAGCCCCATGATGTCAATGCTGATCTTTGATGCCTGGACAAATATGGCTCTGCCTCTCTGAAGAGAATAGTAGATGAAGGCATTGCCAGGGACTGTTACATTACACTTCACTTGCATGCATCAAAAAAAAAAAAAAAAAAAAAACACGTATATCTGTTGCTATTTCTATATTCTTAGGTGCCCATATCATGTACTAGATTTTGAATGTCTAGCTAGTAGCTACATTCTTATACAGGTGATAGATGTTCTGCAATGATGACAGAACAACAGACCAATAAACGGAGGCATCTACAGGATAAAACCTAGACCCATAAATGACAAACATTCTCAGTTTCCTGAACTGAAAGGTAATCATGCATGACAAGCTGAACCGTTTAATTCAATAAAAATCAATTAACTTGGCAGGACTTCTCGGCAAGCAAAGTCTATAGGAGCGCGCTTGTGTTTTCACCAGTACAGTCAGAGGAGTGAAACCAAAGGCAGCCACGTGCTTGAGAAAAGAAAACTTTTCATGCAAAGGACACAAAGCAGATTCCAAACAGCCAATGTCTGTGATTTAGGAAAGGCATAAAAATATATCGTCCTATGTATCAAGGGGAAAAAAATGGAAATTTGCCACATTTTTAGTTCTACGGTATGTCGTCCTTTAAGAATTTAAAGCGGAACTTCATTTTTTAATATTCGCAGCAAACTTTTCCATCTATTCATGTCTCTATGCCCGGGCTTGGACAAATTTGCTGTGAATCTAGGAGCCAGCTAAAAAAGTTAGGATAGTTTAGATTTGAGGCGCTACTTTGAATAGGGATATTTGTTCATATACCATATTGAACTTATACCACAATCAATCAAGAAAAAACAATATATTATATATATATATATAAAATTATAATAAAAAAGTGTCCATATTTCTATTTCTTTCACACCACGTGCTTATATGTGTTCAATTTTCTTCTAAATCGTGCTCCTCCACCTTCATATAAGGGGGCCGCTCACCAGATGGATTTGGCCCACCAGGACCCTCACCGCTTTAATTCGATTTTTATCTCAACTTCAATCTCCTATCCACAGAACAAGTTGCACATCACAAAGAATCCTCGATCTCGACAATTTTGTGAGCTTTTCCTTTATACCAAATGAGTCTCCAGGTCACCCGTAAAGATCTCCAAAATAAAGCATACAGGATATGATCATGCAATACGTTTATTAAAACTTATTTTTACAATCAAAATAGTAATAACAGACTCACATTAAAATGTGCCTCCAAGCAGCCCCCACTGTAATTAGTTTGGTATGGAGTGATCAATGCCGTCTGCTCCGCGAAGCCGGAATTATCACCGCTATGGACCTCAATGCACTTCACCAGAAATGCGTCATCAGGAAGTCATGTAGCATCCATATTTTCCGTGTACCCCTTCCCTGATTTTCATTGGTCCTCTTCATTGTCAGTTTAACCAAGGTGTGTGTTGTTGACCTTCGGTTTTCATGGAGCTGTGCAAATTGTCATCTGTTGCCGATTTTATTTTGTGGGGTGATATCTCCCACCTAACAACCTCCGCCTCCAGTGGTTGCATGTAGCTACAACTTTAACAATACAAAAAACGTGCCCTATTTTAAAATATTAGTTACTTAAAACAAATTTTCTATACACTCAATTTTTCCAGATAGAAAAAAAAAACACTCTCTCTAGTGGCTATTTCCCACTTCAGACATCCCTCTAGTGGTCCATTTTGACCACTAGAGGGCCTCTTCCTCAGAGGGGCTCTGAGGAAGAGGCACGGCCTCGAAACGCGTCAGCCCTCTGCTTCCAGTAAAGACGTTGGACCTCTGCTATGAGGCGGCTTTATGGAATTGATGTGTCTGAATTTCACGAATGTTTGTGAGTAGCTGATTTTAACTTTTATCTAATAAACTCGCTGAGGATAATGCGCTAGGCTGGTGCGCCCTTTCTTTGTTTTTGTATTACAGTGTTTGGTCGACCGCCCTGGTCGTAAGGGGCAGCAAAGCCTAGCCATAATGGATGCCAAGTATTAGCACGAGTTCCCGGGATTGAGGCAGCCTGAGGACCAGGTTCTGAGCGCAGGAGGGGGGTGCTGTATAGCACATATCTTTTTTGGGGTCCATTTTGAGTATTGGACTGAATACATTGCCTTAATATTCCTATTTTAACAATTTCTATTTTTTAATTTTGATTATTAAATTATAGTTGTTTTAATCAAAATTAAAAAATAGTAAGTGTTAAAATAGGAATATTAAAAAGGTAATGTATTACATTTTTTAATAGCCATTTAGTTCAGGGCTCGACAAACCCCGGGTGCCAGGTCGCATTGGTGACTAGAATTAGCGACCTGGCGCCTGGGGTGCCCTGTCCCTTTTGCACCCCCCCCCCACCTCCTTCCCGAGTGCACGGGCTACCGCGCCGTCCGAAAATTGAGGCCCCGGCTTTTCGGCCTTCTATGAGATGAGAGAGGCTTCCAAGGGGGAACTGGCGCCCTCTTGAGGTGGCCGGGAGTTTCACAAGCAGTCACTAATGACTGTTTCCACTGCCTGTTCTCAATGCCTGTCCATCTCCTTTGCAAGAGTAGATGAGATGGAAGTTTTTGCAGGCTTCATCTCCCTGTCCACTTACCTTTGCTTAAAAAGGTAAGTGGACAGGGAGTGTGGTTATTATTTATTTTTTAAATTATTAAAAAATATATATATATATATATATATATATATATATATATATATATATATATATATATATATATATATATATATATATATATATATATATATAATAATAATAATAATAATAATCTTTTTTTTTCTTCAATTATTGAAAAATATATATATTTTTTTTATCATCTCCCTGCCATGCCACACAGCCACACAGCTGAAGGCCCCTTTCACACCAGCTGTCTGATCAGGTCCGCCTGTCAGTTTCTAAGGCAGACATGATCGGACCCTTGAGTCTCCTCTATGGAGTGGTAATCTGCCGCCATCTGATCCTGTCCGCCAAAAACAGAAGGATGGTGGTTCTATTTTCTATCCATCCCGAGGATCGGATCAGATGGTCTGTTTCCATCCGATTGCCCTATAGAGGAGCGCGATGTTCTAGTCGTATTTATGTGTAAATTTAGTGTCAGTTTTTGGTTTTTTTTTTAAATTAAGCTTGGCTGTTAGTTTAAAAAAAAAAAAAAAAAAACTGGCTCCTAACTTTTTTAGCTGGCTCTTAGATTTCAGGCAAATTTGTCAAGCCCTGATTTAGTTTTAACTCATATTCCTCTAATTGCAATACTCAAAATTGACCACTAGAGGGATGTCTGAAGTGGGAAATAGCCACACAATTTTTTTATCTGGAAAAATTGAGTGTATAGCAATTTTGTTTTAAGTAACTAATATTTTAAAATAGGGCATGTTTTTTGCATTGTTTAATAAAGTTGTAGCTACATGCTACCACTGGAGGCGGAGGTTGTTAGGTGATATCACCCTAAAAAAATAAATCAGCAACAGATGACAATTTGCATAATTCCATGAAAACTGAAGGTCAACACACCCCTTGGTTAAAATAGATTGACAATAAAGGAGGACCAATGAAAAGCAGGGAAGGGGTATAAAGCTCACTGAAAATATGGCCACTGCATGACTTCCTGATGACACCTTTCTGGTGAAATGCGTTGAGGTCTGTAGCGGTGATACAGTCCAAGTACAGGTCCATAAATATTGGGACATCAACACAATTCTAATCTTTTTGGCTCTATACCCCACCACAATGGATTTGAAATAAAACAAACATGATGTACTTTAACTGCAGACTTTCAGCTTTAATTTGAGGGTATTTACATCCAAATCAGGTGAAAGGTGTAGGAATTACAACAGTTTGTATATGTGCCTCCCACTTTTTAAAAAGGGACCAAAAGTAATGGGACAATTGGCTGCTCAGCGCTGTTCCATGGCCAGGTGTGTGTTATTCCCTCATTATCCCATTTACAAGGAGCAGATAAAAGGTCCAGAGTTCATTTCAAGTGTGCCATTTGCATTTGGAATCTGTTGCTGTCAACTCTCAATATGAGATCCAAAGAGCTGTCACTATCACTACAGCCAGCCAGGGAGGGGGGGGGGGGGGGTTGGTTCACATGGGGAAACCGAATCTAGACCACTGCTGCAGCATAGCTCAGGTCCGTGGATGCAATTTCCAGTCGCCATGGCAATCTGGCGCCTGGGGTTTGTTGAGACCTGCTCTATGCTTTATTTTGTTGTGAAATAACGAAGAAGAAAACTCTACCTAGCATTTCTAGCTGCAGCCATCTTGAGTAAGGCCAGATAAATCATGTTGCATTTACTGCCTGGAATTCATCTGCCTTTAGCGCAGACATCATTTTGACCTAGGCAAGAAAATGGGAAGCAACTGAAGAAATGTTTAAAAAAAACAAACACTCACACACACACACGTAAATAGAATATACCTTCCTATTTATTTACGAATGCTCCCTCGATTGCCACAGAGGATATAATTCCACTTTGCATGTATAACCCAGTTATTGATTTGAAAAGTATCAGTAATATCACTGTGCTGTACAGAAAACTACAGGAGGGGGCGGAGACAAGACCAGTCACCCGACACAAGGAAAGAGCAGCAGTGATTGGTCTTTATTACAGGAAGTTTCCGCACAGAGGCAAAATTTCACACTGGATTACTGCACAGATCCGGAAGAAGTACACAAATCATACCAACATTCAAGAAAACACATTTCAAGTGTTCAACTTTAAGGTTCCATGTACACGGGACGCTGGAAATGGCCGTTTAGGAGCAGTTGGGCGTTTTTTTCAGAAGCCCCTGAACCCATCTACATTTTATCTTATCTGTCCATGTACACCAGGTCGTTTACAGTCGTTTGCAGGCAGTTGCGTTCAGGGACTTTTTTTTAGAACGCAATTATTTGCGTTCGAACGTGTGTTTCCCGGCGTTTCAAACGCACAAACGCCTCCGAACGCGTCAAACGCGATGACCCACGTTTAGCGTTCGCGTTTTTCCATTTTAAAGGGGAATAATTTTTTTGACCTCCTAGGAACGGTTCTAAAACGCAAACGCCCGCAAACGCCCGCTAAACGCGGGTACAAACGCGACCGAACGGACTTTTCAAACGTCCTAAAAATTCCAGCATTCAAAAGGGACTTTTAACAACGTCCCGTGTACATGGAGCCTAAAAAGAATCTTCACCGTATACTCCTTGCCGATTCCACTTTGTCAATGCTGAAAAGGTTGTCACGGTCCGTCTTTAAAAACACACACAAATTTTTAGAAAAGAAAAAAAAAAAGTTTCTCCCAAGTTTCGGCATGGTTTACTGCTAGAGCAAGATGTATCATCTCTGTTTTGACAGCACTGCACATTTTTCTACTTTGAGAAAAGTTTTATTTTTAGGAATGTCAAGTGAATGTCGTCAAAAGTCAATTGCCTTCCAATTATCTGGGCCAGAGATGGGGGGGGGTGTCAGATCAATTAAGTTATTATACTGGCATTAAGCGGAACCTCATGCCTGTACAGAATATTCATTTCGCTCTTTCATGGTAACGCTCTACACATGACCGATGGAATAAAAGACAAAGATAAGCGTTTTTCTGTAAACTCATTAGCATTAATGGGGAAAAACAAAAAATACAAACACACATGGGGTAACAAATACAATTAAATTGCAAATGTCCATAGAAGAAAAAAAAAAAAAAAAAAGAAGGAAGAAGATTTGCTACTCTCTAGTGACGGGGAACTGATAAAAGTCATGTATACACTTTCACATGGTGTCAAAGCAAACCTGAGCAAAACACCCGATGATGAAAGATGCGTGAATGGAGGTTGCTTTTCAGGCTGGCTTAACACCAATTTACTAAAAATCCCCATAGAACAACACACATTTTCTCCAACTCCTGCTGTATCAGTGAAAATCCAAGCCCTGGGCGGCCCTGCTAGCACCATTCAGTTTAAAAAATAAATAAAATAAAAAAATAGGAAAAAAAAAAAAAAAAAAATCGGAGCAGGGTGGAAGATTATTGGTTGAAAATGTGGCTGCATCCTATTAGCACCTCTATATTCAAGCAATTAGGATGATGGAGGAGTACCTGGGGTCGGAATACCACATTCGTTGGAAAGAATTCAATCCTTTGAGAGGACTGAATATACAATTTAAGCCAACACGTTTCAGAGGAATTGCCTCCCCCTTCTTCAGGGCTATTAGTAGGTATGTATATACATAGGTGGGCAGGGTCCGCAGAGGTACCAATGTTGGCATTGTATTCGGGTGCCCCAGCGGAGGAATATAATAGCGACAGTGAAGATTCCTCCATCTACGCTACTAGCATGGATTTAGGGAAATAGTTTTCCCTCATTTAACCAGTAACCCCCACAGCTGCCATAATACAATGACACCAACAGTAAGTAGTCACTCTTTGGCTAATAATTTTCCACTCAGCTGGCTTTTGCCAAACCAGGCGGTGCTTACAGATCCACCCAAGGATCAAATTTGAGCTTATTTGGCAGGGATCGGCCAAAGCATCTCTGGGGGGCCTTTAGGAAATATGAGCCAAGCCATGTATGGCGGCCTTTAGGCAAGCTTCTACATATGCAATAAAGTAGTTGAAACCTCAGACATTAAAAATGAACGAAGCATACCCCTCCATAGTGTGTACTGGTCTCAATCCAGAGCACTAAGTGTCAAAAAACGGAGTCCGCCTGATGGCTCAACGGCTCGATCCCCCGCTGAGAAAAACGGAATCCGTCCGACGGACGGATAGTGTGAAAGGGGCCTAAGTGTTTGGCCATCTTCAGACCTTTTTAGCACACAGGCCGTGACCCATCTGGGAGTTTCACTACAAAATCTCCATGGTTGACCGGTGTGTAAATTATAATATGCATCGCTACCACTGACTGTGTGAATATTTAAATCCCCTATCACTGAAGGGAGCACCATTTTGCTGTTTGAGAATCATCCAGATTACTGCAGGAAAACGCGTGGCTTCAGCTCTTTATCCGTAGAAGATACTGCTAAGAGCCTCCACTGCTCTCCGAGCCTCCTCAGACTATCACACCAGACGGGGACACTTGAAGTAATGATAAAATATGAAGTACGGCCATCTCCTCACTTTCTCCTGACCTGCTGCTGCCTTTTACTTTTCATTCAGACTATCTCTTTGGCTGCTCCTGAGATAATGGAGCACCAATTAATCATCGAGATAAGCTTTGTACTTCAGCTGGAGCAGTTTAATCACACACCAGGAAGGAATTCCTCTTGACTGCCCTGGTTAATGATCATCAATGGATTGATGGGATGACATGTTTTAGGGGACCATGGATGGGCCGAATTTGGAAAACATTGACACATATACATAGAATAATGAGAAAACCATAAAACAAAATGATCAGTAAAAAAAAAAAAAAAAAAAAAATGGGATGCAAAGATTTTTTACATCACTCTCTGGATATGATAGTTTGAAACATCATTTTAATGATTTTTTTTTTTTTTTAACATTTCTTTATTCGGAGTTTAAAGGATAAGTCCAGTCAAAAACCTAACTAACGCTAAACCCGCTCTGTGCCACATTCTAATGGCACTTTTCCACTGCAAGTACCGGCTCGGCTCTACTCGGCCCTGCTTGGCCCGGTTTGCTTTTCCACTGCTGGTACCGCATGGTACGGTGTTGGAACGGTTCGGTACGGTACGGTATGGTTTGCTTTTCCACTAAAGTAGTACTAAAGTTAAGTGGGTGGGATAACAACGATTCTCTGACCAATCAGTGGCTAGTAGTGACTGCATGCAAAGGATTGTGGGATATGGTACCGGGTATGGTACCTCTTGGAACCACAATCGAGGTGGTACCGTTTTTGAGAGCCGTACCGTTTGGTTCCATGCAGTGGAAAAGCGCCGCCGTACCGTACCGAACCGTTCCGACACCGTACCATGCGGTACCAGCAGTGGAAAAGCACAAAAGCGAGCCGAACCATTCGGTTCCATGCAGTGGAAAAACGCCATAAGCCTATTCTATCTAACCCTGTAAAGCAAAAATAACTGTACTAGCCTTTTCTGAACCGGATCCGGTCCCACGCTAAGCTGTTAGCGGCAGCTTTAGGTCAGACGAGCGTGGAGGCAATATAATGGTATCAATTCCTTCATCCTCCAGGAACTGGCTGCATACTCTTGCCACAGGAGGCCGGGCATTGTTGTGCTCCAGGAGGAACCCAGGAACTACTGCACCAGCGTGGGGTCTGACAATGGGTCCCAGGATTTCATCCCGATACCGAATGGTAGTCAGGGTTCCATTGTCTAGCCTGTAGAGGTCTGTGCTTCTCTCCATGGATATGCCTCCCCAGACCATCACTAACCTACCACCAAACCGGTCATGTTGAATGAGGTTACAGGCAGCATAACGTTCTCCACTGCTTCTTCAGACCGTTTCACGTCTGTCATGGGTGCTCGGGGTGAACCTGCTCTCATCTGTGAAAAGCACAGGGTGCTGGACCTGCAGATTCTGGTGTTCAATGGAAAATGTCACTTAAGCTCCATGGTGCCGAGCAGTGAGCACAGGGACCACTAGAGGATGTCTGGCCCTCAGGCCACCTTCATGAAGTCTGATTCTGATTGTTTGGTCAGAGACATTCACACAAGTGGCCTACTGGAGGTCACTTTCTTAGGACTCTGGCAGTGCTCATCCTGTTCCTCCTTGCAGAAAGGAGCAGATACCGGTCCTGCTGATAGGCTAAGGACCTTCTACAGCCCTGTCCAGATCTCCTATAGTAACTGTCTGTCTCCTGGAATCTCCTCCATGCTCTTGAGACTGTGCTGGGAGACACAGCAAACCTTCTGGCAATGCCATGTATTGATGTGCCATCCTGGAGGAGTTGGACTGCCTGTGCAACCTCTAAAGGGTTCAGGTATTGTCTTGTGCTACCAGTAGTGACACTGACCCTAGCCAAATGCAAAACTAGTGAGAAACAGTCAGAAAGAGGAATAGGAAAAGAAAATGTCAGTGGCCCCCACCTGTAAAACCACTCCTGTTTTGGAGGTCGTCTCATTATTGCCCATCTAGTGCACCTGTAGTTTATTTCATTAACACCAAAGCAGCTGAAACTGATTAACAACCCCCTCTGATACTTAACTGACCAGACCAATATCCCAGGAGTTATGGGCGGGCAAGGACTGGAAGCCAACAAGGTGTGTGTGATGCTGATTGGAGGAGAGGAGAGATCAGCATAAGCATGAGAGATGACTCCATAAGTCTACTACTGCTCTTTTGCTGTCCAGCCAACAGGCTATTGGTGGAGAGGGGACACCATTCCTTAGCTTAGCATACTAAACCTAGGACCCTGAATTCATTATATCTGGTCTCCCACAGTACACAGAACATGAAAATGCAATTATTATTTTAGTAAAGATAAACTGCTAAATACCTTTTCTCATCAGCAGTACATAGCAGTCTTGTGACTTATCAGTGTCTGGTTAAAGCTTGTAAGAGAGTTTTCATTCTCCCCCGATTGTCCTATGAGGCTGCATAACTCCTAACCCTCTGTCTAGACAGTGCTGATTAGCCCTGTGCCAATCACATGCACCCTCCCAGCAATACACACCAAACTGAGCATGTGCAGGGGGCCTTCAAGGCTCTGTACTAGCAGGAGATGGATTAGGGACTGTGAAAGAAGAGAAGGATCAGAGAAGACAGGATCAAACAGCCTTTTTACACAATGCAGAGGATTAACCCCTTAGGTTCCATAGTGAGAATAATAATCATGCTTTACTGCATATACAGACTGATCTTACTGTCGTGGGTTTAGTAACACTTTAAGTAAAGGGAAAGGGAGGAGGAAGGAGTGGATAGATGACTCCCAAAATCTCCCCTGAACATGGTCAGCCAGTAACCATCATCTCTGTGACCAGCTTAAGGCTACATTCACACTTGAGCTGAGAGTTTCAAAGCAGTTTTTAGCGTTATTTTGAGCAGATTTGAAAATATATTTTTTTCAGGCTTTTTTTCTGTGGCCAATAGAAACCTGTGTAAAGGTGTGGAGTGATGCTAGAAAAGGGGAGGGGAGTTGATGTTTGAGCTGAAGAAAAAAAAAAAACAAAATTTCTCACTGTTTAGGTATTTTCTATTGAAGTCAATGGCTAGTTGGCTATATTTCAAAGGTCATGCAGAGAATTATATATATATATATATATATCTATATCTATATCTATATCTCCCCCTAGGCGAATCCACATAAAAACCACTAGGACCACGAATCTTGACCCCCACAAAGTTCGGTAGGGGTGAACCCAAACCTCAGCCCTATTCTAATACCAAAGGATCATCAACCGGAATCATTTTCTTGATTTTGAATTTAAAACAACGTATCACAAAGATGAAGTTCCAGCTGCAACTCCAAGACGCAGTGCTAAGTGGCACTGTCTACCATAAATCATTAATTATCCTACATTTTCAGAATTCTCCAGAAGCATTAAGAAAAAAAAATAAATGAAATCCTTTCACTGCCCGGGGGCCATCCATAAAACAAGCCAATGAGTTTTTAACAAGAATAAACAGTGACACCTAAAGCAATGCGATAATAAAATGCAGCTTACTGTTGCTGCCTGTCCATTACAGAGGCGTCTCTGAGGAAACGCGCAACTCAGTCCGGCAGAAGGCGGTGGGGGGGAACCGTCACCGAATCCCTCAGATCACCGGGGTCACCGATAAAACAACATTTTCCATGCATTTTACCTCAGCAGAACACCCTTTAAAAGACAATTATCTCCTTAGAAGCAATTACTGCCACAGACACAGATAATGCTCAAGGACATATCGCAACAATACGGACGGAAAGTAAGAGCCGTTCGCTCTTCAAGCATGCCTGTGGGAAAGTTTTGTGTGGTATTTCACAAGACCAATCCTGACGTTTACTTACGCCAGAGGGGGAATATCTCACTTCTGCCCTTCAAACATAAATTAAAGCATATCTAAGGCCCAACCTTTTCTTTATTTTTATTTTGAATAGAGAGGTGAGGGGTTACGTTTTCTTGTTTTTGCCATCTGTGTTCTATTGGAGAGTTTTCATTTCCTGTCCTGTAAACACAGCAGGAAGTGAGGAAAGATCCCCTATTAAAGGGAGACGTATATTCACCACCCTTCGCTCCCTCACTGGCTTGGACATCTTGGCCTGGTCTTCTCCTGGGTTCGGCCAGCTTGACTGGCTTTGCATGTAGGACAAAACTCTGGTACCATTACCCATGTACATTAAAATAGGTGCTTTCCTTCTATTCTTGTTCTAGGGCCAACCCAAAATTTGTAATCTGACATCAGTTGACAATGATCAAATTGGAGACATATATAAAAAAAAAAAAAAAAAACACTCTTCGCCACTTATCCAAAAAATAATAAAATTGATTTAGATACACCTTAAAAACAAAAAAAGGTCATTGCTGAACTTCCCTCCTGAAGATGCTAATTTCTTAGATGTCATGCTGACCCTATGGCATTAAGGGAGGGCTCCTCTGAAAAATGATCAACGGTGAACGCTTGACAGGCGGCTGGGAAGTGATTGGTCGCCTTTTGATTACCCTGCAACGCGCACAGTTGTTATGCCATCACATTAACTGGTTGCATTTAGCGGCGGTGCTGCCTGCTGAGCATGATAGAGGGTAGAATTTTTGGCTGAAAAGCCAAGTATCCCGCCAGGGCATATGTACAACCCCCTCCAACCATTGTGTTAGGTTGATAAAGGAAAAGGAATTGGCAGCACTCCAGGTTGAGTCAAAATCCAGATTTATTGACTGGACATCCAAATAGGACAATCGTGACAAGGTTGACGCGTTTCACACACTGACTGTGTGCTCAATCATGATAATCATGCTAATGATTAAGCACACAGTCAGTGTGTGAAACGCGTCAACCTTGTCACGATTGTCATATTTGGATGTCCAGTCAATAAATCTGGATTTTCACTCAACCTGGAGTGCTGCCAATTCCTTTTCCTTCATCAAGTTTTCACGGAGGCGAGCCGGGGCATGCACCGGTGTGAGTCATCAGGCAATTACACCACCTTGAGCAGTGAGTTCTTGCCTCTTCAATTGTGTTAGGTTAAAGTGGGCCTTAAAACCATAACAACTGCCTATTTTTGCCATCCCTCGGCTGCACGTATGAGCGAGCCCTAATAGGTGATTCACTTGAATGGGTTGCGTTATGTGGCGGTACTGGCAGTCAAACACAACAGGGGGTAAATTTTTTGCCCAAAAAAATCATGGCCGTGGCATGTGTACAACCCCTGCCAGCTACTGCGTTAGGTTAAAGCCGAATTTTCCACATAACTCCATTAAAAGTAATGTTCTTTAGCAAGGAACATACAGCCTACATTAATAATTATGCTGCCAAAATGAGTGTTTCCTGTCAATTGCCTCTGGTTTCTTCTTGCCAGAGGCTGCCATTTTGCTGAAGCCCAGAGTCGCTGAGCAGCAGTAAATCTTTAGGCTGTCAGCAGATCAGCCTCTAGTGGTTCTTACTTTTCAACACCGTGCCAAAAAATTGAGAGTAATTGAAAATGTTCAGAGCAGGGTGAGTGTATTACTGGATTTTAGGCAAGTCCTTGATCTTGAACAAGTATGCAGAAAAAAAAAAAGAAACTTTAGTTACACTTCACCAACAAACCAACAAACCTCTAGCTCTAGTAGTTGTTCTCAACTACAGGAACCCCCGACGTCACTTAAAACACTTCACATATAAATAACACAGGGTGGTCCTCTTTTATTAGAGTGGTGCTCTATGGAAGCCTTGGGTCTAAATAAGACGTAAGTGCAGTAACAAAACCAACATCATAAAAAGCTTAGGATCAGCTGTCATCATCTGTCCAGGCAGCGGCTTTGGAAAAATAACAAGGTATCATTTATGACGATACTTGGTCTCTTTCTCGTAAAATGAGTCACACCACAGAGTACAGGACAGAAGACACTTCATACACAAGACTCCAGATACATCAACAACCTGACAGGGACATGTCAATCCGCACACACCAATCTATACAAATGGGTATTGCATCGGATTCTTGGCTGGCCAGAGAGCATCTGAAGGACTACAAGCCCCAGAATGTATTTGGACTCTGGGGGGATGGGAATCAGGTTGCGATGGGTGAGTTGCATGCTACATCCGATTTGGCATTGTGCTGGTTTTAGAATAGCTGGAGACAGCAAGCTGCCCATCCTTGTACTACACTCAGTTACCTGGCACAGCATCAAAGACAATAAAAAAAGAAAAAAAACACACAGGTAGCAAGTTTACTAGTGAATGCATTGGCATAAAACTCCAAATAATCCAAACTCCCGTCTTCATACGCCCAGATAATTTATGACACAGTGGAACATACTGGATACAACATGTAGAACTGTGCTCAGCCGTCTTGGCTCAGTGCTCAAGAGGACAGAAAACCAGGTGGCTCATGTGATGAAATGGTACAGGGTGTGGCCAGTATCCACAACAGCCAATCAGAATCATCTTGTGTTGATTCAAATTTAGGAAAGTCAATTCTGTTTGGCTGTAACAGGTTAAGGCCTTATGCACCCAAATAAAGTGGACCTCCACCAATGAAATTAATTTCAGCTCACATGCTTCCTCCACAGTAAGTTAAGAAAATAAAATACGTTTTTTTAAAGTTAAGAAAACGTAATCAAACTTATTTTCTTTATTACTGCCACTTTCTGATTCCTCGTCTAGAAGATGTAGTTTTGGCCAGCTGCTGCCTCCTGGGATGCGTAATGTGGAGCAGGGTTTCTAATGCAGGATCCCGCATTTGCAGGGTCTCACAGATGTGAGCAAATTCTGCAGGTCTCAGACACGTCTCGTAGAACCACCATCTTGAAATTCCAATCGGGAAACACAGCCGAAGGCCTATACCAGGTACCGAATACCTTGCAGACCTATGGCATATCATGTACAAGATCTCATGCATGCCATGGGTCCCTGCCTGGTGTTCGAGACCTGAGACCATTCGCTAGATCTCACAAATCAAGAGTTTTAAGATGGCAGAAAACGAAAACTTTGACTGCAAGGAAGACTGGACCCTTGGTTCAATTGACCCCCCCACAGCACCCGGAGATTAGAGCCGCAGGGTATTGGGGGGGGGGGGGGATGCAGAGGATTTTGGTTTTCAACCTGACATACAACCAGCAATGACCCATCTCACTACTGATATCCTGTGTTGTCACCCTCTCCAACAGAGAATACAAACAGCCATTTCAACATGCATGGCATAGTTCACTGTGACACCATGAGGAAACCAACTACATTGCTGGATTGTATAAAAGGTAGGAAGGGGCCACAAAGAGACTGCAGGAGACGCAACAAAGGATGGAAAATAAAGGTGCCAAAACACTTCATATTTTTTGAAAGTAGTAATTTGATTATAAAACACAATGCTTTGGTAAATGAAATCATTCAGTTAAGGCCCCTTTGACGTGATCACCTCTGTTCCGACCCAGCAGGGGACCTCTAGTTGGATCCCCTGCCAAGTGAAATCATAAATAGAAAGGGATGCTAGGTATGCGACATCCGTATCTGATCCATCTTTCCTCTATTGTAATGGAAGAAAAAAATAAATAAAAACACAACAGACCTATGTAATCCCTATAAGTGGCCAGACGTAAACAGATGTGAGCCGTTTATATCCAATCCTTTCTATTCAGGTCTGTAAAATCTTATCTGGATGCAAACTTAATGGGGGAGATCATTTTTGCTGCACACATATGTACTCATATAGGGGCCGCACAGGTGTTCTGTGCAACCCCATGCAGGCAGTCCCATTGAGGTTCTATTGGAATGCATTGGCTGCATGGACACAACCACTGCTCCTAATTTGATAGTTATGCGGGTGCATGCACTGAAAGGAACACTGTTCAGGAAAATGTACGCGTACACATATCAAATTGGGGGCAGTCGCTGCGTCAGAACACACATGAATAGGACTGCCTGCATGGCGATAACTGGAACACCTGGGCATCCCCATGCGAGTAAACATGGCCCTCACACAAAAGATACGCCCCCATGGGAACAAGGCCTTACCACCAATCGATTCCATTCAGGTCTGCAAAATCAGACTTAAAAGGATAGATTACCTTTCCATAAAACCTGTCTATGTAGCTAAGGGATGTTTGTAGATTAAAACAAACTGTGCAGCTCTGACTAAAGATGAATAATACCCTTGCTATAGGTGTGGGCTCTTTACATATCTTATGAAGCCTGACTGGAATACTTCCAGGACATTGCTAAGTGAGGCCTAGTCATCACTCTTCACCTCCACCATCACAGGATGGAGCGTTTCTCCGATTTAAAACCCCTCACATATCCTCTCTTCCCTTAAGCAATAGTTCTAAACTCAGCATTTGAGACAAGAAGAGAGGCATCTAAGAGTAGCAGTATGAGACTTTATTAGCCATAATAAGTAAACAACTCATAAGATGATGGTATGTAAGCGTTCATCAAAAGAATAAGAGTCCCCACTTTGCACGACCGGACTATGGGCTATCGGCGATCATAGTCAGGGAGGCCGGATGGAGCCTTCGGCTGTGTGGGTGGATAGCAACACCACCTGGAGCTGGTCCAAAGGATCCTGGGGGGGGGGGGGGGGTCGGTGTCCCGGGTGTCCCAAACAATAGGCATGGCACGCGTTTGGAGCATGGGTGCTCCTTCAGGCCGAGAGAAGGAGAACGCATGCTCCGAACACGTGCCATGCCTATCGCTTGCGACACCCGGCTTTTAGTGCGATGCCTATTCTACCTTTGCTAAGCATTTGCAAGCTCACTCCTGTGATGGTGGAAGTGAGCAGTGAGGACTAGGCCTCACATAGCAACGTCCTGGGAGTATTCTAGTCAGGCTTCATAAGGTACGTAAAATGGCCTACACCTATAGAAAGGGGATTATTCAATTTTAGTCAGATCTGCAGTTTGTTTTTATCTACAGATGTCCCCTTATCTGCACTGGCAGTTTGGTGGTAAAGGTGAACTATCCTGTAAATGCAAGCTTGCTGCAGGCAGTCCAAGAACCTGAATGGGCCTATAGAGATACACTGCGTCTGCCGAAAACAGATGGAGAGAACGCCTGTGTGAAAGGGGCCTAGGGGGTTAAATCTACTTTACCACCCAGCAGAAAACCAACATGGCACCTGCAGAACAAAATGGCGCCTCATTTGTTTGGCCACCCTCAGCCTCCAGCAAATACTGAAGCCAGGCCGTGCAGAAATAACCAAGTCATCGTGTCAGCTGCCATTCACCAATTGTCCATTATTAATAAAATTATCCGAATACCAATGCAAATGGAGAAGAGGGGGGGGGGGGGGGTACAACGCTCCCTCCTTTTTCTATTGCCTCAGCACAGATTTCCATTCTGTCCGCTCTGAATAGACTGACCGGCAGCTCCGAACTGCAGAAAAAGAGTTTGCTGACCTTGCTAATCATCCCTGTCACAGCCAATGAACGGCGCACACATTCACCTCTCCCCCTGCCTCTCCAATTTCATTCATAAAAAGAGTGAAGAGGCAAAAGAGAAAAAAAAGAAATGAACATTGTTCAGTGTGCAGCGGCTTCTGAGGTAGAAAAAAAAAAAAAAAAAAAGAAGCAGAAAAATGAGGGGGAAAGGCCCAGAGGAGGGCCCCCGTGTTTTCAGCTTGGATTCTATTCAGCGAGCCAAGCTGCCATCTGCCTCTTTCTTGCCAGGAGTAGGACCCCCTTCCCTGCGGGGACGTGAAAACGGACACCGCTTCTATATCGCCTAATGGGCATCATTCATAAACTCGCACACACCTGGAGAATGCCTCCTCTCAATGTGTGTTTTATGGGGGCCGGCGCTGGCACAAAGCGCTCGCTGTTCGCCGCCCTGTGTGAAGAATTAGCTCGCTAAATGGGAGGGATAAAAAAAGTTTCCTGAGCCCCTTTTCTATGGAAAATGAAACGCAAAATTTAGCAAAGAACGAGTGCCACCAATAAGCTTATAACGCACGCGCCATTTGACTAAATGAGCTTTCCTTTCATGTGCTGCAGCTTTAAAACGCAGCGGATGAAAAAGCTCCCTGTGTGTTGTTGTGAAGGTCTCTCGTCTACCTATACGAGCAGCCCGGACGCACTCTGCCGCTGTGTGACCCGAGCGTACCGCACCCAGCGCCGCAGACGAGGAGAGCCCCACAGAGTGCAATATGACATGGACATCATTAAGGGCCCATTCACAATAACGTATCTTCTTTGTGACTTGCGATGAGAGCTGTAATGCGTTATGATGCGCTGTCCGCTATTCCACACACCGTCCGCTATTCCACACACCTCAACGTTTCAGAAAAATAATATCGGACGGGTCCGGACGGGTCATATTTTATGAATCGTACTGCAAAACAGTGCAGAGATGTGAGCGCTACATATAGATGACATCAAGACTGAGCACATGCGTTAGAGTGCGTTGTAACAGTGCAGTGTGTATGGGCCCTAAGGGCTTGTTTACATTTGTGGTGCCCTCTGAAGAGCAATACGCAATGGTTTGACGAGTGGTGAGGACGCGTTCTGTTGCCTCCTTACCACCTCTTATCCTCTAAAAACACGCACCACCACCCAGCAACCGCTTGCATTGCATGTGGCTGTGAGGTGGCCCCATTCAGGGGAGGAAAGGGGGGGTGATGTTTACCACCCTGTCACGCAAAGCATCGCGGACGCCCCCCATACGCTGCTTTTTCAGGTTAAGGGGGAGTGGTGGGAGGCATCCTTCAGCTAGACACCAAGGAAATGAAAAATCTACCCTTGCTGCGGAGCGTGCTGCTGCTGGAGCTAAATGCTCATTTTTGTCAAGGGTACCAGTAAAAAGTTCTCTATGTCTTACTTCAACTCCAGAGGGTAGCAACCAATGGGCCACTTGACAAGCTGGGACCCTAGTCCTTCTCCTGGACTGAAATACCAGCTCTTCGTTGCCACAACCCTGTAAATCCTGGTGTCTGGGCAGTTCTTCTCAGGCACAAATGTCTGACACGGATCAGCCCCTGCTGCAGCCTACATCCTTGTAACTTGCTGCAAAGTTACAATGTTGCAGTCTGATCCCTGGAGGAGAGGAGACTGAGGAAATGCTGACATCATCATCTCAGCCTGGGCTAAGTCATTAGATAGGAGCTCAAGAACTGCTTTTGGGGCTGTGATGATGGACTTTGGGTGATGGCATCGGTTTGAGACGCTCCTGTGACCATTCCAAATTCATTGATGGGTGCATCTGGCCTGCCGGAGACCTCCTTCTGACCCCCAATTGACTTTCCATTGCATAGACTTGCAAAACACTTCTGACACAAACAAAGATCCACTGATAACTGTAGAGCTTTTCTGAACCATGTAACATCTTGGAGATGTCTTCACCCAGACATGTAAAATGACTACTTTAAAGTAGTTGTAAACCTCAGACATGAAAATATGAACAAAGCACATCCCTCTATAGTGTGTACTTGCTTCAGTCCAAATCAGTAAGGCTTCATTGAGCACATCGCTTTCTGGCATTTTTCAGGCGTTTTTTTTGCAGGTGTTTGGGAGGCAGGCATTGACATCTGCAAAAAAAGAAGCTTCAGGCACTTTGAGCTTCAGGCATTTGAAGCACTTTGAGCTTCAGGCGACAAAATGCTCATATATGAACAGGAGCCATTGAAACGAATAGGATTTTGCTTGTTGGGCATTTTGAGACTTCAGAGTTGAGCATTTTACGAGCCGAAAAATGGTCAGGTGTGAACAGGGCCTAAGTGCCATTTCTCTCTGCTGCTCCGTTCCTCTGCTATCTGAATGAGTCACTTCTGACAGGTTTTCCTGATACCAAGAGGGAAAAAAAAAAAAAGTGAAGGGGAGGAAGCTCCAGCCAACCATCTAAAGCCTCAGCTCTGTTCCTGTGTGAAGGAGGGGTGGGGGTGGGGTGTCCCTTCCCTCCAATCAGCTACCAGAGCTCTCCACACTGAGCTCTGCAGTATGTTATTTCAGCTCCCCACCCCCTGCTTTCTAAAAGCTCAGACAAGCGTTATAAAATGCTGAACTTTAAACAGATGTAGAGAAGAGAAGACTTCAGATAAAAAGGTACAACTTATGCATGAGAATTTATTTCACCTCTGTATATCACCTGAGGCCACTTCACTGGGTATATGGAAGGGTTTACAACCACTTTCAATTGGATCACCCCCTGATTTCATACAAAAGTTTCTCCCCAAACCCGGCCGCAGATCGGCATACGCCTGTTCAGTTAGCGGCATAACCTAACCTGGCTGGTTGTGAAAACGGATGCTCCAAGCTGGTGACCGGTGCACATCCTTTTCCAGGTTACTGATTCGCTGATTTTAGCACAGCTGCAGGAGTTTCCTGGATAAAGCAGTACTGAATGAATTTACTCACCAAATGCAAAAAGGTGGAAAAATTGATCTGCTGCAACAACATTTCACCAGATATAGCTTGAAGGAATAAAATGAAACCATTTCCCTGAACGGTTAAGCCAGAATATACATAAATAGTCTGTATTCACTAACAGGCTGTGATTACGCAGAAACACAAGCTGGACCTGCAGATAAATGTGGGAAGACCAATCTTCTACAGAACACACCGCGGGAAAACACACTCTCCAGGCTACGCATACACTGCAGCAGCAATTAATCACCGTGTCTACAAACAACATTATATATTCTTATTTTTCCCACACCTCTGTGGTATAATGACTCATTGACATCGAGATCGCAGAATCGTTTAGCACAGCATAAGTCCAGGTCTTGTATGGACTAGTGTGGAACCCACTAGCACTGCTTAAAAAAAAACAAAAACCACACACAGAATGTGTGTTCAACACAAACACACACACACTGCAACCAGACTTGTTTTAAGAACTTCAAAGCAATGGGGTAAAATGGAATGCTATATTTTCTACAGATCGAATGTTATTCATGGAGAAAAAGAAAAGTGTGAATGGGGAAAATACTGCATTGTGGCCACTAGATGGAGCTGAGGAGCATCCTAATTTCTTAGGATTCTCGCCATCTAGTGGCTGTAATGTGGGATCCCCATTCACACTTTTTTCTTTTCAATAAGTAACATTTGATATGCAGAGAATAGAAAATACATATTATATATGTATTTATATTAAGATAACAGTTGATTTTGCCCTATTGCTTTGAACTTCTAAAAGCAAGTTTGGCCACAGTGGGTTAACCACTTGCTGACCCCCTAACTTGGAAAGTAAGCCATGATTTTGACGTTAAAAAACAGTGTTATAGCGGTCATAACCCCGGTATAAATTTTTTTCCCTTAGGCCTCTTTCACACGGAGCGGACCGTATTTCGATCCGCTCCGGCACTTTTTTTTTTTTTCACAGAGCGGATGACACTTGTGTCATCCGGTCCGTATGTCCGCATATCATCCCATCCGTTTGCGGATGATATATGGACATAATGTATGTCTATGGGATTGCGGATCTCAGCAGATGACATCGCTGACATCCGATTTTGCGTCCTTTCCGTTTTTTAAACAGAAGAAAAAAATAGGGTTCTGTTCCAAAAAGCGGAACAGAACTGAAAGAATGCAAATCGGATGTCAGCGGATGGTCATCCGCAATCCCATTGACATGCATTATGTCTGTATATCACCCGCAAATGGATGGGGTGATATAAGGACATACGTTCGGAACGCCCATGTGAAAGAGGCCTTAGGCTTTCCAAAGAAAGGGATTCTTCCCCCCCCCCCCCCCCCCCCGCCGCTTCCAGGTCATTTTTTGAGCTTAGTGGATCCATCCGTTAAGCCCGGAACAGATCTGTTTGCTGGGCAGAAGTCAAGTGAGGGCAAGATGGCCGCCAACCGTCTATGTCCTTGGAATGCCCGGAGCAACCTCTGATGTCACTTCCGGTTTTCAGGCATAAAACAAAATTTTTTTTTTCCTAAAAGTAAAAAAAAAAAAAAATTTTTCTTCTTCTTTGGTTTTTAAAAAAGGTGAATGAGAGATTTGGAAATGGTTGTAATTCCTACACCGTTCACCTGATTTGGATGTAAATACCCTCAAATTAAAGCTGAAAGTCTGCAGTTAAAGCAAATCTTGTTTGTTTCATTTCAAATACATTGTGGTGATGTATAGAGCCAAAAAGATTAGAATTGTGTCGATGTCCCAATATTTATGGACCTGACTGTACATCCTGAAGCCTGAGTGAAAAACTCCCAGAAGAGTCACAGGAGTGAACTCCCAAAATGCTGAGCTCAGAGCTACTGCATCAGGGAAGAGAAAGCGCACGTGAGATGGTTTGAAATCAGAGAAAGAGCTTGCTCCTAAGATGGTGGAGGTCAACAGAGTCCCCTAGCAACAAGGCGGGGCGGGATGACGCAATTTCTGGGAGTTTTTCAGTTAGGCTTTAGGAGATACAGAAATGGCCTCCAGCATAGCAAGGGTATTATTTAACCTTGGTCAAAGCTGCAGAGTTTGTTGACCAAAGTTGGCGTTAGGACGTTGCTAAGAGGCGCAGCTCGTACTACTCACCTCCACCATCACAGGAGTGAGCTCTTGCTCGGATTCATACCCGCTCACATGCCTTTTCTCTCCCCTGACGCAGTAGCTCTGAGTTCAACATATCGAGAGCTCGCTCCTGTGATGGGAGTCTCTTAGCAACACCCTAGCAACAAGGCAGGACGGGATGATGCAATCTCTGGGAGATCTGGTTTTAGACAGGCTTCATGGGGTACATAAATGGCCTACACCTATAGCAAGGGCAGAATGGCCATCTCTAGGAGTTTTCTATTCAGGCCTCATGAGGTACATAAATGGCCTACACCTATAGTAAGGGCAGAATGGCCATCTCTAGTTTTCTATTCAGGCCTCATGAGGTACATAAATGGCCTACACCTATAGTAAGGGCAGAATGGCCATCTCTAGTTTTCTATTCAGGCCTCATGAGGTACATAAATGGCCTACACCTATAGTAAGGGCAGAATAGCCATCTCTAGTTTTCTATTCACTCATGAGGTACATAAATGGCCTACACCTATAGTAAGGGCAGAATGGCCATCTCTAGGAGTTTTCCAGTCAGGCCTCATGAGGTACATAAATGGCCTACACCTATAGTAAGGGCAGAATGGCCATCTCTAGTTTTCTATGCAGGCCTCATGAGGTACATAATGGCCAACACCTATAGTAAGGGCAGAATGGCCATCCCTAGGAGTTTTCCAGTCAGGCCTCATGAGGTACATAAATGGCCTACACCTATAGTAAGGGCAGAATAGCCATCTCTAGTTTTCTATTCACTCATGAGGTACATAAATGGCCTACACCTATAGTAAGGGCAGAATAGCCATCTTTAGTTTTCTATTCACTCATGAGGTACATAAATGGCCTACACCTATAGTAAGGGCAGAATGGCCATCTCTAGGAGTTTTCCAGTCAGGCCTCATGAGGTACATGAATGGCCTACACCTATAGTAAGGGCAGAATAGCCATCTCTAGTTTTCTATTCACTCATGAGGTACATAAATGGCCTACACCTATAGTAAGGGCAGAATGGCCATCTCTAGGAGTTTTCCAGTCAGGCCTCATGAGGTACATGAATGGCCTACACCTATAGTAAGGGCAGAATAGCCATCTCTAGTTTTCTATTCACTCATGAGGTACATAAATGGCCTACACCTATAGTAAGGGCAGAATGGCCATCTCTAGGAGTTTTCCAGTCAGGCCTCATGAGGTACATAAATGGCCTACACCTATAGTAAGGGCAGAATGGCCATCTCTAGTTTTCTATGCAGGCCTCATGAGGTACATAATGGCCAACACCTATAGTAAGGGCAGAATGGCCATCCCTAGGAGTTTTCCAGTCAGGCCTCATGAGGTACATAAATGGCCTACACCTATAGTAAGGGCAGAATAGCCATCTCTAGTTTTCTATTCACTCATGAGGTACATAAATGGCCTACACCTATAGTAAGGGCAGAATAGCCATCTTTAGTTTTCTATTCACTCATGAGGTACATAAATGGCCTACACCTATAGTAAGGGCAGAATGGCCATCTCTAGGAGTTTTCCAGTCAGGCCTCATGAGGTACATGAATGGCCTACACCTATAGTAAGGGCAGAATAGCCATCTCTAGTTTTCTATTCACTCATGAGGTACATAAATGGCCTACACCTATAGTAAGGGCAGAATGGCCATCTCTAGGAGTTTTCCAGTCAGGCCTCATGAGGTACATGAATGGCCTACACCTATAGTAAGGGCAGAATAGCCATCTCTAGTTTTCTATTCACTCATGAGGTACATAAATGGCCTACACCTATAGTAAGGGCAGAATGGCCATCTCTAGTTTTCCAGTCAGGCCTCATGAGGTACATAAATGACCAACACCTATAGCAAGGTAATTATCCAACTTTGGTCAAAGCTGCAGTTTTTTATCTATGGGTACCCCTTCTGCATAGGCAGTTTTTCTGGTGAAGGTGAACTAACCCTGTAAGGGGACTCTGTTGTAGGTAGACACTAACCAGCATGGCCTGTATTTCTACTATAAACCCCAATTCCCACCAGTGCTGGAACTTGTAGTGCTCCACCAGCTCTGACAAGACGATTCTACAGTGTGCAATGAGATGACATTACAAAGAGCGCCTGAATCTCATAATACTGATGAAGGGGTGAGGGAGGACCATTATGTGTTAAGTGCTTCCACACAGAGCTGCCATGACAGTAATTGCACTTGTTTCACCTTGATTGTAGCAGACGTAAGAAAAACCATTTTTATGAAAAAAGCCGCCTGTCACTCATCACAATGCATTAAAAATGAGATTCAATTCAATATCTGTCTGTGGGCAGACAGGAGGTTATAGGGCGTAATAAGTTCCTTCATAAAGCAGCAGCCAACTTGGAGGTGATTTCACGTTACCGTAGTCAGCGGTTGCCGTTGGTTACCACACTAGGTTTACAGGCCTGTACTTCATGTCTGTCCCAGATAAAGATTTCCCATAGCCATCAAACCCAGCCAGAACATCGCTTTCCTCATATATATACACACAATAAAGATGCACTGAAATGTTGGCGTTTTTGGCATTTTGTCGATAGAGAAAAAAGGTGCGGATAATGGCTTGGAAAACACACTCCATTTTGCCGCGATTTTACTGTGCTTATGGTTTGTTTTTCATAGGTCACGTGACTCAAAATCCTGCATCAAAAACGTAACACGGGTACATTATTGAAGCGTTCTTGCTGCGTTTTCAATGCATTTCAACGGGGAGGTTTGTTTTTTGCTGCAGTTTTTTAACTACAGTAACCAAAAATGCAGCAAGCAGGATTTTTACACCACAATGAAAGCACAGCAGACCAGCGTGAAGACATGAATAGAATTTAAAGGGATGCATTTTTCTTGAGCTTTTCTTGCGCTGAAAAGGGACCGACAAATTCATATTCATTTAAATTCATGATAATTAAATAAAAAGTCAAATACATTAATAAAAAAAAAAAAAAAACCTGTAATTTTCCAAAAATTTCCAAAATGTACCAAAATTTCCCACTTAAGGCCTCATTTAGACACGCTTTGAAATTTTACCATTAACACACCTTCAGCATTCGGATGCGTTTTTGTACAGGTTGTGTTGCCTTCCAGATGCCTCCTGCGTGTTGGTCTTCTATTGTATAGATTCTTGTACCATCACCTTGTCTAGGAGCGCTTTGCTGTGCTGTAAATGCCATAGGGGCATTTGTGAGACGATTGTGGCACATTTACATTGACATCAATGCTAGTGGTAAAGCCAGCCAAACGGGATATCGGAATAATTTTGGTGCGACACAAGGAAAACATGACCATGTGAACAGCACGGACCGCTGCAATGCACATCATTTTGACAGGAGCTTGTGGGGCTTCAAAAACGCTGCTCAAATGCCTGCTTTTGATGCTAGTGTAAACAGGAGGAGCTGCTGTACTAACTACCCCATGTTAGTACAGCGATCCCCCTGCTGTGCTATTGAGTTCTGACAGGGGGGACAGCCCTCAATCAGGGCGCTCAGCCATTGGCTGAGTGCCCTGATTGGGAGCCGATCAGCAGATATTTTTTTGGTCGTGACCCTATGGACCGACTCTACGGCACGGGCACGGGCCAAATGTCGGCTGGTTTCTGTTGAACCGGCCAATGCCGCCCGACAATCAGCCCGTGTGTACTAGGCTTCAGTCTATCACATTTTTTAAAAGGGCAGGTGATGCTTCATAAATGTAATGATGTAATAATGGTGCCCCTGGGCCAATTGTAGAGATGAGGCGCTGGATTCTATCAGAAGATAATAATACGACACAATGGCTCTGCTGAGGCAGCTCCTGACCCCAACAAGGTGTCCCCCCTCCTACAAAGGGGCCCAGATTTGAAGTTCTACTTTTCCCACTTAAAGAGGAAGTAAACTCTCCTCTGTAACTTGTACCTATAGGTAAGCCTATAATAAGGCTTACCTATAGATCCTGTAAATATCTCCTAAACATGTACCGTTTAGGAGATATTTACCTTACATGCAGCCAGTGACGTCACTGGCGCATGCGCTCTGAAGGAACGGCCGCTCATGCCGTTCCTTCAGAGCTCCGTCCTGTGCGCGGGATTGACGTCACCGCGGCTCCGGGCAATCAGATGGCCAGATGCCGCGATCCCGGAAGACGGGCGACTGGACATGTCGCCCGCCATACAGGTAAGCGGACGGCATGGCGGGGGCTCGTTCTAAGGTAAGTATTTCATAATGAGCTAGTATGCGATCCATACTAGCTCATTATGGGTTTCTCTTGCAGGTTGCAAAAAGAAGAACATTTTTTTTTTTTTTTTTGGGTTTACAACCTCTTTAATGACCAGGCCATTTTTTGTGATACAGCACTGCGTTACTTTAACTGACAATTGCGCAGTCGTGCGACGCTGTACCCAAATAAAATGAATGTCCTTTTTTTCCCACAAATAAAGTTTTCTTTTGATGGATGGTATTTGATCACCTCTGCAGTTTTATTTTTTGCACTATAAACAAAAGAAAAAGAAAAAAAAAAAAAAAAAAACACAATATTGTTTACTTTCTGCTATAAAACATTCCCAATAAAAAAAATTTAAATCAAACTTTTTTCATCAATCTAGGCAAATATGTATTCTGCTACATATTTTTGGTAAAAAAAAAAAAAAAAAAAATCCCAATAAGTGTATATTGATTGGTTTCATCGCGTCAAACTAGGGGAAAGATTTATGAAAGTGGTTAGGGAGTACATTTTACACAGACTGACAGCTCTGCCAACAGGAACCTTCGACCCGTGTAGAAAATATGCATCCGCCTGGGTGAATGTGCCCATAAACATGCATACATCGGTAAATTTAAAAGTGATACTAAACCCAGGAGCCCACATTCACTATATCTGGTCTCCCACAGTACACAGATCATGGAAATGCTATTTTAGTAAATATAAACTGCTAAATACCTTTTATCACCAGCAGTATATAGCAGTCTTGTAACTTCTATCAGTGTCTGGTTAAAGCTTGTAGGAGGAGTTTTCATTCTATTCTGACTGTTCTATGAGGCTGCAGGACCCCTGACCCTCTGTCTGGACAGTGCTGATTGGTCCTGTGCGAATCAGACCCAAATCCGGTGCGACCTCGCAAGGCATTTAACTCACGGGCCGGCCTGTGTTTGTGAGGCTATGTCGCGGCTGACCTAGCGAAGAGCTGCAGTCTGCACGCGCTGTCTGGATGGATGGACCACTGGATCTAGATGATCCAGCCCATCGCCCCACTCCGGCAGTTGATTGTAGATCTCCCGAGAGAAAAAAAATTGATAGGACCAGAGATCCCACCAGGAGTCTACAGTAGGTTCTTACTCCTGACTAGACAGATTAAAACTGATTACTTAGAGCAGAGAGGGGGGTTATATACCAGCTGAGGACGGCTCATGGGCGTAGCATGGTGTTTTTTTGTTCTGCCTAGTCCTACCCCCTGGAGGAGGCAATATAACCCAGTAGTTATGATTTATGGAGCGCTGTGTCCATCGATGAACAAAAGAGAATGGTTCTAAATGGTGCGATTCAAGTCGCTCTGACTTAGAAAAAGGATTCTGCACTACTTTGGTGCGATGTCAACACGACTTGCATTGATTGCTGTTAAAGAAGTCATATGCAAGCCGCCATGAAGTTGGATTTAAAGTCAAGCAACTCTGAAGCCGCATCAGTGTGAACAAGGGCTTACTGCATATGCTGACTGATTTTACTGTTGTGAGTTTAGAAACACTTTAAATCTTTGCTTTACAACAAGGCTAGAAAGAAGAACAGAAGAAATTTACACATACAAACAAGTAATGGCCACAACGCGCTTTTACACATAGAAAAGGTTTACGGGCCAATTCATTTTTTTTTTCAAATTTTTTTTTTAAACTACGCAGATCTTTTTGTAAATATCCACCAGTACACTTCTGCATGAAAATCAGGATTTCATTACACATGTGCGCCTCTTCAGCTATGGGATACTACTTCCAGGCAATAGAAATGTGTAAGCCCAGCTTTGATTAGTCTTTGTAGACAGAGCATTACTATTTATGAGACTTTTACAAAGCAGTGCAGACTTGGTATCATGAAAGAACTACAAGTCCCAGCATCCCATGTCCTGGAAACCTGAAACTTTTAGCTCCCCAACAACAACTAGAGGGGCTTACTCTACAGTATTTGTATTATCCAGCAGGGTGGATAAAAATCAATGATTTAAAAAAAAAATGTTTTTGGAGTAAAAATCTATCTAAAGACAGTTTTCTATTCAAGATACAGTAATAATTTAGTTTATTCAGCATGAAATGGAGCTTAGTTATGTAGCGTGAGGCTGTATATTTTGCAATATTTACATTTTTTGGAAATTCATTCAATGAATACAAGCTCTGCAAGCGATGATAACAACATGCACTGCATTGATGCATTCACACAATTTCACAGTAACCAGGAGATAAAACAAAGTTCAGGAATATTCCTTTATCATATTGTTTTGCACATCTATGTACACTACAAACTGTATGAATAAATTGGTTCCGATATCGCTGTTTAACTAACATGGCAAGCTTATTATTCAGGCATTCCCCACAGATAAAAGTCGCCTGTCTCTTCAAAGTAGTTCACAAGTCTCTAAACAAGTCTCTAAACAAGTCTCTAAACAAGTCTCTAAACAAGTCTCTAAACAAGTCTCTAAACAAGTCTCTAAACAAGTCTCTTCAAGTCACGGGGCGACTTTCTGGTAGTGGTAGTGTGAACCAGCTCTAAAAAGGAAACTTCCATTTTGTTTGCAAATATTAAAGATTCTAACTACCAGCAAGAATAAGGCCCCTTTCACGCTGTCTGCTCCATCGGCGGACTCTGTTTTTCTCAGCAGGCGATTGATTCGCCGATCCCCCGCTGAGCAGGCGGATGGCAGCTCCGTCTCCGCGCTGTGTGCAGAGACGGAGCTGTCAGATCCCTGCTGTCCTCTATAGGGGAATCCGTTAAGAACGGACCGATTGTCCGTTCTCATCCAATCCGATCCGCCAGACGGATAAAAAATAGGGTTTCCATTTGTCCAAATTTGACAGACAGGATCGGATCGGATATCAGCGGACATGTCTCCGCTGACATCCGCTGCCCCATAGAGATGCATGGGGCATCCGTTCAGATCCGCCTAAAAAACTGACAGGCGGATCTGAACGGTCTGCGTGTGTGAAAGAGGCCTTAGTCCTTACATTTAAAGAGTACCGGTCATTCAAAATCCATTATGGCAGCGCCTGTTAGCGGGCATCCATTCACCTGCCGCCATCACGTCGCTCCCCTTCTTGTGTCACTGCCGCATCACCAGCCATCCCATTAAAGTGAATGGGACTGTTGGTGAGTAAACAAGTCAGAGGAGGAGCCGCTGCGGGACAGAGATGACAGTTGCTCTTTAAAATTTTTGATTTAAATCAAGCTGTTTTACTAGCGATTTAAATAGACTTTATTTAAATGAAATCCACTGTGCTATCCAGCGATGAAGTTCCTGACAGCTCTGCAATTCCCATCCATGTCCACAAGGAACTGCTCCGCAGTGTGCTCAGCAACGTGCACAGAACACATACAGCATGCAGGAGAATACAATCCCAGCCATTGGAGAAGCCGTTACGGCTGCATTATAATAAAAGAACATTTCAATGTGTAGGATAGTGTGCTTGTAACATTGCAGGATGCAAAGTAACTTATCGACCACAGCAGATGTCACAAATGATTACACCGGCTTGTACACTTCCAGCGCACGGACTCTTGAAAACAAGCCAACCACTTCACAATCCTGGCACGTTCATTAAAAACACACCGTGTAGTTACAATGTAGGCTGTAAACAGCAACACACTGAGCTCCAGGCTTGCAGTGAGGAAGCGGCTAAAAATTTCCATCACACTTGACAATTTTACACGACACCAATAGTCGCAGGCAAAAGTTATCCACTGCAATCAATTATACATTTTCTAGGTAACAGAAGTCGTAGTTATTAGTATCTGCCATATAATGATTGCAATTGACCACACACACTGACAAATAGCAGATCAGCTGAAAGCTCGGCTCTATTAGGACTGCACACATTTTAAGAGTCACCACAGAGGTTACAATCTGACTACACAATCTTCGTACAATCAACTTTAGATTTACCAAAACTATTTAATATGAGCACCTACCTAGACCAATGTGTTTCCAATCAGGCTGACCCTTGTACTACATACTTGTTGGCTGATCTAGGAGATTGTACAACAACATTGTCACATGTATAGTGAAGTCTGATGTCAGGTGGGCGATTCGGCCTCTAGAGACAAATCCCCAACTGCAGGTTAGCTAAAGAGGCGGCCAGTTTGTCCCTATGGAATCGTTCCATCTGCAGCTTAGGCAGCAAGATTTCGCTCTTCCCACTAGCAAATCGAGATGCAGCAGTGTTTGGACCAACGACAAAGCAACGTCTCGCTGCGTCTGGATATAAAGAGAGTAGGCAGACGCAGGGAGATGTCGCTCTTCCCACTAGCAATCGAGATGCAGCAGTGTTTGGACCAACGACAAAGCGACGTCTCGCTGCATTTGGCTATAAAGAGAGTAGGCAGACGCAGGGAGAGGTCGCTCTCCTCACTAGCAATCCAGATTCAGCAGTGTTTGGACCAACGACAAAGCAACGTCTTGCTGCGTCTGGCTATAAAGAGAGTAGGCAGACGCAGGGAGATTTAGCTTTTCTCACTAGCAATCCAGATTCAGCAGTGTTTGGACCAACGACAAAGCGACGTCTCGCTGCATCTGGCTATAAAGAGTAGGCAGACGCAGGGAGGTGTCGCTCTTGTTGTTAGTGCGAGCGTTGCAGAATGTTAATTGCTGGAGATAGGAGTGAAAATCTTGCTGCCTAAGCTGCAGATGATGCAATTTCATTGGGGCCAAACCGCTAGCCTTTTTAGCGACTTTGCCTCTGGCAGTTTGAGCGAAATGGCAGGGTCGCCTGTGTGACATCAGACTTATGGTGACTACATACAACGATCTAATCAAACGAGTATTAGTGCAGGAACTACTTTTGAAAATCGATGCAAAGCCGGCGTTGCACTGATTGGGACAGTGCCATTGCCGGCAATAGGCTGCCATTTGAGATCGCATGTCAAATCACACCAATGTGAACGGGGGCTTATTGTCAAAGCTTAACCGAACAGGCTAAAGTTAGAAGCCGATTGGCTACCATGCACAGCTGCACCAGATTTTCAGTCTCCAGTTTTAAGCTAGGTTCACACCTATGCAGGCTGCAGCTGACGCGTTTCGTGTTTTTGATGCATTTTTTGGAGGCGTCTGTTATACAAGGGAAACAAAAACGCAGTGGAAACACATAAAAAAAAAATGCAAGCACTATGCAAGTCTATGAAACCAAAAACACAACCTGCTGCGAGTATAAAAATTCTCTGACCCTTTCCAAGAAACGCAACAATTGAAAACGCACATCTGTGAACGTGTCCCATAGAAAATCATGTTCACTGGACTGTATTGCGTTTCTGCAAAACTGAAAAACGCACAGGTGTGATCCTAGCCTTAGTAAATCAACACCATAATGTTGTTTTGAGCAAAACCAAATAATTTCATCCACAATTATTCCCATCAGTCTGGACAGAACATCTCATCGCAGCAAAGTAGATAGATCAATGATCAATCGAAGTGTTTGGCACATCAAACGATCTTTAGGTGTCAGTTCACACTGATGCAAATTTGATGCATTATTGGGTCAGATAAAATACTTATAGGACCGTTTATAGTCATTAAATAGTGCAGTCCCAGCCTCCTCTATAATAAAAGTGTTCTAATGGAGACATTATGGGTGACACCATAAACGCTGATTTAGTCTAAACTGCACTCATTAAGCCACTTAGAAGAAGAGCTCCTTATGTAAACTCCCCGCACAGATTAGCAATCAATAACAATGGGAACTGTGACATTATCAGAGCAGATTGGAATGGTTTGGTCCCGGGTGCCCATACATTGTAACAATGGGGAACTGTGACATTATCAGATCAGATTGGAATGGTTTGGTCCCGGGTGCCCATACATTGTAACAATGGGGAACTGTGACATTATCAGAGCAGATTGGAATGGTTTGGTCCCGGGTGCCCATACATTGTAACAATGGGGAACTGTGACATTATCAGATCAGATTGGAATGGTTTGGTCCCGGGTGCCCATACATTGTAACAATGGGGAACTGTGACATTATCAGATCAGATTGGAATGGTTTGGTCCTGGGTGCCCATACATTGTAACAATGGGGAACTGTGACATTATCAGAGCAGATTGGAATGGTTTCATCCCGGATGCCCATACATTGTAACAATGGGAACTGCGACATTATCAGAGCAGATTGGAATGGTTTCATCCGGGTGCCCATACATTGTAACAATGGGGAACTGTGACATTATCAGAGCAGATTGGAATGGTTTCATCCGGGTGCCCATACATTGTAACAATGGGGAACTGTGACATTATCAGAGCAGATTGGAATGGTTTCATCCCGGGTGCCCATACATTGTAACAATGGGGAACTGTGACATTATCAGAGCAGATTGGAATGGTTTCATCCGGGTGCCCATACATTGTAACAATGGGGAACTGTGACATTATCAGAGCAGATTGGAATGGTTTCATCCCGGGTGCCCATACATTGTAACAATGGGGAACTGTGACATTATCAGAGCAGATTGGAATGGTTTCATCCTGGGTGCCCATACATTGTAACAATGGGGAACTGTGACATTATCAGAGCAGATTGGATTGGTTTGGTCCAGGGTGCCCATACATTGTAACAATGGGGAACTGCGACATTATCAGAGCAGATTGGAATGGTTTGGTCCCGGGTGCCCATACATTGTAACAATGGGGAACTGTGACATTATCAGATCAGATTGGAATGGTTTGGTCCTGGGTGCCCATACATTGTAACAATGGGGAACTGCGACATTATCAGAGCAGATTGGAATGGTTTCATCCTGGGTGCCCATACATTGTAACAATGGGGAACTGTGACATTATCAGAGCAGATTGGAATGGTTTGGTCCTGGGTGCCCATACATTGTAACAATGGGGAACTGTGACATTATCAGAGCAGATTGGAATGGTTTGGTCCCGGGTGCCCATACATTGTAACAATGGGGAACTGTGACATTATCAGATCAGATTGGAATGGTTTGGTCCTGGGTGCCCATACATTGTAACAATGGGGAACTGTGACATTATCAGAGCAGATTGGAATGGTTTGGTCCCGGGTGCCCATACATTGTAACAATGGGGAACTGTGACATTATCAGAGCAGATTGGAATGGTTTCATCCCGGATGCCCATACATTGTAACAATGGGAACTGCGACATTATCAGAGCAAATTGGAATGGTTTCATCCGGGTGCCCATACATTGTAACAATGGGGAACTGTGACATTATCAGAGCAGATTGGAATGGTTTGGTCCTGGGTGCCCATACATTGTAACAATGGGGAACTGTGACATTATCAGAGCAGATTGGAATGGTTTCATCCTGGGTGCCCATACATTGTAACAATGGGGAACTGTGACATTATCAGAGCAGATTGGAATGGTTTGGTCCAGGGTGCCCATACATTGTAACAATGGGAACTGTGACATTATCAGAGCAGATTGGATTGGTTTGGTCCTGGGTGCCCATACATTGTAACAATGGGAACTGCGACATTATCAGAGCAGATTGGATTGGTTTGGTCCAGGGTGCCCATACATTGTAACAATGAGAACTGTGACATTATCAGAGCAGATTGGAATGGTTTCATCCGGGTGCCCATACATTGTAACAATGGGGAACTGTGACATTATCAGAGCAGATTGGATTGGTTTGGTCCTGGGTGCCCATACATTGTCCCGCACTGTACACACATTAGTCAGCAGCAACAAATAAACAAGCTCCAGTGTCATGCAGATCCCCCCCTCTAAGCACCAATGGAGTTAATCTGCAAGTCAACCAGCCCGATGATTAATTAGCGCCCTCAAACAATGACCCCCCTGCCGCTCTCCTAGTGCAAGCCAGGGACAAGACGGAAATTTGCATTTCTCATGAAGGTTGGATTCTCCAGGCAGGCTGCATGAGAAAGTCTCCTCTCCCTCCCAGCTCTGCCATTCAAAGTTGAAAGTAAAGAGACGTGTTTTTTTTTCATTCCTGGACGAGCAAACATGTGAATGTTTGCGAATCCATGGGTAAACGGACAAGAGGGTGGATCCGCGTCCTTACCTGCTGATTTTCTGTCCGCTCTCTCCTCCTCTGGCTCTGCGATGGGAAGCCTGGCTGCTGGCACCCCGCTCACCGTCACCAGGAACAAGCAGAGGGCGCCCCACACGCCGATCATTCCAACTGGGATCCCTCGGCAAAGGGATGGCTTGCAGCCCCCTCCAGCCCTCGGCATTCTATGGTCGCATACTTTATTCCGGCCTCCTTGGCAATGTTAATCCTTGCGAGAACCTGCAAAAATAAATAAAGAGTCGGCTCAGAACACTTTATTCTGGAAGAGATAATCAAGCGGTGGCTAGAATTCAGTGAAAGGTGATTGGTTGTCAGAGATCACAGCACTTAAAGTGGTTGTAAACCTCAGACATGAAAAATGAACAAAATGAACAAAGTATATCACTCTGAAAATTGTACCATCTCACTGCTTCTGGATCACAAGTATTGGCATAGTACAGATTGGGACAGGAGCGGGGGGTCAATGGCAACGCACAAAAACACGTTACTTGACGAGCTTCAATGGCAGTTAACCAATGGCAGTTAAGGCAGTATTAAACTAAAGGCTGATCCCCGCAGGCACCCCTATTATTCCCCTGAGCTCCATCTCGATCCAGCAGGGGGTGGGGGGGTCAATGGCAACGCACCAAAACACGTTACTTAACGAGCTTCAATGGCAGTTGCCAATGGCAGTTAACCAATGGCAGTTAAGGCAGTATTAAACTAAAGGCTGATCCCCCCTCAGGCACCCCTATTATTCACCTGAGCCCCATCTCGATCCAGCAGGGGGTGGGGGGGTCAATGGCAACGCACCAAAACACGTTACTTAAGCTTCAATGGCAGTTGCCAATGGCAGTTAACGCAGTATTAAACTAAAGGCTGATCCCCCCTCAGGCACCCCTATTATTCACCTGAGACCCATCTCGATCCAGCAGGGGGTGGGGGGGGGTCAATGGCAACGCACCAAAACACGTTACCCAACGAGCTTCAATGGCAGTTAAGGCAGTATTAAACTAAAGGCTGAAGGTTTTTTTTTTACCTTCAATCATTCTAAACATACCTTCAGTGTGCAGATCTCCCTCAGACAGACCTATTATTCACCTGAGCCCCATCTCAATCCAGCAGGGGGTGGGGGTCAATAGCAACGCACCAAAACACCTTACTTAACGAGCTTCGATGGCAGTTAACCAATGGCAGTTAACCAATGGCAGTTAAGGCAGTATTAAACTAAAGGCTGAAGGTCTTTTTTTACCTTCAATCATTCTAAACATACCTTCAGTATGCAGATCCCCCTCAGACAGACCTATTATTCACCTGAGCCCCATCTCAATCCAGCGCTGTCCCAGGTCTCTCCCTCCTCATTGGCTGGGACAGTCAATCATAGCCAGTGAGGGAGGAGGAGGGGGGGGCAGGGGGTTGCAAGCCTAATCTGTGCTCTGTGTAGTAGAGGTGGCTCAGGAGCGAGCCCGAACGAGTGCCCCCAGAGAATGCATCTTGCTCTGAGGGCACTCAGCTGGAAGGAGGAGGAGCCAGGAACACCAGTGGGGGACCTGAGAGGAGGAAGTTTGGGGCCGCTCTGTATATATTATATTTCTTATTAATAATTGAAACCTTTTAGTATCACTTTAAATCCAAAACCAAAAATGTAATATATTGCAGCTTACCAATCATTAGATGTGGTGGCTGCATTCGTTTTCTTTTTTTTTTTAGGTTTTCTTCCCTCTGTTTTTACCTGGTGATCTGGCCAGTAACACGCCTCCTGTACTAGAGCACCGCCCCCACACTGAATGAAGGAGCACAGGGGGCACATTTGGACAGCAACATTGTCAGTCTGGGGGGTGGGGATGGGAGTGTTAGCTGTACTGTACTAGCAGATTTAAATACACTAACAAAGCTAGATTCCAGCTAATAATTCAGATAAAGCAAACACCCCCCCCTTTTGGAGTAAAGGCTTTACATAAATAAAAGCTGATCATTTTAAGCACCTCTGTAAGTTTTGAATGGTTTTTCCTCATCCCTGTAACGGCAAGAGAGCTTCTCTGTTGAAGGACAACAGACTTACTGGCTGGATCACCAGGAAAGAAAGAAAAAGAAAGAGTAAGCTTCAATATAACAAGTGTTTTCTTTATAGTTTAATGCCACTTTAACCCCCTATACTCCAATGGCAGTTGAACCCCCCTATACTCCAATGGCAGTTGAACCCCCCTATACTCCAATGGCAGTTGAACCCCCCTATACTCCAATGGCAGTTGAACCCCCCTATACTCCAATGGCAGTTGAACCCCCCATATACTCCAATGGCAGTTGACCCCCCCCCATATACTCCAATGGCAGTTGACCCCCCCCCATATACTCCAATGGCAGTTGACCCCCCCCCCATATACTCCAATGGCAGTTGAACCCCCCCCATATACTCCAATGGCAGTTGAACCCCCATATACTCCAATCTCAATTCCTCTGAATCGGCCAAAATTCTAACCTGCTCTGATAGCCACTGATCGCGTCTGTCAGAATACCTGAAAACTGACTGCAACCGATTGGCTGAATGCGCTGTTTGACCCGCTCTTTCGACAAGAGTCGATTGAGTATTCCTTTTTTGTCATGCCAGCAGGGCTACCCACTTTAGGAAATGCACTCAATTCCCCTGAATTGGCCAAAATTCCAACCCGTTCTGCTGGACTATGCTCTGACGATGCCCGTGACTTTCATAATACCCAAACACTGCCTGCAACGGATTAGCCGCAGGCGCTGCTCAGCTAACAATTTTCAACCTGGCTCCTTTGCCGAAAGTCAACTTTTTCATGCCAGCAAGGCCACCCAGTGCTAGAATTTCGGCTGATTCCTGTGTGGCCAATTCCATGGATTCATCACCTTATAACAAGCAGGCTACCCAAAAAAAACAAAAAGTAATATATTTTGTAATTTAAACAGGAAAATGCCACAGAGATAAACTGAGGGTCACCATACATGTTACAACCCAGGCATACAATCTTTATACAGTCAGCTTTAGATTAACAAAACTTTTTTTTATAAAAAAGGACCTACCCACGCCATCCAATCAGGCAAGCTATTGTACTACTTAGTTGTTGGTTGATCTAAAGGGGATTGCACAATCAGATTGTTAATGTGTGTGGTGAGCTTAAGGCGGATTTCAAGGGGTCAACCAATCGACCACAGGAGATAAAAGTGACTTGAAGGCCAGTATTAATGAGAAGATGTTCCTCCATTGAAGGGTCTTAGGGGGCCAGCTGGAATTTCTCCTCTAAGCACTTTGTGTAAAGGGTGCCCTGTACTGGTGGCTCAGGAGCGAGCCCGCACAAGTGCCCCCAAAGAATGCAGCTTGAACTGAGGGCACTCGGCTGGAGGGAGAAGCCAGGAACACCAGTGGGGGACCTGAGAGGAGGAAGGTCGGGGCTGCTCTGTATAGATTATATTTATTATTAATAATCTGAACCTTTAGTATCACTTTACACTCCAAGAGGCAGTTAGCCCAATACACACTCCAAGAGGCAGTTAGCCCAATACACACTCCCAGTGGCAGTTAGCCCAATACACACTCCCAGTGGCAGCTAGCCCCATACACTCCAAGTGGCAGTTAGCCCCCATACACTCCCAGTGGCAGTTAGCCCCCATACACTCCCAGTGGCAGTTACCTTTACCCACTCTGAATGCTGAAGTTAAAAAAGTGCATAGTAAACCCACATGAAAATAGGAACTTGTTGATGCATGACAACACACCTGCACCTCCACTCAAACGCATTGATCTAAAAGAGGCCCTTCAGATTTTACTATCATATTGAGTGATCATGAGATCTTCCCGGGACTGTCAGGAAACAATTCCTTTTGAGCTCTCAACTTTTCTCTACAAGAGGCACAGTGGTGATCGGGATCAATAAGCAGGCTGGTTACCCTTTAAACGGCCCAGAGGTTGACCATTAATGAGCCTCAGCAGGGTCCGGACCCTTAGAGGAGGGAAATCAGTGCAGACCATGAAGCCTCATTGCACAGAGATCTGCGAGCTCCAGAATTCTCTTCATTCCTGCCTAGCAGCCCCATCGCACCATTCAACTATGACATCACTAGAAGAGTTTTTTATTTCTATAGTAGGGATTTGTTTTCTAGGCTGTTTATAAAGAGATAAAAGGGCAGATCACTACAATCCTGGGCTGGGAATAAACAAATAGAAACCCAGATTAAATGACACAATATGTGAAACGTCCTTGTCACTTCTGCATGGAGCTTCTATTTACAAAACTCAGCTAGACAGATGAGTGTTTGGCTCCAGCTAATGCCCCTCAAGCCTCTTCTAGAGAGATAGCAATGGGGGGGGTTTATCTTAGAAAATCCATTACTAATGCCTGGAGATCATAGAAGGGCTGGCCGATAAGATTGCGCTTCCTTCAGTCTCCAGACTTGGAAAGGACACAGATGTGGGGGCAGGGGACCAAGTAAAAGGAGCAAAGCAGTCCTCATTTCCAGGGACAGCCTGGGGTTTCGGTAACCTGTACCTGAAGGTTGAGGAGCGTCTTCTCATATAAAGGAAAGCTACATGCGGTGGTAATATATGAAGGCTGCCAGGAAAAAACAAAACTGCCAATTAAGTAATTCTGTTCTAATTCTAATTACTGGTGATCCAGAAGAAGCAGCACAATCAAACCAATTTCCAAGGACAATCTCAGGTTTTAGAGAAGTGTCCTCAGAGTCTGGCGATAGCTTCCACCATAAACCCGCTTACAGCATGCAGCAATAATATACTAGATCTGGAAAAAATAAATGATCAAAGTTTAATCTGCTCCAATCCTAACACTGGTGATCCAGAAGAAGGAGCAAAAATCAAACCAATTTCCAAGGACAATCTCAAGTTTGAGAGTGGTGTCCCCAGAGTCCAAAGATCGCTTCCCCCATAAACACTTATAAAGGAAGAAGGATGCATGATTTATTATTTACATTTAAAAAATGGATGATCCTAAAAATAATCTGCACTAATCCTAATACTGGTTTTCCAGAAGAAGCAATGAAATCAAACTAACGTCCAAGGACAACTTTAGGTTTAGAGATCTGTCCTGGAGTTTGAGGATCACTTTCACCATAAACACTTATAAAAAGAAGAAGAAGGCTGCATGATTTATTATATACATTAAAAATTGGATGATCCAAAAACATAATTGCTCTAATCCCAATACTGATTTTCCAAAAGAAGAAATGAGATCAAACTAACTTCCAAGGACAACTTTAGGTCTAGAGATCTGTCCTGGAGTTTGATGATCACTTTCACCATAACACCTTCATATGTGGAAAGCTGCACGCAATAATACACTACATCTGACTGATCCAAATGTAATCTGTTCCAATCCAAACACTGGTAATCCAGAAGAAGCAGCAAATACAAACCATACAATCTCCAAGGACAGCCTTATATTTAAGAGATCTGTCCCCAGAACCGGACGATCACTGTCATCATAAAGAGCATGCACAAAAATACCAGAACTAAAAAGAAATAGCTGATCAATCTGTACTATGCCAATACTGGTGATCCAGAAGAAGCAGCGAATACAAACCATACAATCTCCAAGGACAGCCTCAGCTTTAAGAGATCTGTCCCCAGAACCTGATGATCACCGTCATCATAAAGAGCATGCAGAAAAATACCAGAACTGAAAAGAAATAGGTGATCAATGTGTACTATGCCAATACTGGTGATCCAGAAGCAGTGAAATGGTTCAATTTCCAGGGACAGATTCACATCTGAGAGATCTGTCCCTGGAATCAGATGATCACTTTCACAATAAATCTCCTATATGTGGACAGATGTGAGATTTAATGTGCTACAGCTGACAAAAATGGTGACCAATTTGAATCGGTTCTGATCCCAAATACTGGTGATCCAGAAGCAGTGAAATCAAATGGCACCAGTTTCAAGGACAGCCTCGAATTTTAGAAATCTGGACTCTGATGATCACTGGAAAGATATAACTCCCTTATGTGAACTCTGCAGGCTAAAAATGAAAAATGAAAAATTGGCGATCGAGTAATCTGTTTTAGACCCAGTGATGTTCGGACTGATAGTGTGGTTTCCGAAGAAGCAGTGACCATATACAAATTTCCAGGGACAGACTCAGATTTTAGGCATCTGTCCCTGCAGTCTGATGATCACTAACACAGAAAACCTTCCTTTGCAGAAAGCTGAATACAGTAATATTCTAAAACTTGGAAAACAATAACTGATTAATTTTAAAACGGTTCTAATCCCAATACTGGGGATCCAGAGGAAGCTGTGACATCAAACTCATTTCCAAAGACAGCCTTGAGATTTACAGGGATATCCCTGGGATCTTATGATCACTTTCATCCGAATGCTCCTTACACTGACAGATTCACGCACTGATATGCTAAAACTGGAAAAAAAAACAGTTCCTCAAATTTAATCTGATTCTAAAACTGCTGATGTTGATCCAGAGGAAACAGTGACATCAATTCCTAGGATTTCCAAGGACTGCCTCGGGTTTTAGAAATCTGTCACTGACGTTTGATGATCACTGTCACCATAAATCATCCTTACATGGACAGACGCATGCACTAATATACTAAACCTGGAAACAGAAAGATGATCCAAACTTAAATGGTTCTAAACCCAATACTGGTGATCCAGAAGAAGCAGCAAAATTAACTCTTATTTAAGGACAACCTCAGGTAGAAGATCTTTCTCTGCAGTCACCATATCCCTCCATGTGTGGACAGACAAGCACTAATATACTAAACCTGGAAAGTGGAAACAAATAGATGTTCCAAAACGGTTTTAAACCCAAATACTGGGGATCCAGAAGATGCAGTGAAATCAAACGAATTCCCAAGGACAACCTCAGGTATAAAATCTGTCCCTGCAATCTGATGATATATTTATGATAATTCCCTCATATGTGGAAGACGACATGTAATAATATCTGGCAAATAACAGATGATCTAAATCTAATCTGATCCAATTCAAATACTGGTGATCCAGAAGGAGCAGCAAAACCAAACTAATTTTCAAGGACAACCTGAGGTATTGGAGATCTGTCCCTGGAGTTGGATGATCACGGTCACCATAAATCCTCCTTACGTTTACAGACGCGCACTAATATACTAAACCTGCAAACAGAAAGATGATCCAAACAAATGGTTCTAAACCCAATACTGGTGATCCAGAAGAAGCAGCAAAATGAAACTCTTTTTAAAGGACAACCTCAGGTATAAGATCTAAGATCTTTCTCTGCAGTCACCATATCCCTTCACGTGTGGGCAGACACACGCGCTAATCTACTAGAACTGGGAAGAAATTGTTCATCAATTTGAATCTTCTTTTCTAACCCCCAATACTGGTGATCCAGAAGAAGCAGTAAAATCAAACTAATTTACAAGGGCAACCTCAGGTATTCCATTTACTAGGGACAGATCTAAAGATTAGAGATCTGTCTGTGCAGTCTCCAGATGCATGCAATGATCTACTGGATCTGGAAACGAATAGTTGATCAGTTTTAGTCTAACTCTAATTCTGTTAATCCAGAAGAAGCAGTGACATCATTCAATTTTCTGGGATAGATGGGGAGATCAGAGATCGGTCTATGCAGTCTGATGATCACCTCCAGATGCACATAGATACATGCATTAACATACTAGATGTGGAAACCAATAGTTGATACAATTTTAATCTAACGCCAATTGTGTGGATCCAGAAGGAGCAGTGACATCATACAATTTTCAGGGAGGGATAGGAAGATTATAGATCAGTCTGATGATCACCTCCACATGCAAGCAATCTTATACTAGAACTGGAAACTAATAAATTGAACTATTTTAATCTAACCCAAATTGTTCGGATCCAGAAGGAGGAGCAGTGACATCATACAATTTTCAGGGAGAGAAGAGATCGGTCTGTGATGGTCACAAGCAATCATATAATAGATCTGGAAATGGATCACTGATCAGTTAAATCTAACTCCTATACTGTGGATCCAGAAGTAGCAGTGACATCATACAATTTTCGGGGAGATATTGGAGATCGGTCTGTCAGTCTGATGATCACCTTCAGATGTAAACAAGATACATGCACTAATATGCTAGATCCATTGTAATCTATTCTAACCCCAGTGATCCAGAATAAGCGGTGAACTCGCACCATTTCCCAGCACAGATTTGGAGATTGGAGATCGCTCTGTGCAGACTGGTGATCGCCTTCAGATGTAAACAGATGCATGCAATCATATACTAGATCTGGAAACTAATAGTTGATCCATTTAATCTAACCCAAATTGTGTGGATCCAGAAGGAGGAACAGTGATATCATACAATATTTGGGGAGAGAAGAGATCATGTGAGGGTCACCTCCACATGCATGCAATCATATACTAGATCTGGAAACGGATCGCTGATCAGTTAAATCTAACTCCTATACTGTGGATCCAGAAGTAGCAGTGACATCATACAATTTATGGGGAGAGATTGGAGATGTCAGTCTGGTGATCACCTTCAGATGTAAACAGACACATGCACTAATATGCTAGATCTGGACTGGAAACTAATAGTTGATCCATTGTAATCTGTTCTAACCCCAACCCCAGTGATCCAGAATAAGCGGTGAACTCGCACCATTTCCCAGCACAGATTTGGACATTGGAGATCGCTCTGTGCAGACTGGTGATCGCCTTCAGATGTAAACAGATGCATGCAATCATATACTAGATCTGAAAACTAATATTTGATCAATCGGATCCCAATCTTGTGGATCCAGAAAAAGTAAAAACCCTGCAGACAGGCAGTCCGATCTGCCCAGGACAAGCTAGGATTACTCTGATCTGACACGGAGGACTAGCCTGATAAATTCACTGCAAATCTAATCAAAGAATATAAAATTAAAAAACTTTTAATAAATGATTTTATAATCCAGAGAAGGGGCGGGTCCAGGATCACACATCTCCGACCAATGAAGGATCGTCCATGACAAGTCCCGGGAAGATGACAGCAGCGATGTGTATGGGAAGATCGTCCATGCAGCGGATCGCACAGATAGAGGAGTCCATGGGCCGGGCTGAGTGTAGCTCCCACCCTGCACACTTACCTGCAGCTCTGCTAAGTCCCCCCGATGGGTGAATAATCGGAGCGATGCGGAGCTCCCGTCCTCAGCGCTGCACTAACACGAGCAGAGTGCCGGCGACTGAGCAGCTCCTCCCCTCCAACAGCATCTCCAGCGGGAGGGGTGTGTCTGCTACCCTCTGACACGCCCTATTCCCCGGGCAAGCCGCGCCCCCCTTTACCAGTGTGACGTCACGGACCTCCTGCATCCCGCAGACCGTGTGCCTGCTCCTGAGGGAGCCGGAGGAGAGTAACCCTTCCATGGCCGGCCACGGGGGATGGAATCACCTTTTATTTTATTTCTTTACTTTTCTGTGGAATGCATTCATTGTGTTTTTTCCATTTATTTTAGGTAAGAGAAATTGGCAAAACTTTTTTTTCTTAATTTTGGATAAAGTAAGGAAGGTTTATATAACTAGGGGTGCGCTGAAATGGAAATTCTGGACCGAAATCGAAAATTCACGATGCAATTGGCCAAAAACTGAAACTGAAATTGGCAGTTTAAAAAAATATATATATTTTTTATATCTAATTGTATAATGTGTGATTTAATAATTAATAGTTTTTGAAGCACTTTTGTGTTAAAATAAAAAGGCTCCAAATGCATCCCTTTAACCATTTTAAGAGCGGAAGGATTTACCCCCCTTCCTGACCAGACCCTATTTTGCGATTCAGCACTGCGTTATTTTAACGAACTATTGCGCGGTCATGCGACGCTGTACCCAAATAAAATTTACGTCCTTTTTTTCCCACAAATAGAGCTTTCTTTTGGTGTTATTTGATCACCTGTGCGATTTTTATTTTTTGAGCTATAAACAAAAAAATAGCGACAATTTCGAAAAAAAAACAAACAATATTTTTCAAATTCTGCTATATGAAATTCTCAAAAAAATAATTGAAAAATCAAATTTTTTTAACATTTTCGGCCAATTTGTTGTCTGCTACATATTTTTGGTAAAAAAAATCGCAATGAGCGTATTTTGATTGGTTTGCGCAAAAGTTATTGCGTTTACTAACTATGGGAAAGATTTCTGTCATTTTTATTGTTTTTTTTTTTACAAGTAATGGCGGCAATCTGCGATTTTTTGCGGGACTGCGACATTACGGCAGACAGATCGGACCCCTGACTGACATTTTTGACACTTTTGGGGGTACCAGTGACATTACTACAGTAATCAGTGCTATACATATGCACTGTTACTGTAATAATGACACTGGCAAGGAAGGGGTTAACATTATGGGTGATCAATGGGTTAAATGTGAGCCTAGGGGAGTGATTCTAACTGTGGGGGGTGTGGCTTCTGAAATGACCATAGAGACATGTGATCCTATATAGAAGGATCACAGGGGCTCGGTGACCATTCTAGGGAGAAGAACGATCAGCCGTGTTGCAATCGGAGCCGCCTGCCCGCAGCATTGGCTTCCCCGCTGACGAGCGGGGGCGGGAGTGCGCCACTGGCGGTGCGCGCTCGCCCCCTAGCCTCCCGAAAGTGAGCGCCATACATGTACGGTGATTTGCCTAGGAGCGGCTGCCTTCAGCAGTACATCTGCGGCGGGCAGTCGTAAACTGGTTAAATTCTACAAATGTCTTCACACTGGTCCAGTGCGCTTTCTTTGCCGCATTTTTGGTGCATATTTGATTAGTTACCGAAATGTAGCAAAAACGCGCCTCCCCATTGAAATGAAGTGAATCGTGCCACAATCACGCACGTTTTTTCAGTTTGCAAAATGCAGATAACCCAAATTTTAGACAATGATTTTTGGTGGCCGATTTATCGGTGCATTTCTAGGTATGACCCTTGTCAGGATTTATTTTTGTCATCTGTGTCCCCAGGGGTGCTGTTAGAAATCACGGGGCGCCGTACAGACTACCTGGCACCCCCCCAATATATCAAGGCAATATTTTCACAAAAAATACATTAAAAATCATTATTAGTGGACACAAACGTAACAGTGAACTTGTGTGATTTAACCCTTTTTAATTGTTTTTTATACAATTAAAAACAAAATTATAATTTATTTAAAAAAAGTTAAAAATACTTTTAACTTTTTTTACTTTTTTTTTTTTTTATCAGGACAGGGAAGCCTGCAGCGCTGGGAGGGGGGATCAGAAGCGGGCAGAACAGGGAGGGGGATCGGTGTCAGAAGCAATTACAGGAACGATGAGCTACATCTTCCCATTGGGGGAGATTTCCTCTCACTTCCTTTCCCACTACCACAACAGGAAGTGAGAGAAAATTGAAAGTGGGGGAATCCTAGTTGTCAGCAGAACTAGTGTCCCCCATCGGAACAATTTTCACGGCAGTGGCGAACCTTAAACAGCATGCCGCTTTCAGAAGGCAGTGCTGACGAGAAACACGACAAATGCAGTTTTGTGGGGGGCCCCCTGCAACAGAGGGCAATACACAAGATAGTGCAGCGAATATAGGATTAAATCAGGCGGTGAAGAAGCAACATGGCGCTTTCTCGCCACCTGTCCAAAACCTCTGACAAGCGAGCTGAGCATGGATCACTTTTCAAAGGAGCAGCATGTGAAAAAGCCCTTATTTCCTGCCCCATAGCCCCATAGGAAGTGGTTGTCACCAGAAATAGTGTCCCCATTGGAAGAATCTCCTCTGTTCCTGTTCTGGTGACAACAGAAAATTTGGGATCATCCTTCACTCTCAGTGGTAACAATCACCAAGACAAGTAGAGAAGGTGAATATCCCTAACGGGGACACAGGCAACAAAAAACACCCGATCCATCTACATTCAAAACTAAAAAAAAAATGTTTTGCTTTTAGTTGTAATTTAGAATGCTTTTCAAGTAGAATAAAAGGCAAAACTTTTTTTTTTTGTATAGAGTGAAGGGTGGGGATTATTACCCCTGTCAGTTTTGTTTTTTTGCCATCTGTGTCCCCATTGGGGAGATTTCCCTTCACTTCCTGCCTCATAGCCAAAATAAAAAGTGAGAGGAAATCCCTTTAAAGTGAAGGAATCCCTGGTTGTCATCAGAACAAGTGTCCCCATTGGAAGATTTTCCCTCGACCCCTGTTCTGGTGACAACCCCAAATTTGGGGCTTTCACTCCCAGTGATGTTCACCAGAACAAATAGAGAGGATGAATCTCCTAAAAAGGGGGGCAAAGACAGCAATAAAAAACAGGTGATCTATTCCTGCCCCACACTATCCAAAACTAAAAAAAAAAAAAAAAGTTTTGCCTTTAGGTATAATTTAGTCCTCGTTCACAGCAATGCGATTTCTTATGTCATTTGACAGTTATTCTCGGCAATGGAACCATTTAAATCGTTGTGACTCAAGTCGCAGTGACTTTGGAAAAGGTTCCTGCACTGTTTTTTTTTTTTGCGATTTCATTGCGACTTCCATTGACTTCTGTTAAATGAAGTGGCAAACCACAATGTAATCGCCGATCCAAATCGCACTGATCTGTGGCTTTGTAATCACCGTGAAGTAGTGTGAACCAGGGCTTAGGGGGTTATTAACCTCTTAGAGCCTAATCCTTTTTCTGACATATGATGCTTACAAGTTAAAATCTGTAATTTATGCTAGGAAATTACTTAGAACCCCAAACATTATATATTTTTAGCAGAGACCCTAGATAATAACATGGCGATCATTGCAATATTTTATATCACGCGGTATTTGTGCAGCGGTCTTTCAAATGCAATTTTTTGGAAATAAATACTGTACACTAACATGAATTAAATAAACAAAACAGTAAAGTTACCCCAATTTTTTTGTATAATGTAAAAGATGATGTTACACCGAGTAAATAGATGGTGGTCATGCTTTAACACAGAAACATGTCATGCTTTAAAATTGCGCACACTGGTGGAATGGCGACAAACTTCGGTACTTAAAAATCTCCATAGGCAACGCTTAAAAATGTTAACGGTTTTCTGTATAGAGTTACAAAGGAGGTCTCATGCTAGAATTATTGCTCTCACTCTAACGATCGCGGCGATACCTCACATGTGTGGTTTGAACACCGTTTACATATGCGGGTGCGACTTACATATGCGTTCACTTCTGCGTGCGAGCACAAAGGGACGGGGCGCTTTAAAAAAAATTTCCTTGATTATTTTATTTTATTTTTTTTATTTTTACGCTGTTCATTGAAAAAACATTTTTTTTTATCACTTTTTTTGCTTTCACAAGGAATGTAAACATCCCTTGTGACAGTAAAAGGGAGTGGCAGGTACTCTTTATGGAGGGATCAGGGGTCTAAAAGACCCCACATCCCTCCTCTGCACTTAAAAGCATTCAAAATGCCAAGTTTGGCTGTTTTGAATGCTGTTAGTTTTTCTTTTTTTTTTTTTTTTAATAATCTGACGCCTTTGAGGCATTTAGGGCATCATGACATTGCTCCTGGTTTTTTACATCGGAGACCCGATCATTCGGCTTTGTTCGGGTCTCCAGCCAGCTGGCGGATGTGCCGGCTGGTCGCTCGGGTCTCGGTCGGGACGGGAGACCCGGGCGAGCCGCGGAAGACATCCCCTCCCGCTCCTTGTAATGACAGCTGAGCGGTTGCTCAGCCACATCAGTTGTCATTACAAGACAGCCGACCGTCGGCTATGGACACCGGTACCGGGGTGATGCCTCTAGCTGCAGGAATCACCCCGGTACAACCCCCTGGAGCCGAGTCAGCGATAAGGGGTTTAAAGTAGAACTAAAGGCAAAACTTATTTTTTTTTTTCCTTTTAGATAGAGTAAGGGAGGGTAATAATAGCTGTAGTGTCCATGTACACGGGACGCTGGAAATGGCCTCTGAACCCATCTACATTTTATCTTATCTGTCCATGTACACCAGGTCGTTTACAGTCATTTGCAGGCAGTTGCGTTCAGGGACTTTTTTTAGAACGCAATTATTTGCGTTCGAACGTGTGTTTCCCGGCGTTCCAAACGCATGAAGGAAAAAACGCGTCCGAACGCGTCTGAACGCGTTGACCCGCGTTTAGCGTTCGCGTTTTTTCATTTTAAAGGGGAATAATTTTTTTGACCTCTAGGAACGCTTCTAAACGCAAACGCCCGCAAACGCCGCTAAACGCCCGCTAAACGCGGGTACAAACGCGACCTAACGGACGTTTCAAACGTCCTAAAAATTCCAGCATTCAAAGGGACTTTTAACAACGTCCCGTGTACATGGAGCCAAAAAATCCACATATTTATTTCTTAACTGTACCCCTAGAAGCTGCTAGCCATATGGTATTAGTACACACAGTATATTAGCATATTGTGGCAGACTTCATGGTCAGACGATCCCCTCCAGCACAGCACTGTCAGCGCTCCAACTGATTACACCTGCTTCCATCTTCTCCTGGTCTTCCTTACGGGTTCAGATTGTTCGGCCCCTTGATTGGCTGGACCATGCTTTCCTGTAACACAAAAAATAACATGCTGTCCCTTTGCAGATATGCAGCAATGCCAATAATTCTTAACCACTTCAATACTGGGCACTTTTACCCCCTTCCTGCCCAGGCCAATTTTCTTCTTTCAGCGATGTTGCACTTTGAATGACAATTGTGCAGGCATCCAACACTGTACCCATATGACATTTTTATGATTTATAGAGCTTTCTCTATCTGTCTCTCTCTCTCTGGCATGTATTCACCATTAGTTTTTTTATTTTTTGCTTTACCTAACAGAAAAGACAAAAAATCTTAAAAAAAAAAAAAAAAGGAGTTTTCTTAGTTTCTGTTATACAATTTTGCAAATAAGTAATTTTTTTTTCTTCACTGATGTGCACTGATGAGGCTGCACTGATGGGCACTGGTGAGGCTGCACTGATGAGGCTGCACTGATGGGCACTGGTGAGGCTGCACTGATGGGCACTGATGAAGCTGCACTAATGAGGTTGCACTGATGGCAACTGGTGAGGCGGCACTAATGGGCACCGATGAAACTGCACTGATGAGGCTGCACTGATGGGCACTAATGAGGCTGCACTGATGGGCACTAATGAGGCTGCACTGATGTGGCACTGATAAGGCAACCCTGATGAACACTGAGAGGCAGCACTGATGGGACTGCACTGATAATCAGTGCCATGATTATCAGTGTAATGTGCAATGTCAGAATTTCTGGTTACCAGCTCTCCTTTGCGATAACCGGCAATTTTGCTTACATATGATCAGCTGTGATTGGACACAGCTGATCACATGGTAATAGGCCGCTGTGATTGGCCCTTTACCTCTATCTGTGATCAGCTGTGTCCTAAGGACACAGAGGTCACAGAGAGCACGAGATGGGAACCCAAGGGGGCGTGCGGGAGGCGTGTTCTGGGAGGACATCCATGGAAGCCCTCCCAGAACAACAGAGCCACACTGTAACCATGTTTCGGCTATGGTGTGGTATTGAAGTGATTAATGGTACCCCCACACATCTTGCAATCAGGTGCAGAACCATGTGTGGTGCAACTTTTAAATGGCGCAGGCAGCTTCTTTCTTGATTCTCGCGCATAGGGCAGCCCATTGAAGTGCTGCACGGGAACACACTCAGTTCGGCTCAGTTGCGCCTCCTGTGTGTACGGGCCTGAAACTCCATTGCATAACCTATATACTTGTCCTGAATTACAGTCTCAGAAAATAGTTTAACCATTGGTATATCTAATGGCTAAACATGACAGCCAGGCAGACGGTATTTTTAGATTGTCAGCCCTATGTACTTTGTTTTAAAGAGGAACTCTAGTTTTTTCTTTTTTTTCTTACAGGACTCAGGAGCAACTTTTGCTCTTTTTAAACCTTTGAAGCGTGCAACTAAATTTCACATATGATCAATGGCGTGCTTTCAAACACGCTTTATACATCACAGGAAATTTCTAGTGGCGCAGTCATGCGATCAGCTGCTGGCGGTAGCACAAGGCTCAAATTCAGCATTCATTCTTTTGATATACAGGCATTTTTATAGCACCGAAAATTTATGCAGTACTTAACATATTGTATATTCATGTCAGTCCCTGCCCTCAGGAGCTTACAATCTAAGGTCCCACCTCACATGCGAAGATCCACGCACATACTAGGGCAAGATTGGCACTTAAATTAGAATTCCAGCATTAACCTATCTAGTCTTAAAATTGTCCCCTCCCCCCCTCTCTTAACACTTATGCTGAATAATCTATGTAAAAACGAGATGTATTTTTAACCTGCTCCAGTCCAGTTGAGTCGAGTGATCCGACTCCCATGGGTCAGCAGAAGAGAGGAGAGATCACTAAAAACCTATGGGCCATTGAAGCTTATGGGTGACTCCTAGGCTTTTCCATCCATTGTTGAGCGCTCTCTCCTCTCCCCTGCAGCTGCTACTGGCTGACACAGGGGATCACATGACCGGAACAGAGCAGCCTGAAAATAGGTAAATACAGTATCTCACAAAAGTGGGTACACCCCTCACATTTTTGTAAATAATTTATATCTTTTTATGTGACAACGCTGAGTAAATGACGCTTTGCTACAATGTAAAGTAGTGAGTGTACAGATTGTATAACAGTGTACATTTGCTGTCCCCTCAAAATAACTCAACACACAGCCATTAATGTCTAAACCGCTGGCAACAAAAGTGAGTACACCCCTAAGTCAAAATTTCCAAATTGGGCCCAAAGTGTCAATATTTTGTGTTGCCACCATTATTTTCCAGCACTGCCTTAACCCTCTTGGGCATGGAGTTCACCAGAGCTTCACAGGTTGCCACTGAAGTCCTCTTCCACTCCTCCATGAAGACATCACGGAGCTGGTGGATGTTAGAGACCTTGTGCTCCTCTACCTTCCATTTGAGGATGCCCCACAGATGCTCAATAGGGTTTTGGTCTGGAGACATGCTTTGCCAGTCCATCACCTTTACCCTCAGCTTCTTTAGCAAGACAGTGGTCATCTTGGAGGTATGTTTGGGGTTGTTATGTTGGAACACTACTATGCTGCCCAGTCTCCAAAGGGAGGGGGATCATACTCTGCTGCAGTATGCCACAGTACATGTTGGCATTCATGGTTCCCTCATGGAGCTGTAGCTCCCCAGTGCCGGCAGCACTCATGCAGCCCCACCCCATGACACAGCCCCAGCCCCAGACCCACCACCATGCTTGACTGTAGGCAAGACACGCTTGTCTTTGTACTCCTCACCTGGTTGCCGCCATCTGAACCAAATAAGTTTATCTTGGTCTCATCAGACCACAGGACATGGGCCCGGGCAAAGCCGCGGAAGGCGGCGGGAGGGGGGGACGTCCCCTCCCGCTCCCCGGGGTAACGACCGAGCGGCTCCCGAGCCGCATCGGTCATTACCGCCGGCTCTAAACAACGGTACCAGGGTGATGTCTCTAGCTAGAGGCATCACCCCGGTATAACCACCGCAAAGTTAGCCGACGTACCCCTACGTCACTTTGCGGTAAGTGGTTAACATGCATTGCAATGTACTTTGCATTGGATGTTATTACGTGTCATAACTTGCATCTATGCTTTTATGTGGATCATGCATTAACTTGTAATCTGCATACTTTCCAATTCAGAGACTGGAAAATGGCAAAGCCAGAGGATAAGTATGAGAGCCAGGCAGCTAGTATTTTTTAGAATTAGAAGTGGGCAATGGAAGCCTCTAAATTTCCTTTTTTTCCTTTTAGCAATTATCAGCCCTGCCAGGAATTTACAAGCTGGGATTTTGTAATGTGAAATGTTTCCTTGTTCTGTGCACCTCGGAGCGCACATTTATCGGCTCTGCCTGATTTCCAGGAACGTGCTCTGGTTTTGGACGGCTGTCCCTGCGAATGTTTTTAGTTATCTAATCAGTTTAGCAGCCGAGTCTCTGTGATTTGTAGAATGTCAAATTCACTTCAGCTCTTCGGCTTTTCACTTTATTTGGGCTTTGGAATTCCTTTTAAAACAGTTGATATTGAGTAAAATATGTTTCATTATACAGTGTAACACGTTTATGAGATTGGAGTGTGTTGCAGGGATCTGGGATGGGATTGAGGAGATTTTTCCTGCATCAAAGTGTACCTGGATGCAGTGGCGTAGCATGGGCACAAAATTATTAGGGGTGCAAAATAATAAAGATTCAGGTAGTGCCCAGATTACCAAATAAGGCAGAGTAGGCACCGGTCTATGGACATCACGCTATTTAAGGGTCCCGAAACATATCAGCAACCTGTATAAATACATAAGTGGTCCATATAGCGAACTTGGTGTATTCACTTTAACCACTTGCAGACCAGCCAACATAGTTTTACTGCGGCAGGTCGGCTCTTTTATGCGAAATAACGTTCCTGTATGACACTTCGTGTAATAGACAGTGGGGCCAGAGGGGGAGCCAATCAGCGGGTCCGGCGGACGCGATTTCCGCCAGCCACCCGCAATCGCTCCACATGGATAGAGAACAGCAGTCTGCCTATGTAAACAAGGCGGACCACCGTTCTGTCAGAGATGAACACAGGAATCCTGTGTTTCTCCTATTTAGGAACACAGATCTCTGTGTTCATCTATTGAGTACATCCCCCCACACAGTTAGAAAGTACTCGCTAGGAGCACGCTTAACCCATTGATCATCCCTGGTGTTAACTTCTTCCCTGCCAGTGCCATTAGTACAGTAACAGTGCATATTTTTAGCACTGATTACTGTATTAGTGTCACTCGTCCCCTCAAAAGTATCAGGTAGGGGTCCGATCTGCCCGCGCAATGTCGCAGTCCTGCTAAAAATCACTGCTCACCGCCATTACTAGTAAAAAAAAAAAAAAAAAATTGCATAAATCTATCCCCTAGTTTGTAGACGTAATTTCTGTGCAAACCAATCAATATACACCTATTGGGATTTTTTACCAAAAATATGTAGCAGAATACAAATTGGCCTAAATTGATGAAGAAATTAAATTTTTTACAATTTTTTATTGAATGTGTTTTATAGCAGAAGTAAAAATTATTGTTTTTTTTTTTTTTTTTTCAGAATTGTCGCTCTTTTTTGTTTATAGCACAAAAAATAAAAACCACAGAGGTGATCAAATACCACCAAAAGAAAGCTCTATTTGTGGGGAAAAAAGGACATCAGTTTTATTTGGGTACAGCGTCGCACATAGGGTGTGCGTCGCACTAATAGTGTGGAGCAAGTGATACAAAAGGTTATAACTGTGGGGGGTGAGCTGATGGAAGTGATTAAAGATTAGTTGGAGGATTGATAGGCTTTCCTGAAGAGATGAGTTTTCAGAGATCACCTAAAGGCAGCCAGAGTAGGAGATAGCCTGACAGATTGAGGTAGAGAGCTCCACAGGATGGGAGAAGCTCTGGAGAGGTCCTGGAGATGAGCATGGGAGGAGGAGACAAGAGAGTTTGAGAGCAGGAGGTCTTGAGAGGAGCAGAGAGGACGGTTTGGCTTATAAGTGGAATTTTTTGAATGCAGTGCACCTTTATATCTCACAGGACTTTATCATAATTTTTAGCACAATTTAGGTATTTTCTGCACAACTTTTTTCACCATTGTATGAATCTCTCTATTAATAATCTGTGCTTACCAAATTATTAATTCATATTCACTTAGTGTACTTAGCACTGGCAGTTTTTGCGTATTTGCACCACTAACTATTTGCACATATTTTATGATAATGTATTTTTAACCGCTTTACCCCCGCTCACATTGCTGCTACTGCGGCAAAGTGGCTCATTATCGTCCAGCGACGTAGACCTACGTCGCTGGACTCCTCCCCTTGTGGGCGGCGCGCGTGCCGCCGGAGGCGCGCTCCTGCTGTATTCAGTTACAGCCAGCGGGAGTCAGGCCGGGGAGGAGCGGCAGCGATCACCGCTGCTCTTCCTGATTGTCGGGGAATCGAGTGTGGAGATCCGCCCGCTTGTGTAAACAAAGCGGGCGGATCTCCTAAGTGACAGGCAGTGACAGATTGTAGGGTTCAGCATAGCTGAACCTGCGATCTGTCCCTGTGTCACTCAGTCACCTCCCCCCCACACATGTCAGTAAGCACCAGGCATACATTAACCCCTCCCTCTCCAATAAAATTAACCCCTTTCCTGCCAGTGTCATTTTTACATTAACAGTGCATATTTTTAGCACTGATTACTATAGTAATGTCACTGGTACCCCCAAAAGTGTCAAAAATGTCAGTCAAGGGTCCGATCTGTCCGCCGCAATGTCGCAGTCCTGCAAAAAAAAATCGCAGATCGCCGCCATTACTCGTTAAAAAAAAAAACACCAAAAATGACAGAAATCTTTCCCTTAGTTAGTAAACGCAATAACTTTTGCGCAAACCAATCAAAATACGCTTATTGTGATTTTTTTTACCAAAAATATGTAGCAGAAAACAAACTGGCCAAAAATGATAAAAAATTTAGATTTTTTACATTTTTTTTTGGGGGGGGGGGGAATTTCATATAAAAATAACTGTGAAAAATATAATTTTTTCAAAATTTTCGTTTTTTTTTGTTTATAGCGCAAAAAGTAAAAATCGCACAGGTGATCAAATACCACAAAAAGAAAGCTCTGTTTGTGGGAAAAAAAGGACATCAATTTCATTTGGGTACGGTGTGACCGCACAATTGTCAGTTAAAGTTGCACAGTGCCGAATCGCAAAAAGTGGCCTGGACGTAATACAGCAAAATCCTCCGGTGGTAAAGTGGTTAAGGTGATATATATTTTTGGGTGACATATATTTGTATTTATGTATTTTTCATATTAGCACAGTTTTTTATTATATACAAGTTATATATATATATATACACGTAAGAACAATTAGAGCAGCGATCGTTAGATTGCCTACTGTTGCACGGGACTGCTGGAAAACCTTGTTCAATCAGCAGCTTGCAGCCAATTGACTGCAGCGCTGATCAGTGTATTCTGACAGCAATGAGTTTCTGCTGTGAGATTACGATATCCTAGGAGGGGGGGTTCCTGCATCCATATGGTTTGTGTGGATGCAGTAATCTGTTGTTTTTTTTTTGCCATTGAACCCACTAGCTGAATGAAAAACACTCACCCTGTGTATCCAGCTTTAGCCTGTATACATAAACTGTGAAAGATCTGGATAATCATTCATTCTGACTTCTGGCATTAATGATTTGCCCAATACTTCGTTGTTTTCTAGGCAAAAGTTGATTCAGCTGTGATTAGCATAGCCCAGCCTGCACCTGGGCTCCCAGATCAGCCAGTACAGCGTAATGACTCAATGTTCTCCTCTCCGTATAACGGACCCAATAAAACAGAGATGTCTGATCTTCATCACTTTTTCAGGTTTACACAGTCCAACACACAACTGTTCCCGGAAAGCAGAGACAGCGGACAAAGCATTTAGAAAACAGCTCAGTTATATAGAAAATAATTTCTGGCAATCTAGAAAACACTTTGCCCCGCAAATTTCTACCTAGTTGAAGTTTGTAAATTCAATGGAATCGCAGTATACAGAATCTAGTGTCCATTTCGCTGAAGAAGGGAAAAGGAAGGGTATTTCCACTTTTGCAGCCAAATCTGAGAAACCCCCCACTATATGTTTGTTGTGTTTTCCCATTCACATAGGACGCCTAAAAGTCATTTTTTAAGAAAATATTCTAGTTGTTTCTTTGAAGCAGGATTTTATATGGGATTATATAAGCGATTTGTAAGCAATTCTGAACAATTTTAAAGTACAATTAGGGACAAACAAAGGAAAAGTGCATCAAAATACAATGTAGTAACCAAGCCTCAAGATCTTTAATGCCTTGTACGCGCGATCAGATTATTGGACGAATTTTCCTTCACTTTTTCTTGCATGCTAGTCTCATATCAAAAGTGAAGAGGTTACTTTCAATACGAAAAATTCTCATACGACAGAATTCAACTTCAGAAGTGATGTATTTATTATTATTATTTTTTTTTTTTTTTAGGAAACTTTATTGAATCCAATGTACGATACAGGTAAAATACGAGATAAACAATGAACAATACATTTTAGCATTTTTTTCAGGGTCATAAGCCGAGCACGGGAAAGCGCTCTATTATTATTATTATACAGGATTTATTTAGCGCCAACATTCAGCACTTTACAATATTTACAATTAGCGGCCCTGCTCTTTAGAGCTTACACTCTAGAAGATGTGTTGAATTGTTTTGTATTCTTTCGTTTCTGAGCATGCGTAGTCTAGCTCTTGCGATTTTTTTTTTGGACACAAACTCTACTAATTAAACAACAATCAGACGTTGTGTTCATGTATGATAAACATTGTATAGCCTCCATATTCAGTTTTTGTCGTTAGAAAATTCGTAATGGTTTGTCGAAAGCACTATATACTAACGATCCAAAAATCGTCAGATTGTTAGTCGGACGTAATTTTACTTCTGATTTTCTTAATGTGCGTACGGGCCGTTACCCTTGTTAGAACAGACAGCGTGCACATCTAGTTTACAACTGATAATTGAGATCTACAATTGATTATTTACAACTGATAATGAGATCTGCCAGCTCAGTACATATGACGTTAATTATCTCAGGTCTCCTCCCTATCGATACAATAATAAATAAATAATATACAAAAAAAGGGGAAAGCAAGGCAGGATTTTTAAGAAAATAAAAAAGTATGCCATTTTTTTGTATATATATATATATATATATATATATATATATATATATATATATACAGTGCCTCCTTGAACTTTGCGACATTTTGCCACATTTCAGGCTTCAAACATAAAGATATAAAACTGTAATTTTTTGTGAAGAATCAACAACAAGTGGCACACAATAATGAAGTGGAACGAAATTTATTGGATATTTCAAACTTTGTTAACAAATAAAAAAACTGAAAAATTGGGCGTGCAAAATTATTCAGCCCCTTTACTTTCAGTGCAGCAAACTCTCTCCAGAAGTTCAGTGAGGATCTCTGAATGATCCAATGTTGACCTAAATGACTAATGATGATAAATAGAATCCACCTGTGTGTAATCAAGTCTCTGTATAAATGCACCTGCACTGTGATAGTCTCAGAGGTCAGTTTTAAGCGCAAAGATCATCATGAAGAACAAGGAACACACCAGGGAGGTCCGAGATACTGTTGTGGAGAAGTTTAAAGCTGGATTTGGATACAAAAAGATTTCCCAAGCTTTAAACATCCCAAAACGTTATGTTTGGCGTAACAGCAACACAGCTCATCACCCTGAACACACCATCCCCACTGTCAAACATGGTGGTGGCAGCATCATGGTTTGGGCCTGCTTTTCTTCAGCAGGGACAGGGAAGATGGTTAAAATTGATGGGAAGATGGATGGAGCCAAATACAGGACCCTTCTGGAAGAAAACCTGATGGAGTCTGCAAAAGACCTGAGACTGGGACGGCGATTTGTCTTCCAACAAGACAATGATCCAAAACATAAAGCAAAATCTACAATGGAATGGTTCACAAATAAACATATCCAGGTGTTAGAATGGCCAAGTCAAAGTCCAGACCTGAATCCAATCGAGAATCTGTGGAAAGAACTGAAAACTGCTGTTCACAAACGCTCTCCATCCAACCTCACTGAGCTCGAGCTGTTTTGCAAGGAGGAATGGGCAAAAATTTCAGTCTCTCGATGTGCAAAACTGATAGAGACATACCCCAAGCGACTTACAGCTGTAATCGCAGCAAAAGGTGGCGCTACAAAGTATTAAGTTAAGGGGGCTGGATAATTTTGCACGCCCAATTTTTCAGTTTTTATTTGTTAACAAAGTTTGAAATATCCAATAAATTTCGTTCCACTTCATGATTGTGTCCCACTTGTTGTTGATTCTTCACAAAAAAATACAGTTTTATATCTTTATGTTTGAAGCCTGAAATGTGGCAAAAGGTCGAAAAGTTCAAGGGGGCCGAATACTTTCGCAAGGCACTGTATATATGTATATACACACACAATAATTATTTCATTTGGATTTTTTTAATGAAAATAAGCAGCACTTTTTAAACATTTTTTTGAAGGTATGTGATGTGAATGGCAACATGAAACAATTACAAAGCAGCTTTAACAATTTTTCTTAGGCAAACATTTTAATCAAAATTACACATTTCTTGCATTCAATATCTAAATAGTATATTATAGAGCAGGGCAATATATGAAAAGTGTCAAAAGAAGATATGTTTCTGTGGAATTTCTTTCCACCCCCTGCAGGAACTAAATCACCTCTTGGTCCTGCTAATGATGCGTGACGCTGTGTATTATGTAATGTGCACCATGATACTCTTCTAGAATGACACCAGGCCAGATAACCTGCAATTTACAAAATCATTTCGTAAAAGTGCAGAGATTTTCTCAGCACATTTGGTGACAGCGGTTGACATTTGGAAATTCCCCCGTCCATCATCAGTAATTGTAAGTGTTTTGGTTGTCACTGTGCTGATAACTTTATAAACATGCATGTCACGGTTCCAGGGCACAGCTATTACCGCCAAATAAAGGGTCATTTATACCTACATGTACCAGTCTAAGGGAAAAAATGAGGGTGAGGTTAAATTGGCGTAGTTAGCACTTTAGCGGAGAATTAAACGTAATAGTATTTAATAGTTTCCATAACATTTAATGAGCAGGTATTGGGGTCCTGTCACTTTGTATATTGGAAGAAAATCGCTCCAGTTGACAGGACCACAGCAGCTGGTATAGGCTTACATAGGTCACCCACCAGTGTTGGTGTCAGGTAGGATGTGGTAGGCCACTGTGTGTAGACTTTTGTTAAACTTAGTGCACCGAAATGCTTATCAGACAACATGGCATCAGCTACCTTTAAAAGCACCATATAAAATAAATTATTATTTTTATATCTAAGGCAAGGAACCTCCACCATGCTTCACTGTTGCCTAAAGCCACTTATTATTGCACTGCTTTTCAGCCCTTTGGAGAATAAACTGCCTCCTGCTACAGCCAAGTATTTCACATTTGGACCAGTGCTGTATCTTAGCCTAGGCCAACAAGGCCCAGGCCTAGGGAAGCACTTTGCTGGGGGGCAGCAGAAAAGTTGATGGGGCTGCACTGATATGCTGCCCTAATGGGCACTAATAGACTGCACTGATGGCCACTGATGAGGCAGGACTGATAAGCTGCACTGATAGGGTTGCACTTATAAGGCAGCACTGATGGGCACTGATATGATGCACTGATAGGCTGCACTAATGGGCACTGAGAGGCTGCAATGGTGACCACTGATGGGGCTGTACTGATGGCCACTGATGGGCCATCAGTACAGCCGCACTGATATGCTGCACCGATGAGGCTGCACTGATGGGCAGTAATGAGGGTGCACTGATGAGCACTGATAAGGCTGCACTGATGGGCACTGATGTAGCTGAACTTATGGGAGCTGATGGGGCTTCACTGATGGGCACTGTGGTTGTGGTCTGTGGTTTACAGATAGCAAGGTGGGTCATAAACAGGAAAGGGTGTGGCCTTTACAGGAAGGGGTGGGCCATATTTAAATTAGGGGTGACCATGTTTAGTCAGGCCTAGGGCAGCACAAAACCTAAATACACCACTGATTTGGACTTATCAGTCCGGAGCACCTGCTGCCATTTTTCTACACCCTAGTTCCTATGTTTTCGTGCATAATTGAGTTGCTTAGCCTTGTTTCCACATCCTATGCATGAAAACATAGGAACTAGGGTTCAGTAAAATGGCAGCAGGTGCTCTGGACGGACGAGTCAAAAATGTAAAATATCTGGCTGTAGCAGGAGGCAGCTTGTTTATTGAAGGGCTGGAGAGCGGTGCAATAATAAGTGGCTGCAAGGAACAGTGAAGCATGGTGGAGGTTCCTTGCCTTAGATATAAAAATAATAATTTATTTTATATGGTGCTTTTAAAGGTAGCTGATGTTTTGTTGGGTGTTGCATTTCTGCTAATGGAGTTTGAGATTTTGTCAGGATCAATGGTGTTCCTAATTTATTCTGCAGCAGGACAATGACCCCAAACATGCAACCAATGTCATTAAGAACTATCTTCAGCGTAAAGAAGAACAAGGAGTCCTGGAAGTGATGGTTTTGCCCCACAGAGCCCTGATCCCAACATCATGGAGTCTGTCTGGGATTACATGAAGAGACAGAAGGATTTAAGGCAGCCTACATCCACAGAAGATCTGTGCTTTGTTCTCCAAGATGTTTGGAACAACCTACCTGCCGAGTTCCTTCAAAAACTGTGTGCAAGTGTACCTAAAAGAATTGAAAATATTGATTTGATTTGGATTTCTCTTCTGTTCTGTTACTTTCCATTTTGTTAAAGTGCTACTAAACCCAGGAGCCTGCATTCACTATATCTGGTCTCCCACAGTACACAGAACATGGAAATTCAATTACTTTAGTAAATATAAACTGCTAAATACCTTTTCTCATCAGCAGTATATAGCAGTCTTGTGACTTCTATCAGTATCCAGCCAAGCACTGGTAAAGCTTGTAGAAGGAGTTTTCTGACTGTCCTATGAGACTGCAAGACCCCTGACCCTCTGTCTGGACAGTGCTGATTGGTCCTGTGCTGATCACATGCACCCTTTTAAGAAAAAAAAAAAAACAACCTCTCTAGCAATACACACCAATCTGAGCATCTGCAGCATGACTCCATCAACTCTGTGTTCAGGAAATGATTAGGGGACAGAGGAAGGAGGGGAGGATCAGAGAAGACAGGGTTAAACACTCTTTTTACACAATGTGGAGGATTACCCCTTAGGTTCCACAGTGAGTATAACAAGCATGCTTTACTGCATATACAGACTGATTTACTACTGTATTGGCTTTAGTAACAATTTAATTGATAAAAATAAACCATGAACACATCTTTTCCTGAATGCTTTCCTAATTTACAGCATTTTTTCACACCTGCCCAAAATGTTGCACAGTACTATGTATATACATACATATATATTAGTAATCGACTGATATCGGTTTTTCGTTGCCAATACCGATATTTTGGCCAATGCATATCGGTATCGCCCGAAATTTGGCGATATTTTCGTACAAAAAAAAACATTTTCTTTCATTTTTTTTTATTTGACAGGTACTCTTGTAGAGGGATCTGGGGGTCTAAAAGACCCCAAACCCCTCCTCTGCACTTAAAGCATTCAAAACACCAAGTTTGGCTGTTTTGAATGCTGTCATTTTTATGAATCTGGCACCAGACAGTACCAAGAAGTGATGCCATGACATCACTTCCGGGTTTTTGCATGGAGACCCGATCAGAGCCGAATGCGGCTTTGATCGGGTCTTCGGCGGCCGTGCAGGGGTGTGGTCAGTATACATTCTGTGTACAGAACACCTCCAGGTAGCCATATTGCATTGCATTTTCAGAAAATTACAACAGCTGCAGATTGAAAAGGAAAGGTCGTTTTCAATAACATTCAATGACACTATGATTTGTGTCGCAATTGTATACGCTATATTGCTTTTTCTTTATTTGCTGATTTTTTTTTTTCCCCACGAAAGTGGAGTTACACTTTAAGGGAGATTCTGTTGATGTGGAAGGGGAAATCCTCTGAATTTCTCCCCCATTGGCTGAACAAGAGAAAATTGAACCATATATGTCGGCCTTAACACTAAAAGGTTACTAGTAGCAGTCATAGCTGAAGAGGAACAAATAAAACCATCCTGGAAACCTAACATTTATATCTGTTAAAGTGACAATTTTATATCAATCACATGCTCACTTGTAAATTATTTAAAAAAAAAAATACTACTGATATGTTAATGGTGACCTCATAAGATCTTTACAAAGAACAGAGTGACAGTTCATTTATGAGGAATGATTTTGTCACCACAATGCATTATGTAAAAGAGCGAGAGAAGCTTTCCAGAGCCCTGTCTATGACCCAGAGACATACATAGTTAATGGGGAGCGCCTGTTCACTATTAAGGATTAGGAAATGTCCAAAGCCGTAAAAAATATTGAAATATACAAATAATGAGTCAGACGTGGCAGAGTGGGGATCTTACTGTCTAATGCCTTTTTAAACATTTTATCACGCTTCTGAAGGGCTTCCTAACTACTTGCCCTCCGGAAGATTTACCCCTCTTCCTACCAGGCCATTTTTTTCCAATACAGAACTGTGTTACTTTAACTAACAATTGCGCAGTCATGCAACACTGTACCGAAAAAAAATGTATGTCCTTTTTTTTCTCACAAATAGAGCATTTTTTTGGTGGTATTTATTTTTTGTGCTATAAACAAAAAAAAAAGACTGACAATTTTGAAGAAAAAAGCAATATTTATTATTTTCTGCTATAAAACACATCCAATAAAAAAAAATTAAAAAATGTCTTCATCAATCTAGGCCAAAATATATTCTGCAACATGTTTGTGGTAAAAAAAAAAAATCCCAGTAAGAGTATATTGATTGGTTTGCGCAAAGGTTATAGCATCTACAAACTATGGGATTATTATTATTATTATTATTAAGGATTTCTATAGCGCCAGCAGTTTACGCAGCGCTTTACAATATTAGAGGGAGACAGGACATTTACAGTACAATAAAATACAAAAGGATTAAGAGGGCCCTGCTCAGAAGAGCTTACAATCTAATGGGGTGGGGCAGGTGTTACAAGAGGTTGTAAGAATAGGGAATGAGCTGATGGCAGATTAGTTGGCGGTGTGATAAGCTTCCCTGAAGAGATGAGTTTTCAGGGATCGCCTGAAAGCAGCTAGAGTAGGAGATAGCCGTACAGGTTGAGGTAGAGTGTTCCAGAGGATGGGAGAAGCCCTGGAGAAATCCTGGAGATGAGCAAGAGAGGAGGAGACAAGGGAGCTTGAGAGTAGGAGGTCTTGAGAGGAGCGGAGAGGACGGTTTGGGTGATATTTGGAGACAAGATTGGTGATGTAGCTCGGGGCATGTTTTTGTTTATTTTTTTTTATTATTAATGGCGGTCATCGGCAACTTAAAGTGGGACTGCGATATTGCGGCGGACAAATTGGACACCTAACTGACACTTTGTGGGAACCAGTGACAATGCTAAAAAATATACGCTGTCACTGTACTGACACTGGCTGGGAAGAGGTTAACATTAGGGGCTACATCAAAGGGTTAAATGTTTGCCTAGCCTGTGTTTTCTCACTGTGGGGGAGGTGCTTTGACTAGTGGAAGGCAGAGAGCCGTGTTCCTGTTTTATATGGAGACAGGATCAATGCCTTCCCTTCTGACAGAACAGCAATGTGCCTTGTTTACATAGGCAGATTTCTGTTCTGCCTGTGTACTGTCTATTCGGCGGGTGCCCACGGACATTGAGTCTGCGGTACGCGGAGCTGGGTTCCCGCTGTGTGGGAGCAAGTCGCCGGCCCTGCGCGCCCCAGACCCAGAAGTGTCAGATTACGTACTATGTACATATATATATATATATATATATGTATGTATGTATCACGTACTATGTACGTATATATGTATGTATGTATGTATCACGTACTATGTACGTGATCGGGCACAGAGCGGCCGACCTGCCGCAGTATATGTACGGTTTGGGGTCCGCAAGTGGTGTTCTCCATTCTAATGGAAACGCAGGGTTTTGTTTGCACTATGACTATTCCTTTACAATCCCTTGTTTCGGCTGGGTCAGCACAGGTGATTGTTAAACTGGCTATACACTAGTAGAAAATCGAAAATGCGAAAATATGAATACGAAAATACAAAAATGCGTATGAAAATTCTCACTACATTCGAATGCCATTCAAAAGTAGTTCAAGACTTCTTTTGCTTTTAGATTTCGATTGTTGAATGAATAACTTTTACCGAAGAAAACCACATACACAGAAATTTGCACATTCAAGAAAACATTTTCCATCCCGCTGCTTTGAATTTTCTCGTCACTGAACATGAAAGTCAATTTGATCCCACTAATGGTTAGAAAAAGGAACATTCCTACAATGAAAAATGTTGAACCAAATTCTACTAGCATACCCAGCTTTAGTCATGTGATTAGAAAGGTTAGAGGAACTGAATTCATTCTTTCTTGAGAAGAGGAGACTTGGGGGGGGGGGGTGATCAACATGTATAAATACATATGGGGTCCATATAGTGAACTTGGTGTTGAGTTGTTCACTTTAAGGTGATCACAGAGGACAAGGGAGCACTCTTTACGTCTAGAGGAAAAGAGATTTCATCTCTAAATACGGAAAGGTTTCTTCACAGTAAGAGCTGTGAAAATATGGAATAGACTCCCTCCAGAGGTGGTTCTGTCCATCTCAGTAGATTGGTTTAAAAAGGCCTGGATTCTTTCCTAAATGTACATATTATAAATGGTTACTAACTTTTTTTAGGTAAGGTTGATCCAGGGAATATCCGATTGCCTCTCAGTGGATCAGGAAGGATTTTTTCCCCTTGCTGGAGCAAATTGGATCATACTTTGCTGGGGTTTTTTTGCCTTCCTTTGGATCATCTGTGGGTATAGGATTGTGTATTGAGGTAAGTAAAAAAAAAGTTTTGTTTTGTTTTCCCCTTTTTATTGATTGAACTAGATGGATTTTTTCAGCCAGACTAACTATGTAACTATGATTACAAAAAGTGTGAATTAGAGCCGGTTCACACTGGGGCGACTTGTCAGGCGACCTGACAAGTCGCTGTGGGTCGCCTGCCATAGATTAGCACAGGACCCGTTCTAATAGGAGTGACACAAGTCGCTCCAACTTAAAAAAAGGGTCCTGTACTACTTTGGGGCGACCTGGAGCAACCTGCATTGACTTCAATGATATGAAGTCCGTGCATGCCGCTCCCAGGTCGCGGTGCGAGCTGCGCATCGCGACTTCACAGGTCGCCCGGCAAAGTTGGGTCGCGCCTATGTGAACCGGCTCTTAGGGTTCAATCACAGGAGTGATCTGATTGAATGGGTCACAATCAGCAGGTGGCAGGGGGTGTAATTCCTGCAGGGTCCGCATTCATCCAATTTCTAAATTGCTACATTTGTAAATTACAAAAAAAAACAGTATAAAGAAATAATAGTGTTTAAAAAAAAAGCACTTGTAGGTTTAGCTAATAATTTTTTTTTTGTATAAATCTCCTTTAAGGGGGTGTAGCAGGGGGTGTGTCCTATGCTTATGTACTTTTTCTAATAGGTGTCCCTCGTTCAAATCTCGAAATGTTGTGAGGTATGTGAATGTAGAAAAAAAAGTAAAAAAAAAAAAATGTTCCTCAGAGCATAATAAATGTGGTGAACTTTCACTTTGCAAAGAATACCTAATTACGTGCAAGGAAAATAAAAAACAGCATTTTGAATTGCACATAATCAGACGATGGCAGTCAGTAGGGCTTTGCCACATTCAGGGCTGCTGATAGGGGGGTACCACAGGACCACCTGTAGGGGGCTTGGACACACAGGGGGGTCCGGACAGCAGGGGCATTGGTGCTGTGGGACGGGAGGACAATTACAGAATGATGCACTGTCTGTGTCTCTCCCTCTAGAAGCTGAAAGCCCGTGTTTCCTCCTCTCCCTCCCACTGGCTTTCAGCTGCTGGGGGGAGATACACAGACACAGTGCATCATTCTGTAATTGTCCTCCCGTCCCACAGCACCAATGCCCCTGCTGTCTGCCCCCCCCCCCTGTGCCCTGTGTGCTATAGGGGGCCCTGTGGTACCCCTTATTGGTGGCCCTGAATGTGGCAAAGCTCTGCTGACTGCCATCGTCTGATTATGTGCAATCAAAAATGCTGTTTTTTAATTTTCCTTGCATGTAATTAGTTACTGAAAGTTTACCTCATTAATAAGGAAAATACCCATGCAAAGTGCAACTTCCTTTTTCAAAGTGCACAGCCTATTATATCACAAGCTGTAGTAAATTCAAGTGATTTCTTGCAATTTCTTTTTTTTTGTACATACACATACCTCACAATTTTTTAAAATGGGAACAGCAAAGAACATAAAAGAGCCAGTTCTCAGAGAATCATGGCAACTGAAAACAAAACACTGCTTGTCACTGAAATTGGGGCAAAAAAATTCAAGAATACTGCTTAAAGCTCACAGAAAGTTCTTCAAATGCTTAGTGAAAGTGTCATGTCCATCTGTATTGTGTTGATTTGATACTTTTTGATATCTTCTGCACAGATATAATAATATTAAAAATGAAAGTGGTTGTAAACCCTAATATACTCAGTGAAGTGACTGGCCTCAGGTGATACGCAGAGATTAAAGCGGAGTTCTGGCCTCAAAATCGGCTTTACACGATCTGCTTGCTGTACTGTCGCTGAAAAAGAATTGGATAATTTCAATTTTTTTTGATTCACTTACCTTGTTATTAAAGAAAATATACTTACGTTCCTTCCTCTTCCTCCCTCTTCGGCCGCGGCCCACGCCATCTTTTCCTGCTTGCATTGACTCCTGGGAGCCGAACGTCATCGCTCCCAGGAGTCAGTGCGCCTGCACCAGCCCTGCTTGTCAGTTCCGGTTCAGGCGCGTCATTCCCTGCTGAACAGCTTCTGGGCATGCCCAGTGCAGGGATGACGTGCCTGCACCAGAAGTGACGAGCAGGGCCGATGCAGGGCATTCTGGGACTCCGACGTCACCAAAGAGGACACAGAAGAAGGACGCTCCGGCTTCAGCTGCCCACACCTGAGATGGCAGCGCTGGACAAGACATTTTCAGTATTTTACGTATTTCTTCTAAAAGGTAAGTGAACCCAGGGACAGATCAGAGGATATCATTGCAGAAATGCACTAGCCCTGACTGTCCCGGGGGTATTTTTAGTGAAAAACTTTTTTTGAGGCCGGAACTCCGCTTTTAGGCAAATCCTCCTACATAACTTGTACCTGTTTATCTGCAGTCTTCTCTTCTCTACATCTGTTTATTTTATAAAGCTTGTCTGAGCTGTCAAAAAAAGGGGAGGAGAGCTAAAGTCACACTCTGCAAAGCTCAGTGAGGAGAGCTCTGAGAGTTGATTGGAGGGAAGGGACACACCCCTCTTCACACAGCACACAGGAACTGAGCTGAGACTGGCAATAAGCTGGTGATCCCTCCCTTGTCGCCATTTTTCTCTTGGTGTCAGGGAAAATTGTCAGAAGGGATTCATGCTGGTAGAAAAGGAATGAAGCAACAGACAGAAATGACACTTGGCTTCTGGTTGGTTAATCTGGATTGAGACAAGTACACACTATAGATGCTTTGTTCATATTTCATGTTTTGTGTTTACAACCACTTTAAGCAGAAAATAATTTTTTTTTTTATTCAAATCGCAACATTGATGCTATGCTCATATGATAACTTATTCTATTTCTTCTCTTTCTTTCTTTCTTTCTTTCTTTCTTTCTTTCTTTCTTTCTTTCTTTCTTTCTTTCTTTCTTTCTTTCTTTCTTTCTTTCTTTCTTTCTTTCTTTCTTTCTTTCTTCCTTCCTTCCTTCCTTCCTTCCTTCCTTCCTTCCTTCCTTCCTTCCTTCCTTCCTTCCTTCTGACTCCCTGAATATGGGTGTCACATGTAACATGTTACAAAAAGGTGAACTGTTATCATATAGGGCTAGGCAGAAAGTGTTTTTCATTCCAATACCATGAATGCAGTACTCATATGATCGTTTTCAGTTTCCCATAATATATGTTTTGTCTTTTTTTTTTTTAATTGAGAAAAAAAAAAAAAGATTATTTTGTAAAAAAGCTAGGCATGTGTTTGCACCTGTACTGTAGTGGACCCTAAAGTGTTACTAGTTAGGCTTTTCTTCCACTTTAAAGTGTTACTAAACCCAACAGGAGCCTGCATTCACTTTATCTGGTCTCCCACAGACCATGGCAATTATTTTAGTAAATATAAACTGATAAAAATCTTTTCTTATCAGCGGTACACACTTAGTAGTCTTGTGACTTGTAGGAGGAGTTTTCATTCTACTTTGACTGTCCTATGTTGCTGCAGGACCTCTAACCCTCTGTTTGGACAGTGCTGATTGGCCCTGTGCTGATCACATGCACCCTCCCAAGAAAAAAAAAATTTTTTGGCAATACACAGCAAACTGAGCATATGCAGAGTGCCTCCAAGCCTTGGTTATATCAGAGAATATATTGGGGACAGTGGAAGTAGGGGAGGATCAGAGAAGAAAGGATCAAACAGCCTTTTTACTCAATGTGCAAGAATAACCCCTTAGGTTCCACAGTGAGTATAGCAAGCATGCTTTACTGCATATACAGACTGATTTTACTGTTGTGGGTTTAGAACATCTTAATGAGTGCAGTGAGTGCTGCCTGTTGCAGCCAATCATATTCCACCTGTCATTTTTTCATATAAGATGCCAGCCAATTGGTAACATGGGTCAGAGCTCCAATTTATTTTTCTTAACACAAAACACATAAATCATTTTCTCTTCTATGTGTTTATAATGACAGATTTCTTGAGAATCCTATTTATAGATAGCGGGTTTTAAACCCCTTCTTTTTTCTCCTTAGTTTATACAAAGCAATGAAACATCTGTTTAATATGAATGCAGGCCTTACAGTTCTTCGAAATCACAGTTTCCAATATCAGACAATCCCTTTATATTTTATGAACACTATTATTTACCCAGCCTATATTTAACATATCTGTGTTTTTGGGTCATTCGTAATTGGCAGTTCATATATTTAGCAAGCATTATTCAGTCCACTAATAGCTGTATAACTGCAGGCACTGGCCGCCTTACACCCTCTGCTGCTTTTTAGTAGTCCAGCATAAGCCAGGGACCTTAAGATGAAACTCTGTCTTTGCCAAAAAAGAAAACCCAAAAAGAAAACCCATCCAGGTCAACGGAACACATTGCTAGGATTATTAAAGAAAAACTGTTACATATTACTTTCATCCTGTAGATGCAGATGCGCATTTTTTTTTTCAATTGTATAATCTTTTTATTTATTTTACTTTACATACAAAAAAAGAAAGAAATATGACATTACAGAGACAACGACATACACAAAACCATAAAAATATGGTGTTCCCAGCATATACATTACCATACAATGTTATTTGAATACCCCTAGTCTTAAGGCCACTCGAAAGAGGTAGAACTATTTTTCCCCCTTTTTTTCTTTTTCCCTTTCTTTCCCTTTTCTCTTTCCTCTCCCTTTCCCTCCTCTTCTCTTCTCCCTCTTTTTCCCCTTTCTCTCCCCCCCTTCAAAAAAAAAAAAAAAAAAACGCACTACGCTAAAAACTTTAAATTCATGCACTATAAAGGTATTGTTGATTAATTTTAGGGGTGTATCTCAAGATAGCTACCCAAGTTGTCTGCCCAGTTCAACCCTATTATACAGAGATCAAAAACCTTAAAATTGTGAATTATATACCTAATTTAATATTTACGGGATATATATATATATTGTGAGGGATTAGCTCGGTGGTAGGCGTGGATGACCCCTTTGGGGGTGCGTTTTCACAGAGAGATAGCCGATTAGAGGTTGAAAACAAGACTGATTTATTCATGCAATTTACTTAACACAATTGCAAGCATCAAAACAGCCAAAATAAAATAAAAGACAAAATAAATCCTTGCCTCTGTGGGCGGCTACCTTCTCACAGCTGGAACCTACCTAAGAAGTCTTTCCAACCTACTGTTGGGCCGACACTGCTGATCCTACAGCAGACACTCAAATGTCCATTTGTTTGCTTTTCACACAGCACAAACATTGTCCATTGAACATGTCCCTTTGTTTTCTTTCACACAGCACATGTTCATTTATAACAGGATCCTTTACTCTTCAGATTCTTCACATTGAGGTGTACGTTTAGTAAACTGAGAAGTTTTCTCTCAGTTCACTTCTCGGCAATTCTCAGAGAAAAATTATCAACTCTGGCACCCAGTTTAGGTGGTCGAGAACTTCAATTCCCAAAGGGTGATCAGAGGAGAATTTTTTTCTCTGAAAACGGCCGTGATCCCTGTATAACTGGGTGGACTGCCTGTAATCTCACGAGATTTTGTGAGATTACAGTGCCGCCAAGTTTTAAAAGTGAAACCAAAGTTTAAAAGCACTCGTAATGACATGTTCTGACATATGAAAACTAACTGAATATCTATCTATCTACACACACACACACACATACACACATATACAGTATACATACATATATACATACAGTGTATATACATATGTACATACAGTATATATATACACCAGTACATACAGTATATATATATATATATATTCTAGATTGTAAGCTCTAACGAGCAGGGCCCTCTAGTTCCTCCTGTTTTGAACTGTATTGTAACTGTATTGTCTTCCTTCACATTGTAAAGCGCTGCGCAAACTGTTGGCGCTATATAAATCCTGTATAATAATAATAATAATATATATATATATATATATATATATATATATATATACCAGTACATACCGTATATATATGTATATATAGTATATATATATATATATATATATATATATATATATATATATATATATATATATATATACATACACCCATACATACATATATATATATATATATATATATATATTTTTTTTTTTTTTTAACCCCCTGGTGCTGATATATAGGAAGAAAGAAGTCTTCTTCCTCTGATCACACAGCTTCTCCCCCTGATTCTCCACCTCTGAGCTGGAGAATCTGGAATGGAGATATTTCAGAATAACGGCTGTGTGATCTTCAGATCTCACTTTTCTAAACTGGCCGTTTGTGACAGAACGGTCATGTACTGTGATGAGAAGAGAAGAACGTGTTCTCTGCTCCTCATCTCAGCAAACTAAACGGTAACTCATCAGAGATCAGTCGTGATCCTCAGGATCACGGCTTTTCTCTGTATATTAAAAGTACACTTGAACACAGTTCATTTAACAGGTCCCTTTACTCTTCACACTCTTCACATGGAACACTTCTCTTCACACTCTTCACATGGAACACTTTGTCTTCTCACCTTTGAGACGTCTTCACTCGTGGTTACCCTCCTTAGCTTCACATCGCTGTAGGGGGTCTTCTCCCATGCTCACCAGCTTGTCGGGAGGCACACATCCGACTGTCCCCCTCTCCCAGCCCACACGGCGACAGGAGGCAGCAGTCCTTCTCCCATGCCCACACGGCGTCGGGAGGTACACGTATGTCTGCCTTCCTCTCCCAGCCCACACGGCGACAGGAGGCAGCACTCAATAGATTTTCTCTGGACAAATTATAGAGGCCTTGATCTCCTCATTCTGAACAGCTGAATGGTTTTCAACTTCCTGCTGGCTCTCTCTGCAGCCAACACCCTATAGTATCAGTGAACTTTCAAAGCAGGTGGGAATGTGTCTCCTCTCAGTGACTACATTCCCAGATTTACCTGACTTCCTGTCACATACCCCCCCCTCTTGTTTCAACCCTAGGGTTGGGACACATATTTCCAGGCACGCATGTGTCAGGCACTGCTGACTCACTGATAAGCCTCCTATTATCCTCAAGCTTCCGGATGAAACTGTTTTGTCATCTTCATTGACAGATTTCTCATAAATGTCAGACAGCTTGTCCCTCATAACCGTCTGTCCAATCCACCATGGAGGTCCGTGATCCATAGGCAACTCAATTTTGCTAGTCTTAAAGTCTTCAACATTCTTAAGACGCCTCTCTCTGCAATCAACAAATGATTTCCACAACACTTTGAGAACCTCTGCTTCACTTAGCTTTGATCCAAGAAATGTCTGTACTTTATCAACTTTCCTTCCATCATCATATGGGTCAAAGGCAACAACACAGTTGAACCCAGCGATCTGGGTGGTATCCATTATAGACCTCCTCTCTGCATCAGTGAAGAAGCATGGAACTGCAACACATTCTTTTACCAGTTCCATTTTGGAAACACTCCCTGAAAGGCACTTATTCATTTGCTTCACGTTTTCACCAACAGCCTTAGTTTTCCCCACTAGGTTTTCAGCCTGAACTGAGAAATCATCACATTTCTTACTCAGCTCCTTTGTTTGCTGAAGTTCTAATGATACATTTTCCAATGCTTGAAGTTTTTGAAGGAACGGTTTATTCCAAAGGGGTGATTCAAGCCACATGTCATCACATTTCTGAGGCTCACTCAGGACAGACCCCAAAACACTGATCCTTTTAAAAACTGCATCAGGCACACTATCCCCTCTTTGGGACAGATCCTCTGTTGCCTGGAATTCCTCTTCCAGTTCCTGCAACGGAATCTTCATCTCTTCTACTTGCTGTTCTAAGGCTCGCTTAGACTTTTCTAGCTCCTGAACTCTTTTCACAACATCATCCTTGGAGCTGACCAATTCTTCCATTTCTGTACGCAGCTGTTTAACACTTTCTAGTTCAGCCTTACACTCTAGAGCTTCCTCCAAAGAGCGAGCCAAGAACAGGGCTTTGCTCTCGTTATCACGCACCTCCGTTTCTGCACGTGCGCGTTCTTCTGCATATTTTGCAGACACATTCTTCTCTTCACCAAGCATCTGATCAAACTTCTTTTTCACATCTTCAACACACTGTAATGAACCAACGCTTTCTTCCATGCGTTTTTTCATAACCGCTATCTGCGCTTGCAATGTTGCGACTTGCTCTGATAGGTTTTTCTTTGCTTCCGCCTCCTCTTTTAATTGTTCCAGGAAGCCATTTTTCTCATCTTCCATTTGTTTGAGCTTTGTGCTAAAACTCAGCCTTTGACACCTCTCTTCCTGTAAGAGTTCCTGCGTGTCTTGCAGCTGCGATTCCAAGATAGAAAAATCTTCCGCAATTTCTCTAGATTTGCTGTCTGCTTGAGAAAGCTGATTTGTAACATTGTCCAACTCAACCTGCAGTCGGTTTGCCTTCTCTGACAGTTTAGCACACAACCGGTCACCTTCTGACACCTTGACTTGCGATTCCAGAAGCTGTGCCTCTACTTTTTCCCTCTTATGTTCACAATCTTCTTTTCCCTGCATAAGAGCCTTCACCTCATTGGCTAGCATCTGGGAATAAGAATGTAATTCTGCCACACAGGCTTCTTTCTCCTTTAACTGCTGCTGGACACGTTGGGCTTCCCCTTTCCAACTTTCACAGTCCGCACGCCATTCATCTACCACATTGCTTAAAGTAGTGAGCTCATACACAGTACTCAGTAATTTAGCCTCTCTTTCCCTTTTCTCTTTGTCGCTGAGAGACAATGTCGCTTCCAGAGCAACATTCTGTTCCTGCGACTCCTGCAGGTCTATTTTTGTAGCTCCCAAAGACTGAAGACTTTTTTCCAGCTGATTACGCAACTCCAACATATCAGCCATACTTTGCTTCTGCAAAGTCTGAATTTCACTTTCCTTTTCCATGAGGATGGTATCTTTCTCCATTATAGTCTCTCTGCGTTTTTGCAACTCGACCAAAAGAAGAGCAGTGGATTCTTCCCACTGTGACACATGAGACTTGAGTAGTTCATTTGTTTCCTGCAAGTTTCTATGCTCCATTTTAAGCAATTCCAAGGCTTGTTCCTTTTCTTCCATTTTCCGTTGCAAGGCATCCAACTCAGCCCTGCACACATACTCGGTTTCCTCCAAACCGATGGCCTCCATTGGCTGCTGGCGTCTCTGTTTCCAGCCTGCCATGCTCTCTTGATGAGCCTTTTGTTGAGCTGCAAAGCTCTGCTGAAAATCCGCATTTGCCTGCTGTTGAGCTGCATTTGCTTGCTGTTGAGCTGCATTTGATATAATCAGATGTTTCAACATCTCCTCCATTTTGAGTTTACTTTTCATCTGAGCACACTGCGTCTCCATAGCAGTTTCATCAGTGTTGCTAGGGACAACAACCTTCCTCTTTAGTAGACTCTCTTTAGGCATGGATGGGGCTGGTTCAGACGGCAACATCCCCTCCATCCATAGAATCCGGTCTCTCATTTCATCTATCTTTGCATTTTTCAGGCGTTTGGATCGCCCCATCTTCAATAACTCCACAAACAAATTTTTCACAGTCCAGCAAAAAATTTTGAGACCACTGTCTCTTTAACACATGTAGTTTTTCTCTCTCTTGCAAGATCTCTTTTCCTGCGCACACAGTTTGTGCAGTCACTTGCACCAGACACAACAAAGTTCATCAAATAATTTTGAGACCCCTGTCTCTTTAAAACACGTTTTTTTTTTTTTTTCTGTCAGGATCTTCTCTCCTGCACACATAGATTGTGCAATCTCATGCACCAGACAAAGTTCATCAAACATTTGCACTTCCTTGCAGGGATCTTCGCTTCTGCCCACTGCATACCTCCACCATATGTGAGGGATTAGCTCGGTGGTAGGCGTGGATGACCCCTTTGGGGGTGCGTTTTCACAGAGAGATAGCCGATTAGAGGTTGAAAACAAGACTGATTTATTCATGCAATTTACTTAACACAATTGCAAGCATCAAAACAGCCAAAATAAAATAAAAGACAAAATAAATCCTTGCCTCTGTGGGCGGCTACCTTCTCACAGCTGGAACCTACCTAAGAAGTCTTTCCAACCTACTGTTGGGCCGACACTGCTGATCCTACAGCAGACACTCAAATGTCCATTTGTTTGCTTTTCACACAGCACAAACATTGTCCATTGAACATGTCCCTTTGTTTTCTTTCACACAGCACATGTTCATTTATAACAGGATCCTTTACTCTTCAGATTCTTCACATTGAACACAGTTCATTTAACAGGTCCCTTTACTCTTCACACTCTTCACATGGAACACTTCTCTTCACACTCTTCACATGGAACACTTTGTCTTCTCACCTTTGAGACGTCTTCACTCGTGGTTACCCTCCTTAGCTTCACATCGCTGTAGGGGGTCTTCTCCCATGCTCACCAGCTTGTCGGGAGGCACAAATCCGACTGTCCCCCTCTCCCAGCCCACACGGCGACAGGAGGCAGCAGTCCTTCTCCCATGCCCACACGGCGTCGGGAGGTACACGTATGTCTGCCTTCCTCTCCCAGCCCACACGGCGACAGGAGGCAGCACTCAATAGATTTTCTCTGGACAAATTATAGAGGCCTTGATCTCCTCATTCTGAACAGCTGAATGGTTTTCAACTTCCTGCTGGCTCTCTCTGCAGCCAACACCCTATAGTATCAGTGAACTTTCAAAGCAGGTGGGAATGTGTCTCCTCTCAGTGACTACATTCCCAGATTTACCTGACTTCCTGTCACAATATATATATATATATATATATATATATATATATATATATATATATATTACCAAATAATTACAAACATCATCTACCCGAGTCCACCCTAATTAGGTAATTAGGTGAAAAAAAAAAGGGGGGGGGGAGGAGGAGAGGGGAGGCTGTGACTGGGAAGAGGAGAGGACTACATTTAATTTCACAGTTTCCACCTAAGAGACCACCTCCTCAGAGTATATTTTCCTCTGAGAGGGATTCACATATAACTTATATACATTAAAGACCAATTAAATCCTAACCAGCTTCCCCATATCCCATAGAAACTCATTCCAGTATCATTTTGCAAACTCATTAATTCGTATAAGCCTAGTTCTGTCCACTTCCCTAAACCATTCTTGAATTGTTGGAATTTCCTTTTGTTTCCAATATTTTGGAATCAATATTTTCGCTGTGTTCAACAACTATGGAATAATGGAACCCCTATATTTTCTCCTTGATTCAACTGTGGCATGGAACAAGCATTGCCAAAGATCCTGCCTAATTTCTATATTACTCATTTTTTAATTACATTTACCTCTTTCCAATACACAGCTGGATCAAAGGACAACTCCACCATATATGAGCGTGGGTTCCCTCATCTCCACATCCCTCCAGCAAAAAGATGAAAGAGCTGGATCAATCCTATACAATTTAGATGGAACATAATACCATCTCGTTAATAGTTTATAGTACATCTCTTTTATTCTCATACCCATTGCAGTAGATCGCACCAAATCCATAACCTTATGCTTTAGTTCCTCTGATAAAGGTTGGTTCCATTCATGTTCCCAGCCCCCCAAAAGACCCGCTGGATCAGCATACTATATATGCTAGAGATTCCCCTGTCCGCTAGTTCCCCCCTTGGTCCACAAGTCTTTCCCATGGACTGAGCTCACAAAAGGAATGTGGGGGGCTAGGGAGGGACCCCACAAAATGTCGGAGCTGTCCATATCTCCAAACATCCCATGTTGACGTACCATACCTGATTCAAAGTTTTGGTAGGGTACAAAGGACCTTCCCTTCTAGGACGCCCTTCAATCTTAAACAATCTGAGAGAGTCCATTTCAGATACAACTTATTCTCCTTACCTGGAGGGAAATAATTATCACAGATTCTTAAGGTTTCTATTGTAATTGCAGTCAAATCTTTTGGAAGGCCTCTATATTGCCCTGGAAGCCAGGTTTTCTGACCCAATATTGAATTACTTATTTTTTCCTCCAGTTTCACCCATTTCTTCTGAGAGGAACCATGGACTACTACTCTACGCATAATAGCAGCTTCATGGCACCTCTTCAAATCGAGAAGAAATAGTCGACTTTGTTTTGTTGACTTTGGTTTAATCAATGTTTTATAAGCAATAGGTGGACTCCTACAGTATGTTTCCATAAAAATCTTTGGATTAGTAATCTAAATGTTCTAAAATAAGCCCCTGAAATGCCTATAGGAAGGGTCTGCAAGATATACAAAGCCTTTGGGAGGACCACCATTTTATTTACATTTATCCTGCCAAACCAGGATAATCTGCTGGCAGGATATCCCTACAAATCTTGTTTTAATTTTATTAAGTAAGGGCAGGTATTTATCTTGATATAAATCTGTTTCTGACCTTGATAGATATGTACCCAAATATCTCAAGCCCTTCTGTTTCCACACAAAGGGATGCAGAGCTCTGAGAGCCCTACACTCCAATGGGGGAACAGAAACATTCCATAATCCAGTTTTCTCTACATTTATTTTAAAGTTTGAAACCTCTACATACCTTTCCAATTAGGCAAGAATCTTTGGGAGTGCCTATGAGGGATTAGATAAATATAACAAAATGTCATCCGCAAAGGCGGACACCTTGTGTTCCTTTCCGGCTATCTCCAAACCCTTAATTTCTTGACCATATGGTTGCTAACAAGGGTTCTAAAGATAATACAAAAAGTAATGGAGAGAGCGGACATCCATGACAAGTACCATTATATAACTTAAAGGGCTCTGATAGGGACCCATTTACCCGTACTTGAGCAGTTGGACTGGCGTATAATGCCCCTATCCCCCTGCACCTATGCGGACCAAGGCCAATGTAACAAACTGGCTGGAGCATATACTCCCAGTTCAATCTATCAAAAGCCTTCTCAGCATCAACCGATAGAAACCAATCTTTCCTTTTTTAGCTCCGTGTATCAAGAGTATAGTTCTTATTACATTGTCCCTTGCCTCTCTCCCGGGGACAAAACCTACTTAATCTTTTTGTATCCAATTGGGCATAAAGGGCTTTATTCTTTCCACCAAAATCCTCACATACATTTTTAAATCTTTGTTTATCAGGGAAATTGGCCTAAAGCTAGAGCATAACGTTTGATCTTTTCCTTCTTTTGCCAAGAGTGAAATATATGCCCCTAAAGCTTCCTGATGCATCTCTTGACCTCCCCCAATAGAATTCAAATAGGTCTGAAAAAAGGTATTAAAGTTTTGGAAATTTTTTTAAAGTATAGGGATGAATATCTATCTGGGCCTGGACTTTTACCTGTCTCAGAGCTATTTATTGCTTGTTGTGTTTCTTCTATAGTAACTTCACTATCTAATTTTAAAACAGCTTCTGCTGATATAACTGTGAATTTTACCTTCTGTAAATATTGCTCTATTTTATTTCGTCTACACTGAGTATCTTCCACATTCTGCACATCATTTAATCTATATAGATTTTGATAGTATTCCTGAAAGATTTTAATGATATCGCTTGTTGAATATTTCAACTCCCCTTCTTATCTTTCATTTTCGCTATATAATTTGCATTGCTTCTAGATTTAATTAGCCCTGCCAGCAATTTCCCCAATTCATAATGTCTTTTCGCTGTTACGTTAAATCCTCATTTAGATTCTTGCTCCATTATATCCCTCAATGCTTCTTGTTTTTCTGTTAGTTTAACCATAACTTGCTCTTGAATGGAACCTTTGTGTAATTGTTCTAGATCCCGAATTTCCAGTAACAGAGATTGTTTCTGGTTTAGCCATTTTTTTTCCCTATTGGCCCCTTCTGCTATTTATCTCCTTCTCATAAACACTTTACGGGTTTCCCAGAGAACCGACAGGGCAACATCTTCTGTGTTATTTTTTCTGAAAAACCAATTCAGATCTTTCTTCATATCCCCAACCACTCCAGAATCTTGTAAAAGGGATTTATCCAACCTCCAAGACCTCTGTCTATTCTGTAGATCTTTCAGATCCAAGGCAACTATCATAGGGGCATGGTCTGTGAGAGTTATGTATTTTATTTCTGCCTTTAATAGTCCTTCCAGAAGCTTATGATCTAGAAAGACATAATCAATTTTAGAATATGAAGAGTGCACAGGGAAATAATAGGTAAAATCTCTGCCCCTAGGGTGCAACACAATCGCCAAGCCTCTACTAATTGTTGTCGATGTAGCTTCCGTTTACCTATCCTAAGATGTCTACCTTCGGATCTAAGTGAGATAGGTTGGGTGTCTAAAATTGGGTCAAGAACAAAAGTAGGATCTCCTGCCATTATCACCTTCCCTTCTCTGAAGTCTTCCAGTTTATTCATGACTTTCTTCAGAAAAAGGGAAGAATGTGAATTAGGACAATACACATTGACCAATGTACAGTCAATGTTAAATATGGATCCCTTAATAAAAGATATCGTCCTTCAGGGTCTGTCTCCAAGACTTTTAATAAAAAAGGAGTATTTCTATCGAAATCTATTGCTGTTCCCTTAGATCTCTTATTAGGGGAATAACCATGGTACCATATTGGGAAGTTTTTGGTGCTTAACGTAATTTTAGATGACCATTTTAAATGAGTTTCTTGTAGAAATACTATATTAGCTAAATATGCCAGGGCCAGATTAACGTAGGGGCTATTGGAGCTGCAGCTCCAGGCCCCTACTTTAATATAGGCCCAGTAGGGGCAGACTTACTGTTCGGCTCAGGGCCAGTAGGGGGCCACACGAGAGGCTCCTGGCACCTGCAGCAGGGGAAAAATGACAGTGGGAGGTTTATCGGTGCGGTGGTAGGGGCAAATACAAGCACCAATCACCCTCTTTGACTCTCTATGAAGCAACCGAAAGCTGCTTCTCCTCCTCTCCCTCTTGCGACTTTCAGCTGCTTCCTTTGTGAGCCATAGAGGGAGATCAGTGCTTATAATTGCCCCCACCCCCCACCCCCTGCACCATTCACCCCAGACTGTCCATCAGATTCCCCCTGCTCTCTGGGTACTGATCCTTACCATTTACTGACTGTGTTCATTCATACCTGAAGCCCTGAACCACCAAAATCCTAAGCACCAGGCCCATGATGTTCTTAATCCAGCCCTGTAAATATCCTTTAATTCCCATGAGATCTGAAATCTTTTACTAGGACTATTTAAACACCTAACGTTATAGGTTAGTATTTTTAAAGGGGCCATATTTTTAAAAAAAAGCAAACCAATGACAAATGCTATATAATCATGTTAATCTTCTACTCAGACATTGGGAATACGCCAATCTATCAACAGACCACAATACAAAAAGAAAGACACATACCTCCATATATCTCTCCCTCCCCCCTCCCCTACCAAAGTACAATATACATCTTTCTAGTTGTCCAGCTCGGTCGCAACCCAGATAGGCAGGCGGCTGAGCGGGGCAAGCCTTGGGGGCTCCCGTATTCACCCATGGACTCCCGATCCTCATCGCCTGAAGATTGGAGATGGTCCCAGAAGGCCAAGGGTGCAAAACCACTCCCAAATGTTCCCCGGAACAAGTCTGTTTCATGTTCAACTCTCCTTCTCAACTCTTCTAGTAGCCTATCTAAATGCAGTTTTTCCTTCTCTTCTTCCTTTCAAAAGGAAAACAGCATATTCAGAAAAGCCTGTACTGCCGCCACGTAGGGATAGCAAGAGACAGGGTGCCACTGTGTTTTGCAGGCTTTATAAATATATCAAGGTGCCTGGTGAGCTTTATAAGCTTACGTTTTGCCTTTAGCAACTCAAACAGTTCAAACAGTTCAATCACAGCTCAAAACACTTCTTACAGCTTTCACAGTTAGTCACAGATAGTCATTAGCTCACCAGTTCTTCCTCCACTGGCCCCTCTGGTCTCTCTGGTCCAAGAAGATGCATCTCCAAGCCTGCTCTGTGGGTCCCGATGGGACCACGCAGGTCACAGGGTGCAGCCAATGGCTCAGTCTGAGCTCAGGGTACCTACAAAAGGCTCCACCGACTCGCTCACCCCTGTCACCTCTCCTACCGCCTCCAGGATATCTCTCCTTTCTTTTCTATTCCTTTCCCTCTTCCTCAGCCGTCAACCATTGTCTGAGTTGCCCCAAACCCGGCACCTTCTGGGCTTCCGCACCTGCCCCAATTGAAGCCCGTAGTGAGCGCGCCAGTCCCCGAACAGCCGAGCTGCCACACCGCCTGACCTTACCATGGTCTGCACACCCGCAAGCCTCTTCAAATTTCAGGGCACAAGCTTCAGGCTCACTGACTCAGCCCGCGGCTTTCCACAACATAGAACACAGCACAGGCATAGACATAGGAATATACATAGGCACTACAAGATACAAGATGTTAAGAATCAAGCTTCCTTGTTCAGGGAGTTACACAGAAGCTCACAGCAGCACGCTGCATGGCGCCATGTTGTTGCTCCACCCCTCCACGATGTGCATTTAAAGTGGTTATATACACTTACATATACCCAGTGAAGTGACTGGCTTCAGGTGATGCACAGAGATGAAACAAATCCTCCTACATAGGTTGCACCTTTTTTTTTATAAAGCTTGTCTGAGCTGTGAGAAAAAAGTGGGAGGAGAGCTGAAGTCACACACTGCAGAGCTCAGTGAGAAGAGCTCTGATAGCTGATTGGAGGGAAGGGACACACCCACCTTCACACAGCACACAGGAACAGAGCTGAGACTGTAAATCACAGGCTGTGTACTGGGGGTCCCTCCCCTTTCACCTTTTTTCTCTTGGTGCCAGGAAAACCTGTCAGAAGTAGTTCATGCTGATAGCAAAGGAAGGAGGCAGCAGACAGAAATTACACAGTGCCCTTAATTGACGCTATGTTTTGTTCATATTTCATGTATAAGGTTTACAACTACTTTAATTTACCACCTTAGCACCAACATGGCAACACACATGTGAAAGTAGCCCCCCCCCCCTCTATTACATGTATACTGCCGTGGACTAGCACCAGGAAAGGAAAATTACAAAGTATGACAATTTTCTGTTTTCTTGGTGCCAACAAGGCAACATACATGGATTAAAGTGTATTTCCACCTTTACAGTGAAATGTGTAGAACCCCTCACTAAATGTTTGTTGTGTGTTCCCAATCACACAGCGTACCTCAAAAATCATCTAAAAATATATTTCTTCCTTTTCTAGCTGGAGCAGGATTATGGATATTACTGTATAGGCAGCTTGTATTGTATAAAATAGCTTCTAACATGCAATTAGGGAACAGACTAGGGGACAAGTTCTTTCAAAAGTGATTTAACATACAATATACGACCCAAGCCTTGAGCTCTTTAAATCCCAACTTTATTAAAATGAAAAAAAAATCACCTTTGTAGTAGCCCCCTTTGTTTGCATCATCACTTGCCTGCTGCCTGGGCGTTGCTCAGTGATGATGTTGCACACCTGACTATATATATCACCTGATAGCTTGCAGTCCTTGCCCTTGTGTTTGTCCTCCCAGGTACATCAGTGCTAGCAGTCTTCTGTTCTCCGTTTTTCTCTGTGTATGACCTGGCTTGACTGACGACTTTCCTGGCTCTTGATCCCGCATCGGCAGATGACCCCGCATGGGCAGATGATTCAGCATCGGCAGACTACCCGATACTGGACTCAACCCCGGCTTGGATGACTACCCGCTTCTAGACTCGATTCTGGCTTGGATGATTACCGCTTCTGGACTTGACCCCGGCTGTTTCTGATTTCGCTCCTCACTCTTGCTGTGCATTTATTGTTGCTGCCCATAATAAACAGCTTAATTATACTTCTTATTTTCACATCTTCGTGTGGTCTGGTTTCCTGGCACCCTGACACCCCCCTGCTCATTCTGCCTGGGGGTTAATGTATAAGCAGCTTTATTTATCTTACACCCCACTCTGGTGAGCTCCAGAACTCTCCGCAGGGGAGGACTGAGCCAGGGGGCAGAGGGGCAATTGCTCCAGGGCCCCTCTGATGCCACGTAAAAAGGATGCACCACTTCTGCCACAGACTTGCCTAAAGGATTCCTGGTTAAGAGAAGTCCCCAATGCTGACCTACTGAGTGCGGGATGAAGACAAGGACAGAGCGTAGGACTCCCCCCCCCCCAGCATGGATGGTGTAAACTGTGTCTGAGCAGAGGCCAGTTGCCCCACTGGAGACTCTCCTCCCCCCAGCCAGCCCCGATTGAGCTGTCCCAGTTCCCCCCAACTGCCCCTGCTGGCCAGGTCGGGAACCCAAATTCGGTCGATGAGTAGATAGTAACTGGAGCGAGCTTCAGCCTGGAATGGGTATCAGGAGGAGGCTGGGAAGAAGGAGAGTGGAAGGGGTCCAGGTGGGTGCACCTTGGGCCTCTGGTTTGTACTTGCCCCCTGGGCTGAAACTTGCCAGTCAGCCCTTGGCTCTCCTCCTCTGAATTTCTGTTCTGTGGGTGGAACCTTGGCATCATAATGTACAATACAGGAGCATTAACCCAGTGTTGTACGCTTAGGAGGCAGGAATGTCATCGGAGCTGGAGACAGCTTTCAGAACAGCTGTGGGGGAACCAGTTACAGTGCTGGAGTGAGCTTGCTGGAGTGAGGATGAGGGTAAGTGATTTCTCCTTAAAGGTACAATAAGGTTTAAATTTTGTTTTTTAAAATTACAAACATGTTATACTAACCTGCTCTGTGTAGTGGTTTTGCACAGAGCAGCCCCCATCCTCCTCTTCTCGGATCCCCTGCTTGCGTTTCAGGCCCCTTTCTCCTGTTAAGTGTCCCCAGAGCAAACAGCTTGCTATGAGGGCACCTGAGCAGGTTCACTCCCAAGCTGCTGCTCTGTGTGTCTATTCACACACAGACCGTGGCTCAGCCCCACCCCCACTCTCACCTCATTGGCTTACTGGCTGTGATTGACAGTAGTGCAGTAGAGCTCCTGAATCCTGTGTCACTGGTCCCCAAAAAATTGCCAAAAGTGTCAGTTAGGTGTCCAACTTGTCCGCTGCAATGTCGCAGTCCCGCTAAAAATCGCTGATCGCCGCCATTACTAGTAATAAAATCAAAATAAATAAAAATTCCATAAAAATATCCCATCGTTTGTAGACGCTATACCTTTTGTGCAAACCAATCAATATACAGACAGGTCCATAAATATTGGGACATCGACACAATTCTAATCTTTTTGGCTCTATATACCACCACAATGGATTTGAAATGAAACAAGCAAGATGTGCTTTAACTGCAGACTTTGAGCTTTAATTTGAGGGTATTTACATCCAAATCAGGTGAACGGTGTAGGAAATACAACAGTTTGTATATGTGCCTTCCACTTTTTAAGGGACCAAAAGTAATGGGACAATTGGCTGCTCAGCTGTTCTGTGGCCAGGTGTGTGTTATTCCCTCATTATCCCATTTACAAGGAGTAGATAAAAGGTCCAGAATTTCAAGTGTGCTATTTGCATTTGGAATCTGTTGCTGTCAACTCTCAATATGAGATCCAAAGAGCTGTCACTATCAGTGAAGCAAGCCATTATTAGGCTGAAAAAACAAAACAAACCCATCAGAGAGATAGCAAAAACATTAGGTGTCGCCAAATCAACTGTTTGGAACATCCTTAAAAAGAAAGAACGCACCGGTGAGCTCAGCAACACCAAAAGACCTGGAAGACCACGGAAAACAACTGTGGTGGATGACCAAAGAATTATTTCCCTGGTGAAGAAAACACCCTTCACAACAGTTGGCCAGATCAAGAACACTCTCCAGGAGGTAGGTGTATGTGTGTCAAAGTCAACAATCAAGAGAAGACTTCACCAGAGTGAATACAGAGGGTTCACCACAAGATGTAAACCATTGGTGAGCCGCAAAAACAGGAAGGCCAGATTAGAGTTTGCCAAAAAACATCTAAAAAAGCCTTCACAGTTCTGGAACAACATCCTATGGGGAGATGAGACCAAGATCAACTTGTACCAGAGTGATGGAATGAAAAGACTATGGAGAAGGAAAGGAACTGCTCATGATCCAAAGCATACCACCTCATCAGTGAAGCATGGTGGTGGTAGTGTCATGGCGTGGGCATGTATGGCTGCCAATGGAACTGGTTCTCTTGTATTTATTGATGATGTGACTGCTGACAAAAGTAGCAGGATGAATTCTAAAATGTTTCGGGAAATATTATCTGCTCATATTCAGCCAAATGCTTCAGAACTCATTGGACGGCGCATCACAGTGCAGATGGACAATGACCCGAAGCATACTGCGAAAGCAACCAAAGAGTTTTTTAAGGGAAATAAGTGGAATGTTATGCAATGGCCAAGTCAATCACCTGACCTGAATCCGATTGAGCATGCATTTCACTTGCAGAAGACAAAACTGAAGGGAAAATGCCCCAAGAACAAGCAGGAACTGAAGACAGTTGCAGTAGAGGCCTGGCAGAGCATCACCAGGGATGAATCCCAGCATCCGGTGATGTCTATGCGTTCCAGACTTCAGGCTGTAATTGACTGCAAAGGATTTGCAACCAAGTATTAAAAAGTGAAAGTTTGATTTATGATTGTTAATCTGTCCCATTACTTTTGGTCCCTTAAAAAGTGGGAGGCACATATACAAACCATTGTAATTCCTACACAGTTTACTTGATTTGGATGTAAATACCCTCAAATTAAAGCTGAAAGTCTGCAGTTAAAGCACATCTTGTTTGTTTCATTTCAAATCCATTGTGGTGGTGTATAGAGCCAAAAAGATTAGAATTGTGTCGATGTCCCAATATTTATGGACCTGACTGTACGCTTATTGGGATTTTTAGACCAAAAACATGTGGCAGAATACATATTGGCCTAAACTGATGAAGAAATTCGATTTTTTTTATTGGGTGTGATTATAGCATAAAGTAAAAAATATTGTTTTTTTTTTCAAAATTGTTTGTTCTTTTTTTTTTTTAAAGCGCAAAAAAAAAAAAAAAAATCTCAGAGGTGATCAAATACCACCAAAAGAAAGCTCTATTTGTGGAAAAAAAAGGACATCAATTGTATTTGGGTACAGCGTTGCATGTCAGCGCAATTGTCAGTTAAAGTAACGCAGTGTCGTTTTGCAAAAAATGGCCTTGTTCAGGATGGAAGGTAGGTAAACTTTCTGGGGCTGAAGTGGTTAAGGCTGTCAGCAGATCGGCCTCTATGATCTCGGCAGTGCCTAAAAACAGAGAGCAACTGAGCATGTGCAGAGCAGGGTGAGACAGGGGTTTACTGGATGTTAAACAGTATAGACACTAATTTTTAATGTTTGACATAGCTAAACCTGCAAAAGGGGCCAGCCTGAAGTGATCTAGCAGGACTTCATTTTTTGACTAAAGTTCCACTTTAAGTGAATGGCAACATGTAAAAAATATAAATTAGGAGTTATCCCAATTTAAATGCAAAAGTGGAAAGTGAACATTTTGCGTTCTACCTGTACAGAACACATCCTTCATGCTGAGCTGCTGATTCCTGTTGCATTTAACCACTTCCATACTGGGCAGAAATTGGCTGTTTATCATGTGTCAATCACAGCCGATCACATGAGTGGCTCCAGTGCGCAGCGCGGCGATCGAGTACGAGGCTTGTCCCTCGGACATAGCCCATCCCCGATCTAGGTATAGAGCCAATGAAATTGACTTTTTACCACGTGACCGGCTGTCAATCACAGCCGGTCACAGAATGTCAACAGAGAACACGGTAACTAGCTGTCACCGTGTTCTCCTCCTCATACACTGATCCTGTGTGAGGAGGAGATTGTAGTAACAGCTAGTTACCGATCATAGTGCACCCCAAAACACACTGATTGCCCCCCTAATAAAGAGGACCTGTCACTAGCCCATCAAAGTACCCAAGTACCTGTCACCAGCCCATCAGGTACTCTGATGACAGGTACTCGGGTACTCTGATGACAGGTACTCGGGTACTTTGAGTACCTGTCATTGGAGTACCCGAGTACCTGTCTTTGGAGTACCCAAGTACCTGTCATCGGGGTATTAGGTACTTTGATGACAGGTACTCGGGCACACTGATGGGCTGGTGACAGGTATTCAGGTACTCTGATGACAGGTACTTGGGTACTCTGATGACAGGTACTTGGGTACTCTGATGGGCTGGTGACAGGTACTCGGGTACTCTGATGACAGGTACTCGGGTACTTTGAGTACCTGTCATCTGAGTACCCGAGTACCTGTCATCTGAGTACCCAAGTACCTGTCTCCAGCCCAGAGTGCCACGAGTACCTATCTGCATCCCATCAGATTACCCGAGTACCTGTCTCTAGCCCATCAGAATACCCAAGTACCTCTCTGAAGCTCATCAGAGTACCCGAGTACCTTTCTGAAGCCGATCAGAGTACCTGAGTACCTATCTGCAGCCCATGCTTCCTAGATTATGTGTTGGGGTGTTTGCTTTCCAAAATGGGGTCATTTTGTGGGGGTTTGCATTGTCGTGGTGCTCCAGGGCCTTCAAAAGTGTGATTGGTTGTAATGAAATTATAGGTGTAATTTATGCTCCTAGAACACCTGACGGTGCTCCTTGCATGTTGGGCCTCTGTATGTGGCTATGCTGTGACAAAGTCTCACATACGTGGTATCGCCAATCTCAGGAGGAGTAGCAGAATGTATTTTTGGGTGTCATTTTTGCTCTGTACATGCTATGTGTTAAAAAATATCCTATAAATTGACAACTTTGTGTAAAAAAAAATGCGTTTTCATTTTCTTTCCACATTTTCCAAAAACTTGTGGAAAAAAATGACATGTTCAAAAGACTCATTATTAGGGTTGAGCGGACACCTAGATGTCCGTGTTCGACGGGTTCGGCCGAACTTTAAAAAAAAGTCCGGGTCCGTGTCCCGGACTTTTACCGAACTTTTCCCGGACACCGAACCCCATTGAAGTCAATGGGGACCCGAACTTTAAGGCACTAAAATGGCTCTAAAACACCAAAGGAAAGGGCTAGAGTGCTGCAAATGGCAGCAAAACGTAATTAAGAGCATGGCAAGTGCTCTGCAAACAAATGTGGATAGGGAAATAACTTAAAACAACAAAAAAAAACAGAAAAATAAAACAATGTTCTTCTTCATCTCTGAAGGACGAGGCCCATATGGAGTAGGAGGGAGGTTGAGGTGGTGGTGGATGTGGCGGTGACATAGGCGTGCGCACAGGGTGTGCTGGGTGTGCCTGGGCACACCCTAATCACCTAGGGCACATAGCATTGCCAGTGAGGAGATGGGAAAGATCTCCCTGGGACCTGCTCTGCTCTATTTCTCCTTGCCTACAGGTACATGGCCCCGATACATTACTCTCCCTGCTGGCAAACACATGCATGTGTATTTCAACTTTGGGGTGCACACCTTAATGCAATAGGCTGCGCACACCTATGGGCGGTGTAGGTGGAAGCGGCGGTGGAGGAGGACCAGGGCCGGATTAACAGCATCATGGGCTTGGTGCTGAGGATTTTGAAGGGCCTTAAGGGCCGTGCCTTGCCATGCACCCAGAGGAGGAAGGGTGCAGCCATGCATGCCTAATTCAACATGGGATGCTGTCTCTGAAGCCCATAAACACATCCATGCATCGCCAACTGTCCCTCCTTGTCCGGCCTTCACGCTGTGTGGGGAGGTTCTGAGGGTGCTGCCTGGGGAAGCGAGCATAGAAGCCAGACTTCTGTGTTTACAAGTGACAGAAGAGCGGTAACAGTGAATATGGCCAACCCGGGGCCTATATAAAAGGTAGGGGCCTGGAGCTGCAGCTCCAATAGCCCCTACATTAATCTGACCCTGAGGAGGAGGACGAGGTAGCCAACACTGCTTCTTTTCAAAAATTTTAAATGAGGGTACACCCCAAAAGAGTGAGAAAGAGCAAAAATGGAACAATGGGTGGGTAAGGTCGGTATCCATTGCTATTCTGCATAAGGTACGGAAAAGTCCCGTGGGATCCATGCCTGGTTCATTTTAATGAACGTGAGCTTGTCCACATTGTCTCTGGACAGGCGGCTGCGCTTGTCTGTTATAACGCCCCCAGCCGTGCTAAATACCCGTTCAGATAATACACTGGCTGCAGGGCACGCCAGCACCTCCAAGGCGTAAAGGGCAAGCTCAGGCCATGTGCCCAATTTGGAGACCCAGAAGTTGAAGGGGGCAGACCCGTCATTCACTACATGTAGGCGTGTGCACACATACTGCTCCACCATGTTGGTAAAATGCTGCCTCCTGCTAAGACGTTCCATCTGAGCTGCTGGTGCTGCTGTTTGTTGTGGCGTGCTGACAAAGCTTTTCCACATTTCGGCCATGCTAACCCTGCCTTCTGAGGTGCTGGCGGTGCCCTGGTTGCGTTGGCGACCTCCTCCTCCTCCTCCTCTGCCTTGTGCTTCCACTGTGGCCCCGCTGTCAGATGGGAATGCCAGCAGCATGGCGTCTACCAGCGTGCGCTTGTACTCGCGCATCTTGCGATCGCGCTCCAGTGAGTGAATTAAGGACGGTACGTTGTCCTTGTAACGGGGATCCAGCAGCGTGGCCACCCAGTAATCAGCACAAGTTAGAATGTGGGCAACTCGGCGGTCGTTGTGGAGACACTGCAGCATGTAATCGCTCATGTGTGCCAGGCTGCCCAGAGGCGACGAAAGGCTGTCCTCTGTGGGAGGTGTATCGTCCGTGTCCTCTGTATCCCCCCAGCCACGCACCAGTGATGGCCATGAGCTGGCCTGGGTGCCACCCTGCTGTGAACATGGTTCCATCTCCTCCTCCAGCTCCTCCTCCTCCTCATCCTCCTCATCCTCCAGAACTGTGCCCCTGCTGGACAATTGCGTCCCTGGCGTTTGCGTGTGCAGGAACCCACCCTCGGAGCCCCTTGCGAATGACTGCCCTGAAAGCCTTGGAAATGTTACCTCTTCATCCTCCTCCTCCTCCTCATCCTGTGCCACATCCTCTTCCATCATCGCCCGAATTGTTTTTTCAAGGAGGCATAGAAGTGGGATAGTTAAGCTGAGAACGGCGTCATTGCCACTGGCCATGTTGGTGGAGTACTCAAAACAGCGCAACAAGGCACACAGGTCTCGCATGGAGGCCCAGTTATTGGTGGTGAAGTGGTGCTGTTCCGCAGAGCGACTCACGCGTGCGTGCTGCAGCTGAAACTCCACTATGGCCTGCTGCTGCTCGCACAGTCTTTCCAGCATGTGCAAGGTGGAGTTCCACCTTGTGGGCACGTCACATATGAGGCGGTGAGCGGGAAGGCCGAAGTTACGCTGCAGCGCTGCCAGGCGAGCAGCAGCAGGGTGAGAACGCCGAAAGTGCGCACAAACGGCCCGCACTTTCTGCAGCAGCTCTGACATATCGGGGTAGTTTTTAAGGAACCTCTGCACCACCAAATTCAGCACATGCGCCAGGCAAGGGATGTGCGTCAAACCGGCTAGGCCCAGAGCTGCTATGAGATTTCGCCCGTTATCGCACACCACCAGGCCGGGCTTGAGGCTCGCTGGCAGCAACCACTCATTTGTCTGCTGTTCCATGCTCCTCCACAACTCCTGCGCGGTGTGTGGTTTGTCCCCCAAACAGGCAAGTTGTAAAACTGCCTGCTGTCGTTTACCCCTGGCCGTGCTGAAGTTGGTGGTGAAGGTGTTACGCTGTCCGGATGAGGAGGCGGTAGAGGATGAGGAAGCGGAGTAGGAGGAGTTAGGAACAGGAGGCAAACTGAAGCGCCCTGCAATCCTCGGTGGTGGAAGGACATGCGCCAAATTGCTATCCGCCTCAGGCCCATCCGCCACTGCATTTACCCAGTGTGCCGTTAGGGAGATATAACGCCCCTGACCGTGCTTACTGGTCCACGTATCCGTAGTTAGGTGGACCTTGGCACAGATGGCGTTGCGCAGTGCACACCTGATATTTTCCCCCACTTGGTTGTGCAGGGAAGGGATGGCTTGCCTGGAAAAGTAGTGGCGGCTGGGCACGACGTACTGTGGGACAGCCACCGACATAAGGTTTTTAAAACTGTGCGTCTCCACCAGACGGAATGACAGCATTTCAAAGGCCAATAATTTTGAAATGCTGGCATTCAGGGCCAGGGATCGCGGGTGGGTAGGGGGGTACTTCCTCTTCCTCTCAAGTGTTTGGGAGATGGAAAGCTGAACGCTTCCACGGGACATTGTGGAGATGGTTGTTGGTGACCCAGGTGGTGGTGTTGCTGACAGATCGTCTGTTTGCGGGGTGGCAGATGCCGGTATCACTACAGATGTGGCTGGAGCGGCCGAGACTGCAGCAGAAGAGGAAGCAGGATGAGCCAGAGACGTTTCTTGGTTTTGAAGGTGTGTACTCCACTGCAGCTCGTGCTTTGCACTTAGATGCCTGATCATGCAGGTTGTGCTCAGGTTGAGAAGGTTTATGCCTCGCTTCAAGCTCTGATTGCACAGGGTGCAAACCACTCGTGTCCTGTCATCAGCACATTTTCTAAAGAACTTCCACGCTAGAGAACTCCTTTGAGCTGACTTTGGTGCGCTCGTTCCCTTGCTGCGTTGGGCAGTAGCGGGCGTAGTGTCTAGGGCACGGCCGCTCCGCTTCTGCACCCTGCTCCCTCTTCTGCTGTGCTGGTGGCTCTGTGCGACCACCGCCTCTTCCTCCAAACTACTCAGGTCACCTGCATGACGTTCATTCCATGTGGGGTCGAGGACCTCATGGTCCTCCACATCATCTTCCACCCAGTCTTCACCCCTGCCCTCCTTGTCGGTCTCCACAATGCTGAACGCCGCAGCAGTTGGCACCTGCGTTTCGTCATCATCGGAGACGTGCTGCGATGATCCTTGCATGTACTCATCTTGAGAAATAAGTGGTTGGGCATCGCTGCACTCAATCTCTTCCACTTCTGGGGCAGGGCTAGGTGGATGGCCCTGGGAAACCCTGCTGACAGAGTCCTCAAAAAGAATAAGAGACTGCTGTATGGCTTGGGGCTCAGACTGCTGGCCTGATTTGCAAGGGGGTGAGGTGAAAGACGGTTGGACATTGGCTGCAGGTGCCAACTCTGACCTTTCTGCAGTAGACTGGGTGGGAGACAATGTGAAGGAACTGGAGGCACTGTCAGCAGCAAACCAATCTACTATCGCCTCAACTTGTTCTGGCCTCATCACTTCTAGGGGCGTTTGATGCCCTACCAAATACTGATGCAGGTTCTGTCGCCTACTCACACTTGAGGAAGGTGTTTCACTTGTGCGTGTAGCTGGCACAGATCGACCACGTCCTCTCCTTGCAACAGGAGCTCTACCAGCAGCACCACGACCCAGGCCACGGCCCTTATTTGACGGTCTCCTCATATTTCTGTAATTTAAGATCTTGCCCTAGAAAGGTTTTTATTGAATAGCGGAATAGGAAATATGATCCAAAAAAGTGTATGTATCTCGCACGTACAAAACCACACTAGGCCCCAATTACTATTGTTTCTACCCCTAAAAGGATGGATGAGGAGTAGGAGGAGTATGGAACAGACAGCACCCTCAAATCTTCAGAAGTATGAGATGAACCCCAAAAACTTGGAAAGGTGGATCTCACACGTACCGACACAGACTATCCCGCAATTCAATTGATCCTCAAAGGTTTTTATTGAATAGCGGAATAGGAAATATGATCAAAAAAAGTGTATGTATCTCGCACGTACACAACCACACTAGGCCCCAATTACTATTGTTTGTACCCCTAAAAGGATGGATGAGGAGTAGGAGGAGGAGTATGGAACAGGCAGCACCCTCAAATCTTCAGAAGTATGAGATGAACCCCAAAAACTTGGAAAGGTGGATCTCACACGTACCGACACAGACTATCCCGCAATTCAATTGATCCTCAAAGGTTTTTATTGAATAGCGGAATAGGAAATATGATCAAAAAAAGTGTATGTATCTCGCACGTACACAACCACACTAGGCCCCAATTACTATTGTTTGTACCCCTAAAAGGATGGATGAGGAGTAGGAGGAGGAGTATGGAACAGGCAGCACCCTCAAATCTTCAGAAGTATGAGATGAACCCCAAAAACTTGGAAAGGTGGATCTCACACGTACCGACACAGACTATCCCGCAATTCAATTGATCCTCAAAGGTTTTTATTGAATAGCGGAATAGGAAATATGATCAAAAAAAGTGTATGTATCTCGCACGTACACAACCACACTAGGCCCCAATTACTATTGTTTGTACCCCTAAAAGGATGGTTGAGCAGTAGGAGCAGGAGTATGGAACAGGCAGCACCCTCAAATCTTCAGAAGCATGAGATGAACCCCAACAACTTGGAAAGGTGGATCTCACACGTACCGACACAGACTATCTCGCAATTGAATTGATCCCCAAAGGTTTTAATTGAATAGCGGAATAGAAAATATGATCAAAAAGAAAGTGTATGTATCTCGCACGTACACCACCACACTAGGCCCCAACTACTATTGTTTGTACCCCTAAAAGGATGGTTGAGCAGTAGGAGGAGGAGTATGGAACAGGCAGCACCCTCAAATCTTCAGAAGTATGAGATGAACCCCAAAAACTTGGAAAGGTGGATCTCTCTCACACGTACCAACACAGACTATCCCCCAATTTAACTGATCCCCAAAGGTTTTTGATTAAATAGCGGAATAGAAAATATGATCCAAAAAAAGTGTATGTATATCACACGTACACAACCACACTAGGCCCCAATTACTATTGTTTGTACCCCTAAAAGGCTAGATGAGGAGTAGGGGGGGTATGGAACAGGCAGCACCCTCAAATCTTCAGAAGTATGAGATGAACCCCAAAAACTTGGAAAGGTGGATCTCTCTCACACGTACCAACACAGACTATCCCCCAATTTAACTGATCCCCAAAGGTTTTTGATTAAATAGCGGAATAGAAAATATGATCCAAAAAAAGTGTATGTATATCACACGTACACAACCACACTGGGCCCCAATTACTATTGTTTGTACCCCTAAAAGGCTAGATGAGGAGTAGGGGGAGTATGGAACAGGCAGCACCCTCAAACCTTCAGAAGTATGAGATGAACCCCAACAACTTGGAAAGGTGGATCTCTCTCACACGTACCAACACAGACTATCCCCCAATTTAACTGATCCCCAAAGGTTTTTGATTAAATAGCGGAATAGAAAATATGATCCAAAAAAAGTGTATGTATATCACACGTACACAACCACACTAGGCCCCAATTACTATTGTTTGTACCCCTAAAAGGCTAGGAGTAGGGGGGGTATGGAACAGGCAGCACCCTCAAACCTTCAGAAGTATGAGATGAACCCCAACAACTTGGAAAGGTGGATCTCTCTCACACGTACCAACACAGACTATCCCCCAATTTAACTGATCCCCAAAGGTTTTTGATTAAATAGCGGAATAGAAAATATGATCCAAAAAAAGTGTATGTATATCACACGTACACAACCACACTAGGCCCCAATTACTATTGTTTGTACCCCTAAAAGGCTAGGAGTAGGGGGAGTATGGAACAGGCAGCACCCTCAAACCTTCAGAAGTATGAGATGAACCCCAACAACTTGGAAAGGTGGATCTCTCTCACACGTACCAACACAGACTATCCCCCAATTTAACTGATCCCCAAAGGTTTTTGATTAAATAGCGGAATAGAAAATATGATCCAAAAAAAGTGTATGTATATCACACGTACACAACCACACTAGGCCCCAATTACTATTGTTTGTACCCCTAAAAGGCTAGATGAGGAGTAGGGGGAGTATGGAACAGGCAGCACCCTCAAACCTTCAGAAGTATGAGATGAACCCCAACAACTTGGAAAGGTGGATCTCTCTCACACGTACCAACACAGACTATCCCCCAATTTAACTGATCCCCAAAGGTTTTTGATTAAATAGCGGAATAGAAAATATGATCCAAAAAAAGTGTATGTATATCACACGTACACAACCACACTAGGCCCCAATTACTATTGTTTGTACCCCTAAAAGGCTAGGAGTAGGGGGAGTATGGAACAGGCAGCACCCTCAAACCTTCAGAAGTATGAGATGAACCCCAACAACTTGGAAAGGTGGATCTCTCTCACACGTACCAACACAGACTATCCCCCAATTTAACTGATCCCCAAAGGTTTTTGATTAAATAGCGGAATAGAAAATATGATCCAAAAAAAGTGTATGTATATCAGACGTACACAACCACACTAGGCCCCAATTACTATTGTTTGTACCCCTAAAAGGCTAGATGAGGAGTAGGGGGGGTATGGAACAGGCAGCACCCTCAAACCTTCAGAAGTATGAGATGAACCCCAACAACTTGGAAAGGTGGATCTCTCTCACACGTACCAACACAGACTATCCCCCAATTTAACTGATCCCCAAAGGTTTTTGATTAAATAGCGGAATAGAAAATATGATCCAAAAAAAGTGTATGTATATCACACGTACACAACCACACTGGGCCCCAATTACTATTGTTTGTACCCCTAAAAGGCTAGATGAGGAGTAGGGGGAGTATGGAACAGGCAGCACCCTCAAACCTTCAGAAGTATGAGATGAACCCCAACAACTTGGAAAGGTGGATCTCTCTCACACGTACCAACACAGACTATCCCCCAATTTAACTGATCCCCAAAGGTTTTTGATTAAATAGCGGAATAGAAAATATGATCCAAAAAAAGTGTATGTATATCACACGTACACAACCACACTAGGCCCCAATTACTATTGTTTGTACCCCTAAAAGGCTAGGAGTAGGGGGGGTATGGAACAGGCAGCACCCTCAAACCTTCAGAAGTATGAGATGAACCCCAACAACTTGGAAAGGTGGATCTCTCTCACACGTACCAACACAGACTATCCCCCAATTTAACTGATCCCCAAAGGTTTTTGATTAAATAGCGGAATAGAAAATATGATCCAAAAAAAGTGTATGTATATCACACGTACACAACCACACTAGGCCCCAATTACTATTGTTTGTACCCCTAAAAGGCTAGGAGTAGGGGGAGTATGGAACAGGCAGCACCCTCAAACCTTCAGAAGTATGAGATGAACCCCAACAACTTGGAAAGGTGGATCTCTCTCACACGTACCAACACAGACTATCCCCCAATTTAACTGATCCCCAAAGGTTTTTGATTAAATAGCGGAATAGAAAATATGATCCAAAAAAAGTGTATGTATATCACACGTACACAACCACACTAGGCCCCAATTACTATTGTTTGTACCCCTAAAAGGCTAGATGAGGAGTAGGGGGAGTATGGAACAGGCAGCACCCTCAAACCTTCAGAAGTATGAGATGAACCCCAACAACTTGGAAAGGTGGATCTCTCTCACACGTACCAACACAGACTATCCCCCAATTTAACTGATCCCCAAAGGTTTTTGATTAAATAGCGGAATAGAAAATATGATCCAAAAAAAGTGTATGTATATCACACGTACACAACCACACTAGGCCCCAATTACTATTGTTTGTACCCCTAAAAGGCTAGATGAGGAGTAGGGGGGGTATGGAACAGGCAGCACCCTCAAATCTTCAGAAGTATGAGATGAACCCCAAAAACTTGGAAAGGTGGATCTCTCTCACACGTACCAACACAGACTATCCCCCAATTTAACTGATCCCCAAAGGTTTTTGATTAAATAGCGGAATAGAAAATATGATCCAAAAAAAGTGTATGTATATCACACGTACACAACCACACTAGGCCCCAATTACTATTGTTTGTACCCCTAAAAGGCTAGGAGTAGGGGGAGTATGGAACAGGCAGCACCCTCAAACCTTCAGAAGTATGAGATGAACCCCAACAACTTGGAAAGGTGGATCTCTCTCACACGTACCAACACAGACTATCCCCCAATTTAACTGATCCCCAAAGGTTTTTGATTAAATAGCGGAATAGAAAATATGATCCAAAAAAAGTGTATGTATATCACACGTACACAACCACACTAGGCCCCAATTACTATTGTTTGTACCCCTAAAAGGCTAGGAGTAGGGGGAGTATGGAACAGGCAGCACCCTCAAACCTTCAGAAGTATGAGATGAACCCCAACAACTTGGAAAGGTGGATCTCTCTCACACGTACCAACACAGACTATCCCCCAATTTAACTGATCCCCAAAGGTTTTTGATTAAATAGCGGAATAGAAAATATGATCCAAAAAAAGTGTATGTATATCACACGTACACAACCACACTAGGCCCCAATTACTATTGTTTGTACCCCTAAAAGGCTAGATGAGGAGTAGGGGGGGTATGGAACAGGCAGCACCCTCAAATCTTCAGAAGTATGAGATGAACCCCAAAAACTTGGAAAGGTGGATCTCTCTCACACGTACCAACACAGACTATCCCCCAATTTAACTGATCCCCAAAGGTTTTTGATTAAATAGCGGAATAGAAAATATGATCCAAAAAAAGTGTATGTATATCACACGTACACAACCACACTAGGCCCCAATTACTATTGTTTGTACCCCTAAAAGGCTAGGAGTAGGGGGAGTATGGAACAGGCAGCACCCTCAAACCTTCAGAAGTATGAGATGAACCCCAACAACTTGGAAAGGTGGATCTCTCTCACACGTACCAACACAGACTATCCCCCAATTTAACTGATCCCCAAAGGTTTTTGATTAAATAGCGGAATAGAAAATATGATCCAAAAAAAGTGTATGTATATCACACGTACACAACCACACTAGGCCCCAATTACTATTGTTTGTACCCCTAAAAGGCTAGATGAGGAGTAGGGGGAGTATGGAACAGGCAGCACCCTCAAATCTTCAGAAGTATGAGATTGTGTTCACTGTACCCCACAAAGATTGAGTTCACTGCACCCCACAATGATTGTGTTCACTGCACCCCACAAAGATTGTGTTCACTGCACCTCACAAAGATTGTGTTCACTGTACCCCCCAAAGATTGTGTTCACTGCACCCCACAAAGATTCTGTTCACTGTACCCCACAAAGATTGTGTTCACTGCACCCTAAAAGGATGTTGTTCACTGCACCCCACAAAGATTGTGTTCACTGCACCCTAAAATGATGTTGTTCACTGCACCCCAAAAAGATTGTGTTCACTGTACCCCCCCAAAGATTGTGTTCACTGCACCCCACAAAGATTGTGTTCACTGCACCCCAAAAAGATTGTGTTCACTGTACCCCCCAAAGATTGTGTTCACTGCACCCCAAAAAGATTGTGTTCACTGTACCCCCCAAAGATTGTGTTCACTGCACCCCCCAAAGATTGTGTTCACTGCACCCCACAAAGATTGTGTTCACTGCACCCCAAAAAGATTGTGTTCACTGTACCCCCCCAAAGATTGTGTTCACTGCACCCCACAAAGATTGTGTTCACTGCACCCCACAAAGATTCTGTTCACTGCACCCCACAAAGGATTTTGTTCACTGCACCCCAAAAAGATTGTGTTCACCGCACCCCAAAAAGGATTTTGATCACTGCACCCCAAAAAGGATGTTGTTCACTGCACCCCAAAAATGATTTTGTTCACTCCACCCCAAAAAGATTGTGTTCACTGCACCCCACAAAGATTGTGTTCACTGCACCCCAAAAAGATTGTGTTCACTGTACCCCCCAAAGATTGTGTTCACTGCACCCCACAAAGATTCTGTTCACTGTACCCCACAAAGATTGTGTTCACTGCACCCCAAAAAGATTGTGTTCACTGCACCCCAAAAAGGATGTTGTTCACTGCACCCCAAAAAGGATGTTGTTCACTCCACCCCAAAAAGATTGTGTTCACTGCACCCCACAAAGATTGTGTTCACTGCACCCCAAAAAGATTGTGTTCACTGCACCCCAAAAATGATTTTGTTCACTGCACCCCAAAAAGGATTTTGTTCACTGCACCCCAAAAAGGATGTTGTTCACTCCACCCCAAAAAGATTGTGTTCACTGCACCCCAAAAAGATTGTGTTCACTGCACCCCACAAAGGATTTTGTTCACTGCACCCCAAAAAGATTGTGTTCACTGCACCCCAAAAAGGATGTTGTTCACTGCACCCCAAAAAGGATTTTGTTCACTGCACCCCAAAAAGATTGTGTTCACTGCACCCCACAAAGGATTTTGTTCACTGCACCCCACAAAGATTGTGTTCACTGCACACCAAAAAGGATTGTGTTCACTGCACCCCAAAAAGATTTTGTTCACTGCACCCCAAAAAGATTGTGTTCACTGCAGCCCAAAAAGATTGTGTTCACTGCAGCCCAAAAAGATTGTGTTCACTGCAGCCCAAAAAGATTGTGTTCACTGCAGCTCACACACAGAAAAATGGATGTGGATCACTGACACCTGCCTATCTCCAATCCCACACCACACAGCAATATCGATTGTAGTTTGTAGAACACAGTTTCCCTAAAATTCAGCAGACTCTGTCCCTAACAGGATTGAGAAGAGATCGTAGATCAGGATTGAGTGCAGATTCACCCCACCCCCCACACAGCAATATCAATTGTAGTTTGTAGAAGACACTGACCCTATAATTCAGCAGACTCTATCCCTAAAATGCCTACAACTCGCCCTGCCTAAACACTCCGACCTGTCCCTCAATTCTATCCGGACACAAATGGTTTTTTCCTGCCTATCTTTCCCTAATCAGCAGCCAGCACGTTGATGTGTGCTCTGTCCCTGATATAAGCAGCATAATGACGCCGCTGCGGCTGCCTCGAACTTATAAAGACTTGGTCACATGCTTCAGACGGCCAATCACAGCTACTAAGACATTTGCAGGCATGGCTGGGATGGCTTAAGGCACACCAGTTAAACGATTGTTGATTGGCTGTTGAAAGCCCGCCATGAAAAGAGCGCCAAAGCATGCAAAACCCGGAAATAAAACGACCGAACACGGATTTTTACCCGAACATACAGTAAAGTGTCCGTGTCCGTGTTCGGGTACAAAAAATCCAATTATTCGGTACGAACACGAATAATACAGTCCGTGTTCGCTCAACACTACTCATTATGCCTCATAGAATATACGTTGGGGTGTTTGCTTTCCAAAATGGGGTCATTTTGTGGGTATTTCCCTTTTCCTGGTGCTCCAGGGCCTTCAAAATGTGATAGGTCGTTAGGAAATGATATGTGTAATTTATGCTCCTAGAACACCTGACGGTGCTCCTTGAATGTTGGGCCTCTGTATGTGGCCAGGCTGTGTAAAAGTCTCACACATGTGGTATTGCCATACTCAGGAGGAGCAGCAGAATGTATTTTGGGGTGTAATTGCAAGTATGCATATACTGTGTGTGAGAAATAACTTGTTATTATGACAATTTTGTCTAAAAAAAAAAAGTGTCTTCATTTTCCCAAGAATTGTGGGAAAAAATTACAACTTCAAAAAACTCACATGCCTCTTACTAAATACCCTGGAATGTCTACTTTCCAAAAAGGGGTCATTTGGGGGTATTTGTACTGTCCTAACATTTCAGGGCCTCAAGAAATGAGATAGGCCGTCAGTACATCCGGTGTGATTAGGTGTGATCAATTTTCAATGATTGGCACCATAGCTTGTAGACTCTATAACCTTCACACAGACTAAATAATAACCACTAATTTGGGTTATTTTTACCAAAGATATGTAGAAGTATAAATTTTGACCCAAATTTATGAAAAAAAATTACTTATTTGCAAAATTTTATAATAGAAAAAAAAAATGTGTTTTTTTCACAATTTTCGCTCTTTTTTCACTTATATCGCAAAAAATAAAAAACCCAGTGGTGATTAAATACCACCAAAAGAAAGCTCTATTTGTGTGAAAAAAATGATAAAAAATTTGATTGGGTACAGCGTTGTATGGCTGAGTAATTATTATTCAAATTGTGAGAGCGCCGAAAGGTGAAAATTGGTCTGGGTAGGAAGGGGGTGTAACTGCTCTGTATAGAAGTGGTTAAGGACCACCCACTGTACATATACTGCGGCAGGGCGGCCCTTAATCGCAAAATCATGCATATGTATGTGATCTTGCTTTAAGGCTCTAGGGGGCGCGCGTGCGCCGCCGAAGCCGCTCTCCCGCTGTGATTAGACACAGCAGAAGCCAGTCGGCAGGACCGGTGGCCGCGATTGCTGCCGGCCTCCCGCAATTGCAAAGGAGAATGGGAGAACGGCCGTCTGCCTGTAAACAAGGCAGACGGCTGTTCTGTCAGACAGGAAGAGAGAGATCTTGTGTTCCTAGTAATCAGGAACACAGATCTCTCTCTTCCTGCAGTCAGTCTATTCCCCCAACAGTTAGAAAACACTCCCTAGGAGCACACTTAACCCCTTGATCGCCCCTGATGTTAAGTGCATATTATTTAGCACTGATCACTATATTGGTGTCACTGGTCCTCAAAAACTGTCCCGTGTCAGATTTGTCTGCCGCAATGTCACAGTCCCTCTAAAAATCACTGATCGCCGCCATTACTAATAAAAACAATAAAAAAAGTCCCTAAATCTATCCCATAGTTTGTAAACGCTATAACTTTTGCGCAAACCAAATATTATACGCTTTTTGGGATTTTTTCACCAAAAATATGCAGCAGAATACAAATTGGCCTAAACTGATAAAGAAATTAGATTTTTTTACATTTTTTTATTGGGAATGTTTTATAGCAGAAACCAAAAAAATCGTTTTTTTTTTTTTCAAAATTGTCAGTTTTTTTTTTTATAGCGCAAAATATAAAAACCGCAGAGGTGATCAAATACTATCAAAAGAAAGTTCTATTTGTGGGAAAAAGAGAACATCAACCTTATTTAGGTACAGCGTCGCGTGACCACGCAATTGTCAGTTAAAGCAATGCAGTGCCGTATCGTAAAAAATGGCCTGGTCATTAAGGGGGTAAAACCTTCCGGGCTGAAGTGATTAGATCTGTGATCACAGGTTCCAGCCCCTCTCTGTCTCTCGGCCAATTGCACGTTCATGTATAAATTGGAGGGTGACGCAGAATGTTGAAAAGCCTATCTTGCGACAAAAGTCTGCGGACGCAGTGAAGCTTCCTCTGCAGGGTTAGCAGCTGATGGATTGATTTTCCTTGCTGCCTAGAGTTTCTCTTTAAAACACCCAAAATCAAACATGCGACATTAGCCCTTCGGTGAGTTTGTCACACTGTAAATGCGTGCCGATCTTCAGAGCAAGGTCATTTTCATTTAATGAGAGGTTGTTGTCTTTGATATTTTTCGACATTCATCCATGCAAATTAAACAAATTAATGAGAGGATACCGTTAGCTGATGTTAAAGAGATATCTTTCAAAGGCTGTCTCTGTGTCTGTAAGAGGAGATGTCACTCAGCAATGTAAAACATAGAAGAAAAGAATAGGAAATGTCTGTCAGCTACAACACAGCCTCCGACAATGAAGACACTTAAGATCTGTGTAATAGCAGCATTGAGTTATTTGCTGCATGAAATTCAAACCAACTCAATTATTGTCGTTGTATTGTGTTTTAAACATATCACCATCACAAGGTGTCAACTGATGTCTAGTAATATTTCTTTAAGAGGAGGCCAGCAGTGTTTATTGCTTTAAAAAAAAAAAAATGTCCATCTAGTTCAACCAATAGCAAATTAAAATAAAAAAAATGCTATTTCTGCAATAGTCACCTTCTATCTTGGACCGTCCCTGCAGACCAGCCTTTGTCAACCAGGATTCCTCTAGAGCAGGGGTGTGAAACTCAATTTCATTGCGGGCCTCATCAGCAGTATAGTTGCCCTTAAAGGGCCGGCTGTATCTCAGGTGGGCCTCGTACATAGTGCAGGATTTAGGAGTGAGTTACGTACAGAGTACAGAGTTAAGGAGTGTGCTAAGCACAGAGTGCAGAGTTCAGGGGTGCTCTGTCTACTGAGTGCATGGTTCAGTGGTACTCTATGTACAGAGTGCAGGGTTCAGTGGTGTTCTATGTACAGAGTACAGGGTTCAGGGGTGCTCTATGTTCAAAGTGCAGAGTTCAAGGGTGCTCTATGTACAGAGTGCAAGGTTCAGGGGTGCTCTATGTACAGAGTGCAGAGTTCAGGGGTGCTCTGTGTACAGAGTGCAGGGTTCAGTGGCGCTCTATGTACAGAGTGCAGAGTTCAGGGGTGCTCTATGTACAGAGTGCAGGGTTCAGGGGTGCTCTATGTACAGAGTGCAGAGTTCAGGGGTGCTCTATGTACAGAGTGCAGGGTTCAGGGGTGCTATATGTACAGAATGCAGAGTTAAGGGGTGCTCTAAGTACAGAGTGCAGGGTTCAGGGGTGCTCTATGTACAGAGTGCAGAGTTCAGGGGTGTGCTATGTACAGAGTGCAGAGTTCTGGAGTGTGCTAAGTACAGGGTGCAGAGTTCAGGGGTGCTCTATGTACAGAGTACAGGGTTCAGGGGTGCTCTATGTACAGGGTGCAGAGTTCAGGGGTGCTCTATGTACAGAGTGCAGGGTTCAGGGATGCTCTATGTACAGAGTGCAGGGTTCAGGGGTGCGCTATCTACAGAGTGCAATTCCAGGGGTGTCCTATGCACAGAGTGCAGAGTTTAGGGATGAGATATCTACAGAGTGCAGGGTTTAGGGGTGCGCTACGTACAGAGTGCAGGGTCTAGGGGTGCGCTATGCACAGTATGCAACCCCCTCCCCCAAAGCTTCCTTGCATCTCTGTCTTTCTTGCCTGGCCCAACTCTAGTACCTCCCTGTATCGGCAGCTCTGCCTCGACATGCAGAGAGATTGTTCTCACTCTCAGATTCCTTAGATCTGTCCCCAACGTGAGTGTGTGCAGGGTTCTGTTAGCTCCAGGAGCTGCTGAGAGCAAAGTTGCATTTTGTAAACACAGAAGGCTTCTGTGTTTACAAGTGACAGTGGGGAGCGGAGGGTGAGAGCCGGAGGTGGTGGAATGGAGTTCTGCCTTCTTCTGGTGGCTAAACTGGTTGCGAGGACCGCATGACAAGGCCTGGTGGGCCAAATTTGGCTTGCGGGCCTTGTGTTTGACATATGTGCTCTAGAGGTTGCTAGGGGTTCCTGGAGCAATAGGCAAGTTCTGCTTCTTTGATGAGTTATCACTGACACCAATCATCTTTAAAGCCAGCTGTAAGGGCATTTTCACACTGCTCCATTGAAAAACTGCAGCAAAAACGCATATGCATTTTTGGTAAGTTTTTTTATGTGTTTTTGGTGCATTTTCTGCTTACCTGACTCCGATCTGTATCTGTGAAAACATGGACATGTGACTCAAAAAGCACACCAAAAACACAGCCACAGTATCAGTACTGTGCAGTTGGTGAGTACTGTGCAATGGATGGGTACTGTGCAGTAGATGGGTACTATGCAGTTGAAGAGTACTGTGCGGTTGATGAGTACTGTGCAGTGGATTGGTACTGTGCAGTAGATGGGTACTATGCAGTTGAAGAGTACTGTGCGGTTGATGAGTACTGTGCAGTGGATTTGTACAGTGCAGTTGGTAAGTACTGTGCAGTGGATGGGTACTGTGCAGTAGATGGGTAATATGCAGGTGATGATTACTGTACGGTTGATGAGTACTGTGCAGTGGATTGGTACTGTGCACTAGATGGGTACTATACAGTTGAAGAGTACTGTGCGGTTGATGAGTACTGTGCAGTGGATGGGTACTGTGCAGTAGATGGGTACTATGCAGGTGATGATTACTGTACGGTTGATGAGTACTGTGCAGTAGATGGGCACTGTGCAGTGCATCGGTATTGTGCGGTTAATGAGTACTGTGCGGTTGATGAGTACTGTGTGGATGGTGAGTACTGTGCGGTTTGTGAGTACTGTGCAGTGGATGAGTATTGTGCAGTGGATGAGTACTGTGCAGTTGATGAGTACTGGGCAGTGGATGGGTACTGTGCGGTTGATGAGTATTCTGCAATGGATGGGTACTGTGCAGTTGATGAGTACTGTGCAGTGGATGGTTGCTCTGTAGTTGGTGAGTATGGTGCAGTTGGTGAATACTGTGTAGTTGGTAAATTTTGTGCAGTTGGTGAGTACTGTGTGCTTGATGAGCATTGCACAGTTAATTAGTACTGTACAGTGGATGGGTAGTGTGAAGTTGATGAGTACTGTGCAGTGGATGGTTGCTCTGCGGCTGGGGAGTACTGTGCAGTAGATGGGAACTGTGCACTGGAACGGTACTGTGTGGTTGGTGAGTACTGTGCAGTGGACGAGTACTGTGCAGTTGGTGAGTACTATGCAACCGATAAGTATTGTGCAGTGGATGAGTACTGTGCAGTTGATGAGTACTGTGCAGTGGATAAGTATTGTGCAGTGGATGGGTACAGTGCAATGGATGAGTATTGTGCAGTTGGTGAGTACTGTGCAGTGGATAAGTATTGTGCAGTGGATGAGTACTGTGCATTTGATGAGTACTGTGCAGTGGATGGTTACTGTGCAATTGATGAGTACTGTTCAGTTGATGAGTACTGTGCAGTGGATGTTTGTTCTGCAGTTGGTGAGTAATGTGCAGTTGGTGAGTACTGTGCGGTTGATAAGTACTCTACAGTTGTTGAGTATTGTGTGCTTGATGAGTTGGTGAGTACTATGCAGCGGAGAGGTACTGTGCAGTAGATGGGTACTGTGCGGTTGATGAGTACTGTGCCGTTGGTGAGTACTGTGCAGTTGGTTAGTACTGTGCATTTGATGTGTACTGTGCAGTGGATGTATACTGTGCAGTTGGTTAGTACTGTGCAGTGGATGGTTACTGTGCAATTGATGAGTACTGTTCAGTTGATGAGTACTGTGCAGTGTATGGGTACTGTGCAGTTGATGAGTACTGTTCAGCAGATGGTTGCTCTGTGGTTGAAGAGTACTGTACGGTTGGCGAGTACTGTGCAGTTGGTGAGTACTGTGCACTTGACGAGAACTGTGCAGTGGATCGGTACTGTGCGTTTGATAAGTACTGTGTGGTTGGTGAATACTGTGTGATTGATAAGTAGTGTGCAGTGAATCATTACTGTGCAGTTGGTGAGTACTGTGCATTTGGTAAATACTGCGCATTGGATGGCTACTGTGCAGTAGATGGGTACAGTGCAGTGGATCGGCACTGTGCGGGTGATGAGTACTGTGCAGTTGATGGGGACTGTGTGCTTGGGGAGTACTGTGTGGTTGGTGAGTACTGTGCAGTGGATGAGTATTGTGCAGCAAATGAGTACTGTGCATTTGATGAGTACTGTGCAGCGAATGAGTACTGTGCAGTTCGTTAGTACTGTGCATTTGATGAGTACTGTGCAGTGGATGGGTACTGTGCAGTTGATGAGTAATGTTCAGCGGATGGTTGCTCTGCGGTTAATGAGTACTGGTTGGTGAGTACTGTGCGGTTGGTGAGTACTCTGCAGTTGGTGAGTACTTTCCAATGGATTGATACTGTGTAGTTGATGAGTACTGTGTGGTTGGTGAGTACTGTGGGGTTGATGAGTACTGTGCAGTGGATCAGTACTGTGCAGTAGATTGGTACTGTGCAGTGGATCAGTACTTTGCGGTCAATGATTACTGTGCAGTGGATCGGTACTGTGAAGTAGCTGGGTACTGTGCAGTCGATCGGTACTGTGCAATGAATGAGTATTGTGCAGTGGATGAGTACTGTGCAGTTGGTGAGTACTTTGCATTTGATGAGTACTGTGCAGTGGATGGTTACTGTGCAATTGATGAGTGCTGTTCAGTTGTTGAGTACTGTGCAGTGGATGTTTGTTCTGCAGTTGATGAGTACTGTGCAGTCGGTGAGTACTGTGCGGTTGGTGAGTACTGTGCAGTTGGTGAGTATTGTTTGCTTGATGAGCACTGTGCAGTGGATTGGTACTGTGCAGTTAGTGAGTACTGTGCGGTTGGTGAGTACTATACAGCGGAGAGGTACTGTGCAGTAGATGGGTACTGTGCGGTTGGTGAGTACTGTGCGGTTGGTGAGTACTGTGCAGCTGATGAGTACTGTGCAGTTGGTGAGTACTGTGCGGTTGGTGAGTACTGTGCAGTTGGTGAGCACTGTGCAGTTGGTGAATACCGTGCGGTTGGTGAGTACTGTGCAGTGGATGAGTATTGTGCAGTTGGTGAGTACTGTGCGGTGGATGAGTATTGTGCAATTGGTGAGTACTGTGCGGTTGGTTAGTACTGTGCAGTAGATGGGTACTGTGCAGTTGGTGAGTACTGTGTGGTTGGTGAGTACTGTGCAGTGGATGAGTATTGTGCAGTTGGTGAGTACTGTGCGGTTGGTGAGTACTGTGCAGTAGATGGGTACTGTGTGGTTGGTGAGTACTGCGCAGTTGGTGAGTACTGTGCGGTTGGTGTGTACTGTGCAGTAGATGGGTACTGTGCGGTTGGTGAGTACTGTGCAGTTGGTGTGTACTGTGCAGTAGATGGGTACTGTGCAGTTGGTGAGTACTGTGTGGTTGGTGAGTACTGTGCAGTGGATGAGTATTGTGCAGTTGGTGAGTACTGTGCGGTTGGTGAGTACTGTGCAGTAGATGGGTACTGTGTGGTTGGTGAGTACTGCGCAGTTGGTGAGTACTGTGCGGTTGGTGTGTACTGTGCAGTAGATGGGTACTGTGCGGTTGGTGAGTACTGTGCGGTTGGTGTGTACTGTGCAGTAGATGGGTACTGTGTGGTTGGTGAGTATTGTGCAGTAGATGAGTATTGTGCAGTTGGTGAGTACTGTGCGGTTGGTGAGTACTGTGCAGTTGGTGAGTACTGTGCAGTTGGTGAGTACTGTGTGGTTGGTGAGTATTGTGCAGTAGATGAGTATTGTGCAGTTGGTGAGTACTGTGCAGTGGATGAGTATTGTGCAGTTGGTGAGTACTGTGCAGTGGATGAGTATTGTTCAGTTGCTGAGTACTGTGTGGTTGGTGGGTATTGTGCAGTGGATGAGTATTGTGCAGTTGGTGAGTACTGTGCAGTGGATGAGTATTGTGCAGTTGGTGAGTACTGTGCAGTGGATGAGTACTGTGCAGTTGGTGAGTACTGTGTGGTTGGTGAGTATTGTGCAGTGGATGAGTATTGTGCAGTTGGTGAGTACTGTGCAGTTGGTGAGTACTGTGCGGTTGGTGAGTACTGTGCGGTTGGTGAGTACTGTGCAGTTGGTGAGTACTGTATGGTTGGTGAGTATTGTGCAGTGGATGAGTATTGAGCAGTTGGTGAGTACTGTGCAGTGGATGAGTATTGTGCAGTTGGTGAGTACCGTGCAGTGGATGAGTACTGTGCGGTTGGTGAGTACTGTGCAGTTGGTGAGTACTGTATGGTTGGTGAGTATTGTGCAGTGGATGAGTATTGAGCAGTTGGTGAGTACTGTGCAGTGGATGAGTATTGTGCAGTTGGTGAGTACTGTGCAGTGGATGAGTACTGTGTGGTTGGTGAGTACTGTGCGGTTGGTGAGTACTGTGCAGTGGATGAGTATTGTGCAGTTGGTGAGTACTGTGCAGTGGATGAGTACTGTGCGGTTGGTGAGTACTGTGCGGTTGGTGAGTACTGTGCAGTGGATGAGTATTGTGCAGTTGGTGTGTACTATGCAGCGGAGAGGTACTGTGCAATAGATGGGTACTGTGCGGTTGGTGAGTACTGTGCAGTGGATGAGTACTGTGTGGTTGGTGAGTACTGTGCAGTGGATGAGTACTGTGCGGTTGGTAAATACTGTGCAGTGGATGAGTATTGTGCGGTTGGTGAGTACTGTGCAGTTGGTGAGTACTGTGCGGTTGGTGAGTACTGTGTGGTTGGTGAGTATTGTGCAGTGGATGAGTACTGTGCGGTTGGTGAGTACTGTGCAGTGGATGAGTACTGTGCAGTTGGTGAGTACTGTGCAGTTGGTGAGTACTGTGCGGTTGGTGAGTACTGTGCGGTTGGGGAGTACTGTGCGGTTGGGGAGTACTGTGCAGTTGGTGAGTACTGTGCGGTTGGGGAGTACTGTGTGGTTGGGGAGTACTGTGCAGTTGGTGAGTACTGTGCGGTTGGTGAGCACAGTGCAGTTGGTGAGTACTGTGCGGTTGGTGAGTACTGTGCAGTTGGTGAGTACTGTGCGGTTGGTGAGTACTGTGCGGTTGGTGAGTACTGTGCAGTTGGTGAGTACTGTGCAGTTGGGGAGTACTATGCAGTTGGTGAGTACTGTGCGGTTGGGGAGTACTGTGCAGTTGGTGAGTACTATGCAGTTGGTGAGTACTGTGCAGTTGGTGAGTACTGTGCAGTTGGTGAGTACTGTGCGGTTGGTGAGCACAGTGCAGTTGGTGAGTACTGTGCGGTTGGTGAGTACTGTGCAGTTGGTGAGTACTGTGCGGTTGGTGAGTACTGTGCAGTTGGTGAGTACTGTGCAGTTGGTGAGTACTGTGCAGTTGGGGAGTACTATGCAGTTGGGGAGTACTGTGCAGTTGGTGAGTACTATGCAGTTGGTGAGTACTGTGCAGTTGGTGAGTACTATGCAGTTGGTGAGTACTGTGCAGTTGGTGAGTACTGTGCAGTTGGTGAGTACTATGCGGTTGGTGAGTACTGTGCGGTTGGTGAGTACTGTGCAGTTGGTGAGTACTGTGCAGTTGGTGAGTACTGTGCGGTTGGTGAGTACTGTGCAGTTGGTGAGTACTGTGCGGTTGGTGAGTACTGTGCGGTTGGTGAGTACTGTGCAGTTGGTGAGTACTATGCAGTTGGTGAGTACTGTGCAGTTGGTGAGTACTGTGCAGTTGGTGAGTACTATGCGGTTGGTGAGTACTGTGCGGTTGGTGAGTACTGTGCAGTTGGTGAGTACTGTGCAGTTGGTGAGTACTGTGCGGTTGGTGAGTACTGTGCAGTTGGTGAGTACTGTGCGGTTGGTGAGTACTGTGCAGTTGGTGAGTACTGTGCGGTTGGTGAGTGATGTACAGGCTTGCACTAACAGTAAATGCCTTTTGGGAGCAATTTCCTTATAAGTAAAAGGAAGCGCACCAGGTCTTTGCACACTATGAACAGAATTAAATCCCTGCAAACACGCTCCTTGGAAGGCCAACAAAGCCATGGCCATGCCAAATAAACAGATAAAGCCGTGGTATCGCGAGGTAATTTCATGACTCATTGTTTTCAGAGAAATCTTCTTACCGACCCTTATTTATACTCCCCAGCTCTCCGTCCAGACCCCAGACTTTACAAAGTATTCATTTTAGCAACTGTCAAAACATACCTGCTTTGTGTTTTCCGTGTTTAAACTTTTCACTAGAAAATGTGGCGGTATTAAAGAACGCCGGGCTTAGATGAAGAATGGACCGATACAAAAATCTGCCTAGAAGCCCGTCCATATTTCTTGTGGTTATATTCATGTTTTTACTTTTTTTTTTTTTATCAACTTTTTTTTAGTTTAGACAAAGAGCAATGCCCTGTAGTAACCTATGTAACCAGTACAAATTCAGCATTCATTACCTTACTGCACAGCACTGAGGAAAGCTGATCTAAGTTGGGTATAAAGCAGTGGTCTCCAAACGCGGGGGCCGATGTGGCCCTATGCTTGCTTTTATCTGGCCCTTGAGGCACTATTTCACCCACTGGTAGCAATAATTGGGCATAATTCCCCTTCCACTGACAACAATGAAGGGACACAAATCCAACCCGCTGACACCAAACAACGGGCACAATTCCTGGATTTTGTGGGGCGACCTCCGCGCGACTTGCACGGACTTCATATAATTGGAGTCAATGCAAGTCGCCTCCAGGGCGCCCCAAAGTAGTACAGGACCCTTTTTCTAAGTCGGAGCGACTTGTGTCGCTCCTATTAGAACGGGCCCTGTACTATTCAATGGCGAGCGACCTACCGTGACTTGTGACAAGTCGCGCTAGTGTGAATGGGCCCTTACTGTACAAAGTTATGTAGGTATGGACCATAGGGTGAGTAGCCTGGATTTAAAGCTGGCTTCATGGGTGAGTCCAAAGGGTGGTGATAAATGGGGAGTACTCAGAATGGTCTGGTGAGGAAAGTGGGGTCCCCCAAGGATCTGTCCTTGGACCAATCCTATTTAATTTAGTCAAACAACCTAGACAATGGGATAAACAGCTCAATCTCCGTATTTGTGAACTATACTAAATTAAGCAGGGCAATAACTTCCACGCAGGAGGTGAAAACCTTACAAGAAGACCTGAACAAAATAATGGGTTGGGCATCTACATGGCAAATGAGGTTTTGTTGAAAAATGTAAGGTAATGCATTTGGGTGCCAGAAATACAAACACAAGTTACTTACTAGGGGGAGAGCCTTTGGGGGAATCTAAGAAAATGGACCTAAGGAAAATGACCTGGGGCTCCTAGTATATGACAGGCTCAGCAGTGGCATGCTACGTCAAGTTGCTGCAAGCAAAGCCAACAGAATATTGGCATGTATTAAAAAGGGGATTCACTCCAGAGATAAAACGATAATTCTCCCACTCTACAAGACTCTGGTCTGGCCACATTTGGAGTATGCTGTCCAGTTCTGGGCACCGGTCCTCAGGAGGGATGTGCTGGTACTGGAGAAAGTCCAGAGAAGGGCAACAAAGCTAATAAAGGGACTGGAGGATCTCGGCTATGAGGAAAGACTACAAGCATTGAACGTATTCTCTCTGGAGAAGAGATGCTTGAGAGGGGATATGATATCAATGTACAAATACTGTACTGGTGACCTTAGCATAGGGAACAAACTATTCAGTGAAAGGGAATATAAAAGGACACGTGGCCATTTGCTAAAATTAGTAGAGAAGTGGTGAAACCTTATACTGTGTAAGGGGTTTTATACTGTCAGAGTGGTAAGGATGTGGAATTCTCTTCCACAAGCAGTGGTATCAGCAGGGAGCATCCATTGTTTAAAAAACTATTAGATGGGCACCTTAATGACCACAATATACAGGGGTATACAATGTACTATATGACATAAACACACACACACTCTCATCATAGATTGGACTGGATGGACTGGTGTATTTTTTCAACCAATATAACTATGCAACACCCACAGAGTTGTATAAAGTACTCGAAACCCATACTTGAGTAGAAGTGGTAGTGCTCGATCAAAAAGTGACTTAAGTAGAAGTACTAAAGTATTCAACATTTTTTGTACTTAAGTATTGCAAGTAGTTTTTTTTAAAATTTTGCTACTCAAGTACTAAAAGTAAAAGTACCAGTAGTTTTGAAAAAATAATATAATTGTAACGAGTAACTATGCAGCACAAAAAAAAATATCGGAGTAGAAGTATTGAAATCATCAAAACAATGTAGTGACGTAAAAGTGGAAGTAGGAGAAAAAAATTCTACTCTAGGAAAGTACAGATACCGCCTTTCAGTACTTAAGTACAGTAGTGAAGTAGTTCTACTTAGTTACTATACATCTCTGAACACCCACAATAGGGCACAATTCCTCCCAGTGACACCAATGATGGTGCACAATTTCTCCCAATGACACCAACTTTGGGGCCCAATGACACCAACGATGGGAAAAAATTCCTTCTAATGACACCAAATTTGGGGCACTGTTTTTTCCCAGCAGATGAATTGTGCCCATACATCTACTTCCAATGGCCACAGTCAGGACCTCCTAAAGTCTGAAGATCAGTAAATTGGCTGTCAATCTAATGTCTGGAGCTTGCTGACAGGAGGACAGAGCAGAGCAATGACCTCATCAGTGGGCTGCTTCTCAGATCAGCAGGTTAGAGGCAGCCCAAGCTGTAGTTTTACAGCGGCATTGGAAAAAAAGAAAAAAAAAAAAAGACTGTGTATGTGGCTCTGGCAGAGGTGCCTGGATCACAACACTAACTGAACAGAGCTGCACATCTTCTGGCAAGTAGGATGGTTCACAATATGTGTTTTCTATGTCTTTAGTTGTTTAGAGGTCTGCTTTATAATCTAGCTGTTTATGTGTGCAAATTAACTAGTGTAATGTAAAATTTTGACCTCAAGTCTATACATTGCCTAACTGTATGCAGGGTTTTTTTTTTTTTTATTCACCAAAGGTTTTATTGCATAGACTTAACTAAATTTACCTCATATACAAGTATATTATTTATTATATTATATTATATATTTTAAATAATATTTTATGTATATGTATTATATATTATGTTGCATATTATATTTACAGTATATATTATTTCGGGGGGTATTCTGTATATAAACACCAGTTTAGAAATATAAACCTGCATGCCAAAAAGTAGGTTGGTATTAACATTACAGTACAGAAAAAATGATTTAAAGCAGTGATAGACCCCCCCAAAAAAGTATTATGTTGCAGCCTACTAATTAAATGTGAAAGTTACTTTAGTTTTCTTTTTTAGGCTTTTTCCTCCTTTTTTTTTTTCATCTAGAGACCCGGCCAGTAAAGGGCCGTACCCATGGCCAAATATCAGGCAGCATCAGCCAGGTTCAATAGAAACCAACTGCCAATCGGCCCCATGTGTGCAGCTTCTGTCGAAGGGGCATGACTGAAAAAGGTCTTCCGATCGGCATCCATTCAGCCAATTGCTGAGAGCGCTGAGTGGTGTGTTCTGGTGTTAGTACAGCGTCTCCTCCAGAGCGCTTCAGTTTTTTTTCTTGGTTGAATGAAAAAACTAAGTGTGTGTACCAGGCTTTAGAGCCGGTTCACACATATGCGATGTCAGACATTGCATGTGATTCGGAGCGCACTGTATTGCAAATCACATGCAATGTTTGTGCGTTGCATATTCAGCCATAAAGATTGTGTGGCTGAATTTGCATCGCATTTGGACCAAAGTTGCACAGGAGCCTTTTATTGGTCCTCACCAGAATCCGATCACATGGGTGTTCACACCTATGTGATCGTTATTCATGTCTGAATTGACAGTTTGCACTGCGATATGTGAACTGATCTGGGGGTGTTGTTAACAATGTATTGACACCCCCAGAGATTCACATATGGCAGTGTGAACTGCCTGCGAGTCGAGTGCGATGTGGGAACCCGCAGTGGATTTGCAGGGATCCCGCATCGCATATGTGTGAAGGTTGAAACAAACTATTTAACACGGACAGAAATGACAGATGGCGGCGATCTGTGATTTTTAGCAGGACTGCGACATTGCGGCGGACAGATCGGACCCCTAACTGACATTTTTGACACTTTTGGGGGGGCCGGTGACATTACTACAGTAATCGTAGATGATGCTCGGGCAGTGGTGTCTAGATGGAAGTTTGCCAACATCCCTAATATGGTATGAGAAGCGAGAATTCCCCTGGGGGCGGGACTTTATAGGCAAAGAACCATCAAAGAAGTAAGAGTATATGCAACAATGTAAAAAACTAATTATGTAAATTTATTACATAGTTACATAGTTACATAGTTAGTGAGGTTGAAAAAAGACATCAGTCCATCCAGTTCAACCTATGATGTGTGTGTGTTTGCTGTTAACCGTACATTGTATACCCCTGTATGTTGTGGTCTTTAAGGTGTCCATCTAATAGTTTTTTGAAACTATCAATGCTCCCTGCTGATACCACTGCTTGTGGAAGAGAGTTCCACATCCTTACTGCTCTTACAGTGAAGAACCCCTTACGCACTTTAAGGTTAAACCGCCTTTCCTCAAGTTTTAGTGAGTGGCCACGTGTCTTATTGTATCTCCTCTCTCTGAATAGTTTGTTCCTTATGCTAGGGTCGCCAGTACAGTATTTGTACATTGATATCATATCCCCTCTCAATCGTCTCTTCTCCAGAGAGAAAAGGTTCAGTGCTTGTAGTCTTTCCTCATAGCTGATGTCCTCCATTCCCCTAATAATTTTTGTTGCCCTTCTCTGGACTTTCTCCAGTTCCAGCACATCCTTCCTGAGGATCGGTGCCCAGAACTGGACAGCATACTCCAGATGTGGCCGGACCAGAGTCTTGTAGAGCGGGAGAATAATCTCTTTATTTCTGGAGTGAATCCCCTTTTTTATACAACCCAGTATTCTGTTGGCTCCCATCACCCAGTTTGCCCTTCCCCCATCCTTTCAGCCATCCACCATCAAAACTGTTTCCAATACATACCCATAGGTTCGCATAATTAGTGGAAGGAGAATTCCCTCCAGCATCCATTGCCCTATTTTTTCGATATTACTTCTTCGACACCATAAAGAACCATATGCGAATCTCAGGTATTTGGTACTATGACATAATCATTTTAACTTTTACTATTACCTTCTATTAACCATAACCTCTTATACTAGAAATATTTTTACCCCATTCCATACATTTTATTTCTACCCAGATATCCGTACAAACATTTTGTCCACCTACTCTGTGAGATCCTTGCGGGATAGGCTACGAAGGGCTCCATTACAATACCTTCCAATCAAGCACTTCAACCATTATTTGGCTCTAATAGTATTGATCCCACCCTTCTCCTTCCATATTTGAAGGATGATGGGGGGACTTTCATATAACAGCCCTTTTTCTTCATGGTGCGCTTCCTATTAATGTTGTGGTTTCACTTTGAACCACTGCATCTTTTCATACACGTGGCTCTGAACCTCTGGAAAACTGACACATGGTACGTATATACACTCTAATGCTTACCACCACTTTAGAGACAACATACACAATGTATATGCACACATATATTTTACTGTTACATTGTACTGTAAAAATGTTATTGCTATTATATATTTTGAACTAATTTATACTCTCTTTATTTACTATCAGAAGTGAACCCCAATTGACCTTTCAGATAAAGGGTTTTACCCGAAACGCGTCAGTCCTTTGCTTCTTTGGGAGATCCTTCATACCCTTGTGGTTCAGTCTTTTTCATTCTTGATGTATCATTACCGCATGTATCATCATTGTTTTTAATCTCACATTGTTTGTAACTTTACATGATTTTTCCATACTTGAATAAATTTACATAATTTGTTTTTTACATTGTTGCATATACTCTTACTTCTTTGATGGTTCTTTGCCTATAAAGTCCCGCCCCCAGGGGAATTCTCGCTTCTCTTACTACAGTAATCAGTGCTAAAAATATGCACTGTTACTGTACTAATGACACTGGCAGGGAAGGGGGTTAACGTAGGGGTGATCAAAGGGTTAATTGTGAGCCTAGGGGGTGTTTTTTAACTGTGGGGGAGGGAATTGTGAAATGAACACAGACCTGTGATCCTATATAGAAGGATCTCAGGCGCTCCGTGATCATTTCACAGAGAACAATGGTCTGCTGTGTTTACAACAGCTGACCGTCCTTCTCTCTCAGCGGGCATGGGTGCCAAGCGGCAATCACGGCTGCTGGCCCCATGGACCGGCACCCCCTCTGCCTAGTGGGGGCAGGCGTGTGCTCCTGCAAACCGCCCTACAGGTACAGCAATTCGTGCAGCCGAGTCAGCCTGCCGCAGTGTATATGTTAACAACCACTAGTAATAATCCCATGTAAAATTCGACAGGCTAGTTGTACCCAAGTTGCCTATACATGGTTCCAATCTCGGCCAGTTCCTGCCTAACTAGCTGAGGTTTGAACTGCCTATGGCCGGCTTAATTGAAGCCCAACTCCAGTTCACACTGTATATTCAGTTGCAGCAAACAGTTTTTTATTTTGGGATAAAGGTTTTGCATGAACAAACAAAAGCTGATCATTTTATTCACCCCTGCCAGTGTTAAATGGTTTGTCTCATTTAGAGGCGTAACTAGAGCCTTCAGGGCCCCGGTGCAAGAAACCATAAAGGGCCCACCGGACCCCTGGCCGGGGTCCTTCCCTTCAAGCCTGGTGCTCTTTCCACTGATCCTGGGGCAGTGTTGTTGCGGGTCCCTTTATTACGGTGCCGCAGCAGGACCCTTTCACAAGTTCTGCAGTGGGCTCCCTTTCTGCCATCTTGGGGCCTCCCCACGGTGGTGGAATGCCAGGGCCCGGTCCCAAGTGTGACCTTTGCGATCCTGGAAGTTCACCCACTGGTGTCAGTGGTTGGTTTTTTTGGTATTTTAATTGTATTATTTTTTTATCATTTTATTTTATTTTTTACAATGTTACTGACTATGACTCTGTCCATTCAGAAAAGGAAGGAGCTGGTATATTACATATTTACCGACCCCTTCCTGGTTCTCTATTGTGACACATCCCCTTCAGCAGCCGGCAGGAGAGGGGAGGGAGCTCAGTGGGAGGGGGGGCAGCACAGTGGAGGGGGGGGACCAGGGGAGCACACAGGGGCCCAGAGACAGCAGAACACAAGTGAACTGGATAGGAGGAGTGGCGGGGGCAGCATGCAGAGGAACCAATCTCCTCCATTTTCCTCCTGCAGCTACAGGAGGAAAAAGGGAGGATAGTGATTTCTCTACGTGCTGCCCCCGCCTCCCCTCCTATCCAGGTGTACAGGGGAGCTGGGGCCCGGTTGCATTGTGACCCCTGCAACCCCTGTAGTTACGCTCCTGGTCTCATTCATGTACACTGACAAATTCTGCTGGAGAGCTTGAGCTTTTGAAAAACAACAGACTTGCAGGCTGGGTCACTAGGTGAAAATAGAAGAAAGAAAGCCTAAAAAAGAAAACGAATGCAGCCATCACATCAAAGAATTGGTAAGATGCAATATTCAAAATATTGGCTTTTGGGTGGAACACTTTTTTAAGGCCTCATTGACACTGGTAATGACATAGCCGAGTTTGCATGCATTTATAGGACATTTGTAAGGGTCTGTAATGAATTTAAATGGTTTAGTGAAAATACAATTCCTTATGTCCAGGGATTCCTTATGTCCAGGAGAACCCGATCTGAGATACATAAAGTTTATTTATACTCCTGCTGCGCTTAAATAAAGCGAGCGCGGGATCCAAGTGTGAATGTAGCCCTCATTTCTTCACCATCTCTTATAAGGTGTCAAATCAATGTCACTGGAAGTAAAAGTTCCTCTTGCCCGTCTCTTTCAGTTCCTTGGAATTTGTCTTTGCTTTATTTTGAAGCATTTCATGCCTGGTACACAATGTTCTTTGAGGGGTATTTCATTTATTTTGTCAGATCTGCGTAGTCTAGCGCCTGGCAGGACATTAAAGGGGGTAGCCAGGCTAATACCAAGGATAGAGAGGGAGCGAGAGACGAGCTTTATGGCGCTCAATTACATATTTCTGTCTGGGCTGTCCAAGGACAGACAGCATTGATAACACGGAGCTGACAAGCCGTACGGAAACTCGTCTGTGCCACAAACTGCGTCCTGCCATGTAAGGACAGACATCGCCTTATGGACACCGAAGAATAATGCAAATGAAATATTACTTCTACATGGTGATTGGGAGAATTAACCACTTCTGGACCGGAAAGATTTGCCCCCTTAATGGCCTGGCTATTTTTTGCGATTCAGCACTGCGTTACTTTAAAGGACAATTGCGCGGTCGTGCAAAGCTTTACCCAAATAAAATTGATGTCCTTTTTTTCTCACAATTAGTATTAAAGCTTTCTTTTGGGGGTATTTGATCACCTGTGTGATTTTTTTATTTTTTGGGCTATAAACAAAAAAGAGCGACAATTCTGAAAAAAAAAAAAAAAAACAATATTTTTCACATTCTCCTATATAACATTTCCCAAAAAAAATTAAAAATCAAATTTTTTTTTAACATTTTAGGCCAATTTGTTTTCTGTTACATATTTTTGGTATAAAAAAAAAAGCAATAAGCGTATTTTGATTGGTTTGCGGAAACGTTATCGCGTCTACTAACTACGGGAAAGATTTATGTAATTTCTATTTATTTTTTTTTTTTACTAGTGCGATTTTTAGCAGGACTGCAACAATGCGGTGGACAGATTGGACCCCAATCTGACATTTTTGACACTTTTGGGGGGACCAGTGACATTACTACAGTAATCAGTGCTAAAAATATGCACTGTTACTGTAATAATGCCAGTGGCAGGGAAGGGGTTAACACAGTAAGTGATCAAGGGGTTAAACGTGTACCTAGGGGCATGTTTCTAACTGTATGGGGGCGGGGCTTGTAAAATGATCACAGAGACCTGTGATCCTACATAGAAGGGTCACAGGCACTCTGTGATCATTCCAGGGAGAAGAATGGTCAGCTGTGTTTACATCATCTGATCATTCTTCTCTCTCAGCGGGGAACGATCGTGGGTGCCAGGCGGCAATTGGACCTGCCTGCCCCGTGCATCGGAGTCCCCGCTGACGAGTGGGGGCAGGAGCGCGCCGCCGGCAGCGCACACTCGCCCCCTAGCTGCAGGCGCACGACCGACGTATACCTATGTCGGTTCTCGCAGGTGGGGCTGCCTGCCGCAGTATAACTGCGGCGGGCGGTCAAGAAGCAGTTAAACCTCACCCGTCAATTAAAAAAATAAAGGCGCTAGGTCAGTACTACAGATGAACAAACAGTACTAGATGGATTGGCATTCACTCCCAATAAACAAATAAAAATGTAATGCGCTGAAAACCTTAAATTGTGCTGGTGAATATTTCTTTAACCATAAGCCCTGGTTCACACTGCTGCGACTTTTCATGCAACATGCAACACAAAGTCGCATGACAAGTCAAAACACATTCATTTCAGTGGGTACTGTCTGAATTGCTACGACTCACAGCAACAAAAAAAATAGTTCCTGCACTACTTTTCTGCATCTTCCTTGTGATGTGCGGGCCATAGACTGCAGTGTTAAAGCGTAACTCCACTTTTATTGAGAAAAAACATTGGGAGATCTCTGTACATTGCAGGGATTTTAACAACCTTAGTTGTAGATTCCTACCTTTTCTTATTCTGAAGAAATCATTGTTTATTCCTCTATGCTGAGGGGGTCAAATGGGAGTGGTTTCATAATTATCTATCAGCTGTGGCAGCTGCAGGGCACTAATGAAGATAGCTGCTGGGTCTGCATCCCTTTAGACGTGAATTCTATTGGGAGTATCTCACCAAGGCAGACTTCTGGGAAAATTGGTGAGCCAATCACACAAGCAGGAAATGATGTTTCTGGGGGTGTGGTCAGTATACATTCTGTGTACAGAACAGCTCCAGGCAGCCATATTGCATTGCATTTAACAGAAAATTACAACAGCTGCAGATTGAAAAGGAAAGGTCATTTTAATAACATCCAGTTACAATATGATTTGTGTCACAATTGTATACACTATATTGTTTTTTCTTTATTTGCTGATTGCTGATTTTTTTCCCTCACGAAAGTGGAGTTACCCTTAAAGTTACAAAAGTTGCAAGGAAGTCGTCATAGGTGTGCGTAGCCTATTGCATTATGGTGTGCATCCCAAAGCTCAAACACACATGCGTGTATGTGTATATATTATATATATACAGTATACACACACTCTTTTAACCACCCCCCATCCGCGCTACAGCCTATATACGGCTGCAGCGCGGACTCGAATTTTCGGGAGGCCGTTTTTAAACGGCCTCCCAGTGACACGCCCCCAGCGCGCTCCCGCGAGCGCGCTGCGGGGAAAATCTGTGTCGGCCGTGTCCCTTGGACACGGCCGATCACAGATCGTGGAGAATGGCCAATCACAGCGGCCATTCACCACGTGATCTGGCCGTCCAATGAGCGATGATCTCATATGTAAACATATGAGATCATCTCTCATCGCCGCCGCTCCTTCCTCACACGGAGCCTGCAGTGTGAGGAAGGAGGGGGAGCCTCACAGCGCCGGGGACACAGGAGAATGTAATCAGGGCACCGATCACCAGTGCCCTGATTACACAAGGTAAAAACACACACACAGTGCCCCCCCATCAGTGCTCACAGTGCCCGCCATCAGTGCCCCCCATCAATGCCCACAATCAGTGCCCATAGTGCTGCTAGTCAGTGCCCATCAGTGCCTGCTCATCTAGGCACTGATGAGCACTGACTGGCAGCACTATGGGCACTGAGTGTGGGCACTGATGGTGCTGCCCATCAGTGCCGCTCATCAGTGCCACCCGTCAGTGTCCAGTGCCATCCGCCAGTGCCCATCAGTGCCGCCTATCAGTGCCCATCAGTGCCGCCTCTCAGTGCCACCTCTCAGTGCCCAGCAGTGCCACGTGTCAGTGCCCAGCAGTGCCACCTCTCAGTGCCCAGCAGTGCCGTCTATCAGTGCCCAGCAGTGCCGCCTATCAGTGCCCAGCAGTGCCGCCTCTCAGTGCCGCCTCTCAGTGCCGCCTATCAGTGCCGCCTATCAGTGCTCATCGGTGCGGTATATTAGTACCTCCTCATCAGTGACCATAAGTGCCACCTCATCAGTGCCCATAAGTGCCACCTCATCAGTGCCCATCAGTGCAGCCTATCAGTGCCCATCAGTGCCGCCTCATCAGCGCACATCAGTGAAGGAGAAAAATTTATTTTCAAAATTTACTCGCAGAAAATAAGAAAAACTTTTTTTTTTTTTCAAAATTTTTTGTCTTTATTCTTTTTTTTTGTAAAAAATAAAAAACCCAGAGATGATTAAATACCACCAAAAGAAAGCTCTATTTGTGTGAAAAAAATGATAAAAATTTCATATGGGTACAGTGTAGCATGACCGCGCAATTGTCATTCAAAGTGTGACAGCGCTGAAAGCTGAAAATTGGCCTGGATGGGAAGGGTGTTTAAGTGCACAGAAGGCAAGTGGTTAAATAAATATAGACAAACATTTTGAAATGTGATAAAACGTGGACGGTGTCAGTAGAGCAGTGGACGTGTCAGTATGGCAGAGGTTGGTGTGAATAGGACAGTGAATGCTGTCAGTCAGCAGAGCAGTGAACAGTGTCAGTAGGGCAGAGATTGGTGTCAGTAGGGCAGAGGACATTGTCAGTAGGGCAGAGATTGGTGTCAGAAGGGCAGAGGACAGTGTCAGTAGGGCAGAGATTGGTGTCAGTAGGGCAGAGGACAGTGTCAGTAGGGCAGAGATTGGTGTCAGAAGGGCAGAGGACAGTGTCAGTAGGGCAGAGATTGGTGTCAGTAGGGCAGAGGACAGTGTCAGTAGGGCAGAGATGGGTGTCAGTAGGGCAGAGGACAGTGTCAGTAGGGCAGAGATGGGTGTCAGTAGGGCAGAGGACAGTGTCAGTAGGGCAGAGATTGGTGTCAGTAGGGCAGAGGACAGTGTCAGTAGGGCAGAGATTGGTGTCAGTAGGGCAGAGGACATTGTCAGTAGGGCAGAGATTGGTGTCAGTAGGGCAGAGGACAGTGTCAGTAGGGCAGAGATTGGTGTCAGTAGGGCAGAGGACAGTAGCACGGGACCGGCAGCTCCAATTGCCGCTGTGCACCTGCGATCGCTCTCGCTGAGAGAGAAGGACGGTTAGCTGTTGTAAACACAGCAGATCGTTCTTTTCTCTGGAATGATCATAGAGCCCCTGTGATCCTTCTATATAGGAACACATGTCTCTATGATCATTTCAAAAGCCACACTCCCCCATAGTTAGAATCACTCCCCTAGGCTTACATTTAACCCCTTGATCACCCACTGTGTTAACCCCTTCCCTGTCAGTGTCAGTACAGTAACAGTGCAGTGTCAAAAATGTCAGTTAGGGGTCCGATCTGTCTGCTGCAATGTCGCAGTCCCGCTAAAAATCGCAGATCGCCGCCATTACTAGTAAAAAAAAAAACAAACAATAAAAATGACATAAACCTTTCCCGTAGTTAGTAGATGCGATAACTTTTGCGCAAACCAATCAAAATACGCTTATTGCAATTGTTTTTAACCAAAAGTGTGTAGCAGAAAACAAATTGGCCTAAAATGTTAAAAAAATTAGATTTTTAAATTTTTTTTGGGAATGTTATATAGGAGAATGTGAAATATATATATATATATATATATATATATATATATATATATTTTTTTTTTTTTCAGAATTGTCGCTCTTTTTTGTTTATAGCACAAAAAAAAAATCGCAGAGGTGATCAAATACCACCAAAAGAAAGCTCTATTTGTGGGGAAAAAAATGACATCAATTTTATTTAGGTACAGCGTGGCAATTGTCCGTTAAAATAACGCAGTGCTGAATCACAAAAAATGGCCTGGTCGTTAACCACTTAAGCCCCAGAAGATTTTACCCCCTTCCTGACCAGGGCCTATTTTGCGATTCGGCACTGCGTGACTTTAACGGACAATTGCGCGGTCGTGCGACGCTGTACCTAAACAAATTTGACTTTCTTTTTTTCCTACAAACAGAGCTTTCTTTTGGTGGTATTTGATCACCTGTGCGATTTTTTGATCATGCGCTATAATCAAAAAAAGAGCGACAATTTTGCAAAAATAACAATATTTTTCACATTTTTTAATATAAAATTCCCCAAAAAAATGTAAAAATCTAAATTTTTTACAATTTTTGGCCAATTTGTTTTCTGCTACCTATGTTTGGTAAAAAAAAAAAATCACAATAAGCGTATTTTGATTGGTTTGCGCAAAAGTTGTTGCGTTTACTAACTAAGGGAAAGATTTTTGTCATTTTTGTTGTTTTTTTTAACGCGTAATGGCGGCGATCTGCGATTTTTTTTGCGGGACTGCGACATTGCGTTGGACAGATCGGACCCTTGACTGACATTTTTGACACTTTTGGGGGTACCAGTGACATTACTACAGTAATCAATTCTATACATATGCACTGTTACTGTAAAAATGACACTGGCAGGGAAGGGCTTAACTTTATTAGAGATGCAGTGACTATGTGTGTCCCTAGGGGCGTGATTCTTACTGTGCAGGGATGTGGCTGTGTGTGTAAGAGGACAGATCAATGGTCCTACATAGCAGGACCGTTAGATCAGTGCTTTTATACAAGGGAGAATGACAGGCGGCTTTGTTTACATTAGCCGCCTGCCTTTCTCCCTTCACAGCAGACGATCGCGAGTGACCGGCGGACATCGGGTCACACGCTTGGAGGTGTCCGTGAACGAGCCGAGGCGAGAGCGCGCCTCCAGCGGCGCGCGCCCGCCCGCTATTGCCTCCCAGGTTAATGACGTACCGATACGTCACTTTGCCTGGCCGGGGCTGACCGCCGCAGTATATGTACTTGCGGCGGTCGGCAACCGGTTAAGGGGGGAAAATCCTTCCGGTCCAGAAGTGGTTATATTCATTGCAAAAAGAACAGCGTTATAGCAAGTTGAAAGAAAAAAAAGGTTTACTGGCAGGACCAACAGGTTAAAAAAAAATATGTTACAGAGAGGCCATTTTTTATTTTGCCCATAGTGATTTCTTTAAAGTGGGAGTAAACTCCCATGTATGATTTTTACCTATAAGTAAACCCATAATAAGGCTTACCTATAGGTACTGTAAATATCTCCTAAACATGCACTTAGGAGATATTTTCTTTAGATGCAGCTGGTGACGTCACCGGCGCATGCGCTTTGAAGGAACATAGACATACCTGTGCCTTTCCTTCAAAGTCCTGTGCTGTAAACAGCGGCTCCTGTGCGGGACTGACGTCATCGTGGCTCTAGCCACTCACACTGCTGGAGTACGTGAACCCGGAAGGAAGACCGGGTGAAGGTGGAAGCACCTTCAGCGGTGATGGAATGCTGCTGGAGGGCTTAGTTCTAAGGTAAGTTTCACATAATGTGCAACAATATATTGCAGCTTACTAATCATTAGATGTAGTGGCTGCATTACTTTTCTTTTAGGCTTTTATGGCATTTTTTTTTTTTTTAGACCCTTATGGTAGCTTGCTAAACATTATTAGCCTGAGCTTACTATTTTAATGGTTACTTCATGTTTCATAAATTTTACGGACAGAATTCTTCTTTAACTCATAGCTTTATCCTCTTCCTTTCTTTTATAATGAAAGCTGAGAATACGCTTCCCCTCGCAAAATTCAAGTTGCAGCTCATAAAGGGGTTAAATCATTCCCCAACTCCCAGCCATACGTTCCTATAACCAGGAGCCCAGCAGTGCTGCAGGCGGCATCCTGTCTGTATATCTGAGCAAACAGCGAAGCGCCGGTAGGCAGGTGACTGATGTCACTTTCATAAACACTGATGAGAAATGCAGATAAAAAGGAGTTAATCTCTCGCGGAGAGTTAGAACGCGGGTATCGTACTCGAAAATAAACAGAGAAGTTACAAGCTTTGTGTTGGCTTGTCGACTTCTCATCACGTTTGCCAATGAATCAAGGGGGACAGGAGGAACGTTTGCAAATTGCGCTACTTCAGACAGAAAATGAGAGTTTATACAGTGACATAATAACACTGCGGTTTCCAAACAGTAATCTGATTATTCCCCTAAAACCCAAATGTCAGCCGAGTATAAAAACACTGCCGGCTTTGTTTTTCTAGAGTGATCCTGAATTGGACAACTCATGCTGCTTCTCTATACAGAATATTACTAATATCAGTGACATGAAGAGCACCGGTCACCTGCACAAAACCGAGGCCTGTGTTTCTTTTGGTACACGTTGCTTTACAGAGCGCTGAAATTCATTTTTATTGGTCGAATATAAAGGTTGCTTACAGCATCTTGGCCTTTTTCTCCCCTGGTGGTCTAACTCCGTCCTGTTCTAGATCAGAGGAAGAAAATCTTCCTCTAATCTAGAGAAAAGGTACTGGTTATTGGGTTATTGGGTGGAGAAGAAGTTCCGCAGAGGTAAGCAAAGAGAGAAGACCTGTTCTTTGTGATATACTGAAGCTAGGCCAAGAAATGACCACCAATGTGACCCAGAAGTAGGTTTTCTTCTTCTGGGAGAACATGGGCAATATGTTTACCCAGGTGAGTCTGGGAGAAGAGATGATGAGGCTTTTTGTGTCATTACAAGGTTTGAACCAACTAGAAACTTGGGGACAGAATGGGAATGGTGATGTTGTTGGAGCTTTGTTTAATGCTGCGCAGAGCAGACTCTCCGGCTGGTCCAACTAATTTGTCCCAGGCTTTCTTTCCCACCAGTATAATGGCAGCCAGGCACAGTAGCATCCACACTTCTGGCTCAATAAATAGTAGGGGTTACCTTTTAAAGTTTTATTGCTGGATAACCTAGATAGGGCACAGGGAGTTGTGGTATACTCCAGAACATTGAACAGTCATAAGAAGACACTCTTTCTTCTCCTTAGAAAAGTCCTTTTAGCAATAGCTCTGGAAATGGACAGCACTGGGGCATCATAAGCAGTGTTCCAGGCCAGGCAAGCATTAGCCTTGGTGCACCAGGGGGTTAACAGCAGCAACAGTCACCCATATCCTGCCCTCAGACCCGAGCTCACAAGTCCTTGGGTACTTGGATGCCTCCCTCAGAGTCCGGCAAACAATTCCTAAGTGGACTCTCCAAATTGGATCCTACATGAAGCCCCTCTTCTTTAGCTTGAAGTATCTCAAAAATTGAACACAACCCCCCCCCCCCCTCCCAGCCTTAGCTCAGCTAGGAACTTGATGAGCTTCTGAGAGAGATGCTGAAATGCCTGAGAGGGCAGCAGCCCTCCCGGCTGGACTCTTCTCTCCCTGGGCAAGAACACAAAGTTGCTCCAGCCACCCCATTTATGTGCTCTGCAACCACCTACAGGACCCCATAAATATTCAGCCTGCTCATTGGCCTGCTCCACTCCTATATTCTGGAGATTTCCAGAAAGCAGGGGGAAGAAATTAAACTTGCAGCCTTTGGGACCCTGATCAGTCCAATGCAATCAGCAACTGCTTACAGAGGAGCTAAAAAATAACAAATTTTACCTGACAGCCTGGCACCTAACCTAACTAGGAGGGTACTACAGTTGTTCAAGTATGCGCCTATTCCTCCTATCAAGATGTTACTTCTTTTATCCAATTCCCTTTTTCAAGACGTTTGCAAATAAAACACCATTTTCTGGTTTCTTGTATTCACTATAAAAGAGCCTGTGTGCAAGGGTTCAATTGGGTATTGCACAGAGAAGGGAAGATGGGTAGACAGTAACCATTTGTGAACTGGGTTGACTACACAGAAAAAAGGTCGGAGGGAAGGCCTTCAGTGTTCCCCAGTCTACTGAGTTAAGTTGGCCATGCACTGCTTGAATTTCGGGTTATTACTTTTGGCTCAGTTGAAATTCAGCCAGTGTTGATTGTTCAAGCAACTTTTGTTGAGGGGGTCTGTCAGAGATTTGTTGGAGGAACATTCAGATGCTGGCACTGTTTGGGTATTCTGACAGTCAGCCCCAGCCCAGCAGGGGGGGGGGGGGGGGGGATTCATCCATCCGGGCTGTTAAAGCAGATGGAGGAATCTGCTAGATTTCTTTATTTTTTTGCGTCCTATATAACCAAAAAACCCTGGTACCTAACTAGGAGGGGTAAACAATGAGGGGTCTGTTCATCATTTGGGTCTCTTACGCATGGCTTGCTGTGTCTCCGAGAAAGCATATTTACTTCTTCCTTTTTTACCTTCTTTTCATTTATTGTACATATTAGGCTTGGTTCACACTGCCGCGACCTGAAAGTAGCATGACTGACTTGAAGCAACTTTGAAGCAACTTTGAAGCAGCTTTGAAGCAACTTCAGGGAATGCCTGGGTAATCTTCCTGTAATGTCGCATCCGAATCACATTAATTAAGATGAGGATCTGACTTGGAGGCGACTTCCATTAAAGTCTATGGGCACAAATTGGATAGAAAGTCACCTTGAAGTAGAACAGGAACCTTTTCTAAAGTCTGAATGAGTTTAGTAGCGCTAATTAAGACACCTCTCATTGAGTAACATGTGATTTCACACGTCACCCAACTTGGGGTTCCACAAGTTGGATCCAGAGTCACGGCAGTGTGAACTGAAACTTAGGTTCCTCTGTTTAAACAAGATGTATCTGGTACTTATACTATGTAAACTCACCCAAATTATTAAAATTACAGTGAAAAAAAAAAGAATGCTGTAAAAATAAAATAAAAATAGTTTACAAGTAGAATAAAAAGAAATCAAAAGAATGCTTTAAACAAGCATTTGAATGGCTATGCATAACGTCTGCCAAAAATGATATTCCACCATATTAGAAAAAACATTTCAATATGTGCCATTTTATTAATTACCTGTCATTTCTTTACATCAAATGAACCAGTTGTTACACAAGTAAAATAATTGTAGAATCAAAAATGTATGTCCAGCCTAAGTACTTGCAATTTAGCCTTTGTGAGCTATTTGGATTTCTTCTTCACCTTCCTAGTTACCTAATCTCTTTTTTTTTTCTTCAGATTTTAATTATTTAAAATTTCTTTTACAGCTTTTTCAAAATTACACTTGTACAAGTGCAACTGAGACTTTCAAAAGCTACTTTGCAGTTGAGAAAGTGAGAAGGTCCAATTTACATTTCTTATGCCCCGTACACACGTGCAGATTGTCGGCCGAAAAGATTCAGCCGCCGAACGATCGGCCGATTTTCGGCTTGTTAGTATGATGCTTCCGACAGCCGACAGCGCACTTTCGGCCGAACAGAATCTGTCGTGCAAGCATTAAAATTTTTGTTGGCCAACACCAGAACGGCTGATTGTTGGCCAGTCAGTACAGAATTCGGCCGACAGACAGCAGATTTGCAAGACTGGGCATGCTCAGAAAAGAAAAAAGACAAGGAAAGTTAACCATCACATGACATCACTTCTGCACTCGGCTGTTGTTGGCCGACAAAATTTGTGTGCAGTCTTTTGCAGTTTTCAACAGACACGACAGCCCTGGACAAAAGACGGCCGATCGTTCTGCCGACGATCAGTACGTGTGTACGAGGCATAAGTTATAAATAGCCTCCCCTGTGTCGGTATTCCCAGATGACAAGGATACGGCATGTGGGTCATTGTGGCTTTGGTGGCCTGGCACAGAATAGGAGTACCTTCATAAAGAACTGAATTCCTATACATTTCCTGACCCTTATTTTGCTCTTTGAATGAAGCGTACCTTTAAAAAAAGTGATGACTACAGCTGACTTTCATCGATAAATACAGAGTGCATTTATATTTCACAGAAAAGCAGCTGGTCACAGCGTTTTTCCATGCTTGCTTTTATCTACAGTAAATAGATCAGTGGCAGAGAGCAGGAGAGCCCTCAGAGCTGGGTATCATGATTTCCAAGGAATTAGTCTTTGGGTCATCCATCCTAATTCATTATCCATGCTCCCACTGGAGGTCATCCTAAAAAATGTTTTTCAGTCTTCAGTGGTAAACCAGTACAAAGTCCTCCAGCCTGACTTCTGCATTTATTTCTATTCGCTTCTGACATTTTTAGGACAACTTATCCAGCATAATTTTATTGTCCCTTGCATGTAAATTAAAAAAAAAAGATTTTGTTACAATATTCACAATATCTCTGGCATTGCCAACCTATTCAGCATCCTTTGACGGTCTCATTCACGAACAGTATCATCAATTCATTGTAGGTCTAAAGGCTTGAAGGCATAATGGTCTAACCATCAGGTTTGGGGGGTGGAATGGGGTTATTAGGTTGCCCTTGATTCACAGCTGAATGCTGCAGAAAACAATGTTCACGTCATTATTTGGCCTACTTTACAAATTAAATGATCGTAAGGAAATTTTTTTTTTTTTCCTTTAAATAACAAATATGTTATACTTGCCTGATTTGTGCAATGGTTCTGCATAGAGCAGTCCTGATCCCCCTCTTCTAGGGTCCCCTACCAGTGCTCTGGGCCCCTTCCCCTTGCCGAGTGCCCTCATAGCAAGCCATTTAATATGGGGGTACACGTGCGTACTCGCTCCTCAGCTGGCTGTGTGTCCATAAGACACAGAGAGCGCGGCTTAGCCCTGCCCCTGTTCCTGCCTCAGTGGCCATGATTGACAGCAGCAGGAGCCAATGGCATCTCAGCCAAACAGGAGGGAAAGGCCTGGGAAAGACTCTGCTCTTGTGCACATCGCTGGATCGGGATCAGGCTTAGGTAAATATTAAGGATGGGCTTAGAGGCAAGCTGGACACTGAAGGTTTTTTTAACTTTATGCACAGAATGCATTAAGGTAAAAAATCTTAAGCCTTTACAACCACTTTAAGGGTCATTGGTGTTGAAGGAACTGTATGTACATCAATAGAAAATTACTTACAGGAAGATGCCCAGATGGGTATTTATAAATAGCTATTTTTCTAAGGTTGGCCATAGATTGATTTTTTTTTGATCAGACAGTGTGTGGGTAGGTGCAGTGTGGTGCAGTGGCAGAAAACACTCAGAGTCCAGTTGCAGAAAACAGAACTGTACTGAAATTGAAGATCAGCAATACCCAACAAGCACGGTGGGAAGGCACCCAACCGGAAACACTCACAGAATGTAACAGCGATGAGTAGTAGCATAAGGTCTCAGGTGTGGCGACAGGGTCTAAATCTGTCTTAAGGGGTGATCTGCGACCTGGTTGGTCTGACACCAAATGGGGAGGCTTCCAGGTTCTATTCGTCTGGATCCTCTCCATGATACTAGGTAGATGACCTGTCCCTACTCTAGCCAAACCTGGGAGCCAGGGTCTTAAATAGACTCTGCCTGACCCAAGATGGCCACCAAAGTCACATGGGGTGCCAGCATCCAATAGAATGCTGCCTCTCTTTGACTGAGGAAACTATAGAGGAACTAGGTTTCTCTCGACTTCATCCTCCACTTGCAAATTCCGCTGCAGATGAACGCCACCTGCGGTGGAGAAAATAGACTGCACTTGTCTACAAGTGGGCTGATCAAAAAAAAGAGTAACGGATTCAGACATCCACACAAGCAAGGTGGATGGAGGAATCCTCCCTGCTGTGCTTGTGTATTCTGATGGGAAATTCTTCACTGTCAGAATACACTGTCCAGCTATAGGCTGCAGCTGCTGATTTAGAAAAATATTCAAACTGGATCAGTTGACAAAAGTCAGTCCTTAGCTCGACTTCTGTCAAATTAAAGTGACCATACATGAATCGAAATTCTGACGATCACTGATGAACTGGCCACGTTTCGATCCTATGACCAGTTTATATGACCAGTTTAAAGTTAATTAGTGCATCGGGGACCTGGACTTTAATGAAATTAAGAGGTGGGCAGCTACATGGCAGAAGGTTCAATATTGAAAAATGTAAAGATATATACTTGGGAGTTAAAATATGTTTGCAATCTACTCATTAGGAGGTGGTCCTCTGGACGAATGGGGTAAAAAAGATCTGGTGGTATTTACGAGATAAAACAATAATTCTACCACTAGTTCGGCCTCATTTAGACTATTAGGTTCAGTTTTGGGCACCAAACCTCGGAAAAGATGTCCTTGAACTTTAGAGAGTTCAGAGAAGGGCAACATAATTAGTAAGAGGGGTGGAGGACCTAAATTCTGAGAAAAGAAAGAAAAGTATTTAAGAGGGGATATTATTGCATTATACAAGTTTATAAACAGCAACTGCAGTATTGGGAATAAAACTGCCACAGTTAAGCCGACCATAGATAGACCAAATCTCGGCAGGGACCAGCCAATATTTAATCAATCTATGGGCAAGCTGATTGTACCCAAGTTGATCCATCGACAGACTTGGATACAACCAGCCTGACCTGTCAATAATCATTGAGCTCTGCCAGCCGGGAAGGCAGTCTCCCCCCCCACCCCGCCCAAACTGGCAGAACAGAATAGCACTGCGGGAGGCATTCCTCAATTAACATTGACTGCGTAGATGGGGTAATCAAGTGATTCTCTTTCCTTCCACCTGTGGTTAAAGGAAAAAAAATTGAATCATCTATGGTATGCTTTAGTGGCATAAGCCGAGAGTGTAGCTAGCATAAAAAAAGTCTTAGATGAGTTTCACAATGACCACAATATCCAGGGATATGGGAATCCATAATGACAGCTAGACACACACATACATACAAATGTAGGTGGGACTGGGTGAATCTGTGTCCTGTGCTCAACCTTTCCAATATGTAACATATGTAACAATGTTTCCTGCAGCATCCAGGACCCACTGGACACCAGAATAAGTGTATGCACACTCTGCTCCATTCCTTACAACAGTGATCTCCAAACTGGGGCACTATTTCTCCCAATGACATCAACAATCGGGCACTCTTCCTCCCAATGACAACAACAATGGGACACTATTCCTCCCAATGACACCAACAATGGGACACTATTCCTCCCAATGACACCAACAATGGGGCACTATTCCTCCCAATGACACCAACAATGGGACACTATTCCTCTCAATGACACCAACAATGGGCCACTATTCCTCCCAATGACACCAACAATGGGACACTATTCCTCTCAATGACACCAACAATGGGCCACTATTCCTCCCAATGACACCAACAATGGGCCACTATTCCTCCCAATGACACCAACAATGGGCCACTATTCCTCCCAATGACACCAATGTTGGGGCACTATTCCTCACATTGACACCAACAATGGGGCACTATTCTTCTCAATGACACCAACGATGAGGCAATATTCCTCCAATACCAATGACAGGGCACTATTCCCCCTTCTAATGACCAGAGGTGCTATGTCTTTTTTATTCACTCCCACTGACTACCAAGTCAGAGGCATTGTTTAACCACTTAAACCACTTTGTTTACAAGTTAAAACCAGTAATTTTTCCTAGAAAACTACTTAGAACCCCCAAACATTATATATATTTGTTTAGCAAAGACTCTGGAGAATAAAATGTCGGTCATTGCAATATTTTTTGTCACGCGGTATTTGCGCAGCGGTCTTTAAAACGCCATTTTTTTCAAAAAATTTTGAAAAATCACATTTCACTGCATTTAAAAAATACTAAACAGTAAAGTTAGCCCATTTTTTTTTTATATATTGTGAAAGATGATGTCACGCCGAGTAAATAGATACCCAACATGTTACGGTTTAAAATTGCGCCCCCCGTGGGATGGCGACAAACTACGGTCAATAGAGATCTCATTAGGCGACGCTTTAAATTTATTTAACGGTTACCAGTTTAGAGTTAGAGTGTAGCTCTTTTTTTTTAATCATTGCCCACGCTCTGGCAATCGCGGCGATACCTCACATGTGTGGTTTAAAAAGCGATTTCATTCGCGGCTCGACTTCCGTATACGTTTTTTTTTTGTGCGCGAGCTAACGGTGACGGGGGCGGCTAAAATTTTTTTTTTTTCCTGTTTATTTTTTTTTTTTTTAACTTTATTACAGTTTTTTAAAAAAAAAATAAATCTGATCACTTTTATTGCTTTCACAAGCAATGTAAACATCCCTTGTAACACCAATATGCAGTTACAGGTACTCTTTATGGAGGGATCGAGGGTCTAAAAGACCCTAGACCCCTCCACTACACTTCCATGTATGCAAAACGCAGAAAACTGCGTTTTTGCATACAGCCGTTTTTTAAATTTGCCGCCTTTTGAAGCACAGTAACCCGGAAGTGACGTCATGGACGCCGCCTCCGTGTTACGTCATCGGAGACCCGATCGAAGCCATTTCCGGCATTGATCGGGACTCCATCCAGCCGGCGGATTTGTGCCGGCTGGGTGCTCGGGGCTCCCGGTGGGACGGGAGCCCCGAGAAAAGTCACGGAATGCGGCGGGGGGGGGGGGCATCCCCTCCCGCTCACCCGGGTAACGATCGAGCGGCTCCCGAGCCGCATCGGTCGTTACGGACGGAAAGCCGACCATTGGCTGTAAACCACGGTACCGGGATGATGCCTCTAGCTAGAGGCATCATCCCGGTATACCCCCGCAAAGTCTGCAGACGTAAATATACGTCAGTATGCGGTAAGTGGTTAATCCCACTGACGCTGGGGCATTTTCTACTCCTGGGGAACCACATTCTCTGCACCCCCCCTAATGTCTGAAGGACAATAAACTGGCCCTTTGTTTAGAAAGTTGGGAGACCCCTGCCTTACAATTAAGATTAGAAGGCTCATAGGCTGTTGGGTCACTGTTGGGAGGGGGGAGCAGGGTGAGTGGATCCGTAGAAAAAATGTTTGGTGGACTATAGTGCTTCTGCTGTGATTTCAAGGGGGGATTGCTCCACAATGCAGATACAGAGGTCAGGTCATTTACTTCTTGTCAAGAATCTGTAAACATTAATTGTTCATAGCCTGGACTAACTTACACTTTAGGGCAAATACAATTCTTCCAAAATGAGCACAACTTTCTGTATAAATACAGTAAAACCTTGGATTGTGAGCATAATTCGTCCTGGAAACATGCTTGTAATCCAAAACACTCCTCCTATATAAAAGCAAATTTCCCCATAAGAAGTAATGGAAACTCAGATGATTTGTTCCACAAACAAATAAAGCGAATTACCCTGCACATCAGGAGCTACAGAGTATAAAAGAAAAGATTGCAAGCGTGACGTGACGCTACTCGTATTGCAAGACCTCGCTCATTTATCAAGTTAATATTTATAAAGAAATGTACTCGTCCTGTAAAACACTCGCAGATCCAAGGATTTACTGTACTCTTGTTCTTGTTTAATTGTGTATATTTACCATTTTGAGTTCAATAATTTCTCTAGGGGCTTGTAGGGAAAATGTACACTGTATAGGAAGCTATGGGATGGACTTGTTTCCTGGAACCTGTATAGCATATGCAAATTTTTATGAATCAATGTTGCTTTTTTTATGTATTATACATAGCCTAGTCTTCATTCACTATACAGAAATCCCAAGTCTCCCGCAATTGGCCTGTGGTTCCCTGACACCCGCAAGTGCCGCACGGTATCCCGGCTGCAATGTCAGCTGTGTAAGTGAAGAAGAGCCAATGCTTCCTGTGTAGTTCCGGGTTCTGCCAAAGGTGGAGAGATATCAAATGTACTTCGCCTGTGACTGGAGGGATATAGGAAGCATCGGCTCTGCTCTCTACTGCAACCGCATGCTTCCTCCTTGTCACACTCTCCATCTCAGAGGAGCCAGCATTACCCACCAGCAGTACCACCAGCATTACCCACCAGCATTATCAGCCAGCATTACCCACCAGCATTACCCGCCAGCAGTAACCAGCAGTACCTGCCAGCAGTAACCACATCAGCAGTATCCACCAGCAGTACCAGCCAGCAGTAACCACACCAGCAGTACCCACCATCAGTACCTGCCAGCTGTACCCACCAGAATTACTCGCCAGCATTACCCACCAGCAGTACCCACCAGCATTACCTGCCAGCAGTACCCACCAGAATTATTCGCCAGCTGTACCCACCAGAATTACTCGCCAGCATTACCCACCAGCAGTACCCACCAGCAGTACCAGCCAGCAGTAACCGCACCAGCAGTACCCACCATCAGTGCCTGCCAGCTGTACCCACCAGAATTACTCGCCAGCATTACCCACCAGCAGTACCCACCAGCATTACCTGCCAGCAGTACCCACCAGAATTATTCGCCAGCTGTACCCACCAGAATTACTCGCCAGCATTACCCACCAGCAGTACCCACCAGCAGTACCCACCAGCAGTACCCGCCAGCAGTACCAGCCAGCAGTACTCGCCAGCAGTCTGCAAAATAAGTAGAAAAGGTATGTGCATTAGCTTGTGTAAATTGTTACAATATGTTTTATAATAACTAGTTGTGTTCTTTCATAATAAAATGTCATGTCCTTGTTCATACATATATGAATTGGTTAACTTCCTCTCCCTTTACAATGCCGCTGAGGTTGAGTGTCACCTGCAGTGGAGAATATAGACTACAACTGCCTACATGCCTGTTAGCTACTGGACATACTGGGGTTTATTTACTAACACTGGAGAGTACAAAATCTGGTGCAGCTGTGCATGGTAGCCAATCAGCTTCTAACTTCTAGTAGTTCAACTAACCCCTTGTCGACTGCGATATAGTCGAATGACGGCTACAGAGCGTATGTCCAGTTCTGGGAGGGCGTCTATTGGCGTCCTTCCAGAAACCCCCCCCCCCCCCACTACGGCACACATCTGACGTGCTCTGTGATTGCTGTGTCTTTTGGAGATCGGGGTAAGGGGCCACAACACAGCAGCCCTTTACCACATGATCAGCTGTGTCTAATCACTGATGATCACAATGTAAACACACTTGCTGGTGACCGGCAAGTGTGAAAGGGGACATCTACACTGATAATCAGAGCACTGATCATCAGTGTCATGTTTATCAGTTCAGCCCCATCAGTGCCCGCAATAAGTGCCCATCGTTGCTGCCAATCAGTGCCCATCAGTGCTGCCTATCAGTGCCACCTTATCAGTGCTGCCTTTTAGGGCCCCTCAGTGCTGACCATCATTGCCCATCAGTGCTGCCTATCAGTACCTTTTAGTGCTGTCTATCAGTGCCGCCTATTAATGCCCTACATCTTCTTGTTGATGAAGATCCTTGCATTGAGTTTTCTTTGCAACACAAGGGACCACCCTGTATTGCTGGGTAAAAACCTCTGCTGACCCCAAGAAGCCTGCGGGTAGGTGCAGTGTGGTGTGGCAGCAGAGAACACTCAGAGTCCAGGTGCAGAGTTCAGGAATACACAACAAGCCTGTTGGGAAAGCAACCCAACCGAGGGCACTCACAGGATGTAGCAGGAGTGTGTCAGTAGCGGGAGGTCACAGGTGTGCCTATAGCATCTGTCTTGAGGAATGGAATGCGGCCTGGCTGGTCTATACCCAAGTGGGGAGGCTTTCAATTAGAATGGCACGTCCCTGCGCTTTCCCTACTCCTCAGGAACCTTTCCCTGATGTTAAACACTGTCCCTGACAGATGGGAGACCGGTCCCTACTCTAGCTACACGCAAAATGCGTGCCAAACCCAGGAGCCAGGGTCTAAAGGAGAATGTAAAGAAAAAGGGGTTCAAATGAGCCCCTTTTTCTAGATGGGATGGCGGCAGGCTTTCTGTAAAGATAAGCATCCTTTAAGTTATTACAGTAGGTTACTAGGCAGACTTAGATGGGCTAGCCAGTGTATGGTCAGAATAAGCCCCAATCACTGTGGGGCTTATTCTGTAGCTAGGAAGAATAACATTTAAACTGGTTCTTTCCTGTTTTCCTTCCCGCCCTTGAGCCTGCCCAGGATCTATTTAAAGGGGGGCTCGGCTCCTGGAGCGCCACTTACCTCAGGAAGAACGCCGTGTCAAGATAAGAAGTTTTGTTCCAGCTCTTCTGACAAGATGAGTCTCATCCGCCAGCTGATCGAGAGGGCCGGGGAAGCGGGTTCCGAAGATTGGATCCGGCGCTGTCTGGCCATGTCTTCCTCGTCGTCCGGTCCGGCGGAGCCTCTGCCCGTTGTTGCTGTCATCCCGGAGTCGGTGTCTTCTGGCGGATCCATCGCTGAAGCGGATGTCGTCGCCGGGTCAAGTAGAGCGGATGTCGTCGCCGGGTCAAGTCTGCGCACTGATGTCGTCATCGAGTCAAGCGGACGCCCGGAAGCCGTCACCGGGTCAAGAAGTGTACCGGATGTCGTCGGAGGTCGGAGGGCATCTTCAACACCGGAACCGGCGGCGGAGGATGGTTCTTCGGTCAGAGGTCGGCGCGGCGCGCCGAAGACTCGCGGTGAAGAGGCCGTCCCGGCGAAGAGGAAGAGGGCGCCCCGCCGCCGCTACTCACCACCTGCCGCCCGGAGGGAGTCATCCGTCGTCGGGAAGGAGCCGCTGGTCGTCCGGGGAGTGCCGCCCGTCGACAGAAGGGAGCCGCCCATTGACCGGAGGGAGTCGTCCGTCGCCCGGAGGGAGCCGTCCGTCGCTCAGAGGGAGTCGTCCGTCGCCCGGAGGGAGCCGCCCATCGTTCGGAGGGGGCCGCCCGACGCCCGGAAGGAGCAGCTCGTTGCCGGTAGCGAGGGAAGATCCAGCTCGGCATCGTTCCCTGCCGGTGGGCTAGTCGAAGCCCCGGCGTCTTCACGGCACACGGTCCCTGTGCAGCAGCAGCATGGAGTTCGTCCCCCCGTCCCGGGGCCAGGTGAGGCAGCTAATTTTTTCCCTCCTCAGGTGTTTTCCCCTCCTTTGGCCGTACCATACCTTTCAGATCGGGACGCAGCGCCCGCCGGGTGGGACATGCGGGCCGGGCAGGGGGTATCAGGAGGGGGGGTGGGTGTATCTCCTCTGGCCTCTGCTACTACAATGTCAGCGATTCTGTCTGACTTCCTTAAAGAATTTAGGCAGGTTTTATCTACTGCCCCACAAGTTCTTGGCCCGGTGCCCGCAACGGGGGGGGAAGTGGCTGTGTCTAGTGCGTCTGCTGACGCTCGGGTGCAGACATCTTCCCCTTTAGATGTGTGGGCGCCATCTAGTGGCCTTTTAGGAATTAGCGCGGTGCCTAATCCGCCTTCCAGTTTGGCCTCTCCTCTGGCTGATCCTCCTGCTTCTGTCGCCCTGGCCAGGACTCAGAATCTTCCTGAGGTGTGCCTCAGGGAGGCTTTGACTTGTGAGATGTCCCCTCTGGGTTTTCACCTATCCGATTCTGTGAAGGAGAAAATCTGGAGTGGTCTATATGTTGACATGCTTTCTTTGCTGCCTTCAGCTAAGGAGTTTGTCTCCAAGGGCGACAAGAAGGACGAGGAGGAGCGGAGACGCCCAGTGACAAAAAATTTTTTTTAATTGGCTGCAAGCGTTTTTTATATATTCGGCTGTGCTTTGTGAGAAGCACCCCTCCAAATGTGTTGGTCTTTTCCAGCATTTGGATATCGTGTTAGAAGCCTACAAAAACTTTGGTGGGACGGCTTGGTTCTCCTATGATGTCGCCTTCCGCCAGAAGTTGGCTGTGCAGCAACATTTGAAATGGGGTGTCAAGGATATCAGCCTTTGGCTGGATCTGTTGTTGCCCCAGAAGCCTTCTTTTAGTAGACAACAGTCTTCAATTACTCAGCAGCCTTCTACTTCCCATTCCTTTCGCAAGGGGGTCTGTTTCAGTTACAACGACTCTCAATGCAAATGGCCTGGGAATTGTAGATATAGACACGAATGTGCATTCTGTGCGGGCTCGCACCCAATTGCCAAGTGTTTTAAAAGAATGCAGAGTTCTCAACCTGCAGGGGGTTTTTCAAAAGGCAACAACCCCAGTGAAACTGTGCGCAATGCTCCCGTGGCTTCTGCAATACCCCGACAAGGCGAAGGCCACGCTGGTAATTGAGGGTTTCACTTGTGGTTTCTTTTTGCCTGTTTTTAAGGGCACGGGTTGCACTCTGGTAAAAAACTTGAAATCTGTTGCTTGCCTTGAGGATGTGGTTGCTGAAAAGATCTGTAAGGAGTTGCAGGCGGGTCGGTTTGCTGGCCCTTTTGAATCTCCTCCATTTCCCGGTTTTCGCATATCTCCTCTCGGTATTGTTCAGAAGCGGGAACCTAATTCCTATCGTCTCATCCATCATTTGTCATTCCCCTTTGGGGAATCTTTGAATGATGAGATCAGCGAAGACGAAGCTTCTGTGCAATATTCTTCCTTTGAGGATGCCTTGGTGATTTTGCGAGGTTTGGGAAAGGGGGCATTGCTGGCAAAGACGGATATAAAATCCGCTTTTCGCCTGCTGCCAGTCCACCCTTCTTCCTTTAACTCCTTGGGGTTTTTCTTTTGGAATCAATTTTTCTTTGATAGGTGCCTTCCCATGGGCTGCTCCCTTTCTTGTTTTTATTTCGAATGTTTTTCCACTTTTTTAGAATGGGTTGTGTCCAGCAGATCGGGTTCTTCCTGTCTCGTCCATTATTTGGACGATTTTTTGTTCATGGGTAGAGCTGGGTCTTCCGACTGTTTGCATTTGCTTGAAACATTTTTTGACATTTGTGAACAGTTCGGGATCCCCTTGGCACATGAAAAGACGGAGTGGCCATCTACTGAGGTACAATTTTTAGGTATTCACATAGATTCAGCTTTGATGGAATTTAGGTTGCCCCGGGAAAAAGTAGAAAAATTGACATCCTGTTTGTTGACTATGATTCGCAAGAAGAAGGTTACTTTGAAGGAGATGCAGTCTCTTTTGGGGCTGCTGGCTTTTGCTTCTCGGATTATCCCTCTGGGAAAGTTATTTGCCAGGAAGCTCTATGCTGCTATCTCCGGTCTTAAATCACCTACTGCGCACGTCCGCCTGTCCTCTGATGTCAAGGAGGATATGCTGGTTTGGGTGCAGTTTTTGATTTATTTTAATGGCAGAGCAGTGTGGCAAGATGAGTTTGTCACCGATCAGGACTTCTGTCTCGCTACAGATTCAGCGGGCTCGGTGGGCTTTGCCGCCATTTGGCGAACTCATTGGTGTGCTGACTCTTGGCCTGACAGATGGAAGCGATTGGGTTACACTCGCAATAGCGTGCTGTTGGAGCTTTTCCCAATCGTGGTGGCCCTTGAGGTTTGGGGTTCACATTTCCAGAATAGGCGCATTTTGTTTCGCACTGATAACAAAGGGGTGATGTTTGCCATTAACTGCTTGTCTTCCAAGTCTCCTCCTGTTGTGAATCTTTTGCGGTACCTTGTATCCCGTTGTTTAAAATTGAACATATGGATAAAGGCCGCTTATGTGCCTGGTAAGGATAACGATTTGGCAGATTCTTTGTCTCGTCTGCAGATGGAGCGATTTTTTCGACTATTTCCAGACGCGGATCAGGTGGGTTGTCGTTACCCGGCACGGCTATGGGGCATTGTATAGATCTGGTTTCCCTTAATATCGCAGGTTCTCTGGCCCCAGCTACCCTAGCCGGATATCAATCGGCTTGGGATCTTTGGTTGGCACATCTGTGTTCCATGGGTGAATCTCCTGATAAATTTTCAGAACATCTGGTTTTGTCTTTTTTGAATTTTTTGTTTGCAAAGGAATATTCTTGGTCCCATATCAATAAGCTTCTTGCTGGTGTTTCCTTTTTCGCTAAGTTGCGGAATCATCCGCCCTGCTCTGCCTTTTTTGCTGTCCGACAGGCTTTGAAAGGCTATCGGAGGGCAAACTGGCGCCCTGATGGCAGGGAGGCGATCACCCCTCATATTTTGGAGCAACTTTGTTTAGCAACCGAGCGTGTTTGTTTTTCGCCTTATGAATCTGCGCTTTTTAAGGCGGCGTTTTCGGTAATGTTTTTTGGTGCCCTGCGGATTTCGGAGCTTGTACATGACGCAAATAGCGGTTTCGGCTTATTGTTGTCCGATATTGACCTTCGCGAGAAAGACGTCGGCATTTTGTTGCGTTTTTCTAAAACTGATCAGTTGGGCGTGGGTAAATGGATTTATTTGCACCAGTACCGTGATTCTGCATTGTGCCCAGTTTTGTTGTTGCGCAGGTTTTTAGCGATACGATCGTCTTTTGCGGGATCTCTTTTTGTTCATCAGTCGGGTAAAGCGTTAACGAAATTCCAATTCAATGCCGTTTTGCGCAAATGTTTGCAATCTGCGGGCCTGGAGCATTCCCAGCTGTCTTCGCATTCCTTCAGGATCGGTGCGGCTACTGAAGCTGCTAGGTTGGGGGTTAAAGCTCAGGCATTGAAAGCGATTGGTAGATGGAAGTCGAATGCATATATGTCATATATTCGTCCTAACAATTGTTGTTGATTTTTAGGTTCTGTCTGCCTCTCTGTATGGATCGTTGGCCACTCCTTTGTTCATTGGGCCCGTGCGAGAGCCAGGAGACGAGTTTACTCGGAGAACATTGGTTTGGATCCACGCTTCTATCATGTCCAATGGTTCAGTAAGAGGGGCATGTGTTGGGCTGAATTGTTACCCGAGCTTAGCAGGCTTTTAACGGTCCTTTCCCCCCCCGATGTAATGGTCATTCATCTGGGGGGAAATGACATTGGGAAGTTTAGGTCATTAGATCTAGTTTTTAGGATTAGGGATGATTTAGTTTATTTACATACTGCATACCCGGGTATGCGGATTGTATTTTCTGAAGTTGTTCCCCGGCTTGTATGGTTCAAACACCCGCACCTTAAACCGTTAGAGAAGGTGCGGAGGAGGATCAACAAAGCCTTAGCCAGGTGGTTAGGCTCTGCAGGCATTCTGTCCTTCCGGCATTTTGAGCTGGAGGGTGGTATCGCCGGGCTTTACAGGTCTGACAACATTCACCTCTCCGATATCGGACTTGATATCCTCAATACCAATCTGGGTACGTGTGTTGAGAAGGCCGCGCTGTGGGGGTTGTGACAGGAGGGCTTTAGCCTCCTGTCTGGTGGATAATTTGCTTTGATATGATAATTTATTGGTAACCTGGATCTCAGTGATCGGGTTAAAGTTATTTGAGTTTATGTTAACAAATTTTAATACAAGTATTAAAACGGCCGCGGCCTTTATTTTTCCAAATGGTGTTGTCAGTCTCTTTATTTTAGTTTAAGTTATTAAAGTTATAGAATAAAGTCCTGCCTGCTATCCCATGTAAAGAAAAAGGGGTTCAAATGAGCCCCTTTTTCTAGATGGGATGGCGGCAGGCTTTCTGTAAAGATAAGCATCCTTTAAGTTATTACAGTAGGTTACTAGGCAGACTTAGATGGGCTAGCCAGTGTATGGTCAGAATAAGCCCCAATCACTGTGGGGCTTATTCTGTAGCTAGGAAGAATAACATTTAAACTGGTTCTTTCCTGTTTTCCTTCCCGCCCTTGAGCCTGCCCAGGATCTATTTAAAGGGGGGCTCGGCTCCTGGAGCGCCACTTACCTCAGGAAGAACGCCGTGTCAAGATAAGAAGTTTTGTTCCCCTCCCTCCCCTCCCCTTGGCTGTCGCGGCCAGTTTATACTTGTTGGGTCATCTTTGCGTGGTGCAAAGAGGGACTTTTTTGTTGTGGTTTACCCCCTTTTATTGGTTTGAGTATGTTTGGATAATTTGCTTTGATATGATAATTTATTGGTAACCTGGATCTCAGTGATCGGGTTAAAGTTATTTGAGTTTATGTTAACAAATTTTAATACAAGTATTAAAACGGCCGCGGCCTTTATTTTTCCAAATGGTGTTGTCAGTCTCTTTATTTTAGTTTAAGTTATTAAAGTTATAGAATAAAGTCCTGCCTGCTATCCCATCTGTCTGACCCAAGATGACTGCAAAAGTCACATGGGGCACCAACGTTCAGTCAGATAGCTGCCCCTGTGACCCAGAAAACCATAGAGGAACCAGGTTCCCTTTGACTTCCTCTCCCTTTGCAATGCGGCTGAGGTTGAGTGTCACCTGTAGTGGAGAATATAGACTGCACCTGCCTACAAGCCTGTGAACAATCAATATTGGATATATCGGATATTCTGGGAGCCAAATGCTGCATGATCTCTCTGGTGTCAGAGCTGAATAACATTAATCTGGTTTATTTCATTATTATTTTGCAGCCCCCTCTATATGGATTTGGGCGCTCTTTAGTACTTAGGGCCTTTAATACTTGTTTACTTTCTCTGCTCAAATCACTGTTTGACATCAGTGGTTTTCTGGTTCTCACCCTTCTCCTTATTTGACTTAACAGATGAACACCCTGTTCAACATGCAAACAAATACACGTCACCATAAGGAGTCCTTTCACTTCATCATCCAGAGGACAGGTCAGCCAAATGTTAAACAAGCACAAAGAATAGAGCTAACTGAATTGGCTACTATCAAGGTAAAATAGTTACCGGTGCTGCCAGACACTTTATAGGAAAGAATTCCCATGATGCAGTATGACAGATTTGACAATCACTTCTCTTCCTTCAATCTCTGAAGCCTTTGAGTGATCATTCCTCTATGTCTGGTGTTACGGTTGTAGCAAGTTTGGCAGCTTCCATGAAGACGGACAAGTATCTCATCTTGCATCCTTATATGTGGAAGATCTGCCCATGTGTGGCCAAGGGGCCCTTCTAATGATTTTGTTTTGGGTTTTATTATAGAGTACTCATTACTTTTCCAATGACTAGATTTCCATTGGAACAACCTGACTCTCTGGTACCCTGGAGCAAGATGCTGCAAACCTCAGTATCTGTCACCAGTGCTTACTTTATGGCTCCTAGACCCTTGTTGCAACAGCAGCTATCATCAGTCTATAGAATGGCTCTTTAAAGAGACCCTGTCACCAATTTGCTTGTAAAAGTTTAGAAAAATCAAGTGTGTCTTCAAACTTGCTAAAACAATTGACTAGACAGTTTTCTAGCAGAGCTCCCTTCCCTTCCTCCTTGCATGCAATAGACTTCTTCTTTTCTGGGAGTATCCAGTTACTGTCTATGCTGGCCCAGTTTTTTCACTCCTTCCCCCACCTCCCTATATAAACTTTTATGTAGCTGCTGGGGGCGAATGAAGGGAAATACTATAGAGTGACAACTCTGAGTCTGTTGGGGCTGCTGACATCACATTAAAGATGGTGGCACCCATCAGCAGTCTCAGTGATTTTGGAAGTCTACACAATGGAGACTTTTACCAGTAAATATCATGCCTAAAATATGTTAAATGCAAATTTTTGTTAAAACGAAAGGTCTGGCCACAGGGTTTGTCAAACAAACATTGTGTAATGCAGAGGTATATCATAAAACTTCAGGCAATGCTACTTTGTAATTACTGTATATACTATACTCGAGTATAAGCCTAGTTTTTCAGCACATTTTTTTTGTGCTGAAAATGTCCCCCTCGGCTTATACTCGAGTCAACAAAAAAAAAAAAAAGTTCCCGGCCGCTCCGACGTGTTTAAGATTTAAAAATGGCGCAGCCCGGCGTATACATGTCACCGCGCATGCGCCGCCACCACTCGGGACAGGCCGGGAATAGCCGAACGTATACCAGCTTTCCCGAGCGGCGGCGGCGCGTGCGCAATGACGTGTCGGCACCAGGCAGCGCCATTTTTAAAATGAAGGCGCCTCTGGAACAGGTAAGTGAAACACAGCCGCACTAGTATGCCCGCAACCCCGCATCCTCTTGTACCATGCTTGCCACCCTGAATTCTCCTGTACCATGCCAGCCACACTGCATTCTCCTGTACCATGCTTGCCACCCTGAATTCTCCTGTACCATGCCAGCCACACTGCATTCTCCTGTACCATGCCAGCCACACTGCATTCTCCTGTACCATGCCAGCCACACTGCATTCTCCTTGTACCATGCCAGCCACACTGCATTCTCCTGTACCATGCCAGCCACCCTGCATTCTCCTGTACCATGCCTGCCACCCTGCATTCTCCTGTACCATGCCTGCCACCCTGCATTCTCCTGTACCATGCCTGCCACCCTGCATTCTCCTGTACCATGCCTGCCACCCTGCATTCACCTGTAACATGCCCGTCACCCTGCATTCTCACCCTAGGCTTATACTCGAGTCAATAATTTTTCCCATCTTTTTGTGGTAAAAGTAGGGGCCTCGGCTTATACTCGGGTCGGCTTATACTCGAGAATATACGGTAGATAGGCTTGAGTGCCCTAACATCAGTAATACCGTCCTATCACCATGGGGCATACTTATGCAGTAATTGACATGTCTGGTCGGTGCATTAAAGTAGGCAGTGCCAGTCTGTTAGATGCCTTGGCACACTTATCTCTCTTCAGCTGTAATCTTCATTGTTCTGTTGGTAAAGGTCTGGCATTGCTATGGAGCAGGGATCCTCAAACTATGGCCCTCCAGCTGTTGCAGAACTACACATCCCATGAGGCATTGTAAAACTCTGACATTCACAGACATGACTAGGCATGATGGGAATTGTAGTTCCTGAACAACTGGAGGGCCAAAGTTTGAAGACCCTTGCTATGGAGTAACCAAATCACACAAGTCACTAGAACATCGCAGCTTACCAATACAAACAGCTGGCTGCACATAAGCCCCCATTCACACTTTAGCATATGAGGTTTAAGGCGATTTTGAGGCTATTTTAAAGTATTTTTTCATATGTTGTAAAGAACAATGACCAATGGAAAGCAGTATTATTTGAGACATTACATGTTGTCATCATCTTTGTATCTGCCTCATGTTTTTTCTGTGCGCTGTTGTGGCTTGTTGTGCTATTCAAACTCTTGAGCCATCTCTGCTATGCCAATTTCTTCCCAATCCCTCTGCCACTTGCTATGGCATTATTGAGGTTCTAGTGGGCCCATCACAAGGCTGATGAAAGACTCCACATCCACCATGGATTCACATGGTTCACAGGCCTGAGATTGGTAGGCGAAGGAGACTGGTTGATAGATGAAAAAGCCTGAGAAAAATGCTCTAAAATGCTTGTGTCATGTTTAGGCACTCCAATTAAAGTCTATGGTTTCAGAAAAAAAAGCAATTCTGCCTGAAAAAAAAGCTCATGTACTTTTTTGTGTGACAAGCTCAGGTGTGGATTGGCACTACTGAATATAATGAGAACCTTCATGACTCATTGTCATGCTTTGGGCTAAAGTAGGAGTGTAGGACATCTTCTGGGTTTCCTTACAGATAAACATCATCAATCATTAGGTGGAACCCCAGCACACATTTACATTGACAGAACAGTTGCTAACAAAACACTGTTACATACCAGCAAATAATGCAATATCTCTGGTGCACATTCCAGACTCTGTCACTAAGAAGATCTCCAGAAAGATGTCTGTCACAGATGGCTGACCTCTGGATCTCATTGGTAAACAACCAAGCCCTGAACCAGAGCTTCAAGCGGAGCTGCTGGCTAGGATCTGCTAATCTGGTACATTTCATAACATCTTTTAGTAAATAATTGCCTCATGAATGACTGGCTAGATAACTCTCTGCTGTCCTATTATGTCCATAGGCAGATCTCAGGCCTACTTTCAATAGGCTATACAACATCATTCTATAGAGTCTTCTCTGTTGACTTCCCGTTGAGAACTTTAGGATAATAAATGCCATTCTATGTACATTATGGCTGCTTTGTGCTCCCATGGATGTACCATGGAAGCTGCATGCCTTAAATTGAGTAATATTGTCTTTATGTACTATCAGAAGTGGTCACAAGTCACACCATTAATTGAAATCTGGTCTGCACTGCTCTCCATTTAACAATGAAGAGAAGAACAGAAAAACAGAGGGCTAATAGTGGGAGTCTTGCATTTAAAGTGTATAACAAATAAACTTATTGGTTCCCTTTTGGGGCAATTGAAAGCATTTATTATATCTGTTCAATAAGCATAGAAAAAACCATTGGCCCTTAACCACTTGCCGACCGCCGCATGACTATTTACTGCGGCGGTCAGCCCCTCACAGGCAGAGCGACGTAGGTCTACATTGCTAGCCTGTGAGGCTTCTAGGGAGTGAGCGCGCGCCGCCGGAGGCGCGCTCCCGTGCGGTCACGGACCCCCCCGCGCGTGTGCCCGGCGGACCCGATGTCCGCCGGGCACTCGCGATCGTCCGTGACACCAGAAGAAAGGCAGGCGGCTGATGTAAACAAAGCCGCCTGTCATTCTTCCCTGTGTAAGAATGGAGATCAGACGGTTCTACTATGTAGGACCATTGATCTCTGTTCTTACACCAGTAGCCATGTCCAATCACAGTTAGAAGCACGCCCCTAGGACACACTTAACCCCTCCCTCTCCAATACAGTTAACCCCTTCACTGCCAGTGTCATTTTTACAGTAACAGTGCATATGTATAGCACTGATTACTGCAGTAATGTCACTGGTAACCCCAAAAGTGTCAAAAATGTCAGTCAAGGGACCGATCCGTCCGCCGCAATGTCGCAGTACCGCAAAAAGAATCGCAGATCGCCGCCATTACTCGTTAAAAAAAAAACAACAAAAATGACAAAAATCTTTCCCTTTGTTAGTAAACGTGATAACTTTTGCGCAAACCAATCAAAATACGCTTTTTGCGATTTTCTTTACCAAACATATGTAGCATAAAACAAATTGGCCGACAATGTTAAAAAATTTTGATTTTTACATTTTTTTTGGGAATTTCATATAAAAAAATGTGAAAAATATTGTTATTTTTGCAAAATTGACGCTCTTTTTTTGTTTACAGCGCATGATCAAAAAATCGCACAGGTGATCAAATACCACCAAAAGAAAGCTCTGTTTGTGGGGAAAAAAAGACGTCAATTTCATTTAGGTACAGCGTCGCAGGACCGCACAATTGTCCGTTAAAATCACGCAGTGCCGAATCGCAAAATAGGCCCTGGTCAGGAAGGGGGTAAAATCTTCCGGGGCTTAAGTGGTTAAAGAAACCTTCTGAATTGGTAACTTTGTGTTCTCTCTGCTTGTTCTTAGCTCTCTCGGGGGACAACAAAACACCTTCACCCTATGTTATTTCATTCAGTTTCTGGTGAACTGGCTGCAATTCGATCAGTGGGTGGCCCTAGTGCCACCATCTCATCTGACATCCTTCAATTTAAACGTTGAAGAAGTTTGGTGGAAAATTATTGGCTTTGGGAGATTTGTCCTTCTGTGCTGTATAGCCTGCAGGCTTAACTACAGGTGACAACATTGCTTTTTCATTATTATAATATAATGTTGTCACCCTAGGACAGGGAGTGTTTTAGTTACAGGAACACCAGGTGAAAATAAAGAAATAAAAAAAAACTGAAAAAGAAAACGAATGCCGCCGCCACTTCTAAGGACTGGTAAGCTGCAATGTATTATTACACTTTTATTTGGCCTCATTCAACTTTCCTTATTTACTAGTTACTGAACTAAAATATCAGCCACACATGGAGTGCGTTGTTTTTAATTAATTAGCTGACTCAGAGATTTGCATTTTCAGAAAAGCAGCAAAACGCAAAAAAATAAAATAAAATAGGAACCAGTGACTACATACAGTATATATTGAGCAAATGCCCATTTACATACATATAAATGTATACATGTGTATAATTACAAAGAATACATATTTTTTTAAAGAAAATCTTGACATATTATATATCATTTCATTATTTCCAACTCTCAGTTACACATACAGTATATATAAGAAATAACTGAAAAAAACAATACATTCCCTTCTATAGAGAAAACAAAAATCAGATATATTGATTTAGGGTTACTTAGGATGAAGGCGAAAAGATATTTAATATACACACTCCAGATGAGAGCTGGTATGGAATTTGCTTGGAGATATACCAGAGCACAAATGTCCTTTAATGGCATGTTCATAGTGTCACTCCAGAGTTAATTAAAATACAGACACCATGTCTATAGAGACTTGGAGACATGGCTGCATCACAGCTTTCCTACAGTCAATTACATTGGAGGAAACAATCAAAAGTGAGCTTGAAGCATGCTGAATGTGACTACTATGACTTCTTCCATGTTAGTAATGTGCAGTCCCTGAAATATAATAGTTACACCATGGATCTGCCATTAGAAAATTATGGACCGCTATGGACCTTCACTAGGATCATCCCTTGATACCACATCCAGGCCTTTCTCCTTTGATCACCCTTAGAAAAAAAATTGAAATACTTTTTTTGTAAATGTAGATAATAATGTTGATTAAAATAAATGTTTCATTAATTACACTTTTCTCATGACATTTAAGCCAGTCACTCTGTTCATTGGCCATTCTAAAGCTGGCCATGCATCAGTAGATTTCATTTGTTCAGCCTGCAGGCTGAAGGAAAAAAAATCTACTAGATTCCTCCATTCACATTATGGATGAATATTCTCTGCTAGGATATTATACTCTGACAGCCATGAGAATAGCTGAACAGTGTCTACAGCGGAATGGCTGCAGTCACGGTTCGGCCGATAATTTTCAGCCAGGCTCCTTTAGTAAAGATTGATTGAGTAGTTAACTTTTGTCAAGTCGGCAGGGCCACCCACGGTTAGAATTAGATGATTCCTCTTATCTGGATGAAATGCTGAATGGACAGTTTTAAAGTGTATTCATCTCTTCAGAAAAAATGAAAAGGTGAACTAAAACCATACACCCTCCCCAACCCCCAGTCCCGTCTGCAATAACCAGTGTGGATATTAGGCTTCCACTGCCAACACAGCCAGTGCAGGGATTTTAAAGCCACAGTCTCATTCCCTGACGGATCAGAGCAATTCCAATTGGTCACATGCTGGCACAGAACTGCCTTGAGCAATCAGAATCACTCTGATCCTCCCTGGTTTTCCTAAGTAAATAAGAGGAAGAAGGCTGCAGCTTTCAAATCCCTGGACCCCTGGTACAGTTAGGACTGGGGGGCTGAGGAGGGTCTACGACGGTGTTAATTCCCCTTTCTATTTTTTCTGAAAAGATGAACAAACACTTTAAAACTGCCATACAGAATTTTGTCCAGATCAGATGAATCGCCTGAAATTCTAACAGTGGATGGCTCTTCTGGCTTGACAAAAGTCAATTACTCAGGAGCCTGGCTAAAAAAGTTGGCCAAACAGTGAACTTACACAATCATTACAAAATAAGGTTTTGTAATGATTAAGCACACAGTTAGTGTGTGAAACGCGTCTACCTTGTCACGATTGTCATATTTGGATGTCCAGTCAATAAATCTGGATTTTGACTCAACCTGGAGTGCTGCCAATTCCTTTTCCTTTATCCTATCCTCAAGGAGCTTACAACCTAAGCAGGGGCGTAACTACAGGGGTTGCAGGGGTTGCAACTGCAACCGGGCCCCATGCTCCAGGGGGCCTGTGCAGCTCCCCTGTACACCTGGATAGGAGGGGTGGCGGGGGCAGCATGTAGAGAAATCACTGTCATCCTTTTTCCTCCTGTAGCTGTAGGAGGAAAATGGAGGAGATTGGTTCCTCTGTATGCTGCCCCCGCCACCCCTCCTATCCAGTTCACTTGTGTTCTGCTGTCTCTGGGCCCCTGTGTGCTCCCCCCCCCCTCCACTGTGCTCCCTCCCCTCTCCTGTCGGCTGCTGCAGGGGATGTGTCCCAATAGATAACCAGGAAGGGGTCGGTAAATATGTAATTTACCAGCTCCTTCCTTTTCTGAATAGACAGAGTCATAGTCAGTCACATTGTAAAAAAATAAAATAAAATGATAAAAAATAATACAAATAAAATACCAAAAAAGAAAAACTACTGACACCAGTGGGTGAACTTCCAGGATCACAAAGGTCACACTTGCAACCGGGCCCTGGCATTCTACCACCGTGGGGAGGCCCCAAGATGGCAGGAATGGGACCCACTGCAGAACTTGTGATAATGGGCCCCGCAACAAGACTAAAGGGCCCCAGGATCAGTGGGAAGAGCCCCAGGCTTGAAGGGAAGGTCCCCGGCCAGGGGTCTCTGGGGGGCCCTTCATGGTTTCTTGCACTGGGGCCCTGAAGGTTCAAGTTACACCTCTGAACCTAAGGTCCCTACATAGACATACAATACATAATAGGGTCAATTTGGACAGGAGCAAATTATTCTACCAGCATATCTTTGGAGTGTGGAAGGAAACTGGAGAACCCGGAGGAAACCCACACAAGCACAAGGAGAATATGCAAACTTCATGCAGGAAGAGTTCGAACTGGGGTCATAAAGCTGTATTCTGAAAATGTAAAATAATTTTTAAAAGGTTAAAAGAAGACAATAATGTATACAGTAAGTCACTGGGAAATGTAGAAAACATCTTTAGATGCACATTAAATATGACAGCTAAATGGTTAATGTATTTAGTAAATTGTTAGCACTTAAATGCTTCCCTCTCAAGCACACGATTACAATATTATGAAGGGATCTAGGTATGGAGAAAAAGCATTGGCCTATCACCAAGGCATAACATTGCCCCTTGTTTCATGATCTGATAACATTCTATTCCTGTGTATTCCTGTGATAATGAAGAATTTAGGATTGATTCCCAGCCTCGCCTTAAAGGCTTTAATTTACAGAACAAATAGATACAGTGACTTTTCACCAGTGAAACTGGTTCTCCAAGAAATCACCAGCCGAGCAGTGGAGAGCCTGTTTAGATGCTCTCTGCAGTTCTGCATGAGATGAGACATTATTCTGGATGATTAAATGTGTTTCAACAGGCAGATGTTACTCAGAGACCTCACACAAGTAAAGGGGTTAGCCCAAGCCTTATCGAACACCAGAGATATTGTAGATCGACATTTATCAATGTCACTGTCCAGATCCCAACGATTAGGAAGCTCTGGACATTTCAGGGCTACAACCATGTAGGCTTTAGATTGCCAGGGTTTGGTAGAGAAGCATCTAATGTTAAAGCATATCTGAACTTCCCAAAAATGTAATATTTTGCACCACATTGCACAACATGTGGTAAATGCATTAGTTTTAATCAGGCTTGTCCTCCTTATTTTTCCACTAGTAATCCTGTGAATAACATAGTTCCTATCCTAGGTTGGCTACAATCACTCACTCCACTGTATTTATGGAGGGAGAAATGGTTGTCATCAGCATGTCTGTCCATCACCATTAGATTAGTAATTCAAATCACATTGTTTTATACTTCCAGGCCAGCTCACAAGAAGGAACAAGGACATTGCATCTCTGGAAAGTGAGTGTTTTCTGTACTTGATGGAAATGTTCCCAGCCTGAAAAATAACAAAAGCTAATGCAACCGCCACATCTAAGAACCAGTAAGATGCAATATTTCTCTTACGTCCTCCGACAGTCGCCGCCTCTTCATATTCGTCACATATGGGGTATTAGACTTTGCTCCGAAGGAGTAGCTAGGCAACAGAATATGTTAACAATAAAGCTTTAACATATCCCACCCTCAAGGGGTGGTCCCCTCAGTCAATACCCTCCTACTTCCTGCAACCATATCTCAGTTTTAATGTCTAGCTTGTCAGGAGTGGCTGGCTCTCTCTGTGCTGGGACTTTTTGTCCCAGACTCTTTCTTCTTTTTAATATTTTATTTGAGTTTTTTCTCTACCTTTACTTAGCTGTTGTTTTTGTCAGCATTAGTTAGTTCTTCGGACGAAGAGGATCATGCGGACTGGGTCTCGGGCTGATCCCCCTGATCGCAGGTCGTGGGTCAGTGGCTTCCCAGTCTGCCATCGAGCGTTCAGCCAGGTAACGCTCCTGGCACGGTGAACGACCCATCCCTGTTCGGTGCAGGGATGTTTGGTGAGGTGGCTACCTCACCGGACGCTGTGGGGTTTCTTAACCGCCATTGTGTGCGTCTTGAATTGCGACTCTCCCTGCCTCATGTGCAGCGGCTTGTTCGCCTGTGCGGGTTCCCCACGCCATATGAGGTAAGTGTGTCTATGTGGGGACCTGTCTGTCTGGGGGGGGTCTCAGTCTGGGACTGTGTAACCTGCCTTTAAATCACACTGCTTGTCTCCCTATCTCTCGGCTGCATGCTGTGGGCTGCAAGGGGGGGGGGGGGAGCTGTATGACACTGTGTGTGTCAGGCTGGGCAGTGTGGGAAGCTGTGTGCTGTGGGGCATGTTTTTAATGGCATGTTGGGGCATATACAGCGATCGCTGCGGCGATCTAACATGTATCCATATAATGGGATGAAATTGTGTGTGTTTTTATGCACTGTGGAGCGGCGATTTCGGCGCCAAACGACGCCATTTTACCGGCGCCCGCTCCGGCCGCATGGTTTACATGCACGGCGGCCATTTTCTTGTAGCCTCCATAGGCTTACATAGAGCGCCCTGGCAGCATCACTTCCTTTTTCCTGGAACACTGGTTGAGGCAGCAGCAGCAGCGGGGTCTCCTCAGGTTTTATCCTTCTATTCCTGTTGTCCATTGCCTGTATTCAGTCTGTATATTCCCTGTGGGGGTCTCATTGTGCCTGAGTGTGTGCGGTGGGCTGCGCTTACCGCGCTTACTGAAAGGGGGCAGTTAACCCTTGGTTGTCTGGCGTACAGGGGCAATGGATTCTCAGGAGGGCAAGTTTCCCACAGTATTGGTGGAAAGCCAGGGGACCGCTGTTTCCCCCCCAGGGGGGGATTTAGCCACTATTGTGGCTGGCCTTGCTGCCCAGGTGCAAATGCTGGTGGCTGCTCAATCTACTAAACGGCCCAGAGTTGCTCTGTCCTCCGATTCTGAGGGTGAAGGTGATGGGGCTGTTCTGGCAGGGACCCCCCTATCGGGGTCCCGCTCCTCTCTTGATCTAGTGGGGTCTGAGGTAGAGGCTGAGGTTGAGGGGGTTGATAATTCTCCCCCTGGCTCGCCTGAAGAGCTTGCAATCATGGATGAGTTGATTGCTTCCATTAAGCAGACGCTACGTTTGCAGGACGAAGTGTGTCCCCCCGCTGCCTTGGCGGCTTATGGGACGCAGAGAAAACGCAGGACGCCGCAGGTTTTTCCCTGCAATGCTGATTTTCAGCGCGCTGTAAAGGATCAATGGCGCGATCTGCGCAAGCCTTTTGCGGTACCAAGTAAATTCAAGCTGCGTTATCCTTTCTCCCCTGACACTGATGAACGGTGGTGTGTGCCTCCACCAGTGGATCATGCAATTGCGGTTTTGAACAAAGCCACTGCGATTCCTGCAGAGGGATCCCCTGTTTTCCGTGATGCCACGGATAGGAGACTGGAGTCTCTTGCCCGTCATACTTATTCTGTTACGGGTTCTATGCTTAAGGCTCTATTCGCTTCTCTCATGGCGGCCCAGGCGATCGCAAGTTGGACGCAGATGCTTAGGCGCGTCCTAGTGGCCGATTCGGCCTCGGCGGCGACCCTGGACATGGTGGATCAGATCCACCAGGGTGTCATGTATCTGTGTGATGCGGACCTGGACCTGATTCCGTTGGCTGCACGTGTGCACAGCGTGGCGGTGTTGTCTCGCCGCCTGGTTTGGTTGAAATGTTGGTCGGTGGACCAATCTTCACGTAAAACCTTAGCCAATCTGCCTTATGATGGGTCTCGCCTTTTTGGGGAGTCCCTGGATGTGTTGATTAAGGGGATCACCGGGGGTAAGAGCACTCTCTTGCCCCATTTCCCCAAGGCTAAGGGGGCTTCTGGGAAGAAGCATGCGAATTTTCGGCCCCCTCAGGGGTCCTTTCGTGCCTTTCGGCCGCACTACAAGGGCAAACCGTTCAAAGGCCAGGGCTCTCAGAAGAAACCCTGGTCTGGGAAACAGAAGTCCGGCCAATCCGGACCTGCGGCCCATAACAGTTCGGCCTGAAGGGGCGCCCTCACCCAGTTTTGGGGTGGGGGGACGCTTGCTCGGTTTTCTTCAGCCCTGGTTGGCCCGTGTGCGGGACAGATGGGTTCTGGAAATCGTTCGATCTGGTTACAAGATCGAGTTTCTCTCTCGGCCAGAGAGCAGATTTTTTCCCTCAAATCTACAACTGTCTCCAGAGCGCCTGCGGGATCTGCACCTGGCGGTGCGGGACCTGAGGGCTCAGGGAGTGGTGGTTCCGGTGCCTCATCGGGACAGATTTCGGGGGTTTTATTCCAATCTGTTCACCGTGCCCAGAAAGGAGGGCAAGGTTCGTCCGATTCTGGACTTGAAAGCTCTGAACCGCTCTGTGCGGGTTCGCAAGTTCCGCATGGAATCCCTGCGCTCGGTGGTGGCTGCCCTGGTTCCGGGGGAATTCATGGCCTCCATCGATTTGAAGGATGCGTATCTTCACATCCCCATATTCGAGGGTCATCAGAGATACCTTCGATTTGCCATTGCGGAGGATCACTACCAGTTCGTGGCGTTGCCCTTTGGGCTCGCCTCGGCTCCGCGGGTCTTCACCAAGGTGCTTGCACCGGTTCTGGCATTATTGAGGGCCCAGGGCATTTCTGTCCTGGGGTATCTGGACGACATTCTGATTCGGTCTGCGACCAGTCAGGGTCTGGAGAAGGACCTGTCTGTCACAATGCAAACTCTACAGGAGTTCGGTTGGACGATAAATGTTCCAAAGTCGACACTGAGTCCGTCGGTTCGTCTTCCCTATCTGGGAATGATACTGGACTCGGTGCAGGCGAAGGTCTTCCTGCCGGAAGACAAACTCAGGACTCTTCAGGAGGAAGTCAGGTCCCTCAGGGACGTTCCGAACTCGTCTCTGCGGACGTGTATGAGATGTCTGGGATTGATGGTCTCGGCTTTCGAGGCGATTCCTTTCGCGCAGTTTCACACGCGGGGTCTCCAGGCGGAGATCTTGTCCAAGTGGGACGGGCGACCTCAATCTCTGGATCTTCAGATCTCGTTGAGTCATCGCACCAGGGAAAACCTTCTGTGGTGGCTCCAGTCCCCGTTGGTGTCCGGGGGCAAGTCGTTTCGTCCGATCTCGTGGACGATAATCACCACGGATGCCAGCCTGTCGGGCTGGGGTGGTGTTCTGGGCGTTCTGTCCGCCCAGGGGACCTGGTCGGAGGGGGAGTCTTCCCTCCCGATCAACATTCTGGAATTGCGTGCGATAAGGCTCTGTCTTCATCGCTGGACGGACCGGCTGCAGGGCTGCCCGGTTCGGGTGCAGACGGACAATGCCACGGCGGTGGCCTACATCAACCACCAAGGGGGCACCAGGAGTGCCCGAGCGGCTCGAGAAGTGGCCGACATTCTGTCTTGGGCCGAGACTCATGTCCCGGCGATAACGGCGGTTCACATTCCGGGAGTGGAGAACTGGCAGGCGGACTATCTGAGTCGCCAGACCCTGGATCAGGGGAATGGTCTCTCCATCCAGCTGTCTTCCGGATGTTGTGCGCGAAGTGGGGTCTTCCAGATGTGGACCTGTTCGCGTCTCGCCTCAACTACAAGGTGAAGAGGTTCGTGGCAAGGACGCGCGACCCTCGGGCAGACGCGTCGGACGCGTTAGTGGCCCCGTGGCATCAGTACAGGCTGATGTACGCGTTTCCACCGATTCAGTTGCTGTCCCGGTTCCTTCGCAGGTTACACTCGGAACGCAGCACGGTGATTCTTGTGGCACCGGACTGGCCTCGCCGGTCCTGGTACGCAGACCTCGTGAATCTGGCGGTCGACGCCCCCTGGCGTCTGCCTCTTCGGGACGATCTACTGTCTCAAGGACCGATTTACCATCCTGCTTTACAGTCGCTGGCTTTGACGGCCTGGCTGTTGAGACCGAGGTCCTGAAGGAGAAGGGTCTCTCTCCAGAGGTTGTTCATACCTTGATCAACGCGAGGAAGTCTTCCTCGGGAAAGGTTTATTACCGTACTTGGAAGGCCTATTTTGCCTGGTGTGAGTCCAGGGGGTTCTCACCCCGCACGTACTCGGTTTCCCGTGTGCTGTCTTTCCTTCAGACGGGTGTCGATCAGCGTTTGGCGCTGGCTACGATAAAGGGTCAGGTGTCTGCGCTGGCCGTTCTGTTTCAACGTCCCGTGGCTTCCAACTCCTTGGTTGGCACTTTTATTCAGGGTGTGCGGCATCTGGTTCCTCCTAGGAGGGATCCTTTGCCCCCTTGGGACTTGAATCTAGTCCTATCTGTGTTACAACGTGCTCCTTTTGAACAGATCAGGGAGATCTCGTTGTCTATGTTGTCCAAAAAGGTCGCCTTTTTGGTGGCGATCACTTCGGCTCGCAGAGTGTCGGAACTGGCGGCTTTGTCCTGCAAGTCTCCGTACCTGGTTGTTCATTTGGATAAGGTGGTCTTGCGACCTAATCCTTCTTTTCTGCCGAAACGAGTTTCGGAATTCCATCTTAACGAGGATATTGTTTTGCCTTCATTGTGCACGAAGCCTAAACATCCAAAGGAGGTGAGATTGCATTCTCTGGATGTTGTTCGGGCGATTAGGGTTTACCTTAAATCGACTGAGTCTTTTCGAAAGACGGACTCCTTGTTTGTTCTTCCAGAGGGTCCTCGGAAGGGCATGGCGGCTTCCGCCTCTACCATTGCCAAATGGATCAGGCAGACCATTGAACAGGCCTATGCCTTGCAGGGGAAGGTTCCCCCTGTGCCTGTGAAGGCGCACTCTACTAGATCTCTGAGTACGTCTTGGGCCTGTCGTCATGGGGCTTCTGTAGCCCAGGTGTGTAGGGCGGCGACTTGGTCGACCGTACACACTTTCACAAAATTCTACAAAGTAGATGTTCAGGCATCGGCGGATGCTTCCTTTGGCCGCAAGGTTCTTAGTGCGGCTGTTCCCTAGGGTCCCTTGTTGGGGACTCCTGGCTGTTGGGATAAGTTTTGTATCCCCTGGTTTTTTGTCTTTTCCTGGGTTGTTGCTCCTGTTGAGCACTTATTTTTGCTGTTGCCCAGCTGGTTTCCTTCCTTTGGTAAGGTTCCTTTCTTTGATGTGGAGACTGCGTTGCCTTTCGGCGCGGATGCGTTTCCCACCCCTCATGTTTGCACTGCTTTGGGACGTCCCCATATGTGACGAATATGAAGAGGCGGCGACTGTCGGAGGACGTAAGAGAAAACGGAATTTTTGTAAAATCTTACCTGTAAAATTCCTTTCTCTGAGTCCTCCGACAGTCGCCGCCCCCGCCCCTCTTTTGGGGTTTGAATATATACTCTACTGCTATTCCACTAAAACTGAGATATGGTTGCAGGAAGTAGGAGGGTATTGACTGAGGGGACCACCCCTTGAGGGTGGGATATGTTAAAGCTTTATTGTTAACATATTCTGTTGCCTAGCTACTCCTTCGGAGCAAAGTCTAATACCCCATATGTGACGAATATGAAGAGGCGGCGACTGTCGGAGGACTCAGAGAAAGGAATTTTACAGGTAAGATTTTACAAAAATTCCGTTTTTTCATTTTTGTTCTTGCTTTTAGCTATGCTTCAAAGATCATGATTGAAAAAATGAAGTTGCAGTTGTTTTGGGTGTAAAAAAAAAAAAATAAAATAAAAAAAAAGTAAAAAAGAAAGTAAATCATTACACAAAAAAGTAATTTATCACACAATAAATGACATAGTAATAAAGTAAGATACCGTTATCCCAAACCCAATCTAAACCAGTGAATTGAACCCTTACACTCCGTTCATATTAGGTCGCTCCAACTTAGGGGGCGACCTGTGAAGTCGCATGCAGCGCGACTTCGGCGCGAATTGCACGGACTTCATAACATGAATGTCTATGCAAGTCGCCTCCAGGTCGCCTCCAGGTCGCCCCGAAGTAGTACAGGACCATTTTTCTAAGTCGGAGCAACTTGTGTCGCTCCTATTAGAACGGCTCCTGTACTACACAATGGGAGCGTGAGGACCGCGACTTGTCAGGCTGACAAGTCGCCTGACAAGTCGGATCAATGTGAATGGACACTTATTGTTACCAATAAAGGACATATCCAGGTCCCCCCACCAAGGCTTCCTCCCAACATCCCCAAACTTTATAAAATTTTCAGTACACAAACCTTATTTCCCAATGTTTTCCAGCAAGTCAAGTGATGAGCGGGGTTATCTTCCTTTCTACACCTTGCCAGTAGGCCAAACTCAGTGCTGCTAAACTGCACTCATGTGGTCCTGCATGAGCCCACATAAAGAGCATACAATACCGTTTATACCCTTTAAAAAACGTTTTATTTATTTTATCTTTTTATAATTCTATCTGTTCCTCAAAATGTTTGTCCTCTGAAACAGTTAATTTTGTCCAAGCATCCGCCGATTGTTCAGTACACAGGCAGAACGGCGATCTGTCTATGTAAACAAGGCAGATCACCGTTCTGTCAGTATGGAAGGGATGGATCCTGTGTTCCTGCAAAACAGGGACATGGATCCATGTCTTTCCCTAGTAAAAGCACCTCCTGCACAGTTAGAAAACACAGGCTAGGCACTTAGTTAACCCTTGGATCGTCCCTGATGTTGACCCCTTCCCAGACAGTTTTATTAGTTTTATTAGTACAGTTACAGTGCATATTTTTAGCACTGATCACTATATTAGAGTCACTGGTTCCCAAAAAGTGTCAAAAGTGTAAGTTAGTGTCCAATTTGTGCACCGCAATATTGCAATATTGCAGTCCTGCTATAAGTCGCTGATCGCCATTACTGGTAAAAAAAAAACAAATCCATAAATATATCCCATAGTTTGTAGATGCTATATCTTTTGCGCAAACCAATCAATATATGCTTATTAGGGATTTTTTTTACCAAAATATGTAGCTGAATACATATTGGCCTAAATTTATGAAGAAATCTGATTTTTTACATTTTTTTATTGGATATGTTTTTATAGCAGAAAGTAAAACATATTGTTTTTTTTTTTTTTCAAAATTGAGGGTCATTTTTTGTTTTTTTATCGCAAAAAAAAATAAAAAACCGCAGAGGTGATCAAATATCACCAAAGGAAAGCTATATTTGTGGGAAAAAAAGACAGAAATTTTATTAGGGTACAGTGTCACACGACCTCGCAATTGTCAGTTAAATTAACGCAGTACAGTATCGCAAAAAATGGCCTGGTCAGGAAGGGTAAATCTTCTGGAGCTGAAGTGGGTAAATAAAGAGGTGGGGAATCTTTTTGAAGATCCTTTGTATATAGCATCAAAAGTACCTATTTGTGTACCCACAAATAAGATAATAGTAGATACTGGTAAAAGTGTTGCGCTGCTGGTAAAATGACTAAATCATATCAAACAAGTGTCCTGTGAAACTACAGCAATGAGAATAAAATTCAAAACTAAAATAACTACTTGTGACAATCAGTGGCGTAGCGTGGGGGGTGCAGGGGGGGCGGCCGCACCGGGCGCAACATCTGGGGGGGCGCATCCGCAGTGTCACTCTGTCTGACTCTGACATACACAGTTCACACACTGTCTGTGGCTGCCTCCATCTTTAGGCTGGGAGATGTCCAGCACGGCCGCCCTATGGCTGAAAATGACGGATCGGGGCGGGGTGGGGCTGGACTGTGCCTCATCTGTCCATTCAGTGGCGGCTGGTGGGTTGGGGGTGCAGGGGCGCCGCCCCCCTATCCATGCGTCCGGCCCCCCAATCTACATGCGGGGCGCCGGACACATGGAGTTCAATGTTTTTTTTTTTTAATCACCTGATTAGAGCCAGAGTCTCTAATAGGCTTCAGAAAGGGGTGGACCCGGGGCGCAGAGCAGTGCGCCCCCAGCCCATCCATTGTGTGACATTAGCGAATGAAAATTCTCCTCCTGGCCAATCAGGAACCGGGTCCGAGATCCGCTTCCTGATTGGCCGAAAGGCGAACGCATGCCATTGGCCGAGGAGGAGGCGGGAGGACTCGAGGAGACACGGGGAACTGAGGAGAAGCCGCCGCTCTGCATTAGAGGGGGCACGCTAGTCACTCTGCATTGAAAGGGGGCACGATGATCTCTCTGCATTGAAGGGGGGCACGGCACGCTGGTCACTCTGAATTGAATGTGGGCATGCTGGTCTCTCTGCATTGAAGGGGGCAGGCTGGTCTCTCTGCATTGAAGGGGGCACGCTGGTCATTCTGCATTGAAAGGGGGCACGCTGGTCATTCTGCATTGAAAGGGGGCACGCTGGTCTCTCTGCATTGAAAGGGGGCACGCTGGTCACTCTGCATTGAAAGGGGGCACGCTGGTCTGTCTGCATTGAAAGGGGGCACGCTGGTCTGTCTGCATTGAAAGGGGGCACGCTGGTCACTCTGCATTGAAAGGGGGCACGCTGGTCTGTCTGCATTGAAAGGGGGCACGCTGGTCTGTCTGCATTGAAAGGGGGCACGCTGGTCTCTCTGCATTGAAAGGGGGCACGCTGGTCACTCTGCATTGAAAGGGGGCATGCTGGTCATTCTATATTGAAAGGGGGCACGCTGGTCATTCTGCATTGAAAGGGGGCAAGCTGGTCACTCTGCATTGAAAGGGGGCACGCTGGTCATTCTGCATTGAAAGGGAGCACGCTGGTCTCTCTGCATTGAAAGGGGGCACGCTGGTAATTCTGCATTGAAAGGGGGCTCGCTGGTCATTCTGCATTGAAAGGGGGCACGCTGGTCATTCTGCATTGAAAGGGGGCACGCTGGTCTCTCTGCATTGAAAGGGGGCACGCTGGTCATTGTGCTTTGAAAGGGGGCACGCTGGTCATTCTGCATTGAAAGGGGGCATGCTGGTCATTCTCCATTGAAAGGGGACACACTGGTCATTCTGCATTGAAAGGGGGCATGCTGGTCATTCTGCATTGAATTGGGGCATGCTGGTCTCTCTTCATTGAAAGGAGGCACGCTGGTCTGTCTGCATTGAAAGGGGGAACGCTGGTCTGTCTGCATTGCAAGGGGGCACGCTGGTCTCTCTGCATTGAAAGGGGGCACGCTGGTCACTCTGCATTGAAAGGGGGCACGCTGGTCTGTCTGCATTGAAAGGGGGCACGCTGGTCTGTCTGCATTGAAAGGGGGCACGCTGGTCACTCTGCATTGAAAGGGGGCACGCTGGTCTGTCTGCATTGAAAGGGGGCACGCTGGTCTGTCTGCATTGAAAGGGGGCACGCTGGTCTCTCTGCATTGAAAGGGGGCACGCTGGTCTGTCTGCATTGAAAGAGGGCACGCTGGTCTCTCTGCATTGAAAGGGGGCACGCTGGTCACTCTGCATTGAAAGGGGGCACGCTGGTCTGTCTGCATTGAAAGGGGGCACGCTGGTCTGTCTGCATTGAAAGGGGGCACACTGGTCACTCTGCATTGAAAGGGGGCACGCTGGTCTGTCTGCATTGAAAGGGGGCACGCTGGTCTGTCTGCATTGAAAGGGGGCAAGCTGATCTGTCTGCATTGAAAGGGGGAACGCTGGTCTGTCTGCATTGAAAGGGGGCACGCTGGTCTGTCTGCATTGAAAGGGGGCACGCTGGTCTGTCTGCATTGAAAGAGGGCACGCTGGTCTGTCTGCATTGAAAGGGGGCACGCTCGTCTGTCTGCATTGAAAGGGGGCACGCTGGTCATTATACATTGAAATTATTTATTTTTTCACTTACAAGGTATTCATAGACCTGCTGAAAATGTGGAGAATGTGTAATGAATGTTCGCACTCAATAAAGTGAAAATAAACTTGTATTTAGATGCATTTTACTTTAATTTCATCAGTATTTTCATAACAAACAATACATGTGCTTGGGGGGTAAGGGTTTCTTTAACTAAGCTAGTGGAAGAGACTCGAGTGTTAAAATCGCACGGGTTAGGGGGCGCAACAACCCACGCTACGCCACTGGTGACAATAACGCAATATTACATTAAATATAATGCTTCAGTTCTAAACATAGTCAATCAATCAAATGTATAGTTCCTCCAGAATAAAAAAACTTCATATAGTGTTCCAAACTTCCATAGCAGGGAGTACCCTTCACTAATACATGATGAATTATAGTACCCTTATTGATAATAAGTGCACCCTTTATGCACCAGAACGCTCCCCTTCAATATGTAAAAATATGGCATGTAATGTTTAGACACTGCAGCTTCCCCACTCATCAGGTTAGGACCACTGGAGCCTCCTATCCAGTGGATGCTCGTCCATAGGGGCTCCTGGGGCAGCGCACTCAAGTAATTATTTATTCTGTTGAGTTTTTAACTTTGTGTAAACCTACACCTTAATATGTGTATGTGTGTCTGTATGATAAAATATGTTCTGTGCCATGAAATGCTAGTCCTGCCCCTGCAGTTCCTTTCCCTTCCCTTCACTGATTGTTATATGTCTCTCTCTGCTGTTGCTAGGTGGATTAGAAAAAAAAAGTCTAATCATGATTAGACTTTTTTTATTTTCAATCTGCCTAGCAACAGGCCATCCGTCCAAAAAATAATTTTCAACTGTAATTTTAGAACACTGAGTAACTGAGTACGTTTTCCTGTGCTTACTGGTTGCCTGCCAGTCCCCCATGTTGTTTAATTGGAGCTCATTAGGGCGGACTGAAATACCGACCTGGCCCGCCAATGAGCTCCTTAATTTTCTCCCTGCACCAGGGGGTGGAGATCTTGCTGGAGCTAGAAGAGTCAGACAGACTCAAGAAGACAGCAGCAGTGAGCTCAGCGGGCTGGCCTGGTTCCTAAGTTGTCAAACCATACAAAAGGATGCCTCCAGTGGAGATTGACACAGGCTTCTTTTGCAGGTAAGTGTCACATAATGTGCTAGTATGCAATGCATTTACTTTGCAGGAAAGAAAAAAATTTAAAAAAAAAGCGCAAACTTCCTCTTTAAAATTATATTAAAACAAAAGTTGCTTAAAATGGCTGTTGCTTACTTATTTATATTTTTTTACACCATTTTATTAATGTGATATGTGTTCAAGCAAGTGGAATACAGGAGATGGAATGGGTGGGGTCTATCAGGAGTGGGGCTTATGAGAAGTGGAAGGGGTCAAACAGGAAGGGTTGGGTCTGACGCTCCACCATCTTGAAACTTCGCCAGCCACCACTGCTCCTATCCACAGGGGTCTTTCTCTTGATCAATCGGCAGTGCCTCCTGGAAGTGCAACACTTACACCAGTAACAATCTATGCTGATCTGTGGGGATACATACCAAATCAGTAACCTGAGATTAAAAAAAAGATCATATGGATACATTTTAAGGGCTATTAGTGAGGAATCATGCCGTATAGCTGGTTATACACTGTTTCAATTTTGGTCAGTTCCTCATTTGCCTATTAGATGGCACTGGCGGTACCCACACGCCCAACATCTTTCCCACTGAAGAATTCATAGAGTTAGAATGGCAAATTGGTGAAGGCTCTCGGAATACAAAAGCCATCAAGGCTTACATCCAGGTTCTTTAGGAGAACACCCACATTTTACCATGGTCATGCAGTTCAGCACCATGGCCCTCTTTCTTTAGAACACTTTTAGCCCAAAAGAAACTGTTCCTACTGTAGCACCCTCTAGTGTGTGCTACTAGAAGTGAGAGTAGGCAAACTATAGCTTTGCCCCAGGAGAAACCTGAGTCACTGACTCTGAGTCAGGGTTTTTATAGGCCAGGGCTGGATGACTCATCCTGGCAGCTCCTGGTGCTCCCCCTCTGTTTCTAGAATGTTGGAGAACATTCTAGAAAATAGTGGGCAGAAGCTAGGAGGGGTTGCCTTGAAAATTTAGGGGTCTTTATCCAGTTTGCCAGGGAGCTAAAGAAGCCCCTAAATAGAGATGAGCCACGTCAGCAATGGAGTTGAGTGGAAGATGGAGAAGCATTGCTGAGGGAGGCTGACGTGGTCCTTGGGGGACCCTTTACTGGGGGTTACCTCAGGTTGGAACTCGGGAGGCTGGCCTGGAAGGATCCCACCATAGGAGGCAGTTGGAGAGATGCAAGCTGGAGAGGCAGTAGAGAGAGCAAGGAGAGACAGTGAGCAGATCAGTACTGCGCAGGGACAGACATGGGAGACACTGCCAGCTGTGGAAGTGCTCTCTTGAAGACAGCGGTGTGCCAAGTCTTCATCAAACCTTGCCCTGGGGAGTCCCCATGTGCATGTCAGTCAGGAGGACTGGGAACAGATAGACAGACAGGTGGGCTAACAATTGCTGCAAGTGGTAGAACTAGGATCAGTGGCCACAGGGAAGCAGAAGGTGATGTAGTGTGCTGTTCACTCCTTATGTGCTACTTTGCCAAGAGACTGGGAGTTACTGCCTGTAATGGGCTATTGCTAAACTGACAATAGGCTGTTAGTTCCCTCAGGAGTGAGCTAGCAGAAGCTGTACAAAGAGAAACAAAGTTTGTGCAGGTGGAAGGAAGAAGAGGAATCTGTAAGTAGGGAGGGAGTATCCCTGAAGTATTGTTGTTGTCACACTGGACATCCCATAATCCCATACCCTATCCAAGTTATCATCCCCTAATAAAACTATAAAAACAAGCCAAAGAGTGATTTCTGTCTCTGGATGAATGAAGGAAACACTGTGTGACTGGCTGTGTAGCAGTGGGGAATCCTGACATCAGCAACTCTTACGGGGGTAGAGCTATGCTACCATGAAATGGCCAGTGAGTTGTGTCTACCTCCCAGGCGAAAAGTTCCCAAGTCCTCCACTGCACAGAGTTAATGGTGCATTCCTCACTTGACAGCGTTTGGCTTGGTTGCTCAGGCCTCAGCACTTCATTCTGGAAGGAGGTTACATGCTCAGGCCAAGAAGCACCAGGTATTCCACAAGAGCTCCAATAGAGCAACACAATGGTGGAGGAGTGTGGTTAAGTGAGTATGAGTGGTTCACATGGGGAGCTCTCAAGAAACTTGGTCACTTTCGCCCTAGCTGGTAAAATCACAAAACCTTTTTATAATATATTCTTTGTTTTAATACATCTTTATTCAACATGTTTTATATAATCTGAGTACAAAAGCAAACATAGATTGCAATTGTACAAAAGTACACATCTTTACATAGGGTACTACAAAAAAATACAAACATGACTACATCAAATTGCTACACATGACTATACAGTACTGTATGCATCCCCAGTTGCAACATAAATGGTGAGCATTCCTTTAGGATGGGGTTCTATATACTCAAGATATCCCCAGGGGTTCTGAAGGCATCTGGGGAAGAGTTCCCTTGTTGAAATGTGAGTGTAGTACTGGGCAAGGTTTCCTACCCAGAGAACATCCATCAGGCCTTAGCCAAGGCAAGGAGGAGGTGAACTAGAAAAGAAAAAGACCCAAAAAATAGAAACAGACTAAAGTCTGGTACACACTATAGGAAAATCAAGCGAACGATCAGCCGATTTTCCTTGATGTTTAACAGCAACCGAGAATAGAAATAATGTACCGTATATACTCGAGTATAAGCCGACCCGAGTATAAGCCGAGGCCCCTACTTTTACCACAAAAAGATGGGAAAAATGATTGACTCGAGTATAAGCCTAGGGTGAGAATGCAGGGCGGCGGGCATGGTACAGGAGAATGCAGGGCGGCGGGCATGGTACAGGAGAATGCAGGGCGGCGGGCATGGTACAGAAGAATGCAGGGCGGCTGGCATGGTACAGGAGAATGCAGGGTGGCTGGCATGGTACAGGAGAATGCAGGGTGGCAGGCATGGTACAGGATAATGCAGGGTGGCAGGCATGGTACAGGAGAATTCAGGGTGGCAGGCATGGTACAGGAGAATGCAGGGTGGCAGGCATGGTACAGGAGAATGCAGGGTGGCAGGCATGGTATAGGAGAATGCAGGGTGGCAGACATGGTACAGGAGAATGCAGGGTGGCTGGCATGGTACAGGAGAATGCAGGGTGGCTGGCATGGTACAGGAGAATGCATGGTGACTGGCATGGTACAAGAGGATGCGGGGTTTTGGGCATACTACAGTAGATGCAGTGCTGTGGGCGTGGTCCAGGTGGACCATGCCCGCAGCACTGCTTCCCTTGTAGTATGCCCGCAGCCCTGCGTAATGGCAGGTAGTGCAGCTGTTTCCCTTACCTGTTCCAGAGGCGCCTTCATTTTAAAAAGGGCGCCGCCAGGTGCCGACACGTCATTGCTAACGCGCCGCCGCTCATATACGTTCGGCTATTCCCGGCCTGTCCAGAGCGGTGGCGGCGCATGCGCGGCGACATGTATGCGCCGTTTTTAAAGCTTAAGCATGTCGGAGCAGCCAGGGACTTTTTTTTTTTCTTGACTTGAGTATAAGCCGAGGGGGACGTTTTCAGCACAAAAAAAATGTGCTGAAAAACTCGGCATATACTCGAGTATATACGGTATGAAAATTCTTGTTTGACAAAATATTTTTTTTGCTATTGTTTCTGATCATACGCAGTCTTTGATATCTGATATTTCTTTTACGAAAATGGTACACATCAAACGAAAATCGTACTAAAAAAATTTTGGAGTTTGTCCCTTTGGAAATTTTTGTTTGCAAAGTCGGCAACGGATGTCAAAGTTGTGTACACACTATATAAAAATTGAATGATCGTGCCTTGTGTGGAATTTTTCTTCTGATTTTCTCATAGTGTGTACCCCCCTTAAGTGAAAAGAAGATTGCTGATTGGGGAGAAGGGAAGCAATGAAGGGAAGGGGTCAGGATAAAAAAGTTTGGAGTTGGGCCGGTACAAACTACCAAGCACAAAAATAATCTCTGAACCTCAAGAAATGTATTCTCACTAACAAAACAAAATGATTTCCTTTATTATTAGATAAAAATACAGTATTTGTAGATCAATAAAAGAAAGATCAATAGGTGTTACATATAATTGTAGTACAATTGTGTGCAAACCTGTATACACACTGTGGTAAAGAGATTACATGCGTACCAATGGCTTGTTTACACGAGTTACAAGCAGCATGTCAAACATTGGAAGTCTGATGTTCATTTTCTCCTTCCCAGTGTACATTCATCCTGATCATCCAGCACGGGTGACTTCGTAATTACACTGCCAGATAAAGGCCATCTGCATATTTCATACTGTGTCCGATTACACTCTCCAGGGGGTGTGTGAGCCCCTTCTGGTGACCTGCCGGGTACATTAGCAATTAGCATGTGTAAACTTGTAGGATCACTTCTCATTAATGATTTTTCACCTCTATGTTTTTTTTTACCCTTCTAAATCAATCAGAATATTTGTGTTTAATGTTCACCTTCGACCTTGCTTGGCTGGCAGGAAAAGAAATGACTGTTAGAATGTGAACAAGGATAAGAATTTTTTTTTTTTGCTGAAGCTTAACAATGGCAGCAGCAATTTAGAACCTGGAAGTACTGTATTGAGACCTCATTAAAATCTTTTTAAAATAACATTATCCTTTTTTTGCCAGCAAAGCTATATCTTAGTTTCTGTCTAAAAATACTGGAATCAAACAATAGAAGACATGGGTTGAGGAGGGTGTTACCATCCGAAACAAACAATTTTGATCTGCTGCCTGCTTTATTACTCTTAACCACTTTACCACCGGAGGATTTTGCTGTCTTACGTCCAGCACACTTTTTGCGATTCGGCACTGTGCGACTTTAACTGACAATTGCGTGGTTGTGCGACGCCGTACCCAAACGAAATTTATGTCCTTTTTTTCCCCACAAATAGAGCTTTCTTTTGGTGGTATTTGATCACCTGTGCGATTTTTACTTTTTGTGCTATGAACAAAAGAAGAGCGTAAATTTTGAAAAAATAACAATATTTTTTCACATTTTTCTATATGAAATTCCCCCCCCCCCAAAAAAATGTAAAAATCTAAATTTTTTTACATTTTTGGCCAATTTGTTTTCTGCTACCTATGTTTGGTAAAAAAAAATCACAATAAGCGTATTTTGATTGCTTTGCGCAGAAGTTATTGCGTTTACTAACTAAGGGAAAGATTTCTGTCATTTTTGGTGTTTTTTTTTAACGAGTAATGGCGGCGATCTGCGATTTTTTTTGCGGGACTGCGACATTGTGGCGGACAGATCGGACCCTTGACTGATATTTTTGACACTTTTGGGGGTACCAGTGACATTACTACAGTAATCAGTGCTATAAATATGCACTGTTACTGTAAAAATGACACTGGCAGGGAAGGGGTTAATTTTATTGGAGAGGGAGGGGTTAATGTATGCCTGGTGCTTACTGACATGTGTGGGGGGAGGTGACTGAGTGACACAGGGACAGATTGCATGTTCAGCTACGCTGAACCCTGCAATCTGTCACTGTCTGTCACTTAGGAGTTCCGCCCTCTTTGTTTACACAAGCGGGCGGATCTCCAAACTTGATTCCCCGACGATCGGGGAAGAGCAGCGGAGATCGCCGCTGCTCCTCCCCTGGCCCGACTTCCGCTGTAACTGAATACAGTGGGAGCAAGCCTCCGGCGGCGCCCGAGCGCTGCCCACAAGGGGAGGAGTCCAGCGACGTAGGTCTACGTCCCTGGACGGGAACGAGCCACTGTGCCGCAGTAGAGGCACAGTGAGCAGGGCTAAAGTGGTTAAAATGATAAACATTTTAAATTCAGAGCAACTTTTATAAAAAAAAAAATTGCAGTTAAAGAGGAAATTCAACCCCCTGTTGTTTTTTCCCAATTTGATATTAACTTTTATGCTGGGTTATGCTCAATAAATGTACTCTCACGTCCAGCAAATCAGCGAATCCAGCATTGATCTGTTGTGATCCGCCACTCTGCTGCCGCTGTCTTCCCCTTTGACATCATCAGGAGCCAGTTGTCTGCTCCTGGTCCTTACAGCCACCTCTTGATGAAATGCATGCGCTAAACTAAGCTAGAACTAACAAGAGACAATCAGCTCCCTGATGACACATTGTGGTCATGTGCTGAAGATTGCCCCAAAGCCTCCTAGGATGTGTGAAGGCAGCAGGCAGCTAGGGATGTCATTTTCCGCTTTGGTGGAAGGGGCATGGTGACCCACAAAAAGTATTTCAAAAAAATAAAATACAGTAAAATTATGGAAAGTTGATGGAGAGGGTTGACTCCGACTTTTTTCATAGTAGGGAGTATAGGAATGGTTTAGTAGGCGAATAGGTAATGGTTAAAATTCAGGTTTTTCTTGTCTCATTGTGGAGATTTCTCTTTACATCCTGTAATGGAGACACAGCAGGAAATCTCTCCAGAGAAAATCTGCTCTAATGGTGGCCATACATGTAATGTAATAATTCTATATATGATTGTATTGTTAATAGATACTATCAGAAGATTGAAAATATTGCTTAATGTGACATTTATGATGGCCGTACAGGGAACTATTTTATATATATGATCAGGAACAAGGGGTGTGCAGGAGGGACGGCTGCCCTGGATGCAATGGTATCTGGGAGGTGGTAGAACGCTGCTTGGAGAGATCCTACCTACAAGCTAACAGGAGTAGTGACAGCAGTCTCACTACTCCTGTCAGCTTAGCAATGGGGAAGACAAGCCAGATCTGGACTGAGCTTGGAGGAGGCGCAGGTTGTGCTCTCTCTGCCCTCCAGCTCCTCCCTTCTGCCGCTGCAGCTCTCCTGGATCAGGATTGCTAGATCGCCACTGTGCAGTGTTTGTTTGCCATTCCGCATCTCCTCTCAGCAAAGAATGTGGTTAAGTAAACATTGTACAGTAAAGTGGGGTACACACTAGTAGAAAATATGCCGAAAACTTCCATCCGAGGTAAAATCGTACGATTTTCGGCTTGTGTGTACACAACTTTCAGCAGCCGATGCCGACATTTTCAACAAAAAAAATGAGGGACAAACACCAAAATTTTTATCGTCCATCCCCAGACGACCAATTTTTGTTTAATGTGTATGCAGTTCGTCCGCAAAAAATCGTATACGAAAGACCGCGCAGGATCTGAAGTTGCTGATGACCCGGAAGTCTAGGTACAAACGTCCGAAAAAAAAAATAAAAAAATCGTATGAGAAATTTCGTGAACATTATGCACTGTCAACTAAAAACGGTTATGACTGCTGAGCATGAGAGAGAAAAATCGGAGGATATTTCGTCCGATTTTTATCAAGTGTGTATGAGTCTTAAGGATCTGATAGGAGGGGTAATTTTTGTTTGGGGAGAATTTTAACTTGCAAAGGGAATTTATGCTTAGGGGCTAAGCAAATTAGTGCCTGCATTTTTTTGTGGGGGGAGGAAGGGGATTTTTGCTGACACATAATAATCACACATTTTGGGGACAACGTTTGGCATCCTCACTGTGGGTGCTAGATGACCTTGTTCCAGCACTGTATATGATCAATAGATTTACTTGTCCCGCGATTTTGAACCGCAAAATCGCATGACAAGTCGTTTTCCATTATTTTCAAAGAGCCCCATTCATATCAGTGCGACTTGAAGTCGCACCGACTTCAAAGTAGTCCCTGCACTACTTTGGCACGATTTTGAGGCCAAAGACATTCATGCCCAGTCAAAATTGCGGCAAAAAGTTGCGGCAAAATCGCTGTAAATAGCGCGACTTTGAAGTCGCACAAGTGTGAAAGGGGCCTTAATCGATCAGCTTTGCCTTAAATTGATCGATGACACAGTATGTCTTGTCGATAATTCATAGACTCATATTATCCACTTTTGTGAAGAGTCTTTTGTTCAGATCAGTACATATAATACAGTATTGCTGCGCTAAAATATAAATAGTAACACAAAAGGCGAAAAGCAGCCTACACAAATCTTTGAAATAAAAAGATCAAATGACAATAAATAACAAAATGTGGCACTATTCTTAAAACTGTCTGCACAGAATGTCCTTATCAAATCCAGGGGAGAAACAACAGTTCTTATATCACCCACATAAATGAGTATGGGGGACTTCGGATAGATGGAAGTGAAGATCCTCAGCAGAAAAGACCACCACCAGACACCCGCACACACTGATCCTTACCAGATACAGGTGACCCTCATCACAAAGGTCATAAACGCATATATAGTGCATAAGTCCTGGAGAGCCGGGATCCTTCACTCCTCACTCCTTAGTTGTACCAATTTAGCAAGCGATCATCCCAGTCTCTGACGAAACGCGTCGGGTGGAGCTTACGGCGACGCACGCCACACGTGGAAGAGACACGGCGGCCATTTTGTCGGTGGGATGCGGCAGCATCTAACCATAGGAGGAGTATTTATGCAACGCTCTCTATTAGCGGCGATCGTGTAAGTTGCTTTTTATCCTTTGGGGCTAATAAAGTTATAGCAGTATACACTATGAGGTGGTGTTCTGTTTTCCTCTTTTGGGACCCAATGAGGAGTGGATGATTGCTTGCTAAATTGGTACAACTAAGGAGTGAGGAGTGAAGGATCCCGGCTCTCCAGGACTTATGCACTATATATGCGTTTATGACCTTTGTGATGAGGGTCACCTGTATCTGGTAAGGATCAGTGTGTGCGGGTGTCTGGTGGTGGTCTTTTCTGCTGAGGATCTTCACTTCCATCTATCCGAAGTCCCCCATACTCATTTATGTGGATGATATAAGAACTGTTGTTTCTCCCCTGGATTTGATAAGGACATTCTGTGCAGACAGTTTTAAGAATAGCGCCACGTTTTGTTATTTATATTCAGATCAGTACATGTATTATAATGATTTTTGATCATTTTTGATCTACTTTCCTATTATCATATTTCCTGACCAGATCAACCGGAATAGGTTTGAATAAATTGATTGTTTTTTCTCGAAATCTCTCGGTGGTATAGAATTTACCTTTTTGATGATTTACAGATCCGATAATATTATTTAATTCTGTTAAGAATCATACCGTTAAGATCTCTACATGTATGGCCACCATTAGACAGTTTTCACAGGAACAGGTGTTGTCATTGGAAGATTTTGCCTCACCTCCCATTCTGGTGACAACTGTAACATTTAGGATTTTCCATAGAAAAGGTGAATCACCCCAGTGAGGACATAGATAGAAATCCTAAGACAGTATTGTAGCACCCTAAAAGGTAGGTGCTAGGTAAAGTGTAGTGGGCCTTGTCTGCCTTTTAGCAGGGCCATGATTTTCAGCTAGGTTGTCATGGTTCCCAGGTGTGGCTGTTGAGACTGGGGAGTCTCCCCACTGTGCTCAATGATGACTCGCATTGGGCAGTGGAGGAAACCCGGCCACTGGCACACCCAGGCTTGTATCTACCCCAGAAAGACAGATTCTGCCGCACAGGATTCTGGGAGTGGGTATAAGTTTAAGGGGAGGAGGGTACGGCTTTCTCTCCTCCTGTCAAGAGGAATCGGGTGTCCCAGGCGACTTGCCTGAGGGGACGGAGGGCTGAGCTAAGCTGCAGAGAGGATCCGGTGTGCCGAGGACCAGCAGACCTGAGAGGGGACGAGCTTCAGAAAAGCATTCCCAGTTGTGAGTACTGCAAACTGCCCCTGAGGGTCTGCCTAGTGAGAGGGGACCACTCCGAAGAAGGTCAGAGGGATCTGGGAGCTAGCTAGCGAGTGCAAGAGCAAAGGAAAGGGGTTGCCAGTGTTGACCCTGAAGAGTAAAGGGGGTGCCAGTGGTTGGGCCCTGAAGTATTCAGTGTACAGTGGAAGTGTACAGCGTGCAGTGTACAGTGTTGAGAGTTGCAGCAGTGTTAAAAAGGCTACCTCAGTCAGGAAGGACTGCAGGGAGCAGTGTCAGAGACTTTTGAGCTAACCAGAGCGTAAGAAGTCAAGTTTCAATACAGTGCAGCGAGTCAGTGATTTCAAGTGCCAGCAAGCATTGGTCGGCATCCAGCCGGCGTCAAGTCAGCGCTGAAAGGCATTTTTCTCAAGTTGTCCCAATTTGTACCTAGTTGAGCCAGGGGAGTATCCCACTCATTCCCTTCTCCCTTCCCCATATAAAATAAACAAAACAAACCAAAGATACCGGACTGTTCTTTGACTCAGATCTCACACTTGGGCAATCAGCTTTAATATGCTGTTGGTGTTACCGGTGACCATGGCAGACCCACATCAGGCCCAATGCCTGGAAATATTGCTACAGTATAAAAGCGATTAACAAGCTTTGACTTGAAGCCCATTGCTGAAATTAACATACATGACAATTATACATTCATTTCCACTAAACAATTTATGGCACAACTCATGAGCAGTGACATTTATGATGGCCGTACAGGGTACGATTTTATATATATGATCAGGAACAAGGGGTGGGCAGGAGGGACAGCTGCCCTGGATGCAATGGTATCTGGGAGGTGGTAGGACGCTGCTTGGAGAGATCCTACCTACAAGCTAACAGGAGTAGTGACAGCAGTCTCACTACTCCTGTCAGCTAAGCAATGGGGAAGACAAGCCAGATCTGGACTGAGCTTGGAGGAGGCGCAGGTTGTGCTCTCTCTGCCCTCCAGCTCCTCCCTTCTGCCGCTGCAGCTCTCCTGGATCAGGATTGCTAGATCACCACTGTGCAGTGTTTGTTTGCCATTCTGCATCTCCTCTCAGCAAAGAATATGGTTAAGTAAACATCGCACAGTAAAGTGGGGTACACACTAGTAGAAAATCTGCCGCAAATTCCCATCCGAGGTAAAATCGTACCATTTTCGGCTATTGTGTACACAACTTTCAGCAGCCGATGCTGACATTTTCAACGAAAAATAACGGAGGGACAAACACCAAAATGTTTATTGTCTGTCCCCAGCACGACAAATTTTCGTTTAATGTGTATGCAGTACGTCCTCAAAAAATCGGATACGAACGACCGCGCAGGATCTGAAGTTGCTGACGACCCGGAAGTCTAGGTACAAACATCCCAAAAAAAAATAAAAAATCGTATGAGAAATTTCGTGAACATTTATGCACTGTCAACTAAAAACGGTTATGACTGCTTTGCATGAGAGAAAAAAATCGGTGGATATTTCGTCCGATTTTCGTCAAGTGTGTACGAGCCTTAAGGATCTGATAGGAGGGGTAATTTTTGTTTGGGGAGAATTGTAACTTGCAAAGGGAATTTATGCATCCAGCCGGCGTCAAGTCAGCGCTGAAAGGCATTTTTCTCAAGTTGTCCCAATTTGTACCTAGTTGAGCCAGAGGAGTATCCCACTCATTCCCTTCTCCCTTCCCCATATAAAATAAACAAAACAAACCTAAGATACCGGACTGTTCTTTGACTCAGATCTCACACTTGGGCAATCAGCTTTAATATGCTGTTGGTGTTACCGGTGACCATGGCAGACCCACATCAGGCCCAATGCCTGGAAATATTGCTACAGTATAAAAGCGATTAACAAGCTTTGACTTGAAGCCCATTGCTGAAATTAACATACATGACAATTATACATTAATTTCCACTAAACAATTTATGGCACAGCTCACGAGCAGAACTTGTACAAACACTTCACTTCTCTAAAATAAATTAGAAAGAATTTCTTAGAATTTCTAGCTATAAAAAATGATGATGTTGCATGATTTGAAAGTTAATTGTGATACTGAACATGTAGACATAAAAAATATGACAGCTCAATAAAATCCAATGCTTGTTGTGAGTCTTAACCTGCCAAAGTGTGATTATGGCGGGACTAGTAAATGCAATCTGGCCTAAGCTCAGCTCCCTGCCAACCCCCTTTATCAGAAACCATAAAATAGACAATGAGGCTGAAAGTAAAGAGAGCTTTTGCCACCACCAGGCATCTGAGTTCAAGAAGCCTACAGACTACAGAGGTAGATACATTTGATTGATCGGTAAACATGCTGGTTGGTGACCCCTGCAGGTTTGTACAGGGCTTCTCAGAAGCACAACCCACACATTAATGTCAGCTCTCCCGAAATACTGCAGTCATCAACTGTCTGGTTACAAAGCCATGGCTGTAACATCAGGAAAGGACAGCCAGGAGAAAAACGGTCACCTGCAATTTCTTGGTTCCCAACACTGCACTTTGAAGGCACTTTCCCTGCTGCCCTAGTCTGCTTGCAACAAAGATGGTCTACAGCTTGCCTGTGCACCATTGCCCAGTAGATATAATATTCTCACTCATCACAAATAAGTGGGGGGCTTCTCCTAAGGTCCCCCTGACTTCTATGTCATGCTGTGCTGGTGACATCTCCCAAACAAGGCCTGCAATCTCCCTCGTCTTGACATCTAATTGGTGGCCTTTGAGTATTATCATTTGAAAAATTACAATTGTTCTTTCTACTAAAGTGCCAGGAGTTCCCATACCTGAAAGAATTTCATGAGATGCTGGCAGGCCTATAGGGCAAGGAGAGCATTTAAAGGTATGTATCCACAGTGCTGGCTGCTTAGGGGACCTGTTATTTTTGCCTCAAATTGGTAAATTACAAGTAACCAATAAACTTACATAAAACTTATACCTGTGGTGGCAAAGGAACCAATGGAATGGCCAATCCTGTGTATGTAATCATGCAGAGTGATGGGAACGAAGAACGCTAGAAAAAAAAAAAAAAAGACAGCAGATCCTGTATTGATATTAGCTCTCTTTGATAGATAAATAAAGTCAAATCAAAGGGTAGAGTCAACTTGTTTTTTTACTGAAAGCCAAAGGTAGAACCAATGTGTTTCTTTGAAAAAAAAAATAAAAGAAAATGGGTCCCTTTTTGTCTGTATGAAAAAATCGAATACATTTTGAAAATGCTATTTGCCTGACTGTTAGCTTAACCTCCGGACTCAATATAGATCAGGACCTGCCAGTCTCACAATCTATGTGATTCTTCTTACCCTCTACTTAAAAGAACAACTAATCTTATAGCTGCCAAAGTGTAGGACAGAAGAGGCTTGTCTGTTTTGATGTGTTAGGGCCCTTTCACACGGGCGTTCCGTATGTCCGCAAATCATCCTATTTTTTTGCGGATGATTTACGGACATAATGTAAGTCAATGGCATTGCAGATGTCAGTGGAATACCATCCGCTGACATCCGATTTTCTTCCTTTCAGTTCTGTTCCGTTTTTTGGAATGGAACAGAACCCTATTTTTCCTCCGTTCAAAAAACGGAAAGGAAGCAAAATCGCATGTCAGCGGTGTCATCCGCTGACATCCGCAGTGCCCATAGACTTACATTATGTCCGTATATCATCCGCAAACGGATGGGATGATATGCGGACATACGGAGTGGAAGACACAAGTGTCATCTGCTCCGTGTAAAAAAAAAAAGGACCGGAGCGGAGAATAAAAACTGATCGCCCGTGTGAAAGGACCCTTATTGACCGAGGCATGAAGACACAATGTATGCAATGTAAAGCATTCCACAGAATTGTTTTCTTGTTCTCTAAAATGATAATGGCTTTATGCATGTGGTCATTTCAGACACAAAGAGCATGTAGGGGAGTTCATTGTGACTGTAAAAATACACTTAGGAACAAATGGTGTCATAACCAGGCATTAACTGATAGTTAGGCTTGGCTGGACCATATATACTGTCTAAGTTCTATCCGGTTTATTGCAAACTGTTAACTCAGCAGCAAACGTTATACCATGCTTTATCTCTTCACAGGAATTGTGTTTCATATTGCCAACTCAGCCTCTTTATATAGTTGAAGCATCCAACTTACTCAACTGTGTAGAAAGAACTTGATTAGATGAGCGTCATTTATTCCACAGCCTCTTAATATGGATCCTCCAGTAATGTATATGCTTGCCATCATTTGGGCTGTGAGATGCTTCTCACTGGGCTGGCCAAGAACCTCTGTGTTCAGTGCTTGCACATGCGCTATGTAAAGGTATCTCCAGTTCATGGCTCCTGGGTGCACCTTGGATGCTATAAAATAGTGCATACTGGATTTGGACAAAGTCCCTCTGGCCCTCTTTCCTCCTTATTTGGCCCTCATTTTGGTCTGATCTATATAGTTGTATATAAAATGCACTATTTATTTTTCAAAACGTGTTTCCCAGTGCTCAACCTTTCATCCATTTACTAAACTGCTGCATTTGTAAATTTCAAAGGCTAATATAAAGGAATATTAGTGATAAATATGCACTTGTGGGCTTAACTAATAATTTTTTTGCATAATTATTCTTTAAGGGGGCAAGGCAGGGCTGTGTGCTATGCCTATATTTGCTAATAGGTGTCCCCATCTTTCCCATCTTAAAACCTTGGGAAGTATAGTCATATGACACCATAGGTGACACTTGGCTGGACATCACGGTGATCTGCATGGACCCAAGGAAACTTCACTTTTCAGCTGTGCTCTGCAGGATCTGTGTGATTGTAAGCCCCCATTCACACATCAGCATTTTTCAGCTTGTTTCACTACGGCCGACTACACTAAACATCTCATTCATTCTGAATGTCCTTGTTCATAATTCTGTGCTTAGTTGCCCCATGTTCTACACCCTACACCAAAAAGGCAAATGAGCTAATTGAGCATATTCAGTCATTTTGTCAAGACACAGAGAAAGAGATGTACACTGCTCAGGCAGTTGGAACTTCACAGTCAGCCATGGGTGCAGGACCTCGGATCGCCACCGCAAACAGGATACAAGAGAAATGGCCGCACACCAAGCGATGGCTCATGATGAAAGGCTTTATTGAACAAGGATGCAAGGTACAGCAAAATGGATGGTAGACACGTTTAACACTAAGTAGTGAACAAGCACGCTGAATAAGCACGGTGTGAGTCGTGGGAAACATGTCCACCATCCATTTTGCTGTACCTTGCATCCTTGTTCAATAAAGCCTTTCATCATGAGCCATCGCTTGGTGTGCGGCCATTTCTCTTGTATCCAATAATTTTTGTCCCTATAGACATCAATGAGAACACCTGTAAATGTGTAACACATGTTTTTACTTCTGAAGAACTCTACTCCTATAGAAATGCTCTCATCCCGTTGTCGCACAATTCTTATAAAGTGCCTGAAATAAATGCTTTAAAATAATCAGGAATACTTTCTGCATTTGACCTGCTCAGGTGTGAATACAGGCTAAAGGAGAGTCAGGGTTCCCCCTGGGACTGGGGCCCAGGAGCTATTGCTACTGTTGATCTTTCTATCTATCTATCTATCTATCTATCTATCTATCTATCTATCTATCTATCTATCTATCTATCTATCTATCTATCTATCTATCTATCTATCTATCTATCTATCTATCTATCTATCTCTATCTATCTATCTATCTATCTATCTATCTATCTATCTATCTATCTATCTATCTATCTATCTATCTATCTATCTATCTATCTATCTATCTATCTATCTATCTGTCTGTCTATCTGTCTGTCTGTCTATCTATCTATTGTCTGTCTATCTGTCTGTCTGTCTGTCTATTTATCTATCTATCTATCTATCTATCTATCTATCTATCTATCTATCTATCTATCTATCTATCTATCTATCTATCTATCTATCTATCTATCTATCTATCTATCTATCTATCTATCTGTCTGTCTGTCTGTCTGTCTGTCTGTCTGTCTGTCTGTCTGTCTGTCTGTCTGTCTGTCTGTCTGTCTATCTATCTATCTATCTATCTATCTATCTATCTATCTATCTCTCTGTTCTGACATTTTGCATCCTGACATTTTTCGGTGCTAGTGAATGAAAATAATTGACTTTTCACCTTGTTCACTTTGTTTACTTCTCTCTTTCTGTCCTTCCATTACCTGCCTGTCAATCTACAAGAGCATGCCATATCACCTTCCATTCAATACTCACTAGTGTACACTCCTGGGCACCTTAACCCCAGGAATGGCTGACTCATAAGGGTGCTGCTAACTGACTTGTATTTATCTTGTGGTGAATAATTCAGGAGCATAGCACAAAGCAATGCTCTTGGTTGGATTTACAAAATGTTCTCTGTTTTTCCCAAAAGAAAAGTCAGGTGGATTGTGTAGGTCAAAGGTGGATCTCAAAGATGCCTGAATTTTAAATAAGACCATTTTGGTGAAAATGCCAAAAGGTAAGGGTTTAGTTTATTAAAAGTTTTTCCTGGGCAACAAGAAAGTATCACACGCAGAATTCTCATACGTAAGCCACAAACTGCACTGAAAACAGTAGAAGCTAAGAATTTCTTTTAAACTTAAATATCTTAGATCTCCTATGAATGCTAAGCGGATATTTCTTTAAGCCTACATCATACCTTTCCCAGCAACTAACCACATAGAAATAAGAAATCTGATTATTTTGTGGCTAGAAATCTATACGGCTGCTTGTTCAAAAAAAGGCCACCCTCTTTCCACAGTAAGGCAGAATGCCGTTGCTGAGCTTATGAACTCAACATGTTCTCAATCTTAATAGCTAAAATTCCGACCTCTCCAGATTTTACACAGAAAAAGTATGGACTGTTTATAATAACTACCATATGAGTAATAGAGATATGCGTAGGTACAGCTGAAATGTATACGCAACAGAATTATTACACCACAGGAGCAGATCGATGGTTTGTGTGCAGCGTGCAAAAAACAGAAACGCGGATTCCTCTACCATGTCTGAGATACATTGAACGTTTACATTTGACTCGCGGTCTGGGAGGAAAAATTAAGCTAACACAAAATTTAAAGATCCAGAAGAACATTAAACATTTGCTACTATAGGATAGATACATTTCTATATAATTTAAATATATATTACCAAAAGTATTGGGACACCTGCCTTTACACGCACATGAACTTTAACCGCTTGCTGACCGCCGCAAGTACATTTACTGCGGCAGTCAGCCCCTCCTGGGCAAAGCAACGTAGTACTACGTAGCTTGCCCAGGAGCCTGTAGGGGGCGAGCGCGCGCCGCCGGAGGCGCGCTCCCGTCCCCGCTCGTTCACAGCCATCTCCGCGCGAGTGACCAGCGGCTCCGATGTCCCCCGGCCACTCGCGATCTCCCGCTGGAGAGGGAGAAAGGCAGGCGGCTAATGTAAACAAAGCCGCCTGTCATTCTCCCTGGTGTAACAGCAGAGACTATACGATCCTGCTATGTAGGATCGTATGTCTCTGTGGTTACATCAAAAGCCACACCCCTTGACAGTTAGAAGCACGCCCCTAGGGACACACTAAACCCCTGGATCTCTAATAAAGTTAACCCCTTCCCTGCCAGTGTCATTTTTACAGTAACAGTGCATATGTATAGCACTGATTACTGTAGTAATGTCACTGGTACCAATTTCATATAAAAAAATGTGAAAAATTTTATTTTTTCAAAATTGGCGCTCTTTTTTGTTTATAGCGCAACAAATAAAAATCGCACAGGTGATCAAATACCACCAAAAGAAAGCCCTGTTTGTGGAAAAAAAAAGGACGTCAATTTAATTTGGGTACATCGTCGCACGACCGTGCAATTGTCCGTTAAATTCACGCAGTGCCGAATCGCAAAATAGGCCCTGGTCTTTAAGCAGCCAAATCCTACGGGGCTTAAGTGTTTAAAGGCATCCCAGTGTCAGTCTGTAGGGTTCAATTGAGTTGGCCCACTCTTTGCAGCTATAACAGCTTCAACTCTTCTAGGAAGGCTGTCCACAAGGTTTAGGAGTTGGTCTATCCACCCCAAACTCACTCATCCATGTCTTTATGGACCCTGCTTTGTGTACTGGTCCAAATCATTTGGACAAGTACACAAGGGCGAGCCTCAGGGGGAACAACTACCACATACACCTGAGCGGATATCCATCCATCCCATCTGTCCCTAAGGACACACACTGCTTACAGCAGCGTCTGGAGCCCATTGGGAAGTGTCCATAGGATCAAGGTACTGTTTACTTCACCCTATTGCAAGGGTCCACTCACTGCTCCTTTTGGATCCTTTACACTCTCCCTCCCCCCCATTGACTTCTTTGAATTACCGGATCATTCCTCTCTCCATTTGCTCCCCCTGCATCTAAGACTCCCCTCCCCCCCTCTCTCTCTCCCCCTCCCTTGTTTTCTGGCTTATACCCCCAGGCTTTTCTTGCCAGGAGGCCATTTAGGCACTGACTGCTAAAGTGGTATTCTTATAACTCATTGTAGATTGTTTTGCAGTTTTTTTGAGAATTTTTGCATCCAAGCCAAACTCTTGGCATCAACAGCTCGAGCACACAGGGTCCTAACACTGTCATTGATTTGCCCTTGATCTTCTCATATACCTATTGTACACACGGTCAATATACTTGGCGATTTGCCTGTGGGATCTCTGTGACAGTGTCACCACCCCACCTGACGTCCGGATGGTTTACTGTTACCTATGTTTTTAATTGTTTTGTACTGTTTGCTACCCTTATTTGGGTCACTATTACCATTATTGTAGTGTTGGTTACCTTCATTTGGGTCACAAAATTCACCCATTGTTTGCATCACAATACCTCTGCACCTGTCTGACTGAACCACCTTCTGTTACATGTGTTGACATTTTTTCATACCAGAATAAAACACACCCTATTTGGATTATTATCGCCCTGTGGTTTTATTTGCCTATCCCCGTGAGGCTCTTTTTTGGTTTACTGGTCTCTCCCAGTACAGTTTTTGTGCACACATTTTAGAGCCAGGGGCATGACCGCCATATTGTGAATTTCCCAGGGGCATTACATCAAACCTTTAAGTTAGACCTACCTACAGTTCTTTTTTTTATCTGCTTGCCCTTGCCCACCATGCGTTGCTTGCCCTACCTACTGGGTAGAGGCGCCCTTCCAGCTTGGGCGCCCGTGTTGGACCTGACGTCAGATGCCTGACCATTGGCACCCTGTGACATCAGACCCCGGATTGTTGCCGGGACTATTTAGGGGAGAGATGGTGCACTATTCCACCATCTTTCTTAACGAGTTTAAATAAATACTGTTTTATTTAAATATAATTGCTATTATTAGTACAAAGCCTTTAACGTCCCCTATTTTTGGAAAGTATTTCCCTCTTTGTTGTCCTTAACATTTTACAGTTTCACAGAAACAAGAGTAGAGGAGAAATCTCGCAACTCTTCTGCCAACTATCAAAGATATATTTTTTTAGATAGATTTGGTCTTACTTCCTGTGTGGTTACTTGGATGGGAATTTCGGCAAGTATCCCAAATAGGTACACAGACCTAATGCCTCGTACACACGCAACGATTATCGGCCGACCGATCGGCCGTCTTTTGTCCAGTGTTGTTGTGTTGGTTGAAATGTCCTCTAGACTGCACACGATTTTTCTCAGCCAACAAAAACCAACTTCAGAAGTGATGTCATGTGCTGGTTAACTTTTGTGTTTTTTCTTCTCAGAGCATGCCCAGTCTTGCTCATCAGATTTTTGTCTGCCGAAATCTGTACTGACTGATGGAAAATCGGCCGTTCTGTTGACGGCCAACAAAATTTTTTTTAGCATGCACACCAGATTTTGTTCGGCCGAAAAGTCGGAGTCGGTTGTCGAAAGCATCATACTAACAAGCGGAAAATCGGCCGATCGGACGTTGGCCGAAAATTCACGGCCAACTATCGATGCGTGTGTACGAGGCATTACTCTTTCCTAAGCTATGCAACATTAAAAGTTCCACTTCGATTGCCATGCTGTGTAAAGTTTTCTTGATGGACGGCTTATTGTAGAAATAATTTATCTCTTATCTCTGCTAGCTTGATTTTGCCTCCTGTAGCTTGTTGGTGAAATAAACAAAGTGGACTTGAAGCACTACAAAGAATCCCATGTAAGAACATGTTATATCAGCTGGGAAAGTCAGTGTAAAGTGATAGCAGCTTTTAATCAGCTGCCAGTGCGTGGAAAGGAATGCACCCCTCCACAACAGTTTTTTCTTATTTGTTTAACATGGTGATAAAAGCTTGGGATATCTCCTTGACAAGACATCTACAAACAACAAAATGTCATCCTCCACAATGCTGTGACACACAGCAAATGTCCTCATATCCAAGCGTTAAAACCAGAATGCTTGTACACTATTTCCTATAACGAGGTCAGTGCTGGGGCACCTAGGAACAACCTAAATACCTCCAATGGTCCAAGCATCACTTGCTGTAATCAATACTGCTAGTATTAATGTTATTACAGGCATTTGTACAGGACTGTCAATTTACACATCACTTAGTGTACGTTCACATCAATCCCTGTCCTCAAGGAGCTTACAATTTAAAGTCCCTATCTCACATGTATACATACAAACACGTACTAGGGCAAAATTAGATAGGAGACAATTATCCTACCAGGATGTTTTTGGAGTGTGGCAAGAACCCAGGGTAACCAGAGGAAACCCACAAAAACTATCCTTTAATCACTTGTTAGGGATGGTTTACTTAGAAACCAATAGTCTTACTATTATATTTTTTTGCATTGTCTGCATGGACTATAGCACCCAATAGAAAAACCTATAAAAGCATGCAGAAAACACACACATTTACCGAGAATGGCACTTTTAGACTCCAACACACAGGCTTTTCTTTGCTGATGATCTGAAGGAATGGTTTACATGACCCAACCATTATATTAAAATGAGGAATGAAGCATTTAATATTTTTTGTAAAAGACAGACTTAGCCTTTTAAGTGGAGTTCCACCCACTTTGTAAAGTTTGCCCCCCTCCCTTCACCCACATGTTCGTGAACGCTTGTAAATTACTCATCAGACCTTTTTTTTTTTTAAGTTCTTTACCTTATTTGGCAAGCATAAAGTTCCGCTTTACCTCGCTTTACCTTCGCCGCGGCAGGGTATGCCATTTCCACCCACCCATTGGCCACTGGGATTTGAGTGTCATCAATCCCAGGAGTCAATGGGCATCCTCTGTTTGTTGGACATGACACAATGCCAGGCAACTTGCAGCACAATGAGTGCGCTGTGCTTTTTTATGATATGCGCATGCACGAGTTCGGAAGGTGCATGCTGGGTAGCCAGCAGCATCGAATGGGCTTTAGATGCCCTCACTGAAGATGGGAGTGCACTCGCTGAGGAGAACAGAGTTTAAAAAATAGAAAATGAATTATAAAACCTACTAGTATTACCTATTCCACTTTGTGCATTACTTACTCCTGACCCCTGCATTCTGTGCGTTACACACTCCTGATCACTGCACTTTGTGTGTTACTCTCTCCTGACCCCTGCATTCTGTCCACTACACACTCCTAAGTCCTGACAGACTCAGAATTAGACTTGAAAAACTTAACATAATTAAGTCATGGGGACCAGATGGCGAGGGTCCTTAAGGAACTCAGCCAGGTGATAGTCAGACCTAATTTTTATGGACAGTCTACTAATGGAAATGGTAAAGGTTGATTGGAGAAAAGCCAACGTGGCACCAATGTTTAAAAAAGGGCTGAGATATATCCCTGGGAACTACAGGTCAGTTAGCCTAACATCAATAGTCTGCAAACTATTGGAGGGAATGATAAGGGACTATATACAAGATTTTAGTACTAAAAACGGTATCATTAGTATTAATCAGCATGGAATCATGAAGAATTGATCTTGCCAGACCAATTTATTAAACTTCCATGAAGAAGTGAGCTGCCCGCTAGATAAAGGATGGCCTGTAGATGTGGTATATCTGGAATTTGCAAAGGCATTTGATACAGTTCCCCACAAATGTTTACTGTACAAACTAAGGTACGTAGGTATGGACCATAGGGTGAGTACCTGGATTGAAAAATGGCTTCAGGGGCGAGCCAAAAGGGTGGTGATAAATGGGGAGTACTTGGAATGGTCTGGTGGGGAAAGTGGGGTCCCCCAAGGATCGGTCCTGGGACAAATCCTGTTTAATTTATACAAAAACAATCTAGAGGATGGGATAAATAGCTCAATCTCAGTATTTGTGGATGATGCTATGCTAAGCAGTGCAATAACTTCTACACAGGATGTGGAAACCTGACAAGAAGACCTGAACAAAATAATGGGGTGGACATCTACATGGCAAATGAGGTTTAATATTGGAAAATGTGAGGTAATGCATTTGGGTGCCAAAAATATGAATGCAAGTTACTCACTAGGGGGAGAACCTCTGGGGGAATCTAAGATGGAAAAGAACCTGGGGGTCCTAGTAGATGACAAGCTCAGCAATGGCATGCAATGCCAAGCTGTTGCAAACAAAGCCAACAGAATATTGGCATGTAAAAAAAAAAAAAGGGATTCACTCCAGAAATAAAACAATATTTCTCCCACTCTACAAGACTCTGGTCCGGCCGCATCTTGAGTATGCTGTCCAGTTCTAGGCACCGGCCCTCAGAAAGAATGTGCTGGAACTAGAGAGAGTCCAGAGAAGGGCAACAAAGCTAATAAAGGGAATGGAGGACATTGGCTATGAGGAAAGACTACAAGCATTGAACTTATTCTCTCTGGAGAAGAGACGATTGAGAGGGGATATGATATCAATGTACAAATACCGTACTGGTGACTCTAGCATAGGGAACAAACTATTCAGAGAAAGGGAATATAAAAAGACACACGGCCATTTACTAAAATTAGAAAAAAAGTGGTTTAACCTTAAACTGCATAAAGGGTTCTTTACCGTCAGAGCGGTAAGGATGTGGAATTCTCTTCCACAAGCAGTGGTATCAGCAGGGAGCATTGATAGTTTAAAAAAACTATTAGATGGGCACCTTAATGACCACAACATACAGGGGTATACAATGTAATATTGATAGCAAACACACACACACTCAACATAGGATGAACTGGATGGACTGGTGTCTTTTTTCAACCTCACTAACTATGTAACTATGTAACTTTGTGCGTTACTTACTCCTGATCTCTGCATTCTGTGCGTTACACACTTCTGATCCCTGTACTCTGTGCATTACTTACTTCCTGACCTCCAGTCCTTACCCTGTACATTACATGCTCCTGATCCCTGTACTCTGTGCATGACTTGCTTACCTACTTATTGATAGTAAATACGATGTACAAGGACAGCGACAAACCTGTGCACTGTGAGTAGGCTTTAGCTGGACAAACAGTACATGGTTATTTTTTTCCGTTCAGCCAGCAGAGTGAATGATATAAAAAAAATGCAGATTCCTCCATCCACGCCAAGGAGATGAATGGAGGAATTCCCCCCACTGGGGCATTGTATTCTAAAAGCTGTACCCGCTGCTGTCAAAATGCACTGCTCAGTGGCGGCAGTCTCTGACAATATTTTATTCCATACAAGCATCATTTGACACTGTTATGTAATGCAAGCAGTCTCTTCAACATATATACTGTATAGTAATCATATCTTACTACCGAGAAAGGTAATGAAATCCTTCTGTATATAGATGTCAAATAAGCTACAGCTGTTACACAATGCCTGTTTACCATGTTTACCCACCCTAATATATACCAATATTTTGCCATGCAGTGGCCCCTCAGTTCTTCTGCTGAGCCCCAGGTAACCCAGTCCAACCCTGAGGGCTGCTTTACACTGGTGCGATGGAAGACATCACATGTGATACGCACCGCACTGCTTTGCAAATTACATGCGATGTCTTTGCGATGCAAATTGAACAAACAGATTGTATGGCTGAATTTGCATCGCATTCGGACTAAAGTTGTGCAGGACCCTTTTTTTGGTTTGCACCATAATCGGATCCCATGGGTGATCCGATTCCTCTCCGAATTGACAGTTTGCACGGCGATATGCGAACTAATCTGGGGATGTCATTACCTTTTTATTGACACTCCCAGCAGTTCTCATATGGTGTGTGAACTGCCTGCGAGTCGGGTGCAATGCGGGAACCCGCTGTGGATTCACATCGCACCAATGTGAACTAGCCCTGACTGGGTGATAAACACTGCACTGCCTTGCTAGCCATAAACAAATAGTAACAACGATTTGAACTCGACAGGAAGGTTTTTATTAAAAAAAAAAAAAAAAAACATTTGAACCTTGGAATTCCGATCTTATAAATTTTTTTATTGTATTGTAATGGATTATTACTTCCATTGGATCAAATTTCCATATAAAACTCTCCGATTGTAAAATGGTGTTTCCATATGTTTATGTATTCTGTTTTCAATTTTTATTTATATTCTTTAATTACAGCCTATGTATATATTGTAACATCTTTAGGAAAGCTGAGGTATTTTCTTCTTGTAAATCCAGCATTCCGTTCTCCAAATCTTCAAGCCCGACCCTTATTGCTGATCCATGGAGATAGTTCTGACAGGACCCATTAAACATTTAAAGCACGGAGAAGGCCACATAAAAATAAGTGCATGTGGTCATGTAAACTTTATATGACTTGTAAAAGAAAAAAGAAAGCCACAGACTCCAATTGGAATCTCAGATTTTTTATTGCACTAAAAAGACTAAAGTGACATTTTTATGGGAGCATCATGGCCGCATTTTGCTATTTAATATTGTTTTGATCTGTTTTTTGGTTGGTGTTAATATTTTTCTGTCCAAACAGATTTGTCGTATTGCGTTTCCTAAATCTACCACTAAAACTGCTCCAGGCAACATCAGTCAGTTAAAATGATTGTAAAGTATCTTGTTTTTTTTGTTTTTTTTTATAACAAATATGTTATACTTAACTCCTCCTCTTCTCGAATCCCTCTTCTCTGCTCCTGGCCCCTCCCTCCTGTTGAGTGCCCCCACAGCAAGCAGCTTGCTATGGGGGCACCCGAGCCGAGCTGCAGCTCCGTGTGTCCATTCAGACACATAGCTGCCATTCGGCTCCACCCCTGTCTCTCCTGGTTGGCTAACTGCTTTTGATTAACAGCAAGGGGAGCCAATGGAGCCCCTTCTGTGTCTCAGTCAATCCGGAGGGAGAGTCCCAGACGGCCGAGGGACTCGTGGAAATCGCTGGATAGAGATGGGGCTCAGGTAAGTATTAGGGGGTGCTGGGGCGGCTGCTACACACAGAAGGCTCTTTATTTTAATGCAAAGAATGCATTAAGATAAAGAACTTTCTGCCTTTACAACTCCTTTAAAATGCCAAACCCAAGAACAAACCATGTAAATCTGAACCCGAGAAAAAAAAAATGTAAACCCCCCCCCCTCGAAAAAAAAATCTATACCCCCGAAAAAAAATGTAATCTAAACCCAGGAACAAAATGTAAATCTAAAACCAAGCACTAAAAAGTAAATCAAAACCCAAGAACAAAAAATGTAAATGTAAGCCTAAACATAAAAAAATAAATAAAATGTATATAAACAAAAAAGAAGTTGCAGCATTGAGAGCTACTGTATTTATTGCTTTACAAAAAGGCAACACCATACAGCTGTTAAGTGTTACCTTTTTGTGAGCAATAAATAGGTCTTTTAGTTGCAACCTCCTCTTTGCTTTTCATGGCTAGTGGATAGCACTTCCTCCTAGCAGCACTAGGGTCGTCGGTTCGAATCCCAAACACGGCACTACCTGTATTGAGTGGGAGGCATACATTACATATTTAGCTGTCATATTTGATGTGCGTCTAAAGGCGTTTTCTACATTTCCCAATGGCTTACTGTATACTTTCCTCATCTGGAATATGCAGTATCAGTTTTTGGCACCAGTTCTCAAAAATGATATCAGGGAACTGGAGAAAGTGCAGAGAAGGGCAACCAAACTGATAAGAGGCATGGAGGAGCTCAGCTATAAGGAAAAATGAGAGGAACTGAATTTATTCTCTCTTGAGAAGAGGAGATTAAGGGGGGATATGATCAACATGTATAAATACATAAGGGGTCCATATAGTGAACTTGGTGTTGAGTTATTCATTTTAAGGTCATCACAGACGACAAGGGGGCACTCTTTACATCTAGAGGAAAACAGATTTTGTCTCCAAATACGGAAAGGTTTCTTCAAAGTAAGAGCTGTGAAAATGTGGAATAGACTCCCTCCAGAGGTGGTTCTGGCCAGCTCACTAGATTGCTTTAAAAAAGGCCTGGATTCTTTCCTGGGTGTACATAATATAACTGGGTACTAACATTTATAGGTAAAGTTGATCCAATTGCCTCTCAGGAAATCAGGATGGAATTTTTTTTTTTACTGCTAGAGCAAATTGGATGATGCTTTGCTGGGGTTTTTCGCCTTCCTCTAGATCAGGGAGCATGATTGGAATTGTAGTTCCTGAACAGCTGGAGGGCCATAGTTTGAAGATCCTTGCTCTAGACCAGGGGTCCTCAAACTACGGCCCTCCAGCTGCTGCTGAACTACACATCCCATGAGGCATTGTAAAACTCGGACATTCACAGCCATGACTAGGCAGGATGGGAATTGTAGTTCCTGAACAACTGGAGGGCCATAGTTTGAAGACCCCTGCTGTAGATCAACCGTGGGCATAGGATTATGTATATGGGATTGTATGGTTGGGTTTTCATTTTTTATTTATAGATTGAGCCAGATGGACTTGTGTCTTTTGTTAACCAGACAAACTATGTGATTATGTAACATTATTTTCATTTTTAACCTTTTAAAAATTAATTTGACATTTTCAGAATACAGCTTTATGACTCCAATTAAAATCCCAGTCAAGACTCTTTCTGCATTGAGTTTGTATGTTCTCCCTGTGTCTGTGCTGGTTTCCTCCCACACACCAAACATATGCTGGTAGTATACTTGGCTCCTATCTAAATTGGCTCCGCTATTTGTATGTATGAACGTGAGTTAGGGACCTTACATTGTAAGCTCCTTGAGGGCAGGGACTGATGTGACTGTTCAATATATATATATATATATATATATATGTAAAGTGCTGTGTAAATAAGTACCTGTACTAGATAAATAAATAAATTAGTAATTTATTGGAAATCCACCAGGTTGCAAGCATGGACATTTGAAATGAATCACATCAAAATCCCTATATACAGTATATATATATATATATATATATATATATATATATATATATATATATATATAAATGTAAAATTCAAGACTTGCATGGGTGTAAGAAGATGTCCCCTGCTGCTTCGTGTTCTGTCACATTAGGAAACCTATTGGAATGCATGGCGGCCATGATGGAACACATGGCGCACGTGCAGTAATTTGTTCTCATCCGAACATCACTTACAGTTTCAGAATCTGATAAGTAGCAGTATTCTGATAGAACAACGGCAGTTTTTCATATAGAAACATTTCTGCAGATCCCCGCCAGGTGTGATCTTGTTGTATGGGATGTGACCTGTCTGCTTACATCCCTTTCTTTGCCCGTACAATGATTACACTACATGAACAAAGCCTGCAGGATTAAAGTGAAACTTTAGTCGGAAAATGAAGTCCTGATAGATCACTTCTGGTTGGCACATTTTACAGGTATAGCTATGTCAAACATTAATAATAAGAAACTATACTGCTTAAAATCCAGTAACACACTGGGGTTGATTTACTAAAGGCAAATAGACTGTGCATTTTGCAAAGTGCAGTTGCTCCAGAGCTTAGTAAATGAGGTAAAGCTTCTCTTTACAAAGAATACCCAATCACGTTTATGAAAATTAAAAAAAAACAGCATTTTTGCACAGGATTGAATGATGGAAGTCGGCAGAGCTTCTGCCGACTTACATTTACTAAGCTGTGAAGCAACTGTACTTGCAGAGTGCAACTTCACTCGGTGCTGTATCTTGGCCTAGGCCAACAAGGCCCAGGCCTAGGGCGGCACTTTGCAGGGGGGGCAGCAAAAAAGTGGGCACTGATAAGCTTCACTGATGGGGCTGCACTGATATGCTGCACTGATGGCCACTGATGAGGCTGCAATGACTGCCATTGATGAAGCTGCTATGATGGCCACTGATGAGGCTGCACCGATGGGCACTGATATGATGCACTGATAGGCTGCACTGGCGGCCACTGACAGGGCTGTACTGATGGCCACTGATGAGGCTGCACTGGTGGGCAGTAATGAGGCTGCACTGATAAGGCTGAACTTATGGAAACTGATGAGGCTGCACTGATGGGCATTGATAAACTGGTTGTAGTCTGTGGTTTACAGATAACAGGGCAGGTCATAAACATGAAGGGGTTTGGCCTTTACAGGAAGGGGTGGGTCATATTTAAATTCGGGGGTGCCCAAGTTTAGTCAGGCCTAGGGCAGCACAAAACCTAAATACACCACTGACTGCACTATTTGCCTTTAGTAAATCAATCCCATTGTCTCACCCTGCTCAGCACATGCTCAGCTGTTCTCTATTTTTTGGCACTGTGCTGAAAATGTAGGGGCTGATCTGTTGGCATCCTAAAGATTTACTGCTGTTCAGGGGCTCTGGGCTTCAGCAAAATTTACAGCACACACTAATTATGGTAGCATAATTATTCATGTGGCATATATGTTCCTCCTTGCTAAAGAACATTATTTTTCATCAAGCTGTTATGTGTAAAGTTCAACTTTAACAACTCTCCTTCTCCCTCCCTGGCACTTTTAGAATGGGGCGGGGATGGACAGAGAGATTGGAGCATGCAACTTTAGGTTGCCAATCTCTGTGTTGTGTGCCCACCTGTCACAGACACAAAATCGAGAACTGATTGCTCCTCAATAACAAAGGTTAGGTTGATAACTTTCACCTCTATATAAGATTATAAAAAATAGGGCCAACAAGAAAACAAAATGGGAATATCACATCAATTATATTTTGGTACAACCACAATAATATCTCAATATGTGTTCTCAGCTCAATATGAGTGATTAGCTTCCCTTTAAGCTGGCTGGAAATTATTTCACAGTCTGCAAACAAATGTTAGACATTTAGAGCATTAATACAGTTGCTTCTAGTTCACAAGACATCAATAATTCTCAATGAATGAAAAGGCTCAAATATTGTAACAAATTAATTTCAAATCAGCTTTTACAATAATAAATTCTCATTCTTTCCGGTTCAAGACAGAGTTCAGTTTTCTACAAGCTATTCTGATGTCTTTCTAGAATATCCCATATTCCCTGATTTAATTATCTCCTCCATTTCAGGAGCTGTCCATTACATTGTCATCCATTAGTTAAGCAACATCACATTTTTCCATATTTAAGGGGAGAAAGCAGGCTGTGAAACAGATCAATTAAAAACCCCACCTGCAGTAAGGTACATGACAAGCAAACGAATCTTGGAGATATTGGCAAGTTACTGAAAAGGTAGACAGCAACTTTATACACAAGCAGGGCTGACCCATGGGTCTGCAAACAGAACCAGAAGGACCAAGGCTAACCTTAAAGTGGAGTTCCACCCTAAAAATGAGCTTTACGGCATCAGTTACAGTAAAAAATCCTGGATAATTAATATTTTTTTTTGTTTCACTTACCATGTTTTTAATGAAAATTAAATTACCTTCCTTCCTCTTCCTCCTTATGCGGCTGCAGCCCCCTGACGTCACTTCCTCCTTTGCATTGCATCCTGGGAGATGAGCATCATCAATCTCAGGATGCAATGGGAATGCCCGGCCGCTATTCTGATTGCCAATCGCAATCTACAGCGCATGCACGAGATTGTGATCGGCATTCTGGGTAGCCAGGAACTAGGAAGAGGGACACAGCGGGGGACACAGTGGCTTCAGACACCCACACCAGAGATGGCCGCGCTCTGCAATCAATTTTAAAGGTAAGAATTTATCTTTATTCAATTACTGTACTGTAATGTGGGGTTAGTGTTAGGGTAATTGGCAATAGTTTAGGATTAGGGGATATTTTTATCTAAAAAAATGTTTTTTGTGGCCGGAATTCCGCTTTAAAATATATGTATATATTAGTTATAAAAAACATACTGTTTAGGAGAAAATGTGTGCTGCACTTTATTACTTTACCAGATAAAGAGTTACATATATACATATTGAGTTGGATAGCTGTTGTACTAATAGCCCCTGCAGTCAAATGCTAGTCAGAGTTTGACCATAATGGGCAGGGCACTGATATTGACCAGGACACTCTTTCTGCGCAGAACCACATGGGTGCTGATGGCTGCAGTTATTAGCGCTTAGAAAACCAACCCCATTTACCCCCACCTCATGGGTGAGAAAAACAAAAAAAATGGGGTAATGGGAAAGTCTCACTGAAGTGTAGCTAGAAGGGTCTTCTAGAGGGAACAAAAGGTTCTAGAGGAGCTTTTAGAGGGGACACAAGGTTCTAGGGAAGCTTCTAGAGGAGACACAAGGTTCTAGGGAAGCTTCTAGAGGAGACACAAGGTTCTAGAGGAGCTTCCAGAGATGGTACAAGGTCCTAGAAGAGCTTCTGGAGGAGATACATAGTTCTAGAGGAGAAACAAGAAGGGATAATATTATGGGTGGGACTTTTAGGGCACCATGAAACAATAATTAAATCCAAAAAGTTTATTAAACAAATATTTTAAAAGACAAGCAAGGTTGTTATTAGAGGTTGTTGGGGCTCATCATCATCCATGATTTTTGATTGATGGGGATTCTCATTAAATTGGACTTGGTTTTCTTTTTTTATTTTTAAGTTCCACCTATAGTATTATCCCTTCTTGTTTATCTTGTTCAGGGACGGGGCACCAATAATTGGACACCTATGAACTGTCTGACATAACTTTTTTAAGGTTCTATGTGAGGCACAAGAACACCTCTCCTGTTCAAGCTAAGAGGCAAGGTAAGTACCCCCTGAAAAATAGAACTGACAACAAGGGGGCGGGGGGAGGGGGTGTTGCTGAAAGAAAAAACACAAACGTTTGTCCCAGGAGTTTGCTTTTGCACCCTTCCTGCCCAGGTCAATTTTCAGCTTTCAGCGCTGTCACAATTTGAATGACAATTGTGCAGGCATGCTACACTGTACCCAAATAAATTTTTTTATCATTTTTTCCACACAAATAGAGATTTATTTTGGTAGAATTTATTCACCACTGGGTTTTTTTTTTATTTTTTTTCTAAACAAAATGAAAAATGATAGAAAATGTTGAAAAAAAAGTTTTTCTTAGTTTCTGTCAGAAAATTTTGTTACCAAGCAATTTTTCTCCTTTACTGACGTGCGTTGATGAGGCAGCACTGATGGGCACTGATAGACTGCACCGATGGGCATCGATGAGGCGGCACTTATGGCCACTGATGAGACGGTACTGAAGAGCATTGATGAAGTGGCACTAATAAGAAGGCACTAATATGCCGCATTGATGCACACTGATATGCGGCACTGATGAGCACTGATAGGCAGATTGATGGGCACTGATAGATATACTAATGACCAATGATAGGCAGCATTTATGGGAATGATAGGCAGCACGGATAGGCGGTACTGATGGGCACCGATGGGCGGCACTGATGGGCACTGATGAGCAGGCACTGATGGGCACTGAAAGGCAGCACTGACTGGCATCACTGATGGGCACAGATTGGCATCATTGATGGGCACAAATTGGCATCACTGATTGGCACAAATTGGCATTACAAATGGTACCGGATTGGCATCACTGCTTGGCACTGTTGGGACTGCACTGATAATCGGTGCCCTGATTACCTGTAGAGGTCTCCTCTGCGAGGAGATGCTGCTGATCGGCTCTCCTCTTTTCACACTCTGTCAGTGTGAGGCGAGGAGAGCCAATTACCGGAAATTCTGTGTATACATGTGATCAGCTGCTTTCGGACACAGCCGATCACATGGTTAAAGAGCTGCATCATCGGCTCTTTACCGAAATTGGGGTTGCACCGTGTCCCAGGGATGTGAGAGCGGTGGGACTGAGACTGGGACGACGATCCCTTCTGCTGTCATTTGACTATACGGTGGGCGGGAGGTGGTCAAAGACTATGCAAGTACAGAGAAATAACAGTTGCTCTTCCCTAAAAACACTCCGCTCCTAAGCCTGTTGTGAGCTGACAACACACACCTTTTTGTGGAATGAGTGGCGTCAGACCTGCCTAGCGATGTTTGCTAAACTACTCAACCCTGCCACTCTCAGATCTCTACAACATAAAGGCTAATCATAATGTAGCCCATGATACGAACTACAAAGAAAATGGCCTCTGCCCCCACCTATAACTGGCCTTCATAGCAAAGAACATATGGAAGGGCAACTCACATGAGACAAACAAAAATAAAATTCCCAGTTCAATTTGCTAGATCTATTAGCTTGCATGTGCTTCCACTGTGAAGACTCTCATAAATTCATTAGAGTTAGGACTGCAGGTAATACGGGGTGCCGTGCAGTGGCCCTGCAGCTTACACATGCATTTGCAAATGTGTGCTAACTAAACCCCTGTTTTGATGCAAACTGTTAGACAGGTTAATTTGGTTGGTGAGCAAACTGGTTAGCAAATTGAACTGGGAATTTTATTTTTGTTTGTCTCATGTGCGTTGCCCTTCCATGTGTTCTTTGCTATGAAGGCCAGTTATAGGTGGGGGTAGAGGCCATTTTCTTTGTTGTTAATGTATACTGGTGAGTGGACATACTGGATGCCTTTGCTGTAATACCATTGGCTTGGCTTCCATTATGCCCCCAAATACCTTTCAGGAGGGATGGGCCACCTCCGGGCTCACCTGCCCCCTATCTATCCATTAGCTTGCATGTGCTTCCACTGTTAAGACTCTCATAAATTCACTAGAGTTAGGACTGCAGGTAATACAGGGAGCCGTGAAGTGGCCCTGCAGCTTACACTTGCGTTTGCAAATGTGTGCTAACTAAACCCCTGTTTTGACGCAAACTGTGTGACAGGTTAATTTGGTTGGTAAGCAAACTGGTTAGCAAATTGAACTGGGAATTTTATTTTTGTTTGTCTCATGATATGAACTAGATCAACAGTTTTTTCTGCACTTATCAAACAGATACAATCAAATGCTTTCATTGGTATTTTTATCAGGCCAAACATAGACAAATAAGAAACATTTATTGGGTTTAAATACATTTTAATCATGTATGTTCCCAGTGGTTAGCCACTTACAGTATCGCTAAGACTACTATCCTTGTATACTTCTGTAGGTTCAGATGAAGTGTTGACAGGATGATGAGTTTTAGAAGAAGGGGTATTGCATCTCGATGACCAGCTAAATTTTGTAATGAACACAAGCAAAGCATCTGCATCCCTGGAAAGCAGTGGCGTTTCAATTTTGATATTTCTTTCAAAGCAGAGGATACCATAAAAAAATAATCTCATTAAAAATCAATTTTACAGGTATGCAACAGTACGAGAGCGTTTTGCAGAATATTGGTAATTTTTCTAGGAACAGTCATGTGACTCTGGGGTCAGGTGGCCTCTCCCTTATCAATAACTGTTTCCATTAAATCACATTTCTGTAGAAGAGCTTTATTTGTCCAGTTTATTTTGAGCTTCACTGTAATGCCAACTTCCCAAGAAGCTAGAAAAAGCTTTAAAGTTCCGGGAACATAGGTTTTTATATTGGATAGAGATCACTCAGAGCGATAGGAAAAAAACCTCTTCTTTTTCTTTTTGACAGGTGAAGAAAGATTAGAAGGAAGAAAAAATTGCTAGGGCCGAAAAAAAATGTCACCTGGAAAGTTTATTAATGAACGATCATATGCTAGATTTTAAAATCTCCAGTTGATTCAATGTATTTATGAAAAATGAATACTTGTTCATAAAGTGTAGAACTTTCTGTAATCACCTATACAACAGAACTCACACTGGAATGTCTTAAACTAGTAATCCAAGCAGAGTTTATTGTGGGGTACTAAAGACTTATTAGCCTGGAAGCTTCTGGACCAGTAAAAGATCTTTAAATAACCTTGAGAAATTACTACACCTGAACCTCGGTAGAAATTATACCATTTAATGACTTGAGTATTCTCCTGCACCACGGGTCCCGATTATTAAATTAAAGTCTCAACCTTTTCTATAGCAAGGCAGACCAGACCAAGGCTTTAATTTAATTATCAGGGAATGTGGAGCTATAGATTACTGTGCCTACACCGAAGTCATAAAATAGTCCCCTCTCTGCCCCTGGTCCTCCCTGCTGAATTAGAAGCAATGGGCCTGGTACTGGAGAGCTGGTTCTACCCCCTTGGTATGGTATATGCATAATTGCAAGCTGGACCAATGTAAGTATGCTATAAAAACCATACCTAGAATTTGATTTTAATTATCTCACGTTGGGATAACTGTTCCCCCAGCAGTCCCAGAGGTATGGCATATGATGAAGCCGGACCATTGGATGAAGTGGGACCAGTGTAACTATGCTATATAAATCATACTAGGGATTCATCTTTAAGACTTATTTGAACTCTTTGTCCACCGATAGTCCACCGATAATGAAGACCCTGTGTCATGAGAGCAGCTCCGCTGGAGCTAATAAGCTCCATACACTGGACTGACTTTTCACAATCATGGGATTCAGCACCTTTTTATGTATTTAGCAAACTAAATTGAGGGTTAAAAATGGATTGAGGAGACTGACAACCTGACATTTGCAATGATAATCTTTTTACAAGCCATAGGGAAACATGGAAAAGTGACAAGTAAAGAAAAGGTCAAGTGGTTAATTAAGTCTACCCCATTTTTTTTATATTTTTATTTTTTTTTAGATAGAGTATAGATCTATGTTTTTCCAAAGCACATTTGAATCTACTTACTTTTGACTGACTTGCTACCTCTGCTAGAAGTCTATTCCAAGCAAGCACCAACTACCCCTTCAGTAAAATAATACTGCCTAAGGTTAGTTTTGAACGTTCCTCCTGCTGGTTTTAGGTCATGTCCCCATGTTTTTGATCTTGGCTTCTTGTTGAAAATACTGCTCTCCTGAACCTCATTCACCCCTTAATGTACTCTATTTTAAGGTTTCAACCATGTCTTCACTTTACCTTGTTCCCTCCAGACTGTACATATTGGATGTGGGGGAAATTTACTAAAACAGGAGCACTCAGAATCTGGTATGGCTTTGCATGGTAGCCAATCAGCTTCTAACTTCAGCTTGTTCAATAAAGCTTTGACAATAAAACCTGGAAGCTGATTGGTTTCTATGCAGAGCTGTGCACTCTCCAGTTCTAGTAAATCTCCCCCATTACGTTCCTGCAGTCTCTCTCATATGTTTCTTCTCTCAGACCTTTCACCATTTTTTTACCCATTTCCGGACTCGTTCTATCTTGTAGAATGAGGTCCAACTAAAGATCTATAACGGGAAAGGGATAATAACCTTTTGATGCTGGTTATATATTGATTAATTGATTTGAAGGAATTGCTTATGTAGCACCCTCCTAAGTAGGTGCTAGTTAGAGAGTATAGTTTTGAGCTATGTCTGCTTACCAGAGGGGCTGCAGGCAAATTTTAATTGTTCTCTGCCTACCAGAGAGCAGGATCTGTTAGTGAGGTCTGCTCATTGAGCTCAGTATGCGATTCATTTAGACTAGAGAGTGTTTCATGCTGGTCCAATAGGGAGGTATCTTGGACAGTGGGAGGAACCCTGATGAATGGGTGCATAGGCTTTGATACAGTCCTGATGATTGGCAGAGGGCAGGTTGCCTCGGTGCATGCTGGGATCCTCTATAAAAAGCCAGGAGCACATGTGCTAGGGGTCTTTCGTTGGAGAGCAAAGTCCCGGAGGGAGGAGGCAGCTGCCTCCTCTTCTGTAGAGGTGCCATGCGTTCGTAGGAGGTCATCCTGAGGACCAGAGAAGCGGTTGAGAGGAGCTAAACCCACAGGTCCAGGGAAGATGACTGAGAGGGGAGACACTGGAGACCCTGTTGCTGCAGTATGGTGAGTACAGGAACTCGTGTCAAGGGGCCTTCTCGTCCAACACAAAATGTGCTTCTGGAAGAATGGTCAAACATTCCCATAGACACACTCCTAAACCTTGTGGACGGCCTTCCCAGAAGAGTTGAAATTGTTATAGCTGCAAAGGGTGGGCCAACTCAATATTGAACCCTACAGACTAAGACTAGGATGCCATTAAATTGAATGTGTGTGTGTAAAGGCAGGTGTCCCAATACTGTTGACAATATAGTGCATATCCCATTGCTCACTTTTCCTGCCACTCTAACCGGTTTCACAGGCAACCCACTACAATATATATATATATATATATATATACAGTAGCTCACAAAAGTGAGTACACCCCTCACATTTTTGTAAATATTTTATTATATCTTTTCATGTGACAACACTGAAGAAATGACACTTTGCTACAATGTAAAGTAGTGAGTGTACAGCTTGTATAACAGTGTAAATTTGCTGTCCCCTCAAAATAATTCAATACACAGCCATTAATGTCTAAACTGCTGGCAACAAAAGTGAGTACCAGAGATGTATAGTAACTAAGTAGAACTACTTCACTACTGTACTTAAGTACCGAAAGGCGGTATCTGTACTTTCCTGGAGTATAATTTTTTTCTCCTACTTCCACTTTTACTTCACTACATTTTTTCGATGATTTCAATACTTCTACTCAGATATTTTTTTTTTGTGCTGCATAGTTACTCGTTACAATTATAAAAATTACCACTGCCAGAACAGTAGATGGCAGGTTTCATGAAGCTCGAAATGTGTATTATCAGCACATACGAAAATAAATGCTACTGTATGTATAAATAAAAGCTGCATTTGAAATAATAAAAAACAATATAATGTTCAAACTTTTGACTTCTTTCTTTAATAACTACATAACACAGTACTTGTACTTTTACTTTCAGTACTTGAGTAGCATTTTGTTTTTCAAAACTACTGGTACTTTTACTTTCAGTACTTGAGTAGCAAAATTTTTAAAAAAACTACTTGCAATACTTAAGTACAAAAAATGTTGAATACTTTAGTACTTCTACTCAAGTCACTTTTTGATCGAGCACTTGTACTTTTACTCAAGTATGGGTTTTGAGTACTTTATACAACTCTGAGTACACCCCTAAGTGAAAATGTCAAAATCGGTCCCAAAGTTTCAATATTTTGTGTTGCCACCATTATTTTCCAGCACTGCCCTAACCCTCTTGGGTATGGAGTTCACCAGAGCTTCACAGGTTGCCACTGGAGTCCTCTTCCACTCCTCCATGGCGACATCACAGAGCTGGTGGATGTTAGAGACCTTTCCCACCTCCACCTTCTGTTTGAGGATGCCCCACAGATGCTCAATAGGGTTTAGGTCTTGAGACATGCTTGGCCAGTCCATCACCTTTACCCTCAGCTTCTTTAGCAAGGCAGTGGTCATCTTGGAGATGTGTTTGGTGTCGTTATCATGTTGGATTACTGCCCTGCCCTATTTTGAGGAGACAGCAAATATACACTGTTATACAAGCTGTACACTCACTACTTTACATTGTAGCAAAGTGTCATTTCTTCAGTGTTGTCACATATATATATATTTATTTACAGTATATTAACATGAAGAGCTAAAAAGCTAAAATCCATAAAAAGACTATAGTCCTTAAAATAACGTATTGAAAAACCCCCCCAAAATATAGTCCTTTCTTAAAATGAAAAAGATAGAGCACCTTTAACGGTCCCTGTTTCTTACTGTGTTACCATCTGTCACCTTTGACCTGATTCTGAACATGTCAGACCCACCGTGGACAATATGATGTTCTGATTTATACTGTCAATATCTTGGCTACAGTTCCTTCTGTTATATTACAGTGTATTGCAAATAATCTGCGCTCAGATGAAACATGAAACTCAGCATTACTGTCCCTTGGAGACGCTGACGTCCATGGCAGTTCTTTAAATCATGAAGGATTAGCTCACGCTCTTTTCCAGTGGCTTTGATTCCGTTTGTATAATTGCCTGAATGTCACTTCCTAAGCTCTTTGAATTCCCGCACGTACAAACGCAAAGACAGCGATCGGGGAGGGCGCTCACCTGCTCCATCAAAGATTTTTCTAGGTCCCTCGAACACTGTGTAACAGTGCTGGAGCCACTGAGAGCCAAATGCGTTTAATTATGACAGAAGCAAGATACCCCACTTAAAAATAAACCGCGTTAGACAATGGTTCAGCTTGAGGCGGCAGATGGGGGGGAGACAGATCCAGCTTCATTGGAATGGATAAGGAAAATGTGTTGTAATACATCTGAGATGGAGCTGCAAATGATAAATACAGAGAAAAATACCATGTTCCGTGTCAGAGAATCACACAGTCATTGTATACTGATGGCACATAATATGCATTAGGAGTCCAAGTTTAATTTTTTTTTTACTTGCTGGACATTCTTCCCTTTTTGTATTTGGATTTTAATAATTACTTTTCTATTGTCCCATTTCTTTTTAAATTTCCTGTTTTTCTGGTTCTGATCTCTTTCAACCACTTAAGCCCAGGAGGATTTGGCTGCTCAAAGACCAGGGCCTATTTTGCGATTCGGCACTGTGTGACTTTAACGGACGATTGCGCAGTTGTGCGACGCTGAAATTGACGCCCTTTTTTTTTTTTATCACAAACAGAGCTTTCTTTTGCTGGTATTTGATCACCTGTTGCTTTAAACAAAAAAAAGCGCAACAATTTTGAATAAAATAACAATATTGTTCACATTTTTTTATATGAAATTCCCCCCCAAAAAAAAGTAAAAATCTAAATTTTTTAACATTTTAGGCCAATTTGTTTTCTGCTACATATTTTTGGTAAAGAAAAATTGCAATAAGCATATTTTGAGTTATTGCGTTTACTAATTACGGGAAAGATTTAAGTAATTTTTATTGTTTTTATTTTAACTAGTAATGGCGGCGATCTGCGATTTTTTTTGCAGGACTACGACATTGCGGCGGACAGATCGGACCCTTGACTGACATTTTTGACACTTTTGGGGGTACCAGTGACATTACTACAGTAATCAGTGCTATAAATATGCACTGTTACTGTAAAAATTACACTGGCAGGGAAGGGGTTAACTTTATTGGTAAACAGTGGGTTAAATATATCCCTAGGGGCGTGATTCTAACTGTGGGGGGGGGGCGTGGATTGTGATGTAACCACAGAGACATACGATCCTACATAGCAGGATCGTATAGTCTCTGCAGTTACACCAGGGAGAATGACAGGCGGCTTTGTTTACATCAGCCATCTGCCTTTCTCCCTCTCCAGCGGGAGATCGCGAGTGACCAGCGGACATCGGAGCCGCCGGTCACTCGCGCGGAGATGTTAGTGAACGAGTGGGGGTGGGAGCACGCCTCCAGCGGCGTGCACTCGCCCCCAAGAGGCTCGTGGGCAAGCGACGTACCCCTACGTCACTTTGCCCAGAAGGGGCTGACCGCCGCAGTAAATATGCTGACAGCGGTCGGCAAGTGGTTAATAGTTTTTACTGGTTCATAATCTGGAAACAATAAAAGAACATTGTAGAAAAACAAAACTTAAGTTTTTGTAGCCTGATCACAAGTGACGATACAGGATAAGTAAATTCTTCTGTGCCCTGCTGCTGCATCCATTGACACTTCCTAGTCACTGGCAATGATTGAAAGCACTGGGAGCCAATGGCTCCTGGTGCCCCAGCAAAGCCAGCGAGACCCGGAAGTGAGAGGAGAGAAGAGCTGCAGACGTGCACATCGCTGGATCGAATAAGGGCTCAGGGGGTGGGGGGTGGTGATTCCTAAACATTTTTTATCTTAAAGCAAAGAATGCATTAGGTAAAAAATGTTTAGTCTTCATACCACTTTAACAACAGTGGACAATGCCTGGGGGATGTGTGTAGAGATGTCTACTTAAAGTCTCCTTCAGAAGCCCCAGGCTGACAGGGTGGCAATGCAGGAGCACAACTGGTAGGCAGGAACAGAACACTTTAATTTTATAAAAGGAAAATGAATGGGCGCTCTTGCCGGTTTCCGAGCATGAAGAAAGTCTGAAGAAGGAGCTGTTGTGAGCATGCTCCGAAACCGGTAACCGCCCATTCCACCGCCCATTCCACCGCCCATTCCACCGCCCATTCCTCATCTACAGCCACACGGTCCTTCTGTGAGGTATGCGGTTTGCCGCAGCCACACTCTGATTCAGCCCCCGGATTGGTTTAGTCTGCTGGCAGCTTCCACGGGTACACGGTGAATTAGGAAGGACGCCGGGTCTTGGCGCTCCCCTTCTTGCTTTTATGTAAGTCTTGATATGAGCTTAATACATTTGTTATTACTGCTTCACTGAGTGGCACCTTCTCTTTACTCTGCTTTTATTTTATAGCAGCCATTCTCAACCAGGGTTCCTCCAGTGGTTGCTAGAGGGTTTCTTGAGCTTTGGCTGATTGACCTCCCATCTAATGAAGCCTGCAAAGTTATGGCTCCAGCGGCATCACCACAATGATCTTATTAGATGTTTGAAGGGGTAGCATTCGGACCTCCACTGTAAAGGGGCATCGTTCCCACTGACGAAACGACAGGATAGAGGTCCTCTTTCACCTGACAATAGAGCAATACCCGAATGTTCAAGCTCCATCCCCAAACTCTGGCCCATAGGGCAACTGAAGATTCTCCAGCTCTATGTAATTTACAAACCAGCCAAATGGATCTCAAAAGTACTGGACTTTTCTCTGCCTCTGGTAGGAATTAGGGTGACAGGGTAACAGGTGGTAGGTATGGTCAATCTTGTCACATTGTTTTCTTCAGAAAGGATCGTGCAGGGTTCCAAAATGGTATTTAACTTGTGACATGGAGTTCTCAAAATAGGAATTAACTGGATTACTCTTGACTTTCTGCATTTGCTTACTATTTGTTAAAGCATTTTACTGGGGAATTGGCAAAGATAGGCAGCCTTATCATGCTGCTCTCTTTCAAAGGATAAACTTTTGTTAGCAGTGGCTGTTGTTTTGCTTCTCTCCATTTCCCTCTCCCCTTTTTTTCCCTAGCAGAAGTCACTTACCTAGCATGTGGAGCCTCATACCCCAATGTACATGGTAAGTGACTGTTAATATTCCTGCTTCTACATAGTTTCTCTTCCTGTGGCTGCCTGAAGGGCAAATTAAGCCCCGTACACACGTACTGATCGTCGGCCGAACGATCGGCCGTCTTTTGTCCAGGGCTGTCGTGTCTGTTGAAAACTGCAAAAGACTGCACACGAATTTTGTCGGCCAACAACAGCCGACTGCAGAAGTGATGTCATGTGATGGTTAACTTTCCTTGTCTTTTTTCTTTTCTGAGCATGTCCAGTCTTGCTAATCTGCTGTCTGCCGAAATCTGTACTGACTGGCGAACAATCAGCCGTTCTGGTGACGGCCAACAAATATTTTAAAGTCTGCACGACAGATTCTGTTCGGCCGAAAATGTGCTGTCGGCTGTCGGAAGCATCATACTAACAAGCATACAATCGGCCGATCGGTCGGCGGCCGAATATTTACGGCCGACAATCGGGGGGCTTACGGGGCTTAAAGGATTGATTTGTCTGACAACAGTTAGCAAGCTTCCCACCCTACCACTCATTATGGGAAGACAGTACCAACAGTAATGCAAAAGGGGGCATACATTTTTATTAATCTACATAGATCATTTAAATTTCACATGTTGGTAGAGTAACTCTATAGGAACTCTATTGGGACTCTTCTTCTTTTTCATCACAGTTAAATAATAGATTACAAGCAGAAGCAACCTGCCCTCATTGAGTTCTCGATGAAGAATGAGTGCAGCCTGTCCAACATCCACAGAAGGCAACAGAATGTTTACAAGGATAACACCGTTGACAAGAGCATTGTCTTGTCATTGGTGACTCTTGTTTGTCAATGGTGTCATCTCTGTAAACATGCTGTGGCCTTCTGTCAGACAGCCTGAACCCCTTCTCCATCAAGAACTCAGTGATTGCATATTGCTTCTGCTTGGAATCCATCATTTACAAAGAAAAATAAGAGTTACTATAGAGAATGAGTTATTCTACTAATATGTGAAATCTTAACGACCTATGTAAGCTAATAAAAAGGTATGCCCACTTTTGCATTACTTTTGGTAGAGCCCTCATATAGCTTACACAGTTGCAGCATTTTGTGGAGTTTTGTCACCCATTTTAATGTTGTTGACTTTATATTTATTGTTTACATTGATGATGATTGCTTGAGTAGTATGGCTAACAAATATATTTAATTGTTTCCTAAATTAGAATTAATTATTATATACAGTGCCTTAAAAAAGTATTCATACCCCTTGAAATTTTCCACATTTTGTCATGTTACAGCCAAAAATGTAAATGTATTTTATTGGGATTTTATGTGATAGACCAACATAAATAGGCACATAATTGTTAAGTAAAGAAAAATGATAAACGGCTTTCACATTTTTTTACAAATAAAAGTGTGAAAAGTGTGGCATGCATTTGTATTCAGCCCCCTTTGCTCTGATACCCCTAACTAAAATCTAGTGGAACCAATTGCTTTCAGAAGTCACCAAATTAGTAAATAGAGTCCACCTGTGTGTAACTTAACCGGTTGCCGACCGCCGCACGACTATATACTGCGGCGGTCAGCCCCGGCCAGGCAGAGTGACGTACCGGTACGTCACTTGCCTGTCACTTCCTTGTGAGCCAATAGCGGGCGAGCGCGCGCCCGCGAAGGCGCGCGCCTGCCGCGGCTCGTTCACAGGGAAGTTAGTGCGTGTGACCGGTGGACCCGATGTCCGCCGGTCACTGGCCAATCGTCGGTACAGAGGGAGAAAGTCAGGCGGCTGATGTAAACAAGCCGCCTGTCATTCTCCCCTGTGTAGAAACAGTGATCAGACGGTTCTACTATGTAGGACCGTTGATCACTGTTCCAACACTAGTAGCCACAGCCAATCACAGTAGAAAGCACGCCCCTAGGGACACACACAGCCCCTCCCTCTCAAATAAAGTTAACCCCTTCACTGCCAGTGTCATTTTACAGTAACAGTGCATATATATAGCACTGATTACTGTAGAAATGTCACTGGTAAGCCCAAAAGTGTCAAAAATGTCAGTCAAGGGTCCGATCTGTCCGCCGCAATGTCGCAGTACCACAAAAAAAAATCGCAGATCGCCGCCATTATGCGTTAAAAAAAAACAACAAAAATGACAAAAATCTTTCCCTTTGTTAGTAAACGCGATAACTTTTGCGCAAACCAATCAAAATACGCTTTTTGCGATTTTTTTTACCAAACATATGTAGCATAAAACAAATTGGCCGAAAATGTTAAAAAATTTAGATTTTTACATTTTTTTTGGGGAATTTCATATAAAAAAATGTGAAAAATATTATTTTTGCAAAATTGAAGCATTTTTTTGTTTATAGCGCATGATAAAAAAATCGCACTGGTGATCAAATACCACCAAAAGAAAGCTCTGTTTGTGGGAAAAAAGGACGTCAAATTCGTTTAGGTACAGCATCGCACGGCCGCGCAATTGTCCGTTAAAGTCACGCAGTGGCGAATCGCAAAATACCCCCTGGTCTTTTAGCAGCCAAATCCTCCGGGGCTTAAGTGGTTAATCTTAGTATAAATACAGCTGTTCGGTGAAGCCCTCATTGGTTTGTTAGAGAACCTTAAGCTGGCCATACATTATACAATTCTGTTATTCAATTTCCTTTAGATTTAACTTCATCTATGAAGTGCAAGGGCCTGCCTGATTGCATACAAATTTAAAGTGTTTAGGTTTGACCTCATATTATATGGTTTTGGTAAATCTAAAGGAAAATTGTACAAGAAGATTGTATAATGTATGGCCAGCCTTAGTGAACAAATAGCATCATGAAGGCCAAGAAACACACTGGACGGGTCAGGGATAAAGTTGTGGAGAAGTTTAAAGCAGGGTTTGTTTATAAAACAATATCCCAAGCTTTGAACATCTAACAGAGCAGTGTTCAATCCATCATCCAAAAATGGAAAGAGTATGGCACAACTGCAAACCTTCCAAGACATGGCCGTCCACCTAAACTGACAGGCCGGGCAAGGAGAGCATTAATCAGGAAAGCAGCCAAGAAGCCCATGGTAACTCTGGAGGAGCTGCAGATATCCACAGCTCAGGTGGGAGAATCTGTTCACAGGACAACTATTAGTCATGCACTCCACTAATCTGGCCTTTATGGAAGAGTGGCAAGAAGAAAGACATTGTTGAACGAAAGCCATAAGAAGTGCCATTTGCAGTTTGCAAGAAGTCATGTGGAGGAAACAGCAAACATGTGGAAGAAGGTGTTTGGTTAGATGAGACCAAAATTTAACTTTTTGGCCTAAAAGCAAAATGCAATATGTGGCAGAAAACTAACACTGCACATCACCCTGAACATACCATCCCCACTGTGAAACATGGTGGTGGCAGCATGATGTTGTGTGAGTATGCTTTTCTTCAGCTGGGACACGGAAGCTGGTCAGAGTTGATGGGAAGATAGATGGGGCCAAATACAGGGCAGTCTTAGAAGAAAACCTGTTAGAGTCTGCAAAAGACTTGAGACTGGGACGGAGGTTCACCTTCCAGCAGGACAATGACCCTAAACATACAGCCAGAGCTACAATGGAATGGTTTAGATAAAAGCATATTCATGTGTTAGAATGGCCCAGTCAAAGTCCAGATCTAAATCCAGATGAGAATCAATGGCAAGACTTGAAAATTGCTGTTCACAAGCGCCCTCCATCCAATCTGACAGAGCTTGAGCTATTTTGCATAGCTAACCAAAAAGACGTGCAACTGTAATTGCAGTGAAAGGTGGTTCTACACAGTATTGACTCAGGGGGGCTGAATACAAATGCACGCCACACTTTTCAGATATTTATTTGTAAAAAATTTGGAAAACCATTTATCATTTTCCTTCCACTTCACAATTCTGTGCCACTTTGTGTTGGTCTATCACATAAAATCCCAATAAAATACATTTACGTTTTTCGTTGTAACATGACAAAATATGGAAAATTTCAAGGGGTATGAATACTTTTTTAAGGCACTATATTTATTTATAGTTAACCAATAAAGTGCTATGGCCATTAATTTCCACATTTGATGTGCTTCTTGTTTTCTTTTTTATTTAATTATTTTATCCAGTATATATGTTATTTGGTGCTGTTTGCTATCCCATGCAGGAGCAGGGCTCTCCACTTGGCCGAGAATTGACATTTTCTTTCTGTTCTGGATCTCTAAGGCCTCTCAGGAAGATAAAAGTGGTACTTGCTGGCATTTTTTGATGCCTGCTTTTGACCACCTAGCTTCACAGGATTACGCAAAGGGCAGGTTTACTTTAAATTTTGTTTGCCGATCCTGGTGTCTGGTATCCAGGATGCAGATAAACTTTTTGCTGGATGAGTGAAAACAGAGGACAGAGCATCAGAACAAAACCTGTGGGCAGAGTTTAAAAGAAATGAACCCCCCTCCCACCCCAAATCTCATTCTGACAAGCAGACGTTCGCAAGCCATCCATAACACTGAGAAATACAAAACGGTCTGAGTGCCAGAACTATCGTTACCAATGTTCGGATCTCCTGAGCAGACAAATACTTCAGAGATAAATGTGCTACAAATGTGCTGAAAAACACTTCTGTAAGCAGTACATTAAAAAAAAAAAAATCTGCCTTCTCTGCTCTTTTTAGTTTCAACAGTTTAAAAAAAAAGAAAAGAAAAGAGTAATTTCTCTGCTATTTATAGCCAGCTTTTAAATAACATTCTTTTTTGTATTATCCAATGTATTGTACTTTACTTTCCATCAAATTCACACTTCCAGCACTGTGCGTACGGAATATCACAGATTGATTGTAAACTGGGAATTCGCTATGACAGCAAAAGCGGAAAAAAAAAAGTGAAAGAAAAAAAAATTAAGTTTTGGATTGAGTTTTCGTTTTTCTTTTTTTTTTTTTTCCCCTTCATTCTAATGTTGATCATGTGATTCTTGCTGCCATGACAACCGTCTCAGCACCAGGTTGTATTTTGCTCACATAAGGCGGCCGTGCATGGTCTGTACCAAAAACTGCTGCAACAATATTTTCCGAACAGATTATACTTCATCATTATCTCAGCAGGATTCCCGGGAACGAAGTTACATCTAAATAAAGCTTTAGATTTCCAATATAGGGCTTGAATTTTTTAACATCTTTTACTTTGGTGTTACCACAGTTTAAGAATTGACCAAAAGTATTCAGGTCCCTTGTGGCGGTCCTTTAATACAAAACATGCAAAGCGTGTCAACCTGCACCTGTGCACAGGACCCATCACTGCCTTCATAATAATAATTGATATCTCAGTGTCGACTCTGCAGGACTGGGGATTACAATGAACTCATGAACTGTTTAAAAACAGTATTGTTTTTTTTTTTAAAATACATTTTTATTGGAATTTTAATTTAACAATTTCAACAATAACATTTACAATTATTTGTTACTTCTGACTCATTGCTTGGTACATGTAACAACAGTTAAGAAAATTAAGAAAATTATGAGAATTACAGGAGTACCAGGTAACAGTTAAATGAGAAAAAACAATTAACCTCCTTAGCGGTAATCCCGTGACTCGGGGTTGGTTTTTCATATCAGGAGCGGTAACCCCGAGTCACGCTCGGGGTGGATTGCAGAGAGCGCAGCGGTGTTCTCTTACCTTATCCTGGCGATCCAGCGATGATCTCTCATTGCTGTGACCGCCAGCCGAGAGTCCCGCTGCTCCTCCGTCGGTCTCCGCCGCTCTGATCACTTCCTAGTTCCGTTCCCTGCAGCAGCAATGCTGCATGGGAGCGGAACTAGGGAGGGAAATTAAAAAAAAAAAAAAAAAAACGTTACACAAAACACATTTTATATTATATATATATATATATATATATATATATATATATGCATATATATATATATATATATATATATATATATATATATATATATATATATATATATATATATATATGCATATATATATATATATATATATATATATACATATATATATGTATATATATATATATATATATAAATATATGCATGCATATATATATATATATATATATATATATATATGTGCATATATATATATATATATATATATATATATATATATATATACACACACCGGTATATATATATATATATGCACACACACATATATCTATATATAATATATAATGCATGAATTATAATCTAATCAATAATATAATTTTATTATATGTATTATATATTAAATAATAAAATAATATTATTGATTCGATTGTAATTCACGTGTTTGTGTTTCAAATTTATCACATCTGGGATGTCTACTAGAGTCTTGTTTTGGTCAGGTTTAAGTCAGTAATTACTAAGAATTGTAGGCCTATAATACATAACGCCAAATTTCCATGAAAAGAATTGTACCGCTTTTGGTATGTAATTCCTGACATAATCATACCGCCAGGGAGGTTAAAAGATATATATATTAAAAAAAAAAAAAAAAATGATTAAATAAAACACAGCATACCCAAACCGCCTACCCCTAACACCTGACAATGGAAGCCCTTGCTGGTCCAAAGATGTTCTCATACAGTAGCTCCTCTGACTCCTACCAGAGCTGCCATATGACCATTAAAGGCCTGCCATGTCTACAGACACAGGTTACATGATGGTTTACTCTAAGGTGGGGTACACACTAGTAGAAAATCTGCCGAAAATTCCCATCCGAGGTAAAATCGTACGATTTTCGGCTAGTGTGTACACGACTTTCAGCAGCCGATGCCGACATTTTCAACGAAAAAAAAAAAATGGAGGGACAAACACCAAAATTTTTATCGTCCGTCCCCAGACAACCAATTTTCGTTTAATGTGTATGCTGTACGTCCGCGAAAAATCGGATACGAAAGACCGCACATGATCTGAAGTTGCTGACGACCCGGAAGTCCAGGAACAAAAGTCCCAAAAAAAAAAATAAAAAAATCAGACGAGAAATTTCGTGAACATTATGCACTGTCAACTAAAAATGGTTATGACCGCTGAGCATGAGACAGAAAAATCGGAGGATATTTCCTCCAATTTTCATCAAGTGTGTACGAGCCTTAAGTGAAATCCAGCCAAAACATTTTTGTTGGTTTTTGATCGAATGGGAGAAAGTTTAGAACCCTTCAGTGGGTTGTTACGAATGTTGGTGACCCCACTGGGAAGGTTCTAGGTTTGTTATTTTTTCCCTAACGGTGTGGTTAAGACTTGAAGGTACACCTGTACCCAGACTATGAGCAATAAAGTGTTCACATTTACTTAACAAGCAATAAAAGATCTTTACAACAAGCCCTCACTTACCTCTCTAGATGCTTGTACTTTGAAGTAATATATCCTCAAAGATCCCAGCAAAGGCTCTGAATTTGAATTTCAGTCTTTTTCAACAGTTTAGCCCGCCTGCTTACAGGACTTTCATAGAATGTAAAGGGTAGGGGATATGTGATGTCAGTGCTTCTGTTTATTTTGAAGATTCATTTCTTCACAATGCCTACAGCAGCCCTTTCACCCTTTTTACAGTGGATGAAACCTTGAAATAATTTTCAGGTCCCAGGGAATCCCTTTAAAATGTAATGCAATGCATGGTGCATTAGCCACACCACAGTGGTGGTCAGTGGGCGAGGGGTCTCCTTACACTTGTGGCCTTGTGACATTGTGCTCTGCATATCGCTGGTCAGTTGGAAGAATGACCCTATTTACAGCTAACATTGTTCTTACCTGGGAAAGGATAGGAAAAGCTTTATTGGCCCTACACCACTGGCACTGCCTAATGGCACTGGTGCCAGCAATATGCAGGTAATCCCAAGTAGGAGATCAAGTCACTAAACACTACTAAAGGAACCCTGTGTTGCTTCAGTTTGTTAATGGACAGGAAGCTGCCCAGCACAGGACACTTGCCATTCATTCTCCAGTGCAGCTGAGGCTTAGTCCCTTTTACTGCCTAAAAAGTGAGACATTAGGGGTCTGTTTAGAACCCTGATATGTCACCAAAGCCACCAACAGGGCTCCCAAAAAACTGTTGTAAAAAATAATATTGTAAAGAATAATTAAAAAAATAAAATTGTAAACAAAAAAAAAAAAAAAAATACTGACACTGTCCACTGCCGTACTGACACCCAATAATAATAATAATAATAATAATAATAATAATATTGTAAAGAATAATTTTAAAAAATAAAATTGAAAACAAATAAAATAAATAAATAAATAAAAATAAAAAAACTACTGACACCGTCCACTACCTTACTGACACCAATCTCTTACTGACGCTGTCCATGTGTTAATATACTTTAAGTGGTTTGTTAGGTTTATTTCTAACATTGTGTGTGTGTTTGCGTATATAATATAATATATACAGTATCTCACAAAAGTGAGTACACCCCTCACATTTTTGTAAATATTTCATTATATCTTTTCATGTGACAACACTGAAGAAATTACACTTTGCTACAATGTAAAGTAGTGAGTGTACAGCTTGTATAACAGTGTAAATTTGCTGTCCCCTAAAAATAACTCAATACACAGCTATTGAAGTCTAAACCGCTGGCAACAAAGGTGAGTACAGCCCTTACTGGAAATGTCCAAATTGGCCCCAAAGTGACAATATTTTGTGTAGCCACCATTATTTTCCAGCACTGCCTTAACCCTCTTGGGCATGGAGTTCACCAGAGCTTCACAGGTTGCTACTGGAATCCTGTTCCACTCCTCCATGACGACATCAAGGAGATGATGGATGTTAGAGACCTTACGCTCCTTCACCTTCTGTTTGAGGATGCCCCACAGATGCTCAATAGAGTTTAGGTCTGGAGACATGCTTGGTCATTCCATCGCCTTTACCCTTAGAGGTGGGTTTGGAGGTGTGTTTGGGGTCGTTATCATGTTGGAATACTGCCCTGCAGCCCAATGTCTGAAGGGAGGGGATCATGCTCTGCTTCCTTATGTCACAGTACATGTTGGCATTCATGGTTCCCTCGATGAACTGTAGCTCCCCAGTGCTGGCAGCACTCATGCAGTCCCAGACCATGACACTCCCACCACCATGCTTGACTGTAGGCAAGACACACTTGTCTTTGTACTCCTCACCTGGTTGTCACCACACACACACTTGACACCATCTGAACCAAATAAGTTTATCTTGGTCTCATCGGACCACAGGACATGGTTTCAGTAATCCATGTCCTTAGTCCGCTTGTCTTCAGTAAACTGTTTGTGGGCTTTCTTGTGCATCATTTTAGAAGAGGCTTCCTTCTGGGACGACACCCATGCAGACCAATTTGATGCAGTGTGCAGCGTATGGTCTTAGCACTGACAGGCTGACCTCCCTTTAACCTCTTTAGCAATGCTGGCAGCACTCAAACATCTATTTCCCAAAGACAACCTCTGTATAGGATGCTGAGCACATGCACTCAACCTCTTTGGTCGACCATGGCGAGGTCTGTTCTGAGTGGAACCTGTCCTATTAAACTGCTGTATGGTCTTGGCCACCGCGCTGCAGCTCAGTTTCAGGATCTTGGCAATCTTCCTATAGCCTAGGTCATCTTTATGTAGAGCAACAATTTTTTTTTTCAGATCCTCACAGAATTCTTTGCCATGAGGTGCCATGTTGAACTTCCAGTGACCAGTATGAGAGAGTGAGAGCGATAACACCAAATTTAACACACCTGCTCCCCATTCACACCTGAGACCTTCTAACGCTAACAAGTCACATTACATCGGGGAGGAAAAATAGCTAGTCTGGCCCAATTTGGACATTTTCACTTAGGGGTGTACTCACTTTTGTTGCCAGAGGCTTAGACATTAATGGCTGTGTGTTGAGTTATTTTGAGGGAACAGCAATTTTACACTGTTATACAAGCTGTACACTCACTACTTTACATTGTAGCAAAGTGTCATTTCTTCAGTGTTGTCACATAAAAAGATTTATTAAAATATTTTCAAAAATGTGAGGGGTGTACTCACTTTTGGGACATACTGTACATATATATATATATATATATATATATATATATATATATATATATATATATATATATATATATATAGATATATCTATCTATATATATATATATATATATAGATAGATATACATATCTATATATATAGTGTATATATACACACATACATGCATGTGTGTTTAAACTTTGGGGTTCACACCCTAATGCAATATGCTGCGCACACCTGTGCAATTCATTCACAATATCATAAGGTAAGCAATCTTAAAGACAGAGCAAGTATACCATGCTCAGAATCCTTTCTCAGCCTGGGATGCAAAATACCACTCCTCTTTGTTTCACATGTTCCAAAAAAGATGTTAGCAGTATGCTAGGTTAAAATCCAGACTTTGCTATAATGGTCTATACAGCATGGGTCTTTTGACATGATTTATACAGCTATAGGTCTTTAATCATAACTTTGGTATGAGGTAGTAGCACAAAAGTACAATGTTTACATAATGTGCATGAGCTAGCGAGTGGAGACACATAGTTGCATAGTTATGTTCAAAAGACACTTGTTCATCTATTTCAACCACAACAGTGAAATGCTAAGTCACTGTTGATCCAGAGGAAGGCAAGCAAGCCTTATAAAGTGCGCCCCGGTTTGCTCCAACAGGTCCATAAAGGCAGATAACTCAGTGGATCACCATTCTGCTATATTCTTTCTTACCCTTATTAGCTACTACAAGACACTTTGTTGCTCAGTAACACGAAATAATCCCTTTTCTTAACATTCTTGTCATTGATCCAACTGTAATTGGATGTTCTGCATGTAAAGCTGGCAATCTGAAACTTTCAAAAGAACATTCTGGTTTAACTTTAATGGTAAGTCTCTATACATGTAAAGATCTAATTCTGGAGCCCAGTATGTATTCCTGACACGTGCAGAGTGTTTGCAGATATTCAAGGCTTATAAAGTGCATAAAAGATTATTATTATACAGGATTTATATAGCGCCAATGGTTTGTGCAGTGCTTTACAATAAAAAGGGAGAAATTAAGTTAACTATTCAATTCAATACAGTAGGGTTAAAAGGACCCTAATAGAGAGGGGCAAGTGGTCATAACTGTAGAAGGGATAAGTTGATGGAGAAAGTAAAAGGTCAGTTTTTAGGTGGAGGCAGGATAGGCTTCTCTGAAGAGTTTTTTCAGGGATCGCCTAGAGTTGGTGTCAGGAAGCTAGCTTAGCTAATACTAGTTCTCCTACAGCTAATGCTAATCCTTGTGCAGCTAATGCTAACCCTTGTGCAGCTAATGCTAATTCTTCTTCAGCTAATGCTCGTTCACGTGCACCAGCAAACAGACGAGCTAAGGCTAATGTCTAGCGTGCACTGACACGTAGGCGCATCTCCGTGCGCCAACATACACCAGTGTGCACGTTTTCGCACATTGGCGCCAATCGGCCTATTTAAAGGAGACCTTGATGGATGCTAGCTGCTGGATGTTCTTTCAGCTTCCCCTGATCTGTGTTTCTGTGTTCTTGCCTGTGCTGTACTGTACTGTCCCATTGAGTTGCTCCCTGTGGCAGAGATCCCCTTTGGCCGCATATTCCCCTTGTCTTAACTAGAATTAGAGGCTCTAATACATTGATGAGAATCTAAAAAAAGGTTTCATCCGCCCTTCAACTTCACCAGCAGGAGCTGGCATATTCTTTGTAGAGAAGAAAGATCACTCTCTTCGACCTTGTGTGGACTATTGGGAGCTCAATAAGATTACTGTTGAAAACTGCTACCTGCTCCCCTAATTCCTAAACTCTTTTAAAGATTTCGGACGGGCCAGATATTTACTAAGCTTGATTTGCGGGGGGGCCTATAACTTGATACGCATCAGGGAAGGGGATGAGTGGAAGACAGCATTTCAAATTCGCTTTGGGCATTTTGAGTACTTGGTGATGCCTTTGGCCTGTGCAATTCCCCTGCCACATTTCAACATTTGGTGAACGACATCTTCCGAGAGTGCCTAGGCCTTTTCCTAGTTGTGTACCTTGATGATATCCTGATCTTCTCTCCATCTCTGGAAACGCATCAAAGAAAGTTTTAACTGTCTTAGGAGCGCATGGACTGTATGCAAAAGCGGAAAAATGTGAATTCGAAAGACAAGCTATTCAATTTCTAAGGCTGTTGATCTCTTCTGAAGGAATCACTATGGACCCTCAAAAGGTGTCCTCTATCCTTGAATGGCCAACGCCCAAAGACAAGAAAGGAATCCAGGTGGGGGGGCTTATCGGAATCTGGAAGCCCCCTTTATCAAGGGGGCCCTCAGATCCCGCCCCCCCCCCATGCGAACGGATATCAGGTACATCATACTTCTATCCATTCACCAAAAAAGTGTACAAAAAAATAAACACACAAGACAGTTTTTGACAAGTTCCTTATTTAAAAATAAAAAAATAGTGTCCCCCGATGTAAATTCTTTGTCAATCACGCTGCTCGTCGAACCCGCTGGCCTGAAAAAAGAAAAAAAAAAACTTCGCTCTCTGTAAACGCTTCCCGCGGACTGCCTATTCACTGTTTGACAGTTCTTATGCAGGGTATGTGTGGGGCCACACCGGTGACGTCAACCAGCAGCCCCGCCCATCGCAACATCGCCAAACCAGCATGCACCGGTCTGTGACATCACGAGGGAGCGGGACCACCCGATAACAACACCGGCTTGGCCCCTCCCATCCCCTATATAAGAGAACTGTCAAACTGCGAATAGGCAGTCCGCAGGAAGCGTTCACTGAGAGCGTAGCTTTTTTTTTTTTCGGGTCGGCGGGTGTAGCGGGTGGCGTGTTTGACAATAGATTTACATCATGGAGACTATATTTTTATTTTTGAATAAAGGACTTGTCAAAAATTGTCTTATGTATTTATTTATTTTTGTACACTTGTACACTTTTTTGCACACTATTAGGGATGATCAAACTTTTCAAAAGTTTGGTTCGACCAGAACACCCGAACTTCCCGAAAGTTCGGCCTGGATTTCAGAACCCCATTGAAATCAATGGGACCCGAACTTCGGTAATCAAAAAACACCATTTTGAAACCCTAAAACCCAATAAATGCCCCTAAAAAGTGCCTAGGGTTCTGGGTCATGCCCCAGGGACTATTAATCACACAAAAAAAAGTTCTTAAAAATTGTAATTTTTGATAGAGAGCCAATTATTGAAAAAACTATTGAAAAAAAAAAAATGAGATTTCTTTGGATTTAGTGTCTGGGGGGGTCTAAAAGGTGTACCTGTGAAGTTTCAGCTCTGTAGCATATCCAGAACCAGAAAAAAAAAAGTTTGTTTGTATTAGAATTGCAATAGAACAGGCATATGGCTCCGCTATTTTCACACCTTGCCGGTTTTGTAGCAAGCGTTTTTTTGGGCATTTTTTGGGGGTTATTGGAGGCAGGCATAACATCTGAACTTCTGTATAGGGGTATATATACACACACACTTATATGTATTTATACACATACACATATATAGGTATTATAGCAGAGAAGCCATATGGGTGTTAATTATTTCATTAGCTCAAGCATAGGTTTCTGCTACTTTCACACCTATATATGTGTAGCTGTATAAATACATACATGTGTGTGTGTATATATATCCCTACATAGAAGTTCAGATGTTTTGCCTGACTCCAAACATGTCCTCAAAAAATCCCTATAAACGCCTGCAGCAAAAAGCCGGGTGACAGGGGCGAAGCCATATCGCTGTTCTATAAGTGTCCTAAGAGAAACAATCTTTTCTCTATAGCAGTCACCCTGACATGGAAGGGTTTTGTCACCCTTCCATAGCAGTCACTGTCAGTTCACCCTACACTACACTACGGTCCCCTTACACTTAACACTTTCCCTATAGAAACTAGATTATTAAATCTAACTATAGTGGAAAATAGTACCCTAACTACACTAGATATCCCTTTCCTCACACTAATAATTGCTAAATGACACTTTTAAAGTAAAATTAACAGAACTGCTTCCACTCTCTTCCATGTCCTGTATAACAATGCTAGGAATTTGGCGGGGCTATCTTATATACTGGGGGGCGTATTCACTAATGATTGGCCTCTGGACCCCCTAGTCACTCCAATCACATTCCTAGCATTCTCCTGCCCCCTCAATTGGCTTTTACTGATGGTTCTGGTCCAATCACAGGCTTTTAAAGCCCATTTCCAGGTCCCATTGCATTTTGGTCGGTTCTGGTTGCCGAATTCTTTTTCAGCAAAAAGTTCGGAATTTGGCCGAATTTCGAACAGTCAATGTTCGGGTCGAACCGATGGTCGTCCCGAACCGTTCGATCATCCCTACACACTATGTAAATGGGTATCCGATACCCATTCACATGGAAGGGGGGGCGGGATCTGGGGCTTCCAGGTTCTGATAAGCCGCCCTTCCACAGACCCCCACAACTACAGCCCAGGGTTGTCAGGAAGAGGCCCTTGTCCCCATCAACATGGCAGAGACCCCCTGCCCCAGAGCACCCCTCTCATGTTGAGGGCATGTGGCATGGTACGGTTCAGGAGGGGGGGGCGCTCGCTCGTCCCCCCCCCCTTTCCTGACCTGTCAGGCTGCATGCTTGGATAAGGCTCTGGCATGGATTTGGGGGGGGGGGCTATACCATTTTTTTTTCCATTTTGGCATTCAGTTCCCCCTTAAAATCCATACCAGACCGGAAGGGCCTGGTATGGACTAGGTGGGGGACCCTATGCTGTTATTTTCATTTTCTTTACCTGTATTGCTGGGAGCCGACAATACATTACAGCCACGAGCAAATTTAAATGACATTTTTTCCTTAAGAAATTTCAGTATTGCTGCAGCTGGCTCCATACATCGTACAGATGTACTACTTTACAGGCACATTAAGGGGAACCCCCCCCCCCCACGCACGACATTTAAAGGAACTTTTCATTTTTATTATTTCACTTTAAGCATCACTAAAATAACTGCTCCTTTAAAAACGATTGTTTTAAAAAAAAAAATGTTTGCATTGATGCATGTCCCCCAGGGCAGTACCCGGGTCCCCATACACTTTATGTGGCAATAACTTGCATATAAACCTTTAAAATGAGGACTTTTGATTTTTCATGTTCATGTCCCATAGACTTTAATAGAGTTCTCATGTTCGCTAGAACTTCTTCCCTATGCAAACAAAGGAGTCAAAATATGGGTGACCAAAAACAGGTCTCATAAAGTGGCTCATCCCGCGCACAAAAGAACAAAGTAGATAGCAACAAGGAGTTATGAAGACGCAAAGTCTCAAAGCAGCTACTATACAAAAAGAACTGTTAACAAAGGTGTTGTAGAGTATTTGATCAAGTAAAATAAACTATAACACTAGCAGCGCTAAAAAAAAGGTCCATTGAATAAACCAGTGTCCTTAATGACTCATAAACCATATAAAGTGCAGTCCATACAGTAATACATCAGGCACAATTCACCAGGGTAGGGGAGTGAAGGGTCTTGACTGTTCCTCCAAAGATAACACCACACTCTAGTGCTCCCCCCCTTTGGATGAAACACTCACCAGAACCTGGTGAATATAGAGCCTTAAATCCACCAATCAACGGGTGTACTGATCACTGCTGGGCTGTACCACACTCCTCCTTCCTCCAGAATTCCTCCGCTCAAAGTTCATGATTGAACAAAGTGGGGGCAACAATAGTGTAATTCTGCAAACTTTTATTAAAACTACACACAGTAAAGCCCCTCTCCCCTCAAGATGTCTACTTACAGGAGGGTAATGGAGTGAAGGCATAAAGGATCAAAATATGCACACTGGATGACCGATTCAAAACATTCCTGCAGTCCAATAGGAATCCCGAATGGTGTCCTATGCGAAATATTCTGCGACCGCGCACATCAGCTCTGACGTTTCGTCCTTACGACTTCCTCTGAGAGCCCCTAGGCTGGAATCGGTCATCCAGTGTGCATATTTTGATCCTTTATGCCTTCACTCCATTACCCTCCTGTAAGTAGACATCTTGAGGGGAGAGGGGCTTTACTGTGTGTAGTTTTAATAAAAGTCATCCAGTGTGCATATTTTGATCCTTTATGCCTTCACTCCATTACCCTCCTGTAAGTAGACATCTTGAGGGGAGAGGGGCTTTACTGTGTGTAGTTTTAATAAAAGTTTGCAGAATTACACTATTGTTGCCCCCACTTTGTTCAATTGCATGAACTTTGAGCGGAGGAATTCTGGAGGAAGGAGGAGTGTGGTACAGCCCAGCAGTGATCAGTACACCCGTTGATTGGTGGATTTAAGGCTCTATATTCACCAGGTTCTGGTGAGTGTTTCATCCAAAGGGGGGGAGCACTAGAGTGTGGTGTTATCTTTGGAGGAACAGTCAAGACCCTTCACTCCCCTACCCTGGTGAATTGTGCCTGATGTATTACTGTATGGACTGCACTTTATATGGTTTATGAGTCATTAAGGACACTGGTTTATTCAATGGACCTTTTTTTAGCGCTGCTAGTTTTATAGTTTATTTTACTTGATCAAATACTCTACAACACCTTTGTTAACAGAACTTCTTCCCTGTTCGAAATGTTCTGGTGCAAACCGAACAGGGGGATGTTCAGCCTATCACTATCCATTGGTTCGAGAGGGGCGGCATATTTTGGAAATGTTATGGAAGTGAAGTCTGCAAGATTTGGACAGAGATTGGATTTGGGGCAGAAAGGACAGGCCAGAATCGTGGAATACACCTAACACCCTGGTATGAGGAGAGAAAGAAATAACAGTTGTATTACTGATCTTCATAGAAACGTCTGGGAAGTGTTTTGCCTCCCCACCTAGGCACAGTGTGATCCCTATATGGGGTGCCGGTGGGTTGGTAATGCCAATCACTACTCTCTCGTGACAACCCATTTACCACCCCTTGTCTACTAACCCTCACGATTTGCTGTAGTTACAGTTATTGGTCATGCTCTGTTACCGAGCTTTGATTACATTACCTTGCATTATTCTGTATGTCAAACGTTGTTACTCACTTGCATTATTTAATAAAATACTTGAAACAGAAACGTCTGGGAAGAAGGCATTCGGGTATTATGAGCTCAGTTTTAGAAAGATTTCGTTTGAGGAAGTGGTGGACATCCACAGCAACATGTCACTTGGTAAGTTGCGAGATGCAAGAGGAGGGGTGAGGTGAGGAGGAGAGATAGATTTGGGTGTCATCAACATAACTAAATACCTATAGTTCTTCTCACTCCTCCTGGGAGAGCGTAGCAGTACAGAAACATAAGAGAACAAAACTTAAAGCCACCCTTAATTTTGAAATGGAGCCAAGCCAATCAAACTAATTGTATGTATGTTGCAAAATCAGTACAAATGCCGCAAGGCAACATAGCCTGAAGTCTGTTTCATAATATTGGCATGGCTTTGTTCTCTTGTAAGTCTTCAAAGCAAATATGAGAAGTAGATTATTATTTTACCACATGTACATCAATTATTTCTATTATAAAAGGTGTATAAATTATGCAGCCATAATAAATGTGGTTAGAGGATTGGCAGCAAAAAAGTGGACTTGAGGTGCGTTACTTAAAAGAGAAGTATGGGCAATTTTTAAATTTAAAAATCATACTTTTCTAGGTAGATGCATTATCGGTCCCCCACTGGCTCTAAGGCTGAGAACCGAGCATTTAAACACCGCTGATCGCTCAGTTCTCCTGAGCAGAGAGCTGGTGATTGTCAGTCACCGCTGTCTGTCTGCCAGCCCCCCCTCCCGCCCCTTCAAGTGTTCACTGGAGCACTGAGCTGTAGAGGGGGTGGGAGTTACTGGTTCTGGCTGTGCCAGGTGCGGGTCCAAGGTCCTCGCCAGAAACCGACCATATGGTCGCGATCTTTCCCCAGCTAGGACCGACTCTGTGACATCAGCAGACAGCGGAAAACAGGTCACAGGAGTGAAGAACGGACTGCACTCCTGTGATCCATTAGAGAAGTACAGACAACCAAGCATTAAAGTAAAGATTAAAGATCCCAATAATTTAAATCTTAAATAAACATAAACATGTTTATTGTAAGCACCCCTGCCAGTGTTAAATGATTTGTCTCAACCCTCTGAGTGCCCCTTTTGCTGGACAGCTTGGTCTGTTAAAAAGAAGTTGAAAAATAACAGACTTACTGCCTGGATCACCAGGTGAAAATTAAAGAAACCTTAAAATATACTAATGCAGCCACCACATCTAAGAATTGGTAAGCTGCAATATATTAAATGTTTTGTTTTTGGGTTTAATACCACTTTAAAGGGTTGTGCCAAGAAGATTTTAGATACTCACCTCTCCTGTTGCCCCCAAGCAAATTTCTAGAGTAGTAAGGAGAAATCGTTCACTAAAGGCCCGTACACACGATAAGAAAATCTGTAGGGAAAATTCGTCCGACGACCGATCTGCCGATTTTCAGATTTTTAGTGTGGTGCTTTCGACAGCCGACTCCGACTTTTCGGCTGACAAAATCCTGATGTGCAGGCTATAAAATTTTTGTTGTCCGTAATACAACATCCGATTTTCATCTCATTAGTACAGATTTCGACGGAAAAAAATCTTAAGAGCAAGACTAGGAATGCTCAGAGACGAAAGAACACATACAAAGCAATCCAACACATGACATCACTTCTGAAGTAGAATTCTGTCTTGTGGGAAAATTCGTATGAAAATAACCTCTTTACTTACCACATCAGACTAGCATGCCACAAAAAACGGACGACAGATCGTTCGATAATCTGATCGTGTGTACGGGGCTTAAAGAATCCTCAGTAAATGACAGTTGTTGAAGTGTCAGTTTTCTGGTCCACTGATGTGTTCACTGATTCCCCTTGTTGACCTCAGCATCAGTACTTGACATTGCAGCAGACATTGCAGCAGAATTATCCACTGAGCTCAAAAGGATACCAAGAATTCGACATTCCTGCAGTTCATGTTTCCCTGTTACTGACTTACCAAACCATGTTCTGCACTGTGTCTCTGTGTGGAAGTGGCCATCTTTGCAGGGATTTGCTTCCTTATGTCAGTCTCCAGTAGGGAAATCAGGCATGAACTCACCAAATCTCTGAGACTAGTATTTAGAGAAAGCGGTGGCTTAGATCTTACACTGTAAGTACACAGGAGTGCCTAGGCACCTTGACATATCAGGAAGTGCACTGCTATTTTTTCAGTAGGAATTTAAGACAAAGGGTCAGATTTTTAGGGTACTTCTTAGGCACAACTAACATTTCTAAATGTTCCCTATAACATAGCGAATCTTCACTTCTTGAGTTCAAGTCCACTTTAAGTAGTACTTTTGGAGACAGCGTCACTTCAAATTTGCTTAGTCTTGAAATGTCGCTACCAATTACCAACATTTGCTTGAATTGTTAGTAATTGCATGCTCTAACGCAATGCATTATTTTAAGGTAGGCTTCTTATAACATATCCTATACCTAGAATTACTGGAATTTTTACTGAATGGCAGCAGAATCAGAATGGCTGGGATATAGTATTAAACCCACAATGTAGGGGTGGGTTTATGGCTTTTTTTATTTTATTTTATGTATTTATTTCTTAATAACAGGTTTTCCTAGCTGGATTATTAGTCTATGTGTGACTAAGTAAACATCCATAGCTAGCACATACAATCCCTCTAGATCCTACCTGCAAGTGTTGGAGCCGAGAGTACAATTCATAACGCATGGTCCGGCATGTAACGCGTTACTCTTATTATACGTCTTCAATCGATATAATGACTCTTCCTGCCTCTTTACAATTCCTGCTTTAAATTTAATAAAATTAGTCATCGCCAGAGCTAATGCAGGTAATTCAAACATATACCCAGTTATTTAAATCACTTTCCTGCTCCACAGCTTTGATAAATATTTTGTGGCCTAATTATAGTTTGGAAATGTTTTCATTATTACAAAAATTATGATAAATGCGGCCAAAATACAGGCTTTCATCTTTGAATGGACAGGGAGCAATTAATGTGTTCAAATGATACTGAAGTAAAGAAATCTAAAATAATTAAAATATGGGTGAAGACATAAGAATACAGACAGAAACTATCATGTGATGCCTCCCTAGACTGCGGGGTCCTGATGCAAGGTCCCTTCTCTCCTGATTTTGCTTTATTGGAGCACAACTAATAAACAAAGTCCTGTAGAGCTATTTAAAAATTTTAATGACATGTGAATGCCTTAATAGAAAAGTAGGAATCGTGGTAAAAAATAAGTATTTGTATGTATAGGTTCTTTATAATAAGTATGCAGCAGATGGATGAGTGTTCACTGCCCTTGGGGCATGTTGGTGGTAACTTAATGGGGAAACAACCCAAGTGGTCAGCTGCAGTATTCTAGTGTCCCAGAATAATAGTCTTTTAAAGAAGTTTTTGGCCATGCATGGCCCTTTTTACCAACCATCCTGTCTGTGGGGAGTTTATCCTTCAGATAGGTGTATTGTTGATTTAACCATCTATCTTTTTGCAACCATCGTGTAGTGCAGGGGTCTTCAAACTACGGCCCTCCAGCTGTTCAGGAACTACAATTCCCATCATGCCTAGTCATGTCTGTGAATGTCAGAGTTTTACAATGCCTCATGGGATGTGTAGTTCTGCAACAGCTGGAGGGCCGTAGTTTGAGGATCCCTGGTGTAGTGGTAAAAGAATGAATTCTTTCTGTGGATCGATAGCCTTGACATAGCATCCAGAATTTCCGAAAAGGTAGAAAGGTAAGGTTAAAAAGAGAACTAGCAAGGCAGGGGATATTAATGGACACAGTAGTGATGTGGAGGTTGGTGAGCGGAGTCAGTGAGAGCTTCAGAAAACTAAAGGGTGTATAATGTGTGAAGTGTTTGTTTCCCAACAGATATCAGCAGGTTCTTCTTGAGTGGACTGGGCTCTGGTGGCACTGGCACCAGAATACTGATCTCTTCTCCCCTTTCTTCTTTTCCAGGTAATCATGCTTTTTTGTTTTAACATTTTTAACAGTTCAGCTGGCCATGCACTGTAAGATTTCTAAACAGTATGGATGGAGGAACAATGGCTGCATCTAATTGGATTGTGAATGTATGTAGATAGCTTGAAGGTAATGTGTTACCATAATCCCTTAATAAATTTGGAAGAAAAAACCCACTTCTTTGTGGGACTTTAGAGGTAACAATGAAAAATCTCTTAAAAGAGAAGGATTTGTATTTAAAAGGTGAAATTTATTAGAAATTAGGTATAAATACTGAAAAAAATCATCGTATCAGCAATTTTAGCATAAATTCATTGACTTGTTGATTGCCATACAGTAATACAATACAATCATTAGTGCATGTTTAGACACAATACTGTTGGAAGGGTGTTAAGCAGAATCCAACGCGTTTCAAAGGTTGTCAAATACAAAATTCTTCCTCAGGGAATCTGCATATACTCCTGAAAAGCATAATTCGATATAAGTTATAGGTCCCATAAAAGGACATACAAATATTCATATTACAGTAATAATTTACATCAATTCAAATGAAAACAAATATGCATCTGCGACCTTCTCCTCCCAAGGTGTTCCTTGGAAATCTCCCAATTCCCCACCAGTGCATATCTCCCCCCTAGTGGTACCACCCCAAACGAAACACCTCCCCCCCCACACACAAAAGAAGGACAGCCGATAAAGCCCCTTGATGGAGTACCCAGCGCACTGAAGCCACATACCTGCAAGAACAGCACCCCATAAGGTTGCCCTCCAGGGGATACACTGATTCTCCCAGATCCGAAAGATAGAGTCAGGTATATTTAATTATGGATATTTCATTGACCTGAAAGCAGTGAGTATATTGTGTGGTCATTATCAGAAGAGAGACTAGAGTAATAGATTGGTAATTAAGTAGGTGAGTAGAAGAAGTTCACTTGTTACGATGATTTTCAATAATATGAGAAGAACGTAATAAAAATTCCAAGAGGTTGCCCTCCAGTTTATATGTCTCCCGGAGCTATTATATTGTTAATCTGTTGGGGGGGGGGGGGGGGGGGGAAGATGAAACAGTGAACCCATCTAGGTGAAAGTGATAAGGGATCTGATTTCCTCTTATTTTAATATATCTTACCTTACTATCCCGTCAGAAGGCATGAGATGTCATATCGACCTCAACAAATATATTACCAAAGAACTGGTAATATATCAAGGGTTTAGGATGATCTATGGCCAATCAGGGTGTGGATCATATAGCTCCACTGTTGCCTAAAATATATACCAAGAAACATATATTTGTATATAGCCCAGCTGCTATATTGAAAATGGTTATATCTATAAAAATATTAATTGTCAAATACCGTTTAACTTGTGATCACCGACAATGAAGCCACAGTATCCGCCGAGACCACCGACGTACACTCGCTTAAAGTGGATGGACAATTGCATCAATGCACGCTCCTCCTATAAGTCCGGGAAAGGAAAGAAAACCCCCTCTATTAAAAGCTTAAGTCTCTCAAGACTGGGATGCAATTTCGTCCCCATAGTGTTCCTAGTACTCACTGTTATTGCAGGTCTTAGACTTTTAAATGGACGACGGTCCTGTAGTAACTCGGAGAGATGACTCTCCTTGCTGACTCTCGGCGTCCCCTTATATGGAGACAAATTACATGAAATCCCGCGATAACTCCCGCGGGATCCGTGTTGTGCATCACTTCCGCCCTTGCTTCTGCCGTGACATCATTTCAGCCTATGCTGCGCTATATACAAATATATGTTTCTTGGTATATATTTCAGGCAACAGTGGAGCTATATGATCCACGCCCTGATTGGCCATAGATCATCCTAAACCCTTGATATATTACCAAGGTTCTTTGGTAATATATTTGATGAGGTCGATATGACATCTCATGCCTTCTGGTGGGATAGTAAGGTAAGATATATTAATATAAGAGGAAATCAGATTTATCTCCCTTATCACTTTCACCTAGATGGGTTCACTGTTTCATCTTTTACCCCCCCAACAGATTAACAATATAATAGCTCCGGGAGACATATAAACTGGAGGGCAACCTCTTGGAATTTTTATTACGTTCTTCTCATATTATTGAAAATCATCGTAACAGGTGAACTTCTTCTACTCACCTACTTAATTACCAATCTATTACTCTAGTCTCTCTTCTGATAATGACCACACGATATACTCACTGCTTTCAGGGCAATGAAATATCCATAATTAAATATACCTGACTCTATCTTTCGGATCTGGGAGAATAAGTGTATCCCCTGGAGGGCAACCTTATGGGGTGCTGTTCTTGCAGGTATGTGGCTTCAGTGCGCTGGGTACTCCATCAAGGGGCTTTATCGGCTTTCCTTCTTTTGTGTGTGGGGGGGAGGAGGAGTTTCGTTTGGGGTGGTACCACTAGGGGGGAGATATGCACTGGTGGGGAATTGGGAGATTTCCAAGGAACACCTTGGGAGGAGAAGGTCGCAGATGCATATTTGTTTTCATTTGAATTGATGTAAATTATTACTGTAATATGAATATTTGTATGTCCTTTTATGGGACCTATAACTTATATTGAATTACCGTATATACTCGAGTATAAGCCGAGTTTTTCAGCACATTTTTTTGTGCTGAAAACGTCCCCCTCGGCTTATACTCGAGTCAAGGAAAAAAAAAAAAATTTCCTGTCCGCTCCGACGGGTTTAAAGTTTAAAAATGGCGCCGCCCGTCGCATACATGTCACCGCGCACGCGCCGCCGCCGCTCGTGTAATTTCGGCTATTCCCGGCGCCGCTCGGGAGAGGCCGGGAATAGCCGAAAGTATACGAGCGGCGGCGGCGCGTGCGCAATGACGTGTCGGCGTCGGGCGGCGCCATTTTTAAAATGAAGGCGCCTCTGGAACAGGTAAGTGAAACAGCTTCACTACCTGCCATTATGCAGGGCTGCGGGCACACTACAAGGGATGCAGTGCTGTGGGCATGGTCCACATGTACCATGCCCACAGCACTGCATCTCCTGTAGTATGCCCACAACCCCGGATCCTCTTGTACCATGCCAGTACCCTGCATTCTCCTGCACCATGCCAGTCACCCTGCATTCTCCTGCACCATGCCAGTACCCTGCATTCTCCTGCACCATGCCAGTCACCTGCATTCTCCTGCACCATGCCAGTCACCCTGCATTCTCCTGCACCATGCCAGTCACCCTGCATTCTCCTGCACCATGCCAGTCACCCTGCATTCTCCTGTACCATGCCCGCCGCCCTGCATTCTCACCCTAGGCTTATACTCGAGTCAATGATTTTTCCCATCTTTTTGTGGTAAAAGTAGGGGTCTCGGCTTATACTCGGGTCGGCTTATACTCGAGTATATACGGTATGCTTTTCAGGAGTATATGCAGATTCCCTGAGGAAGAATTTTGTATTTGACAACCTTTGAAACGCGTTGGATTCTGCTTAACACCCCTCCAACAGTATTGTGTCTAAACATGCACTAATGATTGTATTGTATTACTGTATGGCAATCAACAAGTCAATGAATTTATGCTAAAATTGCTGATACGATGATTTTTTCAGTATTTATACCTAATTTCTAATACATTTCACATTTTAACTACAAATCCTTCTCTTTTAAGAGATTTTTCATTGTTACCTCTAAAGTCCCACAAAGAAGGGGTTTTTTCTTCCGCATCTAATTGGATTTAGCCACTGTTTGACCAATAATTTTTTGCCCAGATCCAACAATTTTCAGATCATGGGATGTCATGTCGGACAGGAGAATGAGGACAGAGTCACCCACAGTTCAAATTTCACCTGGTTCATCATAAACTGGGTGAACTTTCACCCTGAGTATATACAGCTTTAGGGTCCTTCACTGTAAGATTTCTTTAGTTCAGCACAGAGAGATGGAACAATCTCTCCTGCCAGCTACTCTAACAATGACTCCAAGGAGGATGCTATGTAACATCACTCGATGTGATGTAACAGAGCTTCCTCTTTGTTAATCCCGCTGAGTCTCTGAGCTGTTGGAGCTACATCTCAGATGTGATATGTGCTGGCTGTACACTGCCCCAGCCTCTGGTTCATAGGAGAGCAAAGTGGCAACATTGTGAGGGTTGTCTGTCATTAATGCTCATTATACATTCTACACATGTGAGTGACCATTTTTTATATTTTTACCTTCAATAATGGCACTTAATGCTTCACTTAGTTGGAACCTCTGTGTTCCCTAATGTTTAATAATTGATGATGTTTAGTTGATGATGTCTTGCCTGATAAAGAAAAAGACCAACAAGTGGAAATATGGGTAACCCACTCACTTTTTAGGAAAAGGACCATGCTTGTGGTGTAAAGACTGCCCTTGCATTGCCTGTTCATCCAGAGGCCTCTTATTCTTTATAGAAATGTTAATTACCATTTAATTGCAATAATATGTCTGAGCACCTAATCACCATGGATATAAAGGGATACCCCAAATGCTACACATTTTTGCTGAGTGTTTTGTCATGCTCCAACCAGCCAAATGGAGCAGCCAGGGAGCAAAGTGTGGGTAAGTATGCTAAGGAACAGTTCAACACTGGAGCATAGGGGAGCACTGTCTGCCAGGGGAGTTGAATATCTGGTAAGTTAAACTGCCTTTCCTGTTCCCTGGACCTGAATGAGGATTTCTACTTTTATTGAAGTTGGACTTTAAAGGGAATCTCTTCCTTTCCTAAGCAGAGCACAACAAGAAGTCCACTTTAAAGCAACCCTCCCCAGCATCATATACTAAATGACTTTCACTCCTCCAGCTCTGTTCATTTGCCAGTATTGAAAGGAACGTCTTGTCTAAGCTGCAAGTCACTGGAGTCATACAGGGCTATAGGCTGCTCTAGTGCTCCTCCATACCACTATTTTCCTTGGCTTTTGATGCAAAATTGAATGACATGGGGGTGGGGTGGGGGTGGGGTAGGCTAAGAAAAGGTACTGATAGGAGAATAAAAGTCTCTGCAGGGTTTAAATGTAAAGTAAAGACAGCTATGTACTCCCCTTGTTGGCAGGCTGTGTGTTAACATTCAGCCGCATTGCCAATTCCCAGCCACTGCATATATCCAATACCTTTGGGTGTAATGAATACCTGTTGTCCAGCCACGGTTCCTTCCTTCCGAAGTGACAAGACCTCTTTAATATCTCCCCCATCTCTTAGATTGGCAGGACTGTGCAAGTCAATAGGCCCTGATTGGCTAAAAGTCTCCAAAGTCCCACCCTTGGTCTGGTCTCTGCTGTGCAGTAGATTGTGGAAAGATATCACAGGTTAATAACTTTTTTTAGGTAGCACTAGCAGTTTAAAAAAAATCATGATTTTTTCGTTAAGTAACTATTTACGTAATTGGACTAAATAATTTTTTGTAAAAGTTGTCTGGAGCTCTGCTTTAGATGCACTTATGGAAAGAAAGAGAGGTGCGGAAGGACAGGATAGACATTGGAAGGCACTTAGGCCGTGTCTGGTAGTCTATTACTGACCAGGATCTCATCCATCTCTGACTACTCAATTGACACCTCCTTGCTTCTTCATCTCCCGGTGGATTTCACAGACACTGGAAGGTAGAGCAATTCCATTTGATTTCACCTTCCCGTCATACATCAAGCAGCACACTGATGAGCCGAAGAAGAACACAGTAAGGGTTTTTTTTTTTTTGTGCTGAGAGAGACCTGATGACTTCATCAACAGCGGGATTAAATGCTGAGATAACTTCTACCTTGCCCATCTCTGTGATCTATGCCTGCAGTGCTGAGAACATAGAGTTATCAATGATTTCATCTACTGAGGACCTTGTGACCTCTACGCTGTACAGTGCACACCACAAACCTATCTCCTGGGTGCCCACAGCCAGGCCATTGACCATACTTTGGAAGGGAGCATTATGGGTAATTAAGGGAGGCTTTCTATTTTTGAAGCAGTTGATGTATGGTGCTGTCATATTCACAATATCCAGTTATTAGCCAAGTAAGTTGAGTGTATGAGCATTCATATATAAGAGTGTTATACACCTGTGCCTGTACTGTAACTCTTTAATACCTGGATAAAGAGAGGGCAGTACCATCTTTGGGCACAGTACATGGACATGTCATTCCCTTTTTTATTTTCATTTTACAGCCTGCGACCTTACGGACTTCAGGCAGATTTTACATTTTTAACCACTTGCCGACCAGTCACATTGACTGTACTGCGGCAAAGTGGCTCGTTCCCGTCCAGCGACGTAGACCTACGTCGCTGGACTCCTCCCCTTGTGGGCGGCACGCTCCCGCTGTATTCAGTCACAGCGGGAGTCGGGCCAGGGGAGGAGCGGCGGTGATCACCGCCGCTCTTCCCCGATCGTCGGGGAATCGAGTCTGGAGATCCGCCCGCTTGTGTAAACAAATCGGGCGGATCTCCTATGTGACAGGCAGGGTCAGATTGCAGGATTCAGCATAGCTGAACCTGCGATCTGTCCATGTGTCACTCAGTCACCCCCCCCCCCACACGTTAGTAAGCACCAGGCATACATTAACCCCTCCTTCTCCAATAAAATTAACCCCTTCCCTGCCAGTGTCATTTTTACACTAACAGTGCATATTTATAGCACTGATTACTGTAGTAATGTCACTGGTACCCCCAAAAGTGTCAAAAATGTCAGTCAAGGGTCCAATCTGTCCGCCGCAATGTCACAGTCCCGCAAAAAAAATCGCAGATCGCCGCCATTACTCGTTAAATAAAAACCACCAAAAATGACAGAAATCTTTCCCTTAGTTAGTAAACGCAATAACATTTGCGCAAACCAATCAAAATATGCTTATTGTTATTTTTTTTACCAAACATAGGTAGCAGAATACAAATTTGCCAAAAATATTAAAAAAATTAGATTTTTACATTTTTTCGGGGGGGAATTTCATATAAAAAAAATGTGAAAAATATTGTTATACTGTTTACTGTTATATTGTTTACGCTCTGTTTTTATGTTTATAGCGCAAAAAGTAAAAATCGCACAGGTGATCAAATACCACCAAAAGAAAGCTCTGTTTGTGGGAAAAAAAGGACGTAAATTTAGTTTGGGTACGGCGTCGCACGACCGCGCAATTGTCAGTTAAATTTGCACAGTGCCGAATCGCAAAAAGTGGCCTGGACGTAAGACAGCAAAATCCTCCGGTGGTAAAGTGGTTAAAGCCCAAATTAACTTCAGTTGGCTAAATACATCCCAGGTGCATGAACACAAAAGATGTGCAAAGTCTTACAGTTCCTATTCCTTAGGAAACAGCCTGAGTAGAAAAGCCTGCCAGAGTTCTCCATTCAGTGGAGAACATTAGCTTTGCTGATTATAGAGCTATAGGTCTGACCAGGGGGCCAATGCTATGGGACTCTAAAAGGAAAACATACAGAGGGCGCACCAGCCTAGTGCATTACCTTTAAAACAATTTATTAAATTAAACAATATACACATCATACTCACAAAGTGGATGTGAGATATAAGCAATATATGCAATAATCGGTCCGCCGGAAATGTCCACTGAGCCTCATCCACAAACACGGACAGTGATGTGATGTGAACCTCCAAAAAATCTTACGCGTTTCTGGGGTGTCCCCCCTTCCTCAGAGCATATCCTGCTTATATCTCACATCCACTTTGTGAGTATGATGTGTATATTGTTTAATTTAATAAATTGTTTTAAAGGTAATGCGCTAGGCTGGTACGCCCTCTGTATGTTTTCCTTTTAGAGTCTCATTTTGGGTTTCCACAAACTGTTATGAGTGGCAGCACAACTGGAACGACGAACCTAACAGCTGAGTCGCATCTCCAGGAAACTAGTCGCATGACAATCCCTTAAGCGCAGGAGCAATTTCTTTCTTTTACTGGGCAATGCTATGGGCCCTACCTTGAATGCTTCCCATTAAGTATGAGCAGAAAAGTTAATGTCACCCTCCCTGCAACTCATAACCTACTAAAGCTACTGGATTGGTGTGACAGAAGGGGGGGGGGGGGGGCAGGAATGGTAGCCTGCATCTTTGTCAGAGCAGATTATGTTTAAAGTGCATCTCCATCATTCACATCTTGTGGAGAAAGTTGAAATTATTATTTCCCAGGTTTTTTTAATAAAAAAATTAATAGCTCTTTCTGCAATACTCACCTTCTCCACAGTGCTGTCCTCTGCAGACTCATCACTCTTCAGTGTTGGTGGTCCTTATAGCATTTGAATTATGCTTGGGGGGAGATTTACTAAAGCAGGTGCACACAGAATCTGGTGCAGCTGTGCATAGTAACCAAGCAGCTTTTAGGTTTGGTTGTCAAAGCCTAATTAAACAAGCTGAAGTTAGAAGATGATTGGTTATTATGCACATCTGCACCAGATATAGTGTCCATCATTACCATGGGTTGCAGAAAAGACATTTGCTTGATTCCTCCATTAGCACAGTGTTGACAGGGAAATCCCTCCTGCAGAACCATTGTGTTTTCCCAGCATTGGGTTTGGGGGAGGGGAACCATCTCTGCTGGGAGAACATAGTGATTATTACCGGTGGCTATACCAGCCACTAGCAATAATCAGACTCAAAATCCAGCAGGCTGGTTGTACAAAAATTGTTCGATTGAGCAACTTGCGAACATTCATCCTGCCCATACTTGTTTCAAATCTCAGCCTGTTTCTGCTGAACCAGCCGAGATTCAAACTGTCTATGGCCGGCTTTTGTTTCATTGAACCCACTCCTTGTCAAGGATCCACCCTGTAGAAGCTCCACATTACGCCACCTTGGGCTTACCACTAAATGTTGCAGGAAACAGTGACATATTAACAGGAGCATGCCTTGCTTAACTTCTGCTTAACTGCTGCCTGAGGCATCCATTCCCCCCCCCATTTTTCCTCTGCCCCACATTTGGTTGCTAGGATGCTGCCTCGGCAACCAATTATGCTGTGTGGCATTGGATGCTAAGCTGCCGGCAGCTGTACTGCACAACAGCATTGGTTGGCATGTGACAGGGAGCTGGGCCGCACAGCGGCATTGGCTGTTATAGTGCAGTTGTCTGTCTGCACCATATCAACCAAAGAGGCTATATTGCTCAGCCTCCATTGTGTTAGCAACCAACTCAGTAATGCTGCTCTGTCTATAGAAGGCAACGTTACTGGGCTGCAGTGAGAATGTAGTATCCTATGTGGACACTCAGGCCTCAGTGATGACCCCCACCATGTGCAACCTGAGATGGTTGCCCCACTTTTCCTCATTGGTGGCATGCCACTGAATGTCCATAAGTGGAGCAATCAGGACCTGCCTAACACCGGAGAACAGCAGAGCAGGCAGTTAGACATGTGCAATTTGTTTCGTTACTACATTTTTGTTTTTTGGAGATTCAGGTGTATCTGAATCTTTGAATCGCAATAGTAATTAATTTTAAGGAATCTGAAATAAATTTTGATGAAAACAACAAAATAATTTGTATTCATTTGTTTCATTCGGATGACATGGTGGGGTAGTTTGGACCTTTTGTTAATGTTTGAAGTATCTGAAATAACGTAATGACACAACAAATGAACTGAATTGTTTCAGATCCATTAATTTTTATTCTAGTGAGCATACCATAAAAATTCTAATAAAATCTTTTATTAATATAAAAAATACACTGTATATGAAATGGAAACATATTGCAATAAATACAGTAAGGTATAAAAGTGAAATAAGATGATTCCTACTTATTGTGTTTGGGTTGGATGGAGGTGGATCCATCAAAATCTCTGAATCAAAACATAATGAATCTGAAATTAATGTCGTTCTATTCGTTACTTTTGGATGTATGCAACTCCAGTCTTTACCGCCCAATCAGCTCATTCCATTTCTCTTTGTGGGTTGGACTCAGAGTGCATAAGTAATTAACATGTTATAACAAATACAGCCAATATACCGAAATAACTTCTCAAAATACCAATTGTTTTGGAACAATGAATATGAAAAAACAAATCTGAATATACAAAATGAATTCCAAAAACAAATCATTGTATGTGGAAGGGAGACTTGCCTGATCTTGACAGAGATGATTTGGAGGACTGCTTTCAGAATGGCACCAAACTGATGATTTCTTCCGGAGACCGTTTGATTCAGACAAAATGTTTTCATAGGATATACTATACCCCTCAGAGGTTACATAGAATCTTCCCCCAGACATCTTCGGACTGCCCGTGGTGCCTCGCCACGGTGGGGACTTACCTTCATATGTTTTGGGAATGCCCCAGAGTGGCCCAGTTCTGGTTACAAGTTTTTGACGTCATCAACCATAGGTTGGGGATGGCTCTCCCGATCTTGCCAGCTTTCGCCCTGTTGGGCATTATGGATGATGATCAGAGACCTAGACCCACTAAACTGTTAATTAATTACTTACTGTACTATGCTAAAAGAGAAATTATTCTGAAATGGAATGCCCCTAACCCCCCCTCGGTAGTTTCCTGGGAGCACTCTATTGATGCAGTTCTGCCGTTGTATAAGTTGACTTACTTGCTGCAAAACTGTCCTAAGATGTTTGACAGGGTATGGCACCCTTGGCTGGTGCCTTCTGGCTAGTCTCGGCTCCCTGCCTGGTGACGCTCCTGGTGCTTCCGGGGACGAGGGCATAGGGATTGTTATTTGCTATATGACCTGTTATGTTGGACTGTTTGATTTCCGCTGTAATTGCATTTTTTTTTGCTCTTCCTCTCTTGTGTATACTGTCCATTTTGTGAATGTGTCATTCCATTTATTTTCAATAAAGGAACCGTTTGAATTGTAAAATAACGAATATTACAATATGAAATGATTTACTTAAAGGAAGTCTTCACTGCATCTGAGCACTACAAACCAAAAACACTATCTAATGTATTTTTATATTCAAAGTAAACTCCCCATCCATCCATGTTTCCATGCTTAATTTTTCCAAAAATCCCTTTGAAAAACAACACCCTAGCGTTTCTGGCCATAACTATCTTCAGTAAGGGCAAATTATTCATGTAGTATTTACTTCCTAGAACCCATCTGCCCTTAGCTCAAGCATGCAGGCGGGAGAGTGTGCTTAGCTGTGAAAACCCTTCCATCTCTCCTCTACTCCTGAAGACTCCTGGACTGCATAAACAGTAATCCAGCTGTTGACCCTACTGAAGACTCCTGGGATTAACCTGCTTAGCGGTATCCCCGAGCGTGACTCGGGGTAGATTTTCTATGCTATTATCGGTATCCCCGAGTCACGCTCGGGGTAGATGAGCAGAGCGAGCAGCGGTGTCTCTTACCTTCTCCTGGCGATCCAGCGATGATCTCCCATTGCTGTGATCGCCAGCCGAGATCCCCGCCGCTCATCCGTCGGTATGAGGACTTCCTGGTTCCGTTCCCTGCAGCAGCAATGCAGCATGGGAGCGGAACTGGGAGGGAAATTCAAATGTTGCACAAAACACAAACACATAACATTTATATTTTATATATATATATATATACATATACACAGATATATATATATATATAATATATAACGCATGAATTATAATCTAATCAATAATATAATTTTATTATATAATATAATATGTATATATATATATATATATTATATTATATATTATATAATAAAATTGTATTATTGATTAGATTATAATTCATGCGTTTGTGTTTCAAATTTATCACATCTGGGATGTCTACTAGAGTCTTGTTTTGGTCAGGTTTAAGTCAGTAATTACTAAGAATTGTAGGCCTATAATACATAACGCCAAATTTCCATGCAAAAAATTGTACCGCTTTTGGTACAGAATTCCTGACATAATCATGCCGCCAGGGACGTTATATTAAAATCTGCTGAAAACTACTTAGACTGGAGTTATCCTTTAAATAATTTCAGTAAATCTGATTTCCCCCTATTCCATGTGTAAATGAGACTTCTGGGAAGCAGGCAGCCAGAGCTGACATGTCTGGATCGGTGTAGGAGCCGAAATGTGCCGGAGCTTGTTGAGCAAAATGGAATCTGGGTCTCGGATAATTCAACTTGCAAATGTAGCAAATGTTCCTGCGAAGAGGACTAATTAATCATCTATCAGCCTTTCTCAGGCAGCCTGGAAAGAGGTGCGCACTGTTTTCACTGCTAACACGGAGGAGCGCTTCCCTGGTAATGGATGACTGGTGGACTGAACCCCGCTGTGTTGTTCCATGGCCTCTCAGGCATCACACCTTGCTGTTGTCTTTTCACAGCTGTCCTGCTCCATTACTTGTGTCGGCATCCAACCAAACCCCTGGACTTGGCAAGCATCTACATCTCTTTCCACAGCAACCCTTCCTTGCTGGTCTGCTCTACCTGTAAACACAATAAAATGTATTTCTACCTTTGCAAATTTGAGAAACTCTGATTATATGTTTGTTATGTTTTCCCAATCACACAGCGTACCCTAAAAATAATTTTAAAAACTATATATTTCTGTTTTTTTTTATTGAGCAGGATAATACATAGAGCTCTATGAGGAGCTTGTATTGTTTACAATAACTTGCAATGTGCAATTTGGAGACAGGACTAAGGATTTTTTTAAATGACAAGTTCACTTTAACCACTTTACGACTGCTCACAGTAATATTACTGCGGCAGAGTGGCTCGTTATCGTCTGACGACGTAGTACTACGTCGTCAGACACTCCCCCTTCTGGGCGGCGCTTGCGCGCCGCCGGAGGCTCGCTCCCGCTGTTTTCATTCACAGCGGGAGTCGGGCCAGGGGAGGAGCAGCGGGCGGATCTCCATAGTGACAGGGAGTGACAGATCGGACTGTTCAGCATAGCTGGACATCCGATCTGTCCATGACTCACTCAGTCACCTCCCCTCCCACACGTCAGTAAGCACCAGGCATACATTAACCCCTCCCTCTCCAATAAAATTAACCCCTTCCCTGCCAGTGTCATTTTTACAGTAACAGTGCATATATATAGCACTGATTACTGCAGTAATGTCACTGGTACCCCCAAAAGTGTCAAAAATGTCAGTCAAGGGTCCGATCTGTCCGCCGCAATGTCGCAGTCGCGCAAAAAAAATCGCAGATCGCCGCCATTACGCGTTAAAAAAAAAAACACCAAAAATGACAGAAATCTTTCCCTTTGTTAGTAAACGCAATAACTTTTGCGCAAACCAATCAAAATATGCTTATTGCAATTTTTTTTACCAAACATAGGTAGCAGAAAACAAATTGGCCAAAAATTTTTAAAAAAATTGGTTTTTACATCTTTTTTTGGGGGGAATTTCATATGAAAAAATGTTAAAAATATTGTTATTTTTTCAAAATAAACGCTCTTTTTTTGTTTATAGCGCAAAAAGTAAAAATCGCACAGGTGATCAAATACCACCAAAAGAAAGCTCTGTTTGTGGGAAAAAAAGGACGTAAATTTCGTTTGGGTACGGCGTCGCACGACCGCGCAATTGTCAGTTGAAGTCGCACAGCGCCGAATCACAAAAAGTGGCCTGGACGGAAGACAGCAAAATCCTCCGGTGGTAAAGTGGTTAAAGTGTATTTACCAAATTGGGACACCTACTTTATATTTGATACATCTTCCTATTCACATAGCATGAGTTTATATATATATATTTTTTTTGCTGCTTATCTATTCACTTTTTTTTTTTTTTTGCTGGAAAACCATACTTCAGTTTTCCCTTCGCTGTAATGTTGAGTTTTGTTTACCAGAGTCAAAATGGTATTAAACCCCAAAACAAACATTAATTATTTTACAGCTTACCAATTCTTAGATTTGGTGGCTGCATTTGTTTTCTTTTATTTTCATCAGGTGACCCAGCCGGTAGGTCTCTTGCTTTTCAGCAGAACAAGCTATCCTGCACATATAGCAGTTGGAGGGTTAAGCTGAGCCATTTACCACTGACAGGGGTGCTTACAATGATCAGGTTGTATTTATTTATGTAAAACCTTTATCCCAGAAGCAAAAACTGTTTGGCTTCAGTTTGTTAGTGTATCTAAATCTGTCAGCGAGGGCTCAAAATTTCAAGTCCTGAGCTACTAGCAAGGTCTTAAAAGTTAATCGCCACCAGTTAGTTACCCTGACTAACCCCTATCCTGTCCCTCCCCTAATCTCGCCCCTAAACACGCCCGCATGTTTTTTGCAGAATTAAGTTACAAAAATAAATATTAACAACAACAACAACTTTAACGATATTAACTTAAAACAGATTTCATTGATCTGACTGTGATAAATAAAATAAGGATAAAATATGATTGGTCTTCTATAGGCACTGTACACATAATTACTGCCTTGTTAAGTAAATATTTTAATGCTATATTAAATAAAGCATTAAAAAAATTAAAACCAATGAATGACACTTTCATGAATTTAGAATGCAATGAGACTTACAGCGGAGCACAGCAGTCGACAGGGGAGCTGCCAAAGAATTATTTGCCTATAAACAAGTCAGTGATTGGTTGGTATGTCAGACCCTACTAAGTGAATGACAGGGGGCGGGGACTGGGAGGGGAAATGGCTCCCCCTCCCTCCTCCGATGCGGCTCCGCACTTACTCTCATCTTATTTCCACTTGCCTAATCTGAGCAGGCGAGTAGAAATTTTGAGGGGTGTGCTAGTACATCTAACAACCCCCTCCCGCCAGATTACCAATGCTACTGCCCAAAGGTGCTCCCTGTAGGCTCCCTAAAATAGGAGGTAAGTTGCTGGCTGAACATAAACGAAAGCCTAAAACAAGAAAACTGAGGCAGCCACTAAATCTAATGATTGGTAAGCTGCAATATATTCCATTTTAGTTTTTGATTTAATACTTCTTCAACTCTGTCTGTACTGTGCAGGCAGATCTCATTACCTGTTGTAAACTAGATGTGTACACTGTATGTCCTAACAAGGGGTTAAGGACCTCAATTTCTATTTTTCCCTAGGTCTGTATACTATACTTGTGCTTATGATAGCCGTGCAGTATACCCAAAGTATAGCAACTCATGTCTAAGGCTGTACTCAGTACCTAGGTTTCCCAGGTGTGGGGGGATGGGACACTGCAGTGTATGCAACACTGTGCCCATATAAAAATGTTGTCCTTTTTTTCCCCACACAAATAGAGCTTTTTTTGGTGGTATTCAATCATCATTGGGTTTTTTATTTTTTGCGCTCTAAATGAAAAAAGATTGAAAATTTGTAAAAAAAAAAAATGCACTTTTCTTTGTTTCGGTTTTAAAATTTTGCAAATTTAGTAATTGTTCTTCATAAATTTTGGACAAAAGTTATACTGCTACATATCTTTGGTAAAAATAACCCAAATAAGTAATATTTGGTCTTTGTGAAGGTTATAGAGTCTACAAGCTATGAAAATTGATCACACCTGATGTACTGACGGCCTATCTTATTTCTTGAGACACTAACAAGCCAGGACAGTACAAATACCCCCCAAATTACCCCTTTTTGAAAAGTAGACATTCCAAGTTATTTAGTATAAGGCATGGTGAGTTTTTTGAAGTTGTCATTTTTCCCCACAATTCTTTGCAAAATTAAGATTTTTTTATTTATTATTTTGTTTTCACAAAATTGTCATATTATTAAGTTATTTCTCACACACTGTATAGGCATACTTGCAACTACACCCCAAAAATACATTCTGCTACTCCTCCTGAGTATGGCGATACCAAATGTGTGGGACTTTTACACAGCCTGGCCACATACAGAGGCCCAACATCCAAGTAGCACCTCCAGGCATTCTAGGAGCATAAATTACACATATCATTTCCTGACAACCTATCACAAATTTGAAGGCCCTGGGGCAACAGGACAATGGAAACACCCCCAAAATGACCCCATTTTGGAAAGCAAACACCCCAACACATAATCTAGGAGGCATACTGTGTCTTTTGAACATGTCATTTTTTTCCACAAGTTTTTGGAAAATGTGGAAAGAAAATGAAAACGCATTTTTATACACAAAGTTGTCCATTTATAAGATATTTCTAATACATAGTATATACATAGCTAAAATGGCACCTGAAAATACATTCTGCTACTCCTTCTGAGTATGGTGATATCACATATGTGGGACTTTTACACAGCCTGGCCACAAACAGAGGCTCAACATTCAAGGAGCACCGTCAAATTACAAATCTAATTTCCTGACTACTCATTACACTTTTGTGAGGCACTGTAGGGCACTGATAAGCACCGTAGTGGCACTGATGTGGCACAGATGAGCACTGATGTGACACTGATGTGGCACAGATGAGCACTGATGTGGCATGAATGTGGCATGGATAAGTACTGATGTGAAATTAATGTGGCACAGATAAGCACTGATGTGGCATGGATGTGGCACAGATGAGCACTGATGTGGCACAGATGAGCACTGATGTGGCATGGATGTGGCACAGATGAGCACTAATGTGGCATGGATGCGGCACTGTTGTGGCATGGATGAGCATGGATGTTGCACGGATAAGCACAGATGTGGCATGGATAAGCAGGGATGTTGCATGGATGAGCACTGATGTGGCATGGATGAGCACTGAGGTGGCACAGATGAGCACTGATGTGGCACAGGTGAGCATTGATGTGGCATGGATGAGCACTGATGTGGCATGGATGAGGCACAGATATGGCATGGGTGAGCACAGTTGAGGCATAGGTGGGCACAGATGAGGCATGGATGTGGCATGGATGGGCATGAATGAGGCATGATTGAGGCACGAATGAGGCACGAAATGACATGACTGAAGCACGGGTGGGCATGACTAAGGCACGGATGAGGCACGGATGGACATTATTGAGGCACTGATGAGGCACAGATTGGCAGGATTGAAGCACGAATGAGGCACAGATGGGCATGATTGAGGCACAGATGGGAATGAATGAGGCACAGATGAGACACAGATGGGTATGATTGAGGCACAATTGAGGCATGATTGGGGAACGGATCAGGCAGGGGTGAGCGGTGCTGCAGTCTCTCACCTCTCCTGCACGCTGTACCAATCACTGTGTACAGCGCGCGAGGAGAGAACTGAACTGGACACATGCCGGATCACTCCATCATTGTACAAGGGATGACTTGGTAAAGGGCGGTTGTCATTGGCTCTTTGTTACGATCCGTGATGCCCTGGGTCTGGTGGAAGAGAGTTTCTGGGAGGTTGTCACTGTACGCCCTCCCAGAACTAGCCGACCATGCTGTCATTCGGCTATGACCGGTTGACAAATATTTAAGACTCCATTCACATAAGTGTGTCTCCAAAGTCACGCTGGAAATCGACTTTCAGAAGCATGACTTTGATGCTACTTTTGGTGCGACTGATCCCACTTTACATTCTCTTGACCAAAGTACCATCAAAAGTTGAACTAAAGTAGTGCAGGCACCTTTTCAAAGCCACTGCGACTTTAAGTAGCACTGATTTGAACAGGTGCCATTGAAAAAAAAAACGGGCTGCAACTTGTCATGCATCTTTAATTTCCAAAGTTGCATGACAAGTTGCACAAGTGTGAATGGAGCCTAAAAGTGCATTAACATACAATGTATTGCCCAAGCCTTGAGATATTTAACCACTTAAGCCCCAGCCCTATTTCGGACACTTTTTGTTTACAAGTTAAAATCAGTATTTTTTCCTAGAAAACTACTTAGAACCCCCAAACATTATGTATATTTTTTTAGCAAAGACTCTGGAGAATAAAATGTCGGTCATTGCAAAACTTTTTGTCAAGCGGTATTTGTGCAGCGGTCTTTAAAACGCCATTTCTTTGGAAAAAAATTGAAAAATCACATTTCACTGCATTTAAAAAATACTAAACAGTAAAGTTAGCCCATTTTTTTTGTATATTGTGAAAGATGATGTCACGCAGAGTAATTAGATACCCAACATGTTACGGTTTAAAATTACGCCCCCCCCGTGGGATGGCGACAAACTACGGTCAATAGAGATCTCAATCTGCGACGCTTTAAATTTATTTAACGGTTACCAGTTTAGAGTTAGAGTGTAGCTCTTTTTTTTTAATTATTGCGCACGCTCTGGCGAGCGCGGCGATACCTCACATGTGGGGTTTGAACAGCGATTTCATTCGCGGCTCGACTTGCGTATACGTTTTTTTTTGTGCGCGAGCTAACGGTGACGGGGGCGGCGAAATTTTTTTTTTTCTTTTTCCTATTTATTTTTTATTTTTTTTAAACTTTATTACAGGTTTTTTTTTTAAAAAAAAAATCTGATCACTTTTATTGCTGTCACAAGCAATGTAAACATCCCTTGTGACAGCAATATGTGTGACAGGTACACTTTATGGAGGGATCGAGGATCTAAAAGACCCTAGACCCCTCCACTACACTTCCCTGTATGCAAAACGCCGAAAACGGCATTTTTGCATACAGCCGTTTTTTAAATTTGCCGCCTTTTGCAGCACAGTAACCCGGAAGTGACGTCATGGATGCCGCCTCCGGGTTACGTCATCGGAGCCCCGATTGATGCAGTTTCTAGCATTCATCGGGACTCCATCCAGCCGGCGGATGTGCCGGCTGGGTGCTCGGGGCTCCCGGTGGGACGGGAGCCCCGGGCAAAGCCACCGAAGGCGGCGGGAGGGGGGGGGGCGTCCCCTCCCGCCCCCCCGGGTAACGATCGAGCGGCTCCCGAGCCGAATCGGTCGTTACCGACGGAAAGCCGACCGTCGGCTTCAAACCACGGTACCAGGATGATGCCTCTAACTAGAGGCATCATCCCGGTATAAACCCGCAAAGTGTACCGACGTATCGGTACGTTGATATGCGGTAAGTGGTTAAAGCAGAGCTCCACTCAAAAGGGGAACCTCCATTTGTTTGCTTCCTCTCCCCCTCCACTGCCACATTTGGCACCTTTCGGGGGGAGGAGGGAATGAGTACCTGTTTTTGACAGATACCCGTACCCACTTCCAGGTGACCTCACCGCTGTGAGGTCCCCCCCCTGCCGGGCCATTCATAAAGCACAGCACGCTTAATGCATGCACAGTAGGGAATTGTCTGTGGCTGCAAGGCTTCACTGCTAGTTTGCCTTTCAAGGAATGGCAGTGGGAGCACCCAAGAGCCGATTGAAAAATCGCCTCGGGTGCCGACATCGCGGGATCCCAGAACAAGTAAGTGTCCTTACTTATGTTACAGTATTTGTAGCTGCTGACTTAATTTTTTTGGTGGGGTGGGGGCTCGAGCTTCTCTTTAACCCTTTGTTAGGATGGATAGTGTGCACAGCAGTGTAAGAGAGAATGATACACTGATCAAAAAAAAATTAAAGGAACACTTTGAAAACACATCAAATCTCAATAGAAAAATTATGATGCTGAATATCTATACTGATGTAGACTGGGTAATGCTTTAGGAATGAAAAGATGTCACATTAATGGAAATTAAAATGATTAACCTACAGAGGGCTGAATTCAAACACATCCCGAAAATCAAAGTGAAAAAATGATGCAGCACACTAGCCCATTTTGCTGAAATTTCATTGCAGCAACTCAAAATGGTACTCAGTAGTTTGTATGGCCTCCACGTACTTGTATGCATGCCTGACAACAACGGGGCATGCTCCTAATGAGACAACGGATGGTGCCCTGGGGTATTTCCTCCCAGATCTGGACCAGAGCATCACTGAGCTCCTGAACAGACTGAGGTGTAACCTGGCGGAGTCGGATGGACTGAAACATAATGTCTCAATGAGGTTTTCTATTGGATTTAGGCCAGGTGAATGTGGGGGCAATTCAATGGTATCAATTCCTCCATCCTCCAGGAACTGGATGCATACTCTCGCCATATGAGGCAGGGCATTGTCGTGCACCAGGAGGAACTCAGAACCCACTGCACCAGCATGGGGTCTGACAATGGGTCCAGGGATTTTATCCCGATACCGAATGGCAGTCAGGGTGCCATTGTCTAGCCTGTAGAGGTCTGTGTGTTCAGGGGCAGACTGGCGACTTTCAGCCCAGGGGGCAAGTACAAACCAGAGGCCCATGGTGCAGCAACTCGGCCCCCTCCCACTCTCCCTCTTTCTGTCCTTCTCCTGACCCTCATTCCAGGCTGAACCCTGGTACTCTCTACTCACCGACTGAATCCTGGTTCCTGGCCTTGCCAGCAGGGGGTAGTTGGGGGGAGCTGGGACAGCTTGGTTGGGGCTGGCCGGGGGAGGAGAGTATCTAGCGGGGCATTAAACCGGCCTCTGCTCAGACACAGTTAACACCATCCATGCTGGGGGGGGGGAGGCCTGCGCTCTGTCCTTGTCTTAACCCGCCCTCAGTAGGTCAGCAGCAGGGGCTTTTTACTTCTCTTCACCAGGAATCCTTTAGGCATGTCTGTAGCCTTTTTACAGGGAATCAGAGCGGCCCAGGGGGCAATTGCCGCCCTGCCCCCTGGTCCAGTCCTCCCCTGTGTGTGTCCCTCCATGGATATTCCTCCCCAGACCATTACTGACCTACCACCAAACTGGTAATGCTAAATTATGTTACAGGCAGCATAACGTTGTCCGCAGCTTCTCCAGACCCTTTCATATCCTTCACATGTGCTCAGGGTGAACGTGCTCTCATCTGTGAAAAGCACAGGGTGCTAGTGACAGACCTGTCAATTAGGGCTGCACGATATTGAAAAAAAAATATATTGCGATATTTTTTTTCAACGATATATATTGCGATATTGAGAGACCCGTCCTACTGTAGGGTAGGGAAGTAGTGCAGCCTTCTGATTGTACAAGGGACACCTGGGACAGCCAGGGTTAATGTTACTGTAGGGATGGGATGAGTTTTGCAGCAGCCCTTCTTCTGATTGTATATATTTTATACTGCACTGGGAGTCCGAGACAGCCAGGGTTAATGTTACTGTAGGGAAGGATGCTGGGAATGGATGGAAATCATGAGGTATTGCAGCAGGGCATGCAGGCAGCAGCACAGCCTTCTGATTGTAATTGCAGATACAGGGCAGGCCAGGGTTAATAATGGTATTGTACTCACTCAGTGACAGTCAGTGTGGAATTGTGGATTATTCCCATCACAATCTCACTCTCGGGACTCACAGTGGTGGTAGGAGGACTAGGAGCCGGTAGAAGAACACAGCCAGTGACTCACTCGACTTCCGTGCAGCCCACACGTTCAGTCTGCCGCCCTGCAACTAGTTTTCTTCACCGGCACAGCGAACCAATCATGCTGTGAGTAGGGGCACAGCGAACCAATCAGGTGTGCAGGCGCGCGTGATTGGTTAGCTGTGCAGCTGCTCACGGTGCGCTGCTCACCGCTGAACATGTGCGACGGATGTGTCGGGAATGTGAGTCCTCCGCCTCCACCCGAGTCCCGACTTCTCCCTGCCTAAAATATCGTGTCTTCGGCGATATGAATATCGCCCACGCCCGCAGAACGATAGTCGATATCATATCGACTATCGTTCAGCCCTACTGTCAATTCTGTAGTTTAATGGCAAATGCCAATCGAGCTCCATAGTGCACATGGCCCACTAAAGGACATCAGGCCCTCAAGCCACCCTCATGAAGTCTATTTGTTTGTTGGTCAGAGACATTCACACCATTGGCCTGCCGGAGGTCATTTTGTAGGGCTCATCCTCTTCCTCCTCGCACAAAGGAGCAGATACCGGTCCTGCTGATGGGTTAAGGACCTTCTATGGCCCTGTCTGAGCAACTTCCTGTCTCCTGGAATCCTCTCCATGCTCTTGAGACTGTGCTGGGGGACACAGCAAGCCTTACGGCAATGGCATGTATTGATGCCCCATCCTGGAGGGGAAGGGCCAGACTGTGGCCATTGCGAGTAGAAAAGGTCCTGACATCAGTGGGAAAAAATAATGCCCCATTGTTTGTTTCAGTGGGAGTAATTGTGCCTTATCAATGGTGTCAGTGGGAGGAGTAGTACCCCATCATTGGTGTCAGTGGGAGGAATTGTGCCCCATCGTTGGTGTCCCTGGCAGGAATAGTGCCCCATCATTGCTGTCATTTTGCCCCATTGTTGGTTTAATTGGGAGAAATTGTGCCCAATCTTTGGTTTCATTGGGAGGAATAGTGCCTCTTCATTGGTGTCAGTGGGGGGAATTATGGCCCATTGTTGCTATTAGTGAATGAAATAGTGCCCCAAGAGCTGGATAAAAGCAATCAAAGAGCCGCATCTGGCAACAGTTTGGCGACCACTGGATTATACTGAGCTATGTGTGGAGGAATGATGGGCTCCAAGCCAGCCACTGATTCTAGCAGATGAGTAGAGCCCTGGAAGTGTTTGACTCTACAAACTTTTTTTAGACATGTGTTTCAAAATGAACATCTTAGTGCAGTAAATCCAAGGGAACTGCCATAGTCCATGCAACACATTTGACTGCAAGCTCTTTTGTCACACTTTACTGTGAGTGGCACAAATATAGCAAAGGTTCAGGATTCCCATAAATCCTGACCTCACGATGCATACTGTTGCTATACTAGGAGAATTTTGGACTTTATCTTGGCCATTATCTATTTGTCCAATTCATGGCTGTGGAACAAAAATGGAAAGGTAATTTTTAATAAATGGCAATGTCTGTGGTATATGACTATAACAAAACTGGACTTTTTCTTTAAACCTCAGCTGATCTCTCACCTTGTCATGGATTCCTTCCAATGTTTTCTTTGTTGAGCACAAGATTATTGGGTGTAGCTGCATAGATATCTTTTAGTGGACCAGCCTAGTAATTCATCTTCCAAATGGCCCGAGGACACCGAGAGATCAGAGTACAGCTACACCTAGCCTATAAAGTGAATTTGATTACCTCTGTAGATTGTTACTTTATAAAATGCTATACTTCTAATGTTGTTTATTTTGTTTATGATTTATGACCCAGTGATTCACTTTACACATCTGTTGGTGCTGTCCATCTGTTCTGTGATCATGGAAATAAAAAGCAAAACAATGTAAAAGAGAGATATCTTAACTTCTTTTATTGGCTTTTTTAGATTTTAGATTTCTTAAAGACTCTGCACCTACACCTTGCCCATTAACCACTTAAGCCCCGGAAGATTTTACCCCCTTCCTGACCAGGGCCTATTTTGCGATTCGGCACTGCGTGACTTTAACGGACAATTGCGCGGTCGTGCGACGCTGTACCTAAACAAATTTTGACGTCCTTTTTTTTCCCCACAAACAGAGCTTTCTTTTGGTGGTATTTGATCACCTGTGCGATTTTTTTGATCATGCGCTATAAACAAAAAACGCGTAAATTTTGCAAAAATAACAATATAATTCACATTTTTTTATATGAAATTCCCCAAAAAAAAATTTAAAAATCAAATTTTTTTAACATTTTAGGCCAATTTGTTTTATGCTACATATGTTTGGTAAAAAAAAAATCACAAAAAGCGTATTTTGATTGGTTTGCGCAAAAGTTATCGCGTTTACTAACTAAGGGAAAGATTTTTGTAATTTTTGTTCTTTTTTTTTAACGAGTAATGGCGGCGATCTGCAATTTTTTTTGCGGTACTGCGACATTGCGGCGGACAGATCGGACCCTTGACTGACATTTTTGACACTTTTGGGGTTACCAGTGACATTACTACAGTAATCAGTGCTATACATATGCACTGTTACTGTAAAAATGACACTGGCAGTGAAGGGGTTAACTTTTTTGAGAGGGAGGGGTTAAGTGTGTCCCTAGGGGCGTGATTCTAACTGTGATTGGATGTGGCTACTGGTGTAAGAACAGAGATCAACGGTCCTACATAGCAGAACCGTTTGATCTCCATTCTTACACAGGGAAGAATGACAGGCGGCTTTGTTTACATTAGCCGCTTGCCTTTCTCCCGGTGTAACCGACGATCGCGAGTGCCCGGCGGACCCGCACACGAGCGGGGGGTGCGCGCTCGCTCCCTAGAGCCTCACAGGCTAGCGACGTAGTCCTACGTCGCTTTGCCTGTGAGGGGCTGACTGCCGCAGTAAATAGTCGTGCGGCGGTCGGCAAGTGGTAAAGTAGAACACTACTGTACCTACCTTTATAGCAGCCCATGAAACTGCTAGGAAGCCCAGGGGCTTCATGGCCTGGTCAAATGGTCAGAGAAGGGTATTCAGACATTTGTCTGTAATGTCTCTTCTTGTCTGTTAGGTGCCCCTTGATCTCCAGTTACAGGTTTGGGAATGGTGGCTAATTTCCTTATAGACTGAACCACTAGGCTATGGCAGCAATCTTATTCAGAAAAGTATTGCCGCTCTTGGCAGCAGTAGTAGTACTGTCCTCCTGTGAATTTTGGGGAGTGGGGATGGCCTTTTAGAGTCACTTTTGTCAAAAGGACAAAGTGACAGAGTCTCTTAAATATTCTATTAAAAATCGTGGCCAATGCAGGTGGGCAAAGCTGGCAGAAATCATACCACTAACATCTCTAAGGACATTTGTCTTCATCTGCTCAAAGCTGAAACACCAGTTTTGGGTGTCTTCAATTTTAAATGCTATGGGCAAATATGGCATAATATGATGATGTAAGAGACCTGTCCCAAACGTGGACAACTCAGTCCAAGGACTTATGGAAAAACGTCATAGGCATGAGTTACCTTTAAAGTCCAAACAATTAATAGATCAACAAATATAGACAGCTGAGGTTTCTCATTGGTCCTTTAATGTGATGAGCAGTGACCAATAGTCAGGTTCATGAGGTGGGTTGAGAATCCCTACTACATAATCTTGTTGGACATTCCCAAACGATCCTCCACCCTTCAGCGAAGGCTTTTCAATGTTTTTGTAGTATATATGCTAGAATCTTTGCCCATTCAGGAGAAAGAGCATTTGTAAGGTCAAGTAGCGATGTTAGATAAAAAGACCTGGCTCACAATCAGCCCTCCAACTCATCCCAAACGTGTTCACTAGGGTCAAGGGCAGGGCTTTGTGCAGATCGATCAAAATCTTCAAAAAGCACCAAATTTGTCAAATCATGTCTTTACAGAGCTGGTTTTATGCACAGAGGCAATGTGATGCTGGAACAGAATAGTGTTTTCTCCAAACTGTTGCCACAAGATTGGGAGTCCACAATTGTCTAAAAATTCTTTGCATGGTGTAGCATTACCACTCCAATTCACTGAAAAAACCTGAAGTCAATAATTTGGAGGTGTACCACTCTATAGTATAAGTGTGGTGGTCGGGCATCTACAAACTTGTAGCTGTATAATGTCACCACAGCTTTCCACACCTCTGGAACTACTATTGGTATGGACTTTCACTGGTAGCAACCCTTGGCTAGACTTTTGCTCATTGTATGCTCAGAACTCCCCAGGTTTGGAAACTCCAGCAAAAAAGCTAAATAGGGGCGGCACAGTAGTGTAGTGGCTGGCACTTTCACCTAGCAGCAAGAGGGTCGCTGGTTCGAATCCCAACCACGACACTACCTGCCTGGAGTTTGCATGTTCTCCCTGTGCCTGCGTGGGTTTCCTCCCACACTCCAAAGACATGCTGGTAGGTTAATTGGATCCTGTATAAAAAATTGGCCCAACTGTGTATGTATGTGAGTTAGGGAACTTAGATTGTAAGCTCCTTGAGGGCAGGGACTGATGTGAATGTACAATGTATATGTAAAGCGCTGCGTAAATTGACAGCGCTATATAAGAACCTGAAATAATAATAATAATAATAATAAATACACCACTAAAATGCACACAAGGGAGCTGTATTATCTGCCAAAGGAAATGTATTTGTATCCATCAAATTCTAAGATTTGCATAACGCTTCCACATAGCGCAGCCTGGCAGGTGAGGAGACATCATTTTTCTCTTTGCAGTTCAGTAACACTTAAGGCCCAGCTCTGGGCACCACAATAGTTACTGTAATAGCTCCTTTTGTCTAGGGGAGAGACGAGACAGTTTTACTTACCTGATCCTCCGCTCCCCCATGATCCTACGGTGGACTGTCCTCTGCATCCTCACGTCCAGAGCAGGGTTATGGACCTAGCCCTGGTCTTGACAATGTTGGGACTGTAGACCGTGAGAGTGTGGGGGTGCAGAAACTACGGGGACTAGTCCAGCTGCGGAGGAGTAGAGCATCAGGTAAGAATATCTTATTTTTTTGTTCCTCTAGACATAAAGGAGCAATCACCTCTTGCAGTGTGGGTACAGCCCCACTGCAAGGGATCATTTTTTATCCCTTGTCCCTCCAAAGGACTGTGGATGGAAATTGAATGTGGAAGCAGCAGGCCTCTTTCTGTCACTTTGTTATTCCCTCCTATCAACATGCTCCCTGCACTGCATCACAGCTGGTTGGCTCTTTGTGCTGCTTCTACCTTCACCTCTCTACACAGGAAAGGCAAGGGAATGATATCAAGTCAAAGGTACCCACACTGCTTGCATATTTGCCTGGCTTTAAAAGAAACCAGTAAGACAGGTTCTCTTTAATGGCTAATAGAAATGAGTGCTGGCAAATCTTGCAGTGAATTATTTACTACATGTGAAATATTACCCTTCATCTACATTTATATTTCTATCAGCCTGTTTGCATATACTTGCATTAGTGGAGGGAAAGGAACGTGATTGCCAAAATTTAATAGACACTCATACGTATCTTTCTATCAACGTGTTTGTATATATTTGCATAAGTGGAGGGTAGGGAACGTGATTGGCAGAATATAATAGACACACATTCACACACCTTGTTAAATCCAGTCGGTTTATTATTTCTTTGCTGAAGCAAAAATAGCATAACATTTTAGGAAGACTTTTATGTCTAATTCTGAGATTCTAATTATTCCAATAATAAGATAAACATACATATTGTGATTGTGCAGGAGAAATCAATGCATTAGCTCGGCTTATAATTACACTTTTTAAACATGGGAAAGTCGTATGCAAACACTGGTAAAAGTGACTTCTTTAGAGATCTCAATCAGTTGAAATAAGCAATTATCCTTTGTTGGCCTTTTATGGAAATAAATATATTTTCTGTCTCCTTCACGTCTGCTGAATTCATGCATGTCAGCTAATTATGCGGCTTTGCAGGATGAATAATGACTTGCAATTTGCTAGTATTGAGTCAAAGGAAAATAATGGTTTACCTTGAATTATAGAATTTATTTTTATTATAGAGAATTATATAGAGACACCAATTGAGGGGTTGAGGTGTCCAGATTCTGTCATTATTGATGTATTAAACATGGAAACTGCCTTTATTAAGAAGAAGGCTGTTCAGTTCAAGCCCTGCAAGAGTCACTTACAGCCAGAATTGTATGACAGACACAACTATTTACCTTACTTATAGAAACCCTATATAAAGCAAACCTATACTCACATGTTAACTCTTTTAACCACTTAAGCCCCGGAAGATTTTACCCCCTTCCTGACCAGGGCCTATTTTGCGATTCGGCGCTGCGTGACTTTAACGGACAATTGCGCGGTCGTGCGACGTTGTACCTAAACGAATTTGACATCCTTTTTTTCCCACAAACAGAGCTTTCTTTTGGTGGTATTTGATCACCTGTGCAATTTTTTGATCATGCGCTATAAACAAAAAAATAGCGTAAATTTTGCAAAAATAACAATATTTTTCACATTTTTTTATGTGAAATTCCCCCCCAAAAAAAAAAAATCAAAATTTTTTAACATTTTAGGCCAATTTGTTTTCTGCTACATATGTTTGGTAAAAAAAAATCGCAAAAAGCATATTTTGATTGGTTTGCGCAAAAGTTATTGCGTTTACTAACTAAGGGAAAGATTTTTGTCATTTTTTTTAACGCGTAATGGCGGCGATCTGCGATTTTTTTTGTGGGACTGCGACATTGCGGCGGACAGATCGGACCCTTGACTGACATTTTTGACACTTTTGGGGTTACCAGTGACATTACTACAGTAATCAGTGCTATACATATGCACTGTAACTGTAAAATGACACTGGCAGTGAAGGGGTTAACTTTTTTTTGAGAGGGAGGGGTTAAGTGTGTCCCTAGGGGCGTGATTCTAACTGTAATTGGATGTGGCTTGAGGTGTATGAACAGTGATCAACGGTCCTACATAGCAGAACCGTATGATCACTATTCATACACAGGGGAGAATGACAGGCGGCTGTGTTTACATTAGCGGCCTGCCTTTCTCCCGGTGTAACGGACGATCGCGAGTGCCCGGCGGACATCGGGTCCACCGGGCACAGGCGCGGGGGGGGGTCCGTGACCGAGCGGGAGCAGGAGCGCGCATCCGGCGGCGCGCGCTCGCTCCCCAGAGCCTCACAGGCTAGTGACGTACCGATACGTCACTTTGCCTGTGAGGAGCTGACCCCCGCAGTATATGTACTTGCAGCGGTCGGCAAGTAGTTAAAGAGACCCTGTCACCAGGTTACACTTCTAAATACACTATATTTTCAAAAGTATTGGTACACCTGCCTTTACATGCACATGAACTTTAATGGCATCCCAGTCTTAGCCCTTAGGCTTTAATATTGAGTTGGCCCACCCTTTGCAGCTATAACAGCTTTACCTTTTCTGGGAAGGCTGTCCACAAGGTTTAGGAGTGTGTCTATGGGAATGTTTGATTCTTCCAGAAGCGCATTTGTGAGGTCAGGCACTGATGTTGGAGAGAAAACCTGGCTTGCAGTCTTCGCTCTAATTCATCCCAAAGGTGTTCTACTGGGTTGAGGTCAGGCCAGTCAAGTTCCTCCACCCCAAACTCGCTCATCCATGTCTTTATGGACCTTGCTTTGTGATCTGGTGCACTGTCATGTTGGAACAGGAAGGGGCCATCCCCAAACTGTTCCCACAAAGTTGGGAGCATGAAATTGTCCAAAATGTCTTAGTATGCTGACGCCTTAAGAGTTCCATTCACTGGAAATAAAGGGCCAAGCCCAACCCCTGAAAAAACAACCCCACACCATAATCCTCCCTCCACCAAATGATTTGGACAAGTGTACAAAGCAAGCTCCATAAAGACATGGATGAGCGAGTTTGGGGTGAGGCCTGACATCAACCCAATAGAACACCTTTGGGATGAATTAGAGCGAAGACTGGGAGCCAGGCCTTCTTGCCCAACACCAATACCTGACCTCACAAATGGGCTTCTGGAAGAATGGTCAAACATTCACATAGACACACTCCTAAACCTTGTGGACAGCCTTCCCAGAAGAGTTGAAGCTGTTATAGCTGCAAAGGGTGGGCCAACTCAATATTGAACCAGACGGACAAAGACTGGGATGACAATAAAGTTCATGCATGTGTAAAGGCAGTTGTCCCAATAAGTTTGACAATATAATGCATTAACCTATTCTTCACCACTTACTGTAAAAAAAAAGTAATTTTTTTGTTTGCTCCCTTGGGAGAATTTTTAAGTTATTAAGAATTTAACACTTCTGGTGATGTCAGATTTTATTAACTGTTGCTATGTCCCAGTGCTTGACTGTAAGGCCTCATGCATTCTGGACCTTTTGTGAGAATATAGTTTTGCTAAAAAACACAAACACTAAAAGCAAAACGCAAACACTTAGGCTCCGTTCACATCTAGGCGTTTTGGGGCGTTTTTGGGGCGTTTTTCTGCTCTAGGATCAGCTCTCAAAACGCCCAACAAGACAAATCCTATTCATTTCAATGGCCCCTGTTCACATCTGAGCGTTTTGACGCTGTATACAAAACGCCCAACGCTCAAAAAAGTACATGAGCTTCTTTTTGGGCAGATTACAGGCGTTTTCCATTGATCTCTATTCAATCTAAAAACGCCTGCACAAAAATCGCGGTAAAAATCGCGGTAAAATCGCGGTAAAAAACGCCGCAGAAATCGCGGTAAAATCGCGGTAAAAAAACGCGCGAAAAACGCTACGCTCAGGTGTGAATGTAGCCTAAAGCAAAGACGCTGCAAAACTTTTTTATAACGTCCAGTGTGCATGAGGCCCAAGCGGGAGTCACTTGCAGACAGTTACCTCTACTGTTGTCCTGTGGCCTTGATAGCCCCAGAGGCACTCTCTCTAGGGCTCTCAGGGATGCCACTGATTTATGCCCCAGGTTCTCTACCAACTAGTGCTGCAAGAGCAAGGCAAAGAGCAGCTTTCATGCTTCAGGCTCAAGAGACAGTCTAGGGGTTGCCTTTTTAAAAGTGTTTTTGCAGATCAACAGGGAGCTGTGGGACAGTCCAGAACAATAAACAAGAATGCAAGGACACTATTCCCAGTTTCTTAACACAATCCTTCAAGTATTAGGACATGAAATGGACAGCACTGGTACACCATTAGCAATGTCCAAACTGAGTGTGGCAGGGGTTAACAGCAGTAACAGTCACAAAAATTGCTCTCTCTCTCTGGTCTGTTCTTACAGTGTCCCCAGAACTTGGATGTCTCCTCCAGACTCCCACAGGCAGACTCCTCTGTTCTTATTCTGAGTTCTCAGATAAGATCCTCAGTTGCACCCCTCTTTTGACTCCCAATGACTTTAAGAAGGCTAGGCCCCCCCAACTGAGCGCAGCTGGAACCACAATGAACAGGCTGGATTTTCAGCTCAATGGCCAGTAAGGGCAAGAAGCCCTTCTGTCTGGTAACCTCTTCTCCAGAGAAAAGAACACTGCTCTCTGAGGCTCTGAACTATTTATGCCCTCCCCAACCACCATCTGGGCACACCTCCCCAGGGATTGGCTGGAGCTGCATACATATTCAGGCTGCTCATTTGACTTTCCCATCCACTATGATCTGGAAATCTCCAGAAAACAGAGGAAAGCAGATAAACGTGCAGCCTATAGAGCCCAGAGCAACCTAAAGTAATCACACACTGCTCTACTGCTTACAGGAGAGCCACAGCACTGCATTAGCCTAGTCATACATAGTAGCCTATCCAGGAAGGTGCTACACATAATTTTTGATGTAGCTATTTGCAACAGACTATATAAAAAATAACAAGCTCATCTTATTGTGCAGACTGTGCATGTCTGTGAATTTGATGTGCGCACTGGAAAGTTGCAAGCACAGGGCAGAAGAGCAGGGCAAGCTCCCAGTAGAAGCCAAAGAACTGGAAAAGAACCTCCTGAATAAGCATGGAGCTGCCACATCCCTAAACGAATAACAAAGCACACTACCAATACGCCCTGAGACTTTGAGGCAGCAACCAAGTAATTACCATGGGATATCCTGGGTTATGGGATCTGTGGTTCCGGTACAATATATTCACCATATCATTTATATTATTATTAGTTCAATACAGAATAGACAGGAGAGCCTTGCTCTTGTAGCTCAAAATCTAAAGGAAGGGGAGGAGGTACAAAGGGTAATTGCTGCAGTGGGGTGATCTGATGGAGGTGGCTAGGGTACAGTTCTTAGGTGGAGGTGGGGTAGGTTTCCCTGAATAGGTTAAGTTATAAGGCAGACAGGGTAGGGGCTGACCGGATATACTGGGGCAGGGAGTTCCAGAGGATAGGAGAGGCTCTGGGAAAGTCTTGGAGGCGAGCATGGGAGGAGGTAACAAGGGAACTAGAGAGCAGGAGGTCTTGGGAGGAGCAGAGGGGACGATTTGAGCGACATCTGCAGATGAGGTTGGTGATGTAGCTGGGGGCGATGTTGTGGATGACCTTGCATACAATACAGTATACATCAATCTTTATGAAATATTTTGAAAGAGCATTGCTCTGAAGTCACAGAGCTCTCGCCAAAGGGAGGCAAATGAGGGCTGGAGAACCAAAAAATGGGACTTTAGCGGTACCAAATAGACATTAATTATTAACACGGAAATATAAAATGTTAAAGCTTTATTCAATTTACATATAAAATCATCCGCTTAAACAATAAGCTGAATGAGGAAAAAAGAAGAAAAATACAAAAGACAAACCAGAAAAACCAATTTTGTGGGATATATCACATAGATAAATGCAACGGTTTTACCAAGACCATATATAAAGATTATATGAGAGTGGCCAATCCGGTGGATAGTCCGGTTCTAGTCCACAAAGAGGCGCCCAACATGTTTCGCCACAGGCTTCTTCGGGGGGCGTTAAACTGTTGAAACTATGGTCATGATACTACATCAAAAATTAAAAGACGTATGTTACATAAAGTTAGGGCACACAAAGCTTTGATTATGTGGGCAATATGCCATGCAGATCCAAAAAGGGAAGCCACACCAGTTGGAATAGATACCCAAAAGTCCAGAAACAAGTAGCCACAGGGTGACACGCATGCAAAGGGTAGTGGGACGCGCAAGGATTTACCTTATGAAATATTGTTGATTATGGGTTCAGAACTAATTCTCATACAACATCCAGGTGAAATTTCCAACACAATTTGATCTAAAATGTCAAGATCTTCTTCAGGAGCTGCACACAGGGCACCAAAGCTCTTCATATGGACCTCTAGGAGGAATGCTGCAGTTCAGTCACACTGAGGATAAAGCACCAAGGGTGATGGTGAGGGTCACCTAGTTCATGTGACCAGATCCTTACACTTCAGACTTGTGTCCAGCACTGGAGGGAGCCCAGATCTGCCAAAATACTATATATAATGTGTGTACATATAAATGAGAGAAATGTGGCAGGTCTCACACAAGCTGTAAAATGAATTACTGATTAAATATTTTCTAAGATTACAAACACCACAGCATATGTTTTGCTTCAAAAATAGCTTCCTTGTATCGGGATGTACTATATTTCATAGGCATGTTATTTTCAGCAGTTTTACTCTTATTACAACACTGGTTATGGGGATTTTAAAGTGAACTTGAGCTAAAAAATGAAGATTTCCTATTTTATAGGTTACTGTACATTTAAAATCCTAATTGAGCTCTGAAAAATTTGTCGTTTGTTTTGAATTCCTCCTGAGATTTAGCAGTGCACTTTCTCCACCTTCAAATTCATAGCTGTATATCTGCAGCGTGAGATCATCCGAGGTGCTACTGCCTCTGACTGCAGGAGTAAGATGTGGTGATGTCACTACTCTGCTGCTCACTGTTCTCCTTTTTGGGGGGGGGGGGGGGGAGGGAAGCTGTACCTATGGACCTGCAATGCAAGGATCTTCCTGATTTTACTTTATTCATTCTTTGGATCTGCTCTTTTTTGCATTTACCCTGCTGCTTCTTGAAAATTTTCCAGTAATTAGGGGGGCAGCTCTGACACGGGGAAGTAAAAACTTTCCTCTAACAGTCCTTTGCACTCCACTTTTCTATTTTGGGTACAGCTTCCACAGTTCAGGTTCTCTTTAATGCATATCTATAATATGAAATGCAAAAAAAAACTCTAGATTTTTTTTTTTAATAATTTGCATTTAATTTCATGACACAAGTTATTTTATTTTTTTTCATGATTGCCACTTTTGTATTATATTATCTTATTGAGTAGCAGACAAGCACAGTAGTTTTTGAACGTACATATCTACAATCTTACAATTCTTTATTACTGTTATGTAAATGACAACTAAACCCAATAAAAAAGTACTATATTGAAGCTTACCGTATTTTCCGGCGTATAATTTTCAAGTTAAAACATAGGTTTTGGGCTATACTCGCCGTATAAGACTACATCCCTTCCGAAGCAAGGCAACTTAATGCACAGCCTGCTCGGATTGGCAGAGTCAGAGAGGCGGGCTGATGTTACTCCGCCAATCCGAGCAGGCTTTGCATTCAATGTTAGAAGGGGAGGGTACAGATGTAGAATTAGCCAGTGGAAAGCAAGATTCAGGGGGCAGAAATGGGAGCATTAGCGGTAGGGTGTTCGGAGCTCCTATACCCAGGGTGGGTATGGGGAAAAATCACAAGAGCAGCCTAAAAACATCAAATGAGGATATTTGTAACCGGTCAAAATTACGAGGTTTGTATACCAATGCCAGAAGCCTGGCCAACAAGATGGGAGAGCTGGAGCTGCTGATGTTTGAGGAGGACTTAGATTTTATAGGGATAACTGAGACTTGGTTTGACAGCTCTCATGACTGGATGGCGACCATTCAGGGGTATTCCCTTTATCGCAGAGATAGAGAAGGTAAAAAAGGGGGAGGGGTATGTTTGTATATTAAGAACAGTATACAGGTAAATATGAGGGATGATATTAATAATGGAGCTAAGGACGAGGCAGAATCCCTATGGGTAGAGTTTCAAAGGGAAGGCACGGTGGGGAAGGTAATATTGGGCGTATGCTATAGGCCCCCCCACCAGAGGGAGGAGGGGGAGGTGGACCTCATTTTACAGATAGGATTGGCAGCCAGGATGGGAAATGTCATTATAATGGGGGACTTTAATTATCCTGATATAGACTGGGCAGAAGGAACCGCACACTCAGCCAAGGCTAGGCAGTTCCTAAATGTTTTGCAGGACAATTTCATGGGTCAGATGGTGAATGCACCGACAAGAAACAATGCGGTACTTGACCTACTGATTACTAACAATACAGACCTGCTCACGGATATAGAAATACGGGACAACTTAGGAAACAGTGACCATAGGTCAATAAGTTTCAGTATTAATTACAGTAATAGGAAGCACAAGGGTAATATTAAGACGCTGAATTTCAAAAGAGCCAATTTCCCTAAACTGCGCTCGCTGCTAGAAAATATCAATTGGGATAGAACCCTGGGAACAAAGAACACGGAGGAAAAATGGGAGTGCTTCAAGAGCATACTTAACAAGGGGATTGGCCAGTGCATTCCAAAGGGAAATAAATTTAAAAGAGCAAAGCTAAACCCTGGGTGGCTAAACTCCAACATAAAAATGCATATTAGTGCTAAAGAAAAGGCCTTCAAAAAATACAAGACTGAGGGGTCATTAGCAGCATTTAAGCACTACAAAGAGTGTAATAAGAAATGTAAAGATGAAATCAGGGCGGCTATAATAGAACACGAGAGACATATAGCGGAGGAGAGTAAAAAGAACCCCAAGAAGTTCTTTAAGTATATAAACAGTAAGAAAGCAAGGCCAGAACACATTGGCCCCATAAAAGATGACAAAGGAAATATGGCCACTGAGGACAGAGAAAAAGCGGAAGTGTTAAATATTTTCTTCTCTTCAGTCTTCACAAAAGAATCGGGGGGCTACACTAACCCAGCTTGTAAGGCCGAACTAAACAACACACCTCAGGAAATACCGCCATGGCTAACAGAAGATAGACTTAAAACTAAACTAGAGAAACTTAACATAAATAAATCACCGGGACCGGATGGCTTGCACCCGAGGGTTCTGAAAGAGCTCAGCCAGGTGATTGCCAGACCATTATTCTTGATCTTTAAGGATAGTTTACAGACGGTATGGTGCCAGCTGATTGGAAAAAAAGCCAACGTGGTACCAATATTTAAAAAGGGGCCGAGATGTATCCCGGGTAACTATAGGCCGGTCAGCCTAACATCTGTAGTCTGCAAGATTTTGGAGGGGATGTTAAGGGACCACATACAAGACTTTAGTAATGAAAACTGTATTATTAGTAGTAATCTGCATGGATTCATGAAAAATCGTTCTTGCCAAACCAATCTATTAACCTTCTACGATGAAGTGAGCTGCCACCTAGATAAAGGGAAGCCTGTGGATGTGGTGTATCTGGACTTTGCAAAGGCCTTTGACACCGTTCCCCACAAACGCTTACTGTACAAACTAAGGAAGGTAGGTATGGACCATAAGGTGAGTACCTGGATAGAGAACTGGCTCCAGGGCAGAGTCCAGAGGGTGGTGATTAATGGGGAGTACTCGGATTGGGCGGGTGTGGAAAGTGGGGTCCCCCAGGGTTCTGTCTTGGGACCAATCCTGTTTAATTTATTCATAAATGATCTAGAGGAGGGGATATCGAGTAAAATCTCAGTATTTGCAGATGATATTAAACTAGGCATGCCAATATCTTCTATGCAGGATGTGGAAACCTTACAAGCGGACCTGAACAAAAGAACGGGGTGGGCAACTACATGGCAGATGAGGTTTAATGTTGAAAAATGTAAAGTAATGCACTTGGGTGCCAGAAACCAGAAAGCAAGCTACTCACTAGGGGGGGAACCTCTGGGTGAGTCTAGGATGGAAAAGGACCTGGGGGTACTGGTAGACAACAGGCTTGGCAGTGGCATGCAATGCCAAGCCGCTGCAAGCAAAGCCAACAGAATACTGGGATGTATAAAAAAGGGGATTCACTCCAGAAATAAAGAGATTATTCTCCCACTCTACAAGACCCTGGTCCGGCCACATTTGGAGTATGCTGTCCAGTTCTGGGCACCGGTCCTCAGGAAGGATGTGCTGGAACTGGAAAGAGTCCAGAGAAGGGCAACAAAAATAATTAGGGGAATGGAGGACATCAGCTATGAGGAAAGACTACAAGCACTGAACTTATTCTCTCTGGAGAAGAGACGATTGAGGGGGGATATGATATCAATGTACAAATACTGTACTGGCGACCCGAGCATAAGGAACAAACTATTCAGAGAGAGGAGATACAATAAGACACGTGGCCACTCACTAAAACTAGAGGAAAGGGGGTTTAACCTTAAAATGCGCAAGGGGTTCTTCACTGTAAGAGCGGTAGGGATGTGGAATTCTCTTCCACAAGCAGTCGTATCGGCTTGGAGCATTGATAGTTTCAAAAAACTATTAGATGGGCACCTTAGAGACCACAACATACAGGGGATACAATGTACGGTTAAAAGCAAACACACACACACATCATAGGTTGAACTGGATGGACTGATGTCTTTTTTCAACCTCACTAACTATGTAACTATGTAATACATCGCTCTCTGTGATTGGCTCAGCGCAGTGTACTGTATGTAGACGAAGCTACGGTACATACAGTATTCCGGTACAGGATTCCCACACAGCCAGCGTCTTGAGATTACATCTACTGGTAATACTTATACTTAGGGTACCTTGAAGATATTATACTCGGCATATAAGACGACTCCCCATTTTTGGAGGATTTTTTTGAGGTTCAAAAGTAGTCTTATACACCAGAAAATACAGTACTATTCCTTAGATGTGGAAGGTGCATTGGTTTTCTTTCTTTTTTTTTTTTTAGGCAGAGAAAATTTTTAGCAAGTAGAAAAAAATACCTTGCCAGAAATGCAGTGTGGCACTTCCTTTGAGCTGACCTGGAAGCATAAAACAATGTTATCTTCCTTCTGTAAACTGCTAACCTCCACATTCCCTGAGATGAACAAAGGCAGACACGTTTGACTTCCAGCCTGGGGAACAACTATGGGGTTGACTTACTAAAAGCAAAAAGACCATACTTTGATTGTGCAGTAGCACTCATTTTCCCCAGAGCTTAGTGAATGTGGAGAAGCTTTTTTTATTAAACCCAATAAAGTGCAAGGAAAACAAGAAAGAAACATTTTTGCTTGCAAATGATTGGATGATGAAAATCAGCAGAACTTTGCCACATTCACTAAACTTTAGGGAAAATGAGTGCAACTGCACAAGCAAAGTGCACAGTCTATCTGCCTTTAGTAAATCAGCCCCATTGGCTCCCTCCATAGAATTATTGGAGATGCAACCACTCAAGGACAGGAAGTGTATTGTTTGCAGTGTTAACATACATTCACAGATTAATATAAAGGTAAAAGCCTAAAAAATATATATAAAATCATAAAATCCATCCAACATATCTAAGGACTGGTAAGCTTCAACAAATATATTTCTGTTTTTCTACTTTTGTTGAGAAAAAAACACCCCCCTCTGGGTGATCTCTGTACATGACAAGGATAATAACAAACTTTGTTTCAGATTCCTACCTTTTGTTATTCTGAAGAAATCCCTGTGTGTTTGTCTGTGGGAAAATGAATGTTGCCCCTGTGGGAAAATGAATCCAACGGGAGTGGTTTCATAAATATCAATCAGCTGTGGCATCTGCAGAGCACTAATGAGGATAGCTGCTGGGTCTGCATTCGTTTAGATGTGTTCCTATTGGGAGTATCCCACCAAAAATGACATTTTTGTTGCAGGGGATTCCTAAAATCTGACTTGTATCTTAGTGCAGACTTCTGGGAAATCAGTGAGCCAATCACATAAGTAGGAAATTATGTTTCTGGGGTGTGGTCAGTATACATTCTGTGTACAGAACACCCCCAGGTAGCCATATTGCATTGCATTTTCAGAAAATTATAGCGGCTGCTGATTGAAAAGGAAAGGTAATTTTTAAACAATTGCCGACCGCCGCACGACTATCTACGTCGGCGGTCAGCCCCTCACAGGCAAAGTGACGTAGGGCTACGTCACTAGCTTGTGAGGGTCTAGGGAGCGAGCGCGCGCCGCCGGAGGCGCGCTCCCGTTCCCGCGTGGTCACGGACCCCCCCGCGCGTGTGACCGGCGGACCCGATGTCCGCCGGCCACTCTGCGATCGGCGGGGGAGAGGGAGAAAGTCAGGCAGCTTGTGTAAACAAGCTGCCTGTCATTCTCCCCTCTGTATGAGAGATGATCATATGGATCTACTATGTAGATCCGTTGATCACTCTGCATACAGTTGAAGCCACAGCTAATCACAGTTAGAATCACGCCCCTAGGGACACACACAGCCCCTCCCTCTCAAATAAAGTTAACCCCCTTCACTACCAGTGTATTTTTACAGTAACAGTGCATATATATAGCACTGATTACTGTAGAAATGTCACTGGTAACCCCAAAAGTGTCAAAAATGTCAGTCAAGGGTCTGTTCTGTCCGCCGCAATGTCGCATTCCCGCAAAAAAATCGCAGATCGCCGCCATTACGCGTTAAAAAAAAAACAACAAAAATGACAAAAATCTTTCCCTTTGTTAGTAAACGCAATAACTTTTGTGCAAACCAATCAAAATATGCTTTTTGATTGCGGAAAATGTTAAAAAATTTTAATTTTTACATTCTTTTGGGGGGAATTTCATATAAAAAAAAGGGAAAAATATTGCTATTTTTGCAAAATTTCTGCTCTTTTTTTGTTTATAGCGCGTGATCAAAAAATCGCACAGGTGATCAAATACCGCCAAAAGAAAGCTCTGTTTGTGGGAAAAAAAGGACGCCAAATTCGTTTAGGTACAGCGCTGCACGACCGCGCAATTGTCCGTTAAAGTCACGCAGTGCCGAATCGCAAAAAACCCCCTGGTCGTTTAGCAGCCAAATCCTCCGGGGCTTAAGTGGTTAATAACATTCAATCAATATATGACTATATATTGTTTTTCATTTTTTTGCTATTTTTTTTCCCCAGAAAAGTGGAATTACCCTTTAAAGTTGTGTTTGTTGAGTTGCCTTTTAAGTGTCAGTGTCATTTGCCCTTTTCATGGCCAGGCTTTGCAAAACCAGGCCAAAAGTCTTGTGTTGTCATCAATTTTGGATGGATATTTCAGTCTAACTATTCCTCACAATGTTTCCGTTACACTCAGTTACAGGCCATCTTAGTGTTCTGTTCAAGTTGCAGCCACGAGTCTCAGAATCCTTTGCCTCAGGCAATGATGGCTTCACTTTCAACCTAGCAGGGGTTTTTTGTTAAAAGAGCCATGACCAACAGTTTGGCAGACCAAGCTACCGACCCAAGATCATTAGAAAAGAACAGATAAATGGAGGTGACCAACTCACAGAGACCTGGTTTGTAATTCGTCTGAGTTCTGTAGCAACATTAAATTTGTAACTGTAAAAAAAATTCAGGTTGGAATCCAAGTGTCTCATTTGTACCCAGTGGGAAATGGGTTTCCCTCATTTGAGACTTAATTGGCCAAAAATGTCTCCATGGATTTGCTTCAACCTCAGTGTATTTACCAGCTAGCCAGCAAAAAAAAAAAAAAAAACACATTACACTAATAATTTGTGCAAAAACCAGAGGTTTTAGTTGCACAACATTTGCAAATATATGTGGCAGCCACACTGCCTTATTAAAGCCCCCCTGTATTGTTTAGTCCTAACTAGTTTATGAGAGCCTCCATGTTGAATCATATATAGCTATGGATAAATTAAAGGCAGGTCTACCTGGAAGGAGCTAATTCCTTATTAAAGGCACAGAGAAACACCAAAAGCCCAGCAGAGCACAACAGCAGGAGAAGGTGTCCTTTTGGGCCCCTGATACCAATTCCAGCAAGCTGAACAAAGTGATTGTAAAGGCTGAAGGTTTTTTATCTCCATACATTCTATGCATGGAGGTAAAAAACTTTCTGTGTGCTGTTTCCCCCACAGCCCCCCTAATATTCACCTGAGCCCCCTCCCGATCCATCGATGGGACTCCCTCTCCTCATTGGCTGAAACAGCAGCGGGCACCCATTGGCTCCCACTGCTGTCAATTACAGCCAGTGAGCCAATGAGGAGAGAGCAGGAGGGGGGCGAGCCGCTGCTCTATGTGTCTTATGGACGCATAGAGCAGCAACTCGGGAGCGAGTACACAGTGGTGCCCCCAGGGAGGGCACTGCTTAAGGTGAAGGAGCAAGGAGCGCCTGCGAGGGACCTGAAAAGAAGAGGATCAGGGCTGCTCTGTGCAAAACCACTGCACAGAGCAGGTAAGTATAACATGTTTGTTAGTATTATTATTTTTTTTTTTTTCACAAACCAAGCTTTACTCTCACGGTGCACATTCACTGGCAAAAACCCCCCCCCCCCAAAAAAAACGTATCTATAGTTGAAGGGATTCAGCGAATTAAGAAAATAGCAGAAATGCAGGACCTTATCCACCAGGCCAAAGAGACCCCGTCCACATTTCTGAAATTACGGCCTTGCTGGTTGCACTTCATAAACTCGGGAGGTTACACCCAAATAACCCATTTATTATTATTATACAGGATTTATATAGCGCTTAACAAAATGAAGGCAGACAAAATGAAGGCAGACATTACAGTTACATTACAATTTGGAACAAGAGGAATCAGAGGGCCCTGCTCGTTAGAGCTTACAATCTAAAAGGGAGTTAAATTTGGTAAATTGTTAGAAATTTAAAGCATCTTTTTAAAAAAAATATATATAAATAATTTTTATTGGGGGGGGGGGGGGGGAAGAATGTTCACTACCTCCTGAACCCCCCCCCCCTTTCTTTCCTTTTTTCTTCTTCTTCCTGGTTTTTCTTACTCATCCCTGCTTCCTTCCTCCTCTCAACCTTTCCCCTCCCTCCCTACTCACCCCCCAATCCTCTAACCCTCCCTATCTTTCCCCTATTTTTCCATTCATTCCCCAATAAGACAGAGAGATCTTCACCTTGGCTCCCACTCCCTACATACATCTTCCCCCTTACACCCTTTAGTCCATCCCACCCTCAATCCTTCCAACCTATGTCCTAAATTGCAGTAAAGGCTAGCATTGGATACCCTTTGACCACTCTGCTGTCATCATCAATGCCAATTAGGTACCCTTAGAGATAGCCAACCCACACACAAAATGCAGCTAGGAACTTCTTCAGATAGATATATAATCCCCAAGATCTTTCATCTTCCATTAGGATAAAGTTGCTCAATACTATTTACTCTTTACTTTGTTTAAACGCTGTTCTCGTATTGCTCCACTGGAGACTTTATGCCATACCTATATTTCCTAAATGTTGCTCCTAATCATTAATCAAGGTCATTGTACATCCTATTGTACCTCTTGACTGTAGCGGCTATGACCGCAAATTTACCTCCTGCTGTATTTTTTTTTTGAAAAACAATAAAATATTTGAGAGAAATATCACGGTGCACATGAAAGAGCAAACAAAGCTAAATATATTTCCCAGCGCATATTGAAATATTTTCTCCAACATAGAGGCTCTCATGGACTAAAGTTAGGACTGGACTATACAAAGGGGTCTTGACGAGACAGTGGGGCTTCCACATAAATTTACAAAATTTGTGCAACAAATTCTTGTGTTTTTAAAGAAAATTGTTAGACAGAGCCAAATTTTTTTCTTTTTTTTGGGGAATACATGTTGGTTTGTTTGCTCTGTGCACAGCCCTTCCATGTGCACCTTACTCTTATAAATTGGGGTGGTTGTCATTTATTTTTATTATTTGCTTCAATCTCTCCTGGATCTATTATTCCAAAATTTGATCCTAAGGAAGCTGAAATATTGGTGATTTAGACCTAATGAAAGCACTTTCGATGTGAAATCTCCAAGGGCTTTAGCCCCCGTTCACACTGGGGCGACCTGTCAGGTCGCCTGCCATACAGAAGCTATGGACCCGTTCTAATAGGAGCGACACAAGTTGCTCCGACTTAGAAAAAGGGTCCGGAGCTTCTTTGGGGCGACCTCGGAGCTACCTGCATAGACTTCAATGTTATGAAGTCCGTGCCGGCCGCTCCGAGGTCGCGGGGCGAGCAGCGCGCCGCGACCTGTGAGGTCGCCCGGCGAAGTAGCGTCGCTCCAGTGTGAACGGGGCCTTACTGAAGTCACTGTGATAAACCACTTTATTACTTTGTATTTAAACTGTTCTTCTGCCACTTGCTACACAAATCAAGACATTTAGCTTAAAAATGATACTTTTGTGATCTTGTATTCGGGACAATTTGCAATGTATGCCTATAAACCAATACTGAAAACCATTATAGTGTTAAACTTCACACAGATCTGCAGCTCTTTAAATCGATTGCAAAGCAGAACTATTAAGTATGCAGAACAGCATAAAGGGCCCATCCATATGTGTAGTATCTGAAGGAAAGCATTCAACATCTGTGTTATTTCAGCCTCCACCAGGTTGCACTTCAGTTGCTGCCAGAGGAAGTCCTACTGGCTAAGCATGGCTAAAACATTGCATGTAGAGTTGTTTGACTCAGTAAGCCCTTTCAAACCCAGCATTTGGGATTATGCTTGGTGGTATTAAAAATACTTATCAAGTACCTCTTTTGAAAGGGAAGAGAAACAAATGTAGTGATTTTATTTAAAGCAGGAGTCTGAAAACTTTCTAAACAAAGGGCCAGTTTACTGTCCTACAGACTTTTAGGGGGCCAGGTTGTGGCCAGTGAGAATATTACTTTTTCTGGCATCAGTGGGAGTAAACAGTGCCCCATATTTGGTATTGCGGGAGGAATAGTGCCCTATTGTTGGTGTCAGTGGGAGAAATAGGGCCCCATTGTTGATGTCAGTGGGCAGAATAGTGTCCCGTATGTGTGGGATGAATATTACCTGAAGGGCCAGATAAAGGCAAGCAAATGACCGCATCTGGCCCCAGGGCCGCAGTTTGGAGATCCCTGATCTAAAGAGTAGGATTTTAGTGGACAAACTTGAAACAGTTCAGTAAGCAGAACTTCTACAGGTTACAGGAAATGATGCACAAAACATTATAATCACTACCTTGATTGAAAGATTGAAAGTAGTAACCAGACCAGATCCATACAGCAACCATTGTGTCACCCCGTGACATACATCTGGGTTGGGCTGCTGTCAGCGATTGTTTATATTGCATATCATCGATCTGTCTTCCTACCAGATGAAAATTTAGCCAAAGACATGAAGAGCTTAGTTGAAATGAGGACCATACAAGGCTCAAGAATTACACTTGATGCAACAGATTCAAGCATTGCTTGAGATGATCTGGCCACAGAGGGTTAGGTAAATAATACCTGGATGACAGTAGCAAATGCTTCTGACTGTTAAAAGTACAGTAAAACTTTTGATTGCGAGTATAATTCATTCTGGAAACATGCTTGTAATGCAAAGCACTTGTATATCAAAGTGAATTTCCCCATAAGAAATAATGGAAACTAAGATAAATCATTCCACAACCATTTATTCATATAAGAATGATTACAGCAATACAAAATACAGTATAAAGTCTACTGCAATAATAAAACAAATTAACCTGCACTTCAGGAGCTACAGAGGTTCGGGTCACACTGCCACGATCTGAAAGTTGGTAGGACTTTGCCAGACGACTTTGAGGCAACTTCAATGCAAATTCAAGGCATTTTCGAGGCAACTTCGAAGCAACTTTGAAGCAACTTCGAGGAATGCCTGGGTTATCTTCCTGTAATATCGGAACCAAATCACATCAATTAAGATAAGGATCAGACTTTGGGGCGACTTCTGGTAAAGTCTATGGGCACAAGTTGGATAGAAGTCACCATGAAGTAGTATTGAAAAATTGGCTCCCCGGAGGACACCGCTGGATCGCTGAACAGGTAAGTGTCGTAATATTAAAAGTCAGCATCTACAGTATTTGCAGCTGCTGACTTTTTCTGACAGAGCCTGAAGCTTCTCTTAAGTACAATAACAGTTTTCTCTTTTTTTTTTTCTCTGTGCTCCCACAAAGCTTGTACACTGTTATGGCATCCTATGGCCCACAAAAAGCACCAAATACAGATTTAAACATATTCCTGTTTGATTGCACAATGCCCCTTGCCTGATTACCTTAGAGTGCATTTAAAGCAGTTGTAAACTGTGGTTGGTAGAAAAAAAAAAACATCTATGAGACAATGGCATAATGTGCTAGTATGCATCGCATACCTTAGAACGAACCCCTCCCTCTGCGCGCTGTCACCGCTGAGAGGGCTGACATCTTACCCCGGAACTTTTTCTAAAGTCAGAGTCGGAGCGACTTCAGTAGTGCTAATTAAGACAGCTCTCATTGATTAAAATGGGATTTCACATGTCATGCGACTTGGAATCTCTCAAGTCGGATCCCAAGTCACGGCAGTATTAACTGAGCCTTATACTCAGTTGTGATTTGACGCTACTCATATTGCAAGACATTGCTCGTTTATCAAGTTAAAATATATTTAAAAAATGTAGCTCGTCTTGTAAAACGCTCGCGGACCAAGTTACTCGCAATTCAAGGTTTTACTGTATTTATTACATACAGAAGTTTTGTAGCATCCCAAAACTCTATTTGTAACTAAAGGATTATCATCCACCTTCCTATGGAAATTGAAGAATGAAGATGATTTTAGTAGGTTCCAGTGTTGCAGTGATGCAATAGACTAGAGCAGGGGTGCTCAACCCATGGTACATGGGTCGCATGAGGCCCACGGAGCTCTCTGATGTGGCCCAGGACCTAAAATTAGGGTAACACATGTCCATGCTTTGGGATGGGAGGTCAGCAAGCATCAGAGGGCATGGAGCCGATGCCAGCAGCAGAAGCAGGGGCCGTGGAGTGAGCAGGAGCGGCATAAGCCAAAGCTTCCTCTGCAGTGCCAACTTCTGTCAGGTGCACCAACAGTGCGGGTAAACCATGGCACATCAGTGTGAAAGCAACCTTGCCTTATGGGGGGCTCAGGACGGCAAGGGCTCATTTACATTTGCGGTTTGGGGGGTGGTAAAACTTCATAGTTTATTGTGGCCTACAACCGGTTACCAAATCACTTAAGTGGTCCTAGTTTGAGCACCTCTGGACTAGTGGATAACAGATATCTCATTACTCTCAGTGGGACAACTGTTCCCCACCAGTCTAAGGAGTGTTTTAGTTTTGATTTAAAGTGTAGCTGAACCTTAATTAAATAGTGGTGGCATGCCCCCAACTTGTTGCATTTTTGTCATTATTTGCTCTTCTTACCTAAAAATGTTTGTCTTTTTTTTTTACCTGGTAATCTTGACAATTTGCAGACGCTGGTACTAGAATGACAGCACTCCCTGAGAAGCTCCCTAAGCAGGAGAAGCACAGTCATTCTAGGACTCACACAACCTGTAAATCCAAGCAGATTTAAGGGTGCATAAGTCCTTATGGGCCCCCAACATCATTAGTGAGGGACGTACACCCTCATATAATCCTGCGAGAAGGCTCTAATGGAACCTATTGTCCCCAGACTCTGCTGTATACTAATTCTGTTGGTGAGTGGTGGACCTCAACATGTTCAGTGAGTTGCTGGAAGTTGTGTGAATCCTTAAAGCGTAACTCCACTTTTGATGAGAAAAGAAAAATCACTCTGGGTGATCTCTGTACATTACAAGGATTTTAACAATATTTGTTGCAGATTCCTACCTTTTGTTATTCTAAAGAAATCCCTGTTTGCTCCTCTGTGCCCATGAGGGAAAGCGAGTCTAATGGGAGTGGTTTCATAATTATCAATCAGCTGCAGCACACCAATAAGGAAAGCTGCTGGGCCTGCATCTCTTTAGACATGTTCCTATTGGGAGTATCTTACCAAAAATGACATTGTTATTGCAGGGGATGCCTGAAATCTGAATTGTATCTTAGTGCAGACTTCTGGGAAAATCAGTGAGCCAATCACACAAGCAGGAAATGACATATCTGGGGTGTGGTCAGTATACATTCTGTGTACAGAACACCTCCAGGTAGCCATATTGCATTGCATTTACAGAAAATTACTACGACTGCAGATTGAAAAGGAAAGGTAATTTTTAATAACATTCAATTACAATATGACTTGTGTTGCAATTGTATACGCTATATTATTTTTCATTTATTTTTTATTTTTTTTCTTCTTTACGAAAGTGGCGCTACCCTTTCAACCTGCTACAAAATCTTTCTCAACTGGCAATCTCGCATCATGGCAGTGTCCCATTATAAAGTTCTTATTTAATGTCATTGATACTTGTGGTATATTGGCACCATGATGATTGCAAACATTGAAGATGGCATGCTGGTCATATTAATCTGTTGAGGGTTACAAGTTAACAACTTTACCACCGGAGGATTTTGCTGTCTTCCGTCCAGGCCACTTCTTGCGATTCGGCGCTGTGCGACTTCAACTGACAATTGCGCGGTCGTGCGACGCCGTACCCAAACGAAATTTACGTCCTTTTTTTCCCACAAACAGAGCTTTCTTTTGGTGGTATTTGATCACCTGTGCGATTTTTACTTTTTGCGCTATAAACAAAAAAAGAGCGTTTATTTTGAAAAATAACAATATTTTTAACATTTTTTTATATGAAATTCCCCCCAAAAAAGATGTAAAAACCAATTTTTTAAAAATTTTTTGGCCAATTTTTTTCTGCTACCTATGTTTGGTAAAAAAAATCGCAATAAGCGTATTTTGATTGGTTTGCGCAAAAGTTATTGCGTTTACTAACAAAGGGAAAGATTTCGGTCATTTTTGGTGTTTTTTTTTTTAACGCGTAATGGCGGCGATCTGCGATTTTTTTTGTGGGACTGCGACATTGCGGCGGACAGATCGGACCCTTGACTGACATTTTTGACACTTTTGGGGGTACCAGTGACACTACTGCAGTAATCAGTGCTATATATATGCACTGTAACTGTAAAAATGACACTGGCAGGGAAGGGGTTAATTTTATTGGAGAGGGAGGGGTTAATGTATGCCTGGTGCTTACTGACGTGTAGGGGGGGAGGTGACTGAGTGAGTCAGGGACAGATCAGATGTCCAGCTATGCTGAACAGTCCGATCTGTCACTCCCTGTCACTATGGAGATCAGTCCGCTTGTGTTTACACAGGCGGGCGGATCTACACACTAGATCCCCGGCGATCGGCTAGATCCCCGGCCTTCTGGGCAGCGCCGCTGCTCCTCCCCTGGCCCGACTCCCGCTGTGAATGAAAACAGCGGGAGCGAGCCTCCGGCGGCGCGCAAGCGCCACCCAGAAGGGGGAGTGTCTGACGACGTTAATACTACGTCGTCAGACGATAACGAGCCACTCTGCCGCAGTAGTATTACTGTGAGCAGACGTAAAGTGGTTAATCCATTGTCCCTGAAGGGTTCCTATATCTGCATCTTGTTAATGGGAACATTTTTCATAAGTTTCCCTTTTACAGCCAGTGTCCTGCTGGGGAGTCTTGTTGTGGGACAGCCAATCAATAATCTATTCACATGTAAAGTCTCTTTTTATATATACAATAGCTAATCTATTGTCTAATCCCTGATCTGACAGGTCTGGTGTTTTTGTGGCGACTGAGACAATTGTGTACAGGTCACTGAAGCTCGCCATTGTTGACCGTCTAAGAACTGAACTTAATATGCCCCATGTGACCATCAGCCAAGACCAATTGTCATCAATGGACGAATGCCATTTGATTAAGTGACATTGGTTGACATGTCAAAAAAGATGGAAGATTTCGGTTTTCAGCTAATAAAGGACCATTTATTTTTAGTTTGTTCGTTCTTGTATGTTAAAAAAAACCTTTCACTTTTATAGAATATATGAATGGATTATATATTTTTTGCCCCACAGAGTGTTAATTTGGTAGCAGACTTTTATTTTTATTTTTTATGAGTTTTAATTGGAAATAAGGGAGGGAAAACTAGAAAAAAAATTCCACTAACTATAGCATCAAGATGCTATTTTAATATTATCGAAACCGTCCCAGATATTTCCCCCAAAGTATTAATGATAAAGTGTTCAGTGTACAAGCATACTATGTAACTGTAATTGGACAGTATAAAGGCTATCTAAACTCAAAAGCAAAAATGTAATATATTTCAGCTTTCCAGTCTTTAGATGTGGTGACTGCATTCGTTTTTCTTTTTTAAAACTAAGAACTTTTTTCAGCAAGTATAAAAAAGCAGTCCGTCTTAAAACCTTTTATCTGAAAATGTATACACCCTTATCTTTCTTTCAAGTTTTCTTCTGCAAACTAGAATATTTCCTGCACCCCCATTTATTGAAGATGAAGAGAGGAGGGCATTTTTGTAGTTCACGGTTCCTCCCTTGATACAGTAGAGGAGTAAGCGTAATCACCACAGGACGGGAAGCGTGTTATTCGCAGGATCCCCATGTGAATAAAATGTAAAAAAAAAAAAGAAAACAAATGCAGCCACCACATATATGACTGGTAAGCTGCAATATATTACAATTTTGTTTTTGGGTTTACATTCACTATAAAGACTAGTTCCAAGCTAAAGTACTAAGAAAGCATTCATTGAACTATTAATGCTCAATGTAACATATTCTGAGTTCCCTGTAATCTACTAAAACAGGGGTCTCCAAACTTTCTAAACAAAGAACCAGTTTACTGTCCTTCAGGCTTTAGTGGGGGGCCTGACTGCGGCCATCTGGAGTACAAAACGTCCCAGCATCAGTGGGGGTAAACAATCCCCCATTATTGGTGTCAGGGGGAAAAATTGTGCCCCTTCATTGGTGTCATTGGACCCCATTGTTGGTGCCATTGGGAGGAATTGTGCCCAATCATTGGTGTCATTGAACCCTTTTGTTGGTGCCTTTTGTGCCCCATCATTGGTGTCATTGGGCGTCATTGTAAGGAATTGTGCCCCATCATTGGTGTCAATGGGCCCCATTGTTGGTGTCATTGGGAGAAATTGTGCCCCATCATTGGTGTCATTGGGCCCCATTGTTGGTGCCATTGGGAGAAATTGTGCCCCATCATTGGTGTCATTGGGCCCCATTGTTGATGTCATTAGGAGGAACTGTGCCCCATCGTTGGTGTCAATGGGAGGAATTGTGCCCTTCATTGTTGTCAGTGAATAAAATAGCACCCAAGGGACTGTTAAAATCAAGCAAAGTGCCGCATCAGGCCCCCTGTCCGCAGTTTGGAGACCACTGTTCTACAGAGTAGGAACACACTGAATAGAGGATCGGTAAGAGAGAAGTGGAAATGTACTTTCTGAAACCTGTGCTGTGTAATGCCTTCTTTCTCTGTGCTTCTTGCGTGGCCAATCACATTAACACTTTGGAGACAGGTTTGATTTTGATTGGTTACAGAGAAATTTCTTAGTACCATTCGATTTTCTTCATCATGCTGCAAGGAGAGTGTTCCAATGTTACCAGCTGGTGAGTTCCAGGACCACCAGATTATAGACAAAAGAGAGATGGGTTAACTAGTGTAGTATAGAAATGTTTGCATGAAAAAAAGTAAATACTTTGCAGGTAGGATCTTTACGCATCTAAATATTTCTATTTCAATTTTGATTGGAGTGTACCCTTAAAAAGGCATAAAACCTTTATCTTTAAAATTCCAGGATCTTCAAATGCCCAAAATGTCACTTTCACCTGATAATAATGTGTGATATCACACCATAGCTTCATCTATGAGGTCCTTAGAATGATAAAACAAAAAGTAGCTCTTCTTGGCTTTTCAGAACTCCTCTAGTTAGGTCAATAGCAGTTGTGTGTTTTCATGCAGTTTTAAAAGCTTTTTTTTCAGGCACCTTCCTAGGACCCTACAAATCTAAGAGACTTAATAAAAAGTGCATGAGCACCACTGAAGTGAAAATGATTACAGTAGGTCCTGACTTCTAAAAATAATGACTTTGACTCCCCTGTACTGAACTCCTTGTCTTCCAGACTAGAAACAATGTGTTATTGTAGAACTTCCAGTGTCAGCATTGGAATTCTTCTTCCAGATGTCTTCTTGTTTTAAACACATCACTAATAAAGTTGAGAACACTAGTAACCATATGTAAAATAATCTCATTTATTAAAGGAAAAAATAAAAATTCAGTTAAAATTTAAAGTAAAGCTAAACTCTAAAACTTTAAAAAAGTTCTATTCAAGTATGTATTCATAATTTAATAATATACTTTACGATGCTCTCAGCCTCCTCCAAATCTCTCCTTTATTTTTTCTGCTGTGATCTGACTTCCTGTAAGAGCGCGACGATGCTCATTTTTCCATCATCCCACCGTATGGAAGAACATAGCCACCCTCTCTTGCTTGCTCGTGAGATGGACCATAGTCCAGTGTTTCTTAACCTTTTTTTCAGTCAAGGCACTTAAAGACCAGGCCTATTTCTGACATTTGCTGCTTACAAGTTAAAATCAGTATTTTTTTCTAGAAAATGACCTACAACTCCCAAACATAATATATATATATATATATATATATATATTAGCAGAGACTCAGGAGAATAAAATGTTGTTGCAATATTTTATGTCACTCGGTATTTGTGCAGTGGTCTTTCAAAATAATTTTTTTTGGAAAAAATACACTTCACTGAATTTAACTAAACAGTAAAGTTAGCCCAATTTTACTGTATATTGTAAAAGATGATGTTATGCTGAGTAAATAGATACCTAACATGTTATGCTACAAAATTGCACGCACTCGTGGAATGGCGACAAACTACGGCCATGATTTAAAAAACTTTAACAGCTACCAGTTTAAAGTTACAGAGGAGGTCTTTTGCTAAAATTATTGCTCTCGCTGTAACGATCGCGGCAATACCTCACACATGTGGTCATATAAGCAGAGAGAGGAAGAGAACACTGTTTATATTTGTGGGCGTGACTTATGTATGCGCTTTCTTTGGCGCGTTAGCATGCGAGGATGGGGGCATTTTTAAAAATTGCATTATTTATTTTATTTTTAAACTGTTTCTAAAAGACCCCAAACCCCTCCTCTGCACTTCAAAGTATTCAAAACGCCGAAATCTGCGTTTTTGAATACTTTGGATTTTTTAAAATTGGCGCCATTGGGTGCCAAGTAAACTGGAGCGACGTTGTGAAGACACTTCCGGCTTACTATATCGGAGATCTGATCAAAGCTGGTTCTCGCTTTGTTTGGGGACATGCTGGCTGGTCGCCCAGGTCTCCCGGTGGGACAGGAGACCCAGGTGGGCGGAGGAAGGTGGCGGGAGGAGGGGGGGCGTCCCCTTCCGTTGCTTGTTATAATGGCCAAGCGGCAAATTAACCACTTGCCGCCCGCCCGCCGCAGATATACTGCGGCAGGCTGGCTTGGCTGCGTGGATTGCCGTACCCATATTCTGCACCGTGTCTCCGGTGACGCGTGCGCGGCAATTCCTGAAAGCGCACACTGATCTGCGGGGCCGGTGCCCACGATTGCCACCGGGCACCCACACATCACTCACCGGAGAGACAGAACGGCACACTATCCAACTTTTGAGGTTAGATTTCCTTTAGATTTACCTTTTCTATGTAGTGCAAGGGCCTGCCAGATTACATACAAATTGAAAGTGTTTAGGTTTGACCTCTTATTACATGGTTTTGGTAAGTCTAAAGGAAAAAGTCTTCAGAAAATCTTATAGTGTGTATGGCCCATAAGTGGTTAGCATTTCCACTTGGCAGTACTAGGCTAGTCAGTTCAAATCCCAACCACAGCACTACCTGCCTGGAATTTGCATGTTCTCCCTGTGCCTGCATGGGTTTCCTCAAGGTTCTCCGGGTTCCTCCAATACTCCAAAGACATGCTGGTAGGTTGTCTGGCTCCTGTCTAAACTGGCCTTATGCCCTGTTCACACTATCAGATTATCTGAAGACTTTTGTCTTCAGATTTACCTTTTCTATGTAGTGCAATGGCCTGTCAGATTGCATACAAATTGAAAGTGTTTAGGTTTGACCTCATATTATATGGTTTTGGTAAGTCTGCAGACAAAAGTCTTCAGATAATCTGATAGTGTGTACAGGGCATTAGGGACCTAAAGCTGGTCATACATTATACAATTTTCTTATTCAGTTTTCTTTATATTTACTGTACCTTCAACTACGTAGTGCAATGGCCTGCCAGATTGCATACAAATTGAAAGTGTTTAGATTTAACCTCATATTATATGGTTTTGGTAAATTTAAAGAAAAATTGTAGAAGAAAGTTGTATAATATATGGCCAGCCTAAGATTGCAAGCTCCATGAGGGCAGAAACTGATGTGAATGTGCAATATACTCTATATTACCAAAAGTATTGGGACACCTGCCTGGTCATGCACATGAACTTTAATGGCATCCCAGTCTTAGTCTGTAGGGTTCAATATTGAGTTGGCCCACCCTTTGCAGCTATAACAGCTTCCACTCTTCTGGGAATACTGTCCACAAGGTTTAGAAGTGTGTCTATGGGAATGTTTGACCATTCTTTCAGAAGCGCATTTGTGAGGTCAGGCATTGATGTTGGACAAGAAGGCCTGGCTCACAGCCTCCGCTCTAATTCATCCTAAAGGTGTTCCATCAGGTTGGGGTCAGTTCCTCCACCCCAAACTCGATCATCCATGTCTTTATGGACATTTCTTTGTGCACTGGTCCAAATCATTTGGTGGAGAGGGGATTATGGTGTGAGGTTGTTTTTCAGGGGTTGGGCTTGGTCCCCTAAGCTGGATACACACTAAACAACTTTTTTTGTTTGATTTCCTTTAGATTAAAGGCCCGTACACACGTAGGGATTGTCGGCCGTAAATATTCGGCCAACGTCCAATCGGCCGATTGTCGGCTTGTTAGTATGATGCTTCCGACAACCGACTGCGACTTTTCGGCCGAACAAAAGTGCAGGCTTTAAAACTTTTGTTGGCCAACACCAGAACGGCCGATTGTTCCTCAGTCAGTACAGAATTCGGCCGACAAACAGCAGATGAGCAAGACTGGGCATGCTCAGAGAAGAAAAAACACACGGAAAGTTAACCATCACATGACATCACTTCTGCAGTCGGCTGTTGTTGGCTGACAAAATTCGTGTGCAGTCTTTAGCACTTTTCAACCGACAGGACAGCACCGGACAAAAGACGGCCGATCGTTCGGCCGACAATCGCTACGTGTTTACGGGGCTTTACTTTCAACTATGTAGTGCAATGGCCTGCCTGGTTGCATACAAATTGAAAGTGTTTAGGTTTGACCTCGTATTATATGGTTTTAATGCCCTGTACACACTATCAGATTATCTGAAGACTTTTGTCTGCAGACTTACCAAAACCATATAATATGAGGTCAAACCTAAACACTTTCAATTTGTATGCAATCCGGCAGGCCCTTGCACTACATAGAAAAGGTAAATCTGAAGACAAAAGTCTTCAGATAATCTGATAGTGTGTACAGGGCATAAATCTAAAGAAAATTGTATAGTGTGTATCAGCTTTTTGTTCCAGTGAAGGGAACTCTTATGGGCCATAAACACTATAAGATTTTCTGAAGACTTTTTCCTTCAGACTTACCAAAACCATATAATATGAGGTCAAACCTAAACACTTTCAATTTGTATGCAATCTGGCAGGCCCTTGCACTACATAGAAAAGGTAAATCTGAAGGAAATCTAACCACAAAAGTTGGATAGTGTGTATCCAGCTTTAAGGCGTCAGCATACCAAGACATTTTGGACTATTTCATGCTCCCAACTTTGTGGGAAGAATTTGGGGATGGCCCCTTCCTGTTCCAACATGACTGAGCACCAATGCACAAAGCAAGGTCCATGTAAAGCGCTGTGTAAATTGAGGGTGCTATATAAGTACCTGTAATAAACAAAATCAATAAATAACACTTGATGATCCCATCACAAAGGCCCCTGTCACATATGCCATTGCCAGAAAGCTGATCCAGAGCAATGATGTGTAGCCATCACTGGACCAAGTGCATGTAGATGGGAAATAGCTGAAAAAGGATGGGGTAGATATGAGATTAGAAAAAGTGAAAGCATATTCTACACATCTACATATCTCTACCCCTCAGCTCACCCCATCAGTCTCCTCCCGCATCACTGATCTACTAACAGACATATCAGCCTGGATGTCTCACCACTTCCTCAAACTGAATCTATCTAAAACCAAGCTCATAATATTTCCTCCTCTATGTGCCCCTTCCCCGGAATTCTCTGTCAAGATCAATGGAATAACTATTAGTCCTTCCACACATGCCAGGGTGCTAGGGGTAACCCTGGACTCTGCACTGTCCTTTCAGGCTCACATCCAATCCCTGTCCAAATCATGCCGCCTTAACCTCAGCAACATCGCTAGAATACGGCCCTTTTTAACCAATGACCCCACCAAGCTTTTAATTCACGCCCTGGTTATCTCTCGCCTCGACTATTGCAACTCCCTCCTCATTGGATTACCCTTACATAGATTATCCCCCCTTCAATGCATAATGAATGCAGCTGCAAGACTTATCCACCTTACCAACCGTTCAGTGTCCTCCACCCCTCTCTGCCAATCCCTTCATTGGCTTCCACTCACCCAACTAATAAAATTCAAAGTGCTAACAATAGTTTACAAAGCCATCCACAACTTTGCCCCCAGCTACATCACTAACCTGATCTCAAAATATTAACCTAGCCGCTCTCTTCGGTCCTCCCAAGACCTCCTGCTCTCTAGCTCCCTTGTCACCTCTTCCCATGCTCGCCTCCAGGATTTCTCCAGAGCTTCTCCCATTCTTTGGAACTCTCTACCCCAATCTGTCCGACTGTCCCCTAATCTATCCATCTTTAGACGATCCCTGAAAACCCTTCTCTTTAAAGAAGCCTACCCGGCTACTACCTAATAACGCTGTTTCACTTGCTCCATCAGCTCATCCCCCACAGCTATTGCCTTTTGTATCAATTGACCCTCCCTTTTAGATTGTAAGCTCTAACGAGCAGGGCCCTCTGATTCCTTTTGTTCCAAATTGTAGTGTAACTGTAATGTCTGCCCTCATTTTGTTAAGCGCTGCGCAAACTGTTGGCGCTATATAAATCCTGTATAATAATAATAATAATAATAATAATAATATTCTAAAAAATCTATGGTAATTGTTTATAACAAAAGCAAACTAAATTAAGTCCAGTTAAAATGTCCATCTGCTTTAAAAGTATAGATGTATAGACAACAATATTTTGCAGTAATAGTTGATGATACCAATTTTATACTTTTTTTTATTAAAGTTACATTCTTTGTTCAAATTTAAACTTTAACGAAACTCTCACAACTGTTCATAGAAAGTATAGAAAAAAAAAACTGTAATTGAAAAAAAATATTCCCAAATATGTCACTTAAAGAGCTGGAGCACGCACTTACTAAAGTGGCGAAGACGGAATGTCAAGGTTGTATTGATGGCAATAAAGAAAACTCATGTTGTGTGAATTTGCTGCATAGAGAGGTGACAGCTGAGCCAATCACAGTGCTAATTAACATACATTGGAAACGAGCAGGATCCTTTCTCAGGCCCAGGCAGATGGCCTCTGCCACTTTGAAACCCCTTTGCTTCTAATCCTTGTTTGCCTCACTAGCTGGGGAAATTTGCATTCACTCCACAATGAGCCATTCAATAAAACTCACTCTCCTAGTCTTTGTCAGCACCTCAAACACACTGCTGGGCTCTTGCTAATATGCAAAGATCTCACAAAAGGGACGATTATTATCACACAGCGTTCTGGAATAGAGTATGAAATGTAATGACTGAAATTGCAGGACGAGATATCTCAATCCAAAAGACTTCTTGTATCGTCTATAAACATCTCCGCTTTTCTATTCAAAACCAATTTCGTGAAGAGATGTGAAAAAACCTTTCCTCTCGGTAGGTGTAAATCAATATTTTGTGATTCTGTGCGGCCGAGCTGTAGGCCATCAGGACAGGCGGGCCGTCTTGTGAAAAACTTTTTTTTTGTGTAGATCCCCACCTCCGGTTTTGCATTGAACCTAATTAAAAACCTTGTGGAAAATGAATTCCTGAGGCCTTATTTTTTATTAATATTCATTAGACAAATGTGGAGCGAGTTAGCACAATAGTTGTCTTAAAATGTCAAAGGTACAACACCATTTTTTTTTACAAAAAAGATTTTCTTTTTACATTTTAGGAAGGATAAATTATATATTTAATTGGCAATTAAAACAAATATAAAATGTAGGACTTAGGAAAGAAGGAGGGAGGAGAGAGGGAAAAGAAAGAAAGAAAAAGAAAAAAAGAAAGAAAGAGAAAGAGAAAAAAGAAAAAGAAAAAAAGAACGAAAGAAAGAAAAAGAAAAAAGAACGAAAGAAAGAAAAAGAAAGAAAGAAAAAAAGAAAGAGAAAGAAAGAAAGAAAGAGAAAGAGAAAAAAGAAAAAGAAAGAAAGAAAGAAAGAGAAAGAGAAAAAAGAAATAAAGAGAAAGAGAAAAAAGAAAAAGAAAGAAAGAAAGAAAAAAAGAAAAAGAAAGAAAGAAAGAAAGAAAGAAAGAAAGAAAGAGAAAGAGAAAAAAGAAAAAGAAAGAAAGAAAGAAAGAAAGAAAGAAAGAAAGAAAGAAAGAGAAAGAGAAAAAAGAAAAAGAAAGAAAGAAAGAAAAAAAGAAAAAGAAAGAAAGAAAGAAAGACAGAAAGAAAGAAAAAGAAAGAGAAAGAGGAAAAAGAAAGAAAGAAAGAAAGAAAAAGAAAAAAAGAAAGAAAGAAAAAGAAAAAGAAAAAGAAAAAGAAAAAAAAAGAAAAAAGAAAGAAAGAAAAAGAAAGAAAGAGAAAGAAAGAAAGAAAGAGAAAGAATGAAAGAGAGAAAGAAAGAAAGAAAGAAAGAAAGAAAGAAAGAAAGAAAGAAAGAAAGAAAGAAAGAAAGAAAAAAGGAAGACAGAGTAAAGGAAGAAAGTAAGAAAGGAAGGAAGGAAGGATGAAAATGAAAAAAGAAAGGGAGGAAGTAAAGAAGGAAAAATTAAAAGGCAAAAGAGGGAAGAGGGAAAGGAAGGATAGATGAAAAAGAAGGTAGGTAGAAAGGAAGGAAGGAAGGAAAGAAGGAAGAAAGGATGTAAGGGAGAAAGGGAAGAAGGTACAACCCTTTTTTTTTTTACTAGGAAGTACTAGTTATATATTTGGTAAAGAAGTATAACCGTGCTAATGACTAGATAAAGAAGCTGCAACTTCCAGTGGGATACCACAAATAAAATTATAACAATACAAGCTGCGCTTTTATTATTATAAGTTATATATTTAATTGGCAATAAATAGTATAATAAAATTCATATAATAAAATATAATATATAAATATAAAATATTATTAACATCTATGTAATTGGCAATATAAAAATGATGAAATTTGTTGTTGTTTTTTTTTTTTTTACATCAACAGGAAGGAAGGAAGGAAAGAAAGAAGAAAATAATGATTGATGAAGGAAGAAAGGAAGGAGTAAAATTTAAAAAAGGAAAGAAGCAAGGAAGAATGAAATAGGGAAAAGAAGGAAGTTAGGAAATAAGGAAGGAAGGAAGGAATAACATTTAAAACATGTAAGGAAAGAAACAAGGAAGAATTAAATGGGGAAAATAAGGAAAGAAGGAACGTTAAAATGGAAGGAAGGAAGGAAAAAGGGAAGGAAGGATGAAAAAGAAGGACTTTCGGGAGGAAGGATAAGTGTCGGTTCACACTACCGCGGCACGACTTCGGGGGCGGCCTGTGAAGTCGTGTGCACCACGACTTCGGCGCGACTTGCACAGACTTCATATAATGAATGTCAATGCAAGTCGCTCCGATGTCGCCCCGAAGTAGTACAGGAACTATTTTCTAAGTCGGAGCGACTTAAGTCGCTTCAATTAGAACAGTTTCCGTAGCACTGCATCGCGGTAGTGTGAATGGGCACTAAAATGGAAAAAATAAGTAAGGGTCCTTTCACACGGCCGCTCCATGTGTTCGCAAATCATCCCATCCGTTTGCGGATGATTTGCGGACATAATGTAAGTGAATGGCACTGCGGGTGTCAGCGGAATACCATCCGCTGACATCCGATTTTCCTCCTTTCAGTTCTGTTCCGTTTTTTCGAATGGAACAGAACCCCATTTTTTCTTCTGTGTAAAAAACGGAAAGGAAGGAAAATCGGATGTCAGCGGTGTCATCTGCTGACATCCGCAGTGCCATATACTTACATTATGTCCGTATATCATCAAAAGGGAAATAAAATTTAAAAAAAATGTAAATACAGAGAACAATTAAATATGTAAAAAAGTATTTTTTTTTTTTTTAATGGGAGGCCCGGTCCTTTGATGAAACAGATCTGTGAAATATTGATAATGATCACACTATGGGGGTGGGGTGTAAATTAGGAGAAGCATGCTTTCAAGTATTAAAACATTTGTTACTGCATATGGAGGCTTCCAACACATTGGAAATATCTTGAGAACAGACCTTTCCGCTGCGCATGCTGCCTCTGTTGCAATGGATCCTGGTGACACAGGGACTCTAACAAGGACTCATAAGTCTCTATGACCTTCATAATATACATTTGGATAAGCATATATGTATATTAATTTGCTCCGTCTATGGCTCCTGTGGGAAAAGCCCTATCCTCAGCTCCAGACTGACAGTTTAAATATTAATTGTTTTTGGCAAGCATTTGGACAAAGCTATCTTCTTGGAAAAAAAAAAACTGGAGTTCTCAAGTTCTTGGTGACACATCAATGTTATGTTGTGGGCTGTGAGAGGCTTCCCGTGTGAAGCAGTGTAATTTCTCCTATGTCACCCTCTGAGATGGCTTTATAAATGGAAGGTGCCAATGGTTTCTCAGGAAAACAAAGCCTTTACTAGGTCTGTGTTGTACTCCAAGTGCCAGGCCTGGCCTGGGAGAGAATTCAAATTGCTGGGAGTAGTGACAGCTTTATAACCCGTCATACAATAGGCAGAATCCCTTTACTGATGAGTCTAATTTAGGCAGCCCCCCTCTACACCCACCCCCTGCTGCTGTGCTCAACACTGGCCTGTCTTCTTCTCTTCAACCCAGCAGAACAAATCGATGCATTGGTCACAGGGCCTCTATTCAGCAGGTCCGACACACCTTTGTCACAGTTCCTGCTGGAAAGGAAAAAAAAAAATTCTGCTTAACAAACAAAAGCTGCTGAATAATCAACTTACTTTGCCTCATTGAGATTAAAGGCACTTCCATTCATGGGGTTGGACCTTATAAGGCCAATGCATTTCTAAATTACTTTTTCTGGGTAATAGAGATGTTTTTCGGCCAAAGGCAACACAACGTTTCACCTCCTCTTGATGTCTCAATTCTGGCTAAAAGATATCTTGTTGAACGTACACGGTGCTATTTGTGAGAGCCGAACAACTTTACTGATTGTAGCTTGTGATACCCGGTCAGTACCAGCTACTCACCCAAGGTTGGCAAGATGTGGCCAGTCCATGGGAGGAATGGGGGCAAACTCTAAACACCTAGAGATTTTCTGTAGGATCACTAACATTCTGAATACTGCTAAAATAAAACCACTAATCAATGCAGTTATGCAATCCTCCATAATAAAATATTGTGATTGGCATCATTAGGTGCTCCGCCTACTATAACATAAACTGGGCATATGAGACACTCTCAAACATTATTTATCTATATACTTTTAGTGGTTAGAGTCACAATTACAAGGGCGTAGAAAGTCCCGTCTGTCTCTTTATATTTAACCACTTTACCACCGGAGGATTTTGCTGTCTTACGTCTGGACCACTTTTTGCGATTTGGCACTGCGTGACTTTAACTGACAATTGCGCGGTCAAGCAACGCCGTACCCAAACGAAATTTACGTCCTTTTTTTCCCACAAACAGAGCTTTCTTTTGGTGGTATTTGATCACATGTGCGATTTTTACTTTTTGTGCTATAAACAAAAAAAGAGCGACAATTTTGAAAAAATAACAATATTTTTTCCCATTTTTTATATGAAATTCCCCCCCAAAAATGTAAAAATCAATTTTTTTTTATCATTTTAGGCCAATTTGTTTTCTGCTACATATTTTTGGTAAAAAAAATCGCAATAAGCGTATTTTGATTGGTTTACGCAAAAGTTATTGCGTTTACTAACTAAGGGAAAAATTTCTGTCGTTTTTGGTGGTTTTTTTTTAACGAGTAATGGCGGCGATCTGCGATTTTTTTTGCGGGACTGCAACATTGCGGCGGACAGATCGGACCCTTGACTGACATTTTTGACACTTTTGGGGTTACCAGTGACATTACTACAGTTATCAGTGCTATAAATATGCACTGTTACTGTAAAAATGACACTGGCAGGGAAGGGGTTAATTTTATTGGAGAGGGAGGGGTTAATGTATGCCTGGTGCTTACTGACATGTGTGGGGGGGAGGTGACTATGTGACACAGGGACAGATCGCAGGTTCAGCTATGCTGAACCCTGCAATCTGACCCTGCCTGTCACTTAGGAGATCCGCCCGCTTTGTTTACACAAGCGGGCGGATCTCCAGACTCGATTCCCCGACGATCGGGGAAGAGCAGCGGCGATCGCCGCTGCTCCTCCCCTGGCCCGACTCCCGCTGTGACTGAATACAGCGGGAGCGAGCCTCCGGCGGCACGCGCGCGCCGCCGAGAAGGGGGAGTGTCTGGCGACGTAGGTCTACGTCGCCAGACGATAACGAGCCACATTGCCGCAGTAGAGCTCTAGTGAGCAGCGGTAAAGTGGTTAACCAAAACCAACATTTCCTGGATTGTGATGCATGAGGAACTAGCTAGCATAATTCATAATAAACAGTGTCTGAAAACTTTGGAACAAATATTTGAATAGACATTATTCATTTTCTTGATTAAAGCAGTAGTAAACATTGATTTACAATTTGTACCTATAGGCAGGGTTTTTTTTTTCTCAGAGAATAGGTGCAGGTACTCAATCCACCCCCCCCCCCCTCCAAATCACTCTTTGTGTCTGTCCCTTACCCACCTCCAGGCACCTTCCAGTGGTTCAACCCGCTACCCACCTCCTGGCACTGCCCTCTTTAGAGAATACAGAGCCAAGGATCATTTTGTGGTGCAAAGTAATTTGTATGGAATTTGTTAATAATAACAAGAAACCAGTAAAATAGATCCCCTACAGGATGCAACACATAGGTGTGCGCAGCCTATTGCATTAGGGTGTGCACCCCAAAGTTGAAATACACATGCATGTGTTTGCCTACATGTACATGGCCCCAATACATTACTCTCCCTGCTGGCAAAGTGAAATAGAGCAGAGCAGGTCCGAGGGAGATCTTTCCCAACTCCTCACTGGCAAACAGAGCGATAATGCTAATGTGCCCTAGGTGATTAGGGTGTGCCCAGGTACACCCGGCACACCCTGTGCGCACGCCTATGCTGCAACAATAGACCCCCCAGCAATAATAGATCCCCCAACAACAATAGACCCCTCTCTCAAAAGTAGATCTCTCCTAGCAACATTTAACCCCTCCCCTTCCCCCAGAAACATGAAAAAAATAGACCCCCCGCCAGCAACAGTAGAACTTCCCAGCAACAATACATCCCCTTCCCCCGGTGACTATAGATCCCCCAGCAGCCAGCAAAAATTAGACCCACCAGCACACCCCACCACCCCTTGCCATTGCACACGTTTAATGCTGGAGGTAAATTAACTGCATTTCACTGCATTCCAGCTGAAAAAGCCCTGCCTAATGGTATGGTGATCACCTTCTAAACTTGTGCAGTTTAGGAGATATTCCCATTTTCTGTAGCCAATGATGTCACTGTGTATGCGCAGTGGCGCTCTGCACTTACGGCGCACTCAGTGCGCATGCATGGGTGTGATATTAAAACGGCCGGAGAGGGCAAACCCAGAAGACCGGCCAAAGATGTGAGTGCTGGCAGAAAAAAGACAAGGTGGCAGTGGTGTAAATGGTGGCAGTGGTGAACATACATGGTTACCATACAGAAGGTCAGCTGCTTGGCATAGGACTGTGAAGAATGCTGCTATCATTGTAGTTGAGGTGATGTGACTACTACACTGATTTCCATCAGGGATCGCTTAGGTATAAGATATGCATACTTAGATTTTGCCAAGCTGGACCAATGTTACTATGCAGTAAAATTCATACCAAAAATTCATCTTAAACGTGAGAGTAAACTCCCATGCATCATTTTTACCTATAGGTAAACCTATTAAAAGGTTTACCTATAGGTACTGTAAATAACACCTAAACATGTACCATTTAGGAGATATTTAATGTAGATGCAGCTGGTGATGTCACTAGCGCATGCGCTTTGAAGGAACGGCCACCCGGGTTTAGAGTCACGTGCCGTAAACAGTGTTCATCATCGCGGCTCTGGACACTGGACACTGGACACTGGAGTCCACAAACTCATACAGCCGGGTCCACAAACTCGGAAAAAGTTTGGGTGAAGATGGAAGCGCCTTTAGCGGTGACAGAATGGCGCTGACTTTTTTCTTAGGTAGGTTTCACATAATGTGCTAGTATGGTATGCATACTAGCACATTGTAACATTACCTTGCAGGTTGCAAAAAAAAAAAACTACTACCGCTTTAAAGTACTTGCATTTTTTTTTTTATATTAGTGGGGTCACTTTTAATCATCCACTTTCCACACATAAAATTACAAATATATGATATGTGCCATTTTTTTAAAGATGCACTAATCACTGCATGGATGTGATCTAGCCACACAGTAATGCATAAGATTTCTACCTGAAATGCATTTTCATACATGTTTTAGGGTTCATTCACGCGGCCGTTCATGGCCAAACACCGCCCAGAACAGTGGATTTCTGCGATGTGTGCAGCCAGGTATTTATGCTCATTTCTGTATAAATCAATCGCAGGGTGACATTGTCTCTTGAGACAAGGGACAGATGAGCAGCGCTGTACGCAGACTGCTTGCATCCCAGGTCGCTCATCTATCTCTAACCACAGGTAATCACTCCATGTGAGATTACACGTGAACAGCTGTGGAGGCTTTCAGCTGTCATTGTCTAAGGCCCCTTTCATACTGACAGGCGGACCTGATCTGATGCTCCATGCACCCCAGTGGAGCGGCGGATGTCAGCAGTGACATGTTCACTGACACCCGCTGCTATCCGATCCGATCCTTTGTGTGAAATCCAGACAGATGGAAAATCCTATTTTCCATCCTTCTCGAGGATCGGATAAAAAAACGGACAGGCGGTCCGTTTTCATCTGATTTCCCATAAAGGAGAGCGGGGATCTGACAGGTCCGTCTCTGCACACAGAGCAGACACAGACCTGTCATCCGCCTGCTCAGCGGGGATCGGCGGATCGATCCTCCGCTCAGCAAAACTGAGTCTGCCGGGTGGAAAGCCGTGTGGAAGGACCCTTATACAGGCTGAGTGGACGCAGCTGAATGTAAACACCTGGCCATACTCGCTGCAGAAATATGATGATCTGGACAGTGTACGGCAGATATCCTCAAACTACAGCCCGCCAGCTGTTGAGAAACTACAGGTCCCATAAGGCATTGTAAAACTCCGACATTCACAGACATCACTAGGCATGATGGGAATTGTAGTTCCTGAACAACTGGAGGGCCATAGTTTGAAGACCCCTGGTTTACGGCCATGAATGGCTGTGTGAATAAGCTCTTGATATAAAAACTCATTGGTTGTCAGCCATATAAAAAAACTCTGATATTTCCTAACTGAAGGAAGTTGATTAGCGTCCATATTTACTGCATTGTCCTCAAACTGTATAAAGAATTGGCCCCTGTGGGAGCAATTCTCGATTTGCCATGATTTTAACAGAGCTGAGGGGAAAATAAATCTATATAGCCGAAAACATGAGATGGAACAATTCTAATTTCTGTAGCTGTAGAGTTTGGTGTCAGGGCAGGCTGGGAGACTGAAGAGGCAGAATGGGAGGGGGAAGGGAGACCAGGGAATCCTTCACCAGTCTGTATAGCACCGAGGCCAAAACATTTTATTGCCTGATAATTACCCTGCACTATATATTTAGTGATCATGTTGTTGTTTGGCTTACAGGCCAATAAGTGCCTACAAGGTGGTAAAACCATCAGACTAATTGACCCAATGGCTGTAAACTACAACCTGAAGTGCCATTTCTGTAGCCCAATTTACACAATGGTGGTTTATGGTTTTACGTATGCTTAACACTGACTGGGGGAATTTATGGCTGGATGTGAACTTCTAGTTGGCTTGGGGAATCTGTATGTTTGGGACATCAGGTATTGTTAAAAGTGTGTGTAAACCCCAAGGCTGGATTCACACCTATGTATCTACATTTACTTGTGTTTTGTTGGTTGCTTTAGGAGAATGCATTGACATGCACTGCCAGTCCTAATAAAAGCCCTTTTGCTAGCTCGAATTTCAGCCGATTCCTGCTGAATCAAGCAAAATTTGAGATGTAGGCGACCTTGTGTTACCACGTGGCTCAAAAGACTTTGATTTGATAATTTATAGAAATTTTTCAACCAAATAGTGACTGCAGCCAATCAGATGCAACTATTGTAAATAATACAACTTTCTGGTGCCATTTTACTTTAGATTTACCAAAATCATATAATATGAGGTATAATGTTCATATAATCTGATGTGTAGCCAGCTTACCAGCTATGGGTTCGGTGTCTGTCAGAATACAATAGCCATCAGGGAAGAGCTCACTATCCCCATTGTTTAGCACAGATGAGGGAATCAAGGGAATCCTCTCTTGCCCCATGCGTATGGCCAATCTTATAAATCACATTGATGGATCAAGAAACAAAGGTATTCATGCATATGCTTTAACATGGGTTACAATACACATGTTACAGTGCATAGGTGTAAACAAGCCCTTTGACTATATTCAGACCAGTGCATTGCAGTAATGAGCAGTAAAATGAAAGGATTAGTGTGAGTTACTGTAATGCACGGTAACATATGTTCAAAGAAGCAAAGAAACAAATCACCGCTCAAAGGGCTGACAGCTGGGCCAGTAGGATTCCCAAGTAAACTGTAGTAGTCCTGCAAGACTGGGTGCTCACCAAAGTCCGCAACCTAAGAAGTCCATATGCATGTAGAAAGAAAGCGACACTTCCAGTCTCAGGAAAGTAGAAACTTGAGTTTTATTTCTTCAAATCAAAAAGTCCAACATCGACATGTAGCAAGACAAACAGGATAGCAGCAAACGCGTTTCACACCCTGTGCTTATTCATTACATATGTTGCCATTTATTTTGAATGACACCCCAACATACCTTCCCAGTGGCCATTTGTGTGTTATAGTGTCTTGCGGGAAAAAAAAAATGCTGCGAGTCTGTTAAAAAAAATTTGTGTGGTACGGTCAGGGCTGCTGATAGAAATCGCAGGGCCCCGTACAGACTACTTAACAGCCCCCCCCCCCCCCAAGAAAATATTAAAGCTATATTTAACCACTTGCCGATCGCCGCACGACTATTTACGGCGACGGTCAGCCCCTCACAGGCAAAGCGACGTAGGGCTACGTCACTAGCCTGTGAGGCTCTAGGGAGCAGGAAGCGTGCTCCTGCTCCCGCGCGGTCACGGACTCTCCCGCGCGTGTGCCCGGCGGACCCGATGTCCGACGGGCACTTGCGATCGTCCATTACACCGGGAGAAAGGCAGGCGGCTAATGTAAACAAAGCCGCCTGTCATTCTCCCCTGTGTAAGAATGGTGATCATACGGTTCTACTATGTAGGACCGTTGATCTGTTCTTACACATCAAGCCACAGCCAATCACAGTTAGAATCACGCCCCTAGGGACACACTTAACCCCTCCCTCTCAAAAAAAGTTAACCCCTTCACTGCCAGTGTCATTTTTACAGTAACAGTGCATATGTATAGCACTGATTACTGTAGTAATGTCACTGGTAACCCCAAAAGTGTCAAAAATGTCAGTCAAGGGTCCGATCTGTCCGCCCCAATGTCGCAGTCCCGAAAAAAAAAAAATTGCAGATCGCCCCATTATGCGTAAAAAAAAAAACCAAAAATGACAAAAATCTTTCCCTTTGTTAGTAAACGCAATAACCAATCAAAATACGCTTTTTGCGCTTTTTTTTACCAAACATATGGTAAAAAAAAATTGGCCTAAAATGTTAAAAAATTTTGATTTTTACATTTTTTTTGGGGAATTTCATATAAAAAAATGAGAAAAATATTGTTATTTTTGCAAAATTTACGCTCTTTTTTTGTTTATAGCGAATGATCAAAAAATCGCACAGGTGATCAAATACCACCAAAAGAAAGCTCTGTTTGTGGGAAAAAAGGACGTCAAATTAGTTTAGGTACAGCGTCGCACGACCGCGCAATTGTCCATTAAAGTCACGCATTGCCGAATCGCAAAATAGGCCCTGGTCAGGAAGGGGGTAAAATCTTCCGGGGCTTAAGTGGTTAACTAAAAATACAATAAAATCATTATTAGCAGACACAAATACAACATAACTCACATAATTTCTGCTGAATCTAAAAGATGAAACCGAGTTAATAAATAAAAGGAAGATAAGATAGAAAAAATATACAGGTTGGGCAGTTGTAGCTCCAGGATCAGAGAGACACAGGGAGAGAAACAAAGTTACAGAGATAACAGCAGAGCTAACATTAGAGCCATGGCTGGGGGGACACACAGGGAGGGGGATTAGTGAGGGCAACTGTCTCTTTCTCAGCAGATAAAAGCTGGCAGCAGGGAGAGGGGGAGAGACTAGCTGCTGGAGGAAGAGTTCTGCAATCGTGGTCCATCACTAATCCCCCTCCCTGAGTGGGCACCCCTGTGTGCTTGGGCCCCCTACAAGAGGAACGGTGCCCCCCCCCCCCCATCAGTGGCCCTGGGTACGGTAACACAGCAAAACCCAGTGGAGATATCATTTACTAGGCCAAAACACTATGGGGTTGATTTACTAAACTGGAGAGTGCCAAATCTGGTGCAGCTCGGCACAGTAGCCAATCGGCTTCTAACTTCAGCTTGTTCAATTAACCTCCCTGGCGGTATGATTCTTTTGGATTTTAGGTGCTGAAAGCGGTACCATTATTTTGCATGTAATTCTTGTGAATGAGCAGTCCAAACCAACTGTATACATTTATTATATATATTCTATATATATATATATATATATATATATGTATGTATACATATATTATGTATACATATATTATATATATATATATATATATAATGTATACAGTTGGTTTGGGCTGCTCATTCACAAGAATTACGTGTATATATATATATATATATACACGTGTGTGTGTGTATATATATATATATATATATATATATATATATATATATATATATATAGCGGCATGAGCGGCATGGGAAATTGGCAAGTAACCCTTGCAGCATGGTTCCAAAAAGTTAAATGGGTTGTGTTTGATGGCGATACCGCCTGCCAAATGTGATATGTGGTTTATTTATTGTGTACAGCCTTAGGCGACTTCATGGTCTTCTTTAGGTTGTGTGACAGGAAGTCAGGTAAATCTGTAGGTGTTGTCACAGATGGGAGATACATTTCTGCCATGTTTAGACAATTCACCAATTACTATCAGGTGTTGGCTGCAGAAGTAGCCAGAAAGGTTTAAGGACGTTGGAAAGCTTCAGCTATTCAGAATGAGGCAATTAAGGCCTCTATAAGTTATCCAGAGGATGACTACTGATTGTGGCATCCTGAGGCTGTGAGCGTTTTTTTCTGTGTGAAAAGAAAACAAATAGACTATTGGTTTTCTGCTGTATGACCAGCAGTGTCCGCCCAGCAGTAGGTTGGGACAGACTCCATAGGTAGGTTCCTGTGTTGTGAAGGTAGACGCCCCAAGTGGCCAGGGTTTATTTTATGTTTGTTTGATTTATGCTGTTTGGATGCTTGCACTTTTTTCCAGCAAATTGGAAGAATAGACCGTTGTTTTCAACCACTCCTCGGCTGTCTCTCCGTGTAGCAAACCCACCCAAGGGGTCACCCACACCCGCTACCGAGCTAACCCTTTACAGTTGGCAATTGGGAGGCAGTAAAACCACAGCTTAACCACCTGCTTTTACCACCTTCCCCTGGCTGTACATTTGAATAAGCCCTTAAACAGTGGGTTTTGAGAACATTTACATTATCTCAGTTTATTATTCTATGAACTAAAGTGATTAGGCCTACTAAGGTTCTTAGATCTGTTAGCCTGTAAAGTATCCTAGCAGTTTTCTTCTGTGAAAACTGTTTGTTTGGTCAATTCTCAGCATTCCGTTTACCCAATATCACACCAGGCCACATGGTGTTATGAAGGTCTTGCTTGCTCAAGTCTTCTTCTGTGTATACCATACAAAAATATTTGTCCATCTCATTGTTTAATGTAGCACAGAGGTTTCTGTTCCATACCCTATCTGTCCTTGTGTGCGGTGTTTACTCTCACTTCAGATCTGCAGTCTCCCCCTCACTCATACTGATAATGCACAATGCCAGAGGCCCAGGGAGGTCCTAACCACTCTTCTTCATAGGTTATCTGCAAGACCCCACCAACTGGTTTACTTGTCCCAGATCAAACCGTGACCTGTGTACACAAAGAGGCTCTGCTGTCTCTGAATGTCCATGAACTACAAAGCTACAGAAACACCTAAGATTTGCACTCTACAATGGTTTTCACAACAAATAACTATATTTTGTGTATATATTTTTAGTAACTATATCTATAAAGGTATCTAGAGATATATTGTACATTTATTGTTTAAAGCTGAATACAATGACCTTTCACTGATGGGTTCTCCTCATTTTCCTTATCTCTCACTTCCCGGCAGTTGGCATTCTTCTCCTCTGACACTCCGGGTTGCGATTGGGCCCTCAACATCCTCACTTCCAATGCAGGACTGCTGGTCCTGCATTGTCCGTGGTGATGTCAGAACGCCTGTGACTGATGGAGCGCTGAAGAGAATCAGCTTTGGGGGAACAGCAATGCAGCTGGGAGGAAGCCTTCAGGAGCAAGGAATAAAGTTAGCTGGCTTACGGGGCAGCACAGTGGTTAGCACTTCTGTCTAATCCAAGCCCAGCACTACCTGCCTGGAGTTTACATGTTTTCCTTGTGCCTGTGTAAGTTTCCTCTGGATCCTTTGGTTTTGGGGCAGTAGGCAGGATTTCTTAACCTTATCTTAAAATATTAAATAAGACACCTTCAGACTTCAACTTTGGAATTAAAGAGGCCGCGGCCGTTTATTATTTCACACATAAAGATCGATAAATCTTTTTAAACTTGAATAAAACAGCAGTATAGAAAAAACAACCCGGTCCCAACGACCCAGGTTGCCATTAACAAATAAATATATCAAAACATCCAAACACAAATACAAAATAACGTCCCCCTTCGCTGTGACCGAAGGTGACCCTAAAATAACAAACTGACCGCGACAAACAAAAACAGGGGGGGGTGGGGGGGGTAACCGCTGGGCTGACTTCTTCCTTCTCCTGTTGACTGGCGACGTGACGATTCATCTGTGAGGAGGCCCGTTAAATAGGACCACTTGAACTCTTCTGACCAATCAGATTCAACTCTTCTAGGCGGGAAAAAACCCGGCTCAAACTGGTAAGGGACTTATTCTCCCTGGATACTGGGTAAACTAACTATCCCCTATAGCCAATCAGCTTTCTTCTCATCTGACAGGCTCTAATCTGCCTAAACACTAACTCAGCCTATTCCTTACTCTAAGCTATCCTCACCTGCCACTTCCCCATAAATAAAAGAGGCCATTCGTCCCCTTTTCTTTTTATGGGGCAGTAGGCAGGATTTCTTAACCTTATCTTAAAATATTAAATAAGACACCTTCAGACTTCAACTTTGGAATTAAAGAGGCCGCGGCCGTTTATTATTTCACACATAAAGATCGATAAATCTTTTTAAACTTGAATAAAACAGCAGTATAGAAAAAACAACCCGGTCCCAACGACCCAGGTTGCCATTAACAAATAAATATATCAAAACATCCAACAGGCAGGCGGCTCACACCCGCCTGGCACACCCCCAACACGCGGCCTCTTCAATACTAGTACTCAGGTTGGCATTAAAAGTATCAAGGCCAATATCTGATAAGTGGGTGTCATCAAACCTGTACAGCCCACTAGTACCACCCTCCAACTCCCTATGCCTGAAAGATAAAATCCCGACGACCCGCAGCAGCTTTTCCAGAGCCCTGTTGACGCGCTTACGAATTTTTTCAAATGGTCTCAAGTAACAGTGCTTGAACCAGGCAAGTCTCGGGATGACCTCCGAAAAAACCACTGTCATAAAAGGAAACGACAACTGTAACAATTGTAGGTCATCCCGGATTGCAAAAATCAGATCCAAAGTCCTAGCTCTACCTACATCATTCCCCCCAAGGTGTACTACCAGTATATCCGGGGGGGGAAGAAACTGCAGAAGTCTAAAAATTTCGGGACGAAATTCCGACCACAGCATTCCTCTCTTGCTAAACCACTGAATCCTATAAAAATTGGGATCTAAGCCAAGGTTTTCACCGTAGGAACGTCTTCTGGCTCGTGCACGAGCCCAGTGCACGAAAGAGTGTCCGATGATCCATATGGTTAGGCATCGTCCTGAAAATTTTAACAAACAGTGTCAGGGCGGATATAAGATTGAAAAACATCCGACTTCCATCTACCCAACTTTTTAACAAATTGATCATCAAGACCCAATCTCGCAGCTTCAGTAGCGGCACCGATACGAAAGGAATGGGAAGTCAACCTTTCCTTATCCAGCCCCAACTGAACGAGACACTTCTTAAAAACAGCATTAAATTGATAGCCAGTTAATGGCCTACCATCCTGATGATTGAACAAGAATACGGAACCGTCTGCTCTAATAGCCAAAAATTTTTGCAGTAAACGCACCGGACATACTGACGAGTTGCGGAACCTGTGCAATTCGACACGCTTCCCAACACCCAACTGATCCGTCTTAGAGAAACGTATCAAAATGCTACAGGCCATGTCAGATAAAATTGCGTCCGAGACAAAAAGACCGGAGCTAAACGTCCTATTAGTCGGCACTAGCTCAGAAATTCTTAGTGCCGCAAAAAACATCAACGAAAAAGCCGCCTGAAAAAGGACCGACTCATAATAAGAAAAGCAAACGGACGACGTAATTGAACACAAATTCACCAAAAGTGAGACAGTGACAGGCTTCCTGGAATCGGGCAAAAAAGTCGCCTTTCGATATCCCTTCATGGCTTGACGCACCGTAAAAAATGAGACACATGAAGGGAAATTCCGTAACTTAACAAAAAACGATACTCCGGCCAAAATTTTGTTCACGTGAGACCACGCATACCCTCTATGGAACAATAAGTTTAGAAATGACAGCACCAAATGTTCCGAAAAACTATCCGGGGATACACCCGATGACTGAAGATGCGACACCCATAGAGACCATGCAGATTGGTATCCTGCCATGGTCGACGGAGCCAAAGAGCGCAATACATTCCTTGCCACCAAATCTAAACTATATACCACAGGTGGCTCGGGTAATGACAGCTCAGCTCGTCCGCTTCCGGAAACAGCGTAAAAAAGCGTTCCATCTGTAAGCGAGACAAAGCATCCGCCAAACCATTATCTCTGCCCGGGACGAAAGTCGCCTTAATCCAAATATTAAAGGACAAACATTTAGACACAAGATAACGCAATAACGCAATAACAGGAGGGGATTTTGAAGATAAACAATTGATAGCAAACATCACCCCCCTGTTATCCGTCCTAACCATCAATCTCCTGTTCCGAAAGTGATGGCCCCAGACTTCCAGGGCCACCACAATTGGAAAGAGCTCCAGAAGAACACTGTTACGTGTGAAACCCAACTGAACCCATCGCGGACACCAGCGGTCGGCGCACCAGTGTGTGCGCCAAATGGCGGCGAAGCCAACCGAACCCGCTGAATCCGTAAAAAGGCAAAAATCCCTGTCCAGGATGAATTCCTCCTGCCAAACACTTTTGCCATTGAAATCCGACAAAAACTGGAACCACACTAACATATCTTCCCTGACCTCCTGAGTTAACCTCACATGAGAATTGGGCGACTTGAGACCCGCAATCGTCGCATACAGCTTCCTGGAAAATAGCTTACCCAGGGGAATGACCCTGGAAGCAAATGCCAGCAAACCAAGCAAGGACTGCATCTCCTTAAGACGAACCTTACGACTCCGGATCAGAGACAATAGACAATGTTTGAGTTTGGACACTTTCTCTCGCGGGAGGCTAAACTCCATTACCTCTGAGTCGATGGTGATACCTAAAAATTGAATGCAGGTAGACGGCAACGCCGTTTTCTCATGAGCCAACGGGATCCCAAAAAGCTCGCACAACTGTACAAAACCATCCAGTAAGCGCAAGCAGTCTGTAGATCCCGCCCGCCCCAAAAACAAAAAATCGTCCAAATAGTGAACGATGTCGGTCGAATCACAAAATGTTGAAACGACCCATTCCAAAAAGGTTGCGAAACATTCGAAATAAAAACATGACAATGAACATCCCATAGGGAGACATCTGTCAAAATAAAAATTGCCCGAAAAGAAAAACCCCAGGGAATTAAATGCGTCCGGGTGTACCGGCAGCAGACGAAAGGCCGATTTAATGTCAGCCTTGGCCATCAAAACCCCCCTCCCTAGGCCCCTTAATTTCACTAGGGCATCGTCAAATGAGGAATACTGGACCGTAGCTAAATCCTCGCTTATCTCATCATTTAAAGAATCCCCGAAAGGAAACGACAAATGATGAATAAGCCTGTAAGTATTAGGCTCCTTCTTTTGGACAATGCCCAAAGGGGAGATCCTAAAATTCCTAAAGGGGGGGGACCGAGAAAGGGCCAGCGAATCTACCCAATTCAATTTCCTTACTCACCTTTTCCTCCACGACTGATTCCAAACCCTCAACAGACCTAAGATTGTCCACCAACCTACAACCCTGACCGGAAAACTTGGGCAGGGGAAAACCATCTGTAAAACCCTCAGTGAGGAGGTTGGCTTTCGCCCTGTCGGGGTAACGCTGAAGCCACGGGAGCATGGCGGTGAGGCTCACTGGGGTTACCGCCTTTGTGCAGAACACCCGTGGCCTGACCCCCTTGCCTCTTAAAGCACTTTGCGATGGGGTGGGCCCCAGAGCAAAAAGCGCATTCGTGCCTGTACTTGCATGAACCCGGCCACTTGCAGACGGATTCATTGAAGTTAAAGCACACTCCTTTTCTAAACTGCAAACCCGAGGAGGAGGCTTGGGGCTGCTGGCTCGGAAAGGGCTGCCTGGGAAAAATTGACCTTTGTGGGAGAAAAAGGTCCAGCCAAAGGCTGACATCCTTTACTCCCCACTTCATAGCGGGCTGCACCGCCAGCTTTTGGCGAAACGCCACGTCGTACTGAAACCAGGAGGTTCCGCCGAAATTTTTGTACGCTTCCAGTATAATATCGGCATGCTGAAACAACCCGACGCTTTTAGCAGGGAAACGTTCGCACATAACCGACGAAAAAATAAAAAAGCCCTGCAACCAGTTGTTGAAAGACTTGGAAATAGGGCGCCTCCTCTCATCATCGTCCTTCTTATCTGCCCTAGCAACAAAGTCTTTAGCGGAAGGTAATAGTGACAACATATCCATAAAATGTCCCTGCCAGATCCTCTCCTTAACGGACTCAGATAAGTGGAAACCTAACGGGGACACCTCACAGGTGAGAGTTTCCCTAAGGGAAGTCTCCGGCAGATTCTGCGCTTTAGCTAGGAGGTAAGAGGCTGACATATCGGAATGTAAACTCTGGGGCCTATGAGGTTCAACCTCCAAATTGCCCATTGGGGGAATCCATACATCCCTAGGTGAAGGAGCAGGCTGGGGAGCCACCATGTCGCCCGATATAGTAGTAGTGGGGGCAGACATGGCAGCTGGGGATGGCAGCACAGTAGCAGGGGTACTCGACCCAGCACCTGTGCTGGTTTCTAATAAGGACTTAAAGTCCTTCAGGAAAGCCTGTAATAATCCTGACATGGCAGGCAGGGGTGCGCTGTCCTGAGCAACAGCGCCCCTGGTGGTGTGTTCCGGTTCCGTGTGTAATGTTCGGGGGGGCCTAGTGACCAGGGAGGGGGCTACCACATTCTCCACGAAGATCTCCTCACCTGATCTTGCCGGCGCGATCCCCTCCGAGCTCCTCGTCCCGCCGACCGATCTTGCCACCGCCGACTGGGCCCTCGCTCCGTCACCCGGAGCAGGTCTTCCCGCTTGGCCGCTCCTCGGCGATGCTCCGCTGCCCCTCCCGGCTCTTCGGACCTCCACCGGAGGGGAGAAACGATGGCGCGGATTGCGCCGCCTCTTCACCGGCCCGATCCCCTGGCCGGCTCTTCCGGGTGTGACGCGCCTGCTCACACCGCTTCCCGTGACGTCTTCTCCGCCCGTCGTCGCCGAGGATGACGCTCTTCCGTCCGGGACCGTTACGTCAGCCGATCCCCGTCCGACTTCACTTCCGGCGGCCGCTCTCGATGCCGGTCCCGCTCCATCTTCTCCCGCCGCTCTACCGGAGTCCGCGACGAGCGGCAGCTCGAGACACCGCCGGACCCAATCTTCGCCTCCAGCCTCACCCGCCCGCTCGATCAGTCTTCTCATGAGGCTCATCGCTCCTGAGGTAAGTTGAAACGCCTGTCTTCTCCTCTTCTGTCTTCAGCCAGGACCGCTCCGGAAGCTTCCGTTCTTCCACCCGATGACGCTGGGCTGGTACCGCAACGAAAGGGAAAGCCGCTGACACCCGACGATGACCCTCCTAGACCGCCGCTGCACCGACCGCTCCTTCCGTCTGGGAACCGCTGGGCTGACTTCTTCCTTCTCCTGTTGACTGGCGACGTGACGATTCATCTGTGAGGAGGCCCGTTAAATAGGACCACTTGAACTCTTCTGACCAATCAGATTCAACTCTTCTAGGCGGGAAAAAACCCGGCTCAAACTGGTAAGGGACTTATTCTCCCTGGATACTGGGTAAACTAACTATCCCCTATAGCCAATCAGCTTTCTTCTCATCTGACAGGCTCTAATCTGCCTAAACACTAACTCAGCCTATTCCTTACTCTAAGCTATCCTCACCTGCCACTTCCCCATAAATAAAAGAGGCCATTCGTCCCCTTTTCTTTTTATTCTCCCACACTTCAAAGCAGTGTTAATTTTGTCAGCAAATTTCAATTTAGTTTTAGTCTTATTTTTAGGACTAAAATGGCATTTTAGTTTTAGTCCCATTTTAGTCTTCTACAAGTGTTTTAGTTTTAGTCGTATTTAGTCGACTAAAACTCCAGTACATTTTAGTCGACTAAAACGTCCTACATTTCAGTCGACTATAACTCATTTTAATCATCTATAATCGAATGTGTGTAGTTTAATTGTAATTTGTAATGCATTATTTAAGCATTTCTCTACAATTTCCAAACTCATTATATACTACTGCTGGTCCTGGAGTGAAAAATCTAATATGTTATTATTTATGGTATTAAGCTTTGAGCATGCACCAGTGTTAATTTTGGCAGCAAATTTCGATTTAGTTTTAGTTATAGTCTTTTGACTAAAATGCCATTTTAGTTTTAGGCGTATTTTAGTCTTAAGACTAAATTGCCATTTTAGTTTTAGTTGTATTTTAGTCATCTGAATTGTTTTAGTTTTAGTCGTATTTTAGTCGACTAAAATTGTGTTAATTTAGTCGACGAAAACGTTTTAGTCGGTTTTAGTTGACGAAATTAACACTGCTTCAAAGACATGTTGGTAGATTAACTGGGTCCTGTCCACATTGGCTCTAGTATGTGTATGTATGAATGTGAGTTAGGGACCTTAGACTGTAAGCTCCTTGAGGGTAAAGTGGGGTACACACTAGTAGAAAATCTGCCGAAAATTTGCGTCCGAGGTAAAATCGTACGATTTTCGGCTAGTGTGTACACTCAGCAGCCGATACCGATATTTTCAATTAAAGAAAACGGAGGGACAAACACCAACATTTTTATCGTCCATCCCCAGACGACCAATTTTCGTTTAATATGTATGCAGTACGTCCATGAAAAATTGGATACGAAAGACCACACATGATCTGAAGTTGCTGACGACCCGGAAGTCTAGGAACAAATGTCCCAAAAAAAAGAAATCAGACGAGAAATTTTGTGAACATTTATGCACTGTCAACTAAAAACGGTTATGAATGCTGAGCATGAGAGAGAAAAATCGGAGAATATTTCGTCTGATTTCCGTGAAGTGTGTACAGGCCTTTAGGACTGATGTGAATGTACAATGTATATGTGTACATCGCTGTGCAAGTTGACAACACCATATAAGTATTTATAATAAAAATAAAAATACACTAGTAGAATTGTATGTGATACTTTTAGTTTTAAGAACCTTTGTTCAATTTTCTAATGGTTTGTGGGGTCAGGTCGACATTTATTTTCGATCAGCAGTGATAAAAATATTCCAAGGAGCAGGATGGATAATTCTTGGAAAAAGAATGATTTTCTACAAACGTGGGAAATTACAATCTTTACAAAATTGATGGTTAAAAGCAAATGAAAACTATTGAAAGACATTTTTCTAGTCATCAAATGTACAAAGAAGTTACGTATGAATGTTCATATGAATATTAGTTCGAAAATCTACTAGTGTATTGCCAGCTTAAAGTGTAACTAAAGGCAAAAGAGTGGGGAGGGATTCAAATGCTTGTCGGTTTTTATTTCTATCTGTGTCCTCGTTAAGGAGATTGACTTTCTATTTTTTCTGTTTACCATTATCTTTGGAAGTGAAAGTAAAAAAAAAAATCCCAAACCTTGAGTTGTCACCAGAAAAGTAATTAAAGGGAAATCTTTCAAGGGCACACTAGTTCTGGTGACCTGGGGGTCCCCAAGGAATTTTCAGGGATTTTCTCACACTTCCTGTTTTGGCTATTCATCAGGAAGTGATGGCAATTCTCTGCAATAAGACACAGATAACGGAAAAAAAAAAAAAAGAAAAAAGACATGGGTTACACCCTCCCTTTTTCTAAAATCGAAATGCATCTAAAATGAAGAAAAACGATTTGCCTATAGTTCTACTTTAAGTATAATCATATTTTATGTTCCCCTAGATAAAACAAGCTTTTTTTCCTCTGGAAGTTGAGCCTATTTTTTTTTTAAGCATGAAAAAAGGAAACTAATGAAGCCACCACATCCATATCTATTGACTGGTAGTCTGATATATATATATATATATATATATACACACACACAAACACACACACACACACTTATGTCAAAAGTATTGGGACACCTGCCTTTACACGCACATAAACTTTAATGTCATCCCAGTCTTAGTCCGTAGAGTTCAATATTGAGTTGGCCCACCCTTTGCAGCCATAACAGCTTCAACTCTTCTGGGAAGGCTGTCCACAAGGTTTAGGAGTGTGTCTATGGGAATGTTTGACCATTCTTCCAGAAGCGCACTTGTGAGGTCAGGCACTGATGTTGGAAGAGAAGGCCTGTCTCACAGTCTGCACTCTAATTCATCCCAAAGGTTGTTGTATCAGGTTGACATCAGGACTCTGTGCAGGCCAGTTAAGTTCATCCACTCCAAACTCGCTCATTCATGTCTTTATGGACCTTGCTTTGTGCACTGGTGCGCAGTCATGTTGGAACAGGAAGGGGCCATCCCCAAACTGTTCCCACAAACCTGGGAGCATGAAATTGTCCAAAATGTCTTGCTATACTGACTCCTTTAGAGTTCCCTTCACTGGAACTACAAGGCCAAGCCTAACCCCTGAAAAACGACCTCACACCATAATCCCCCCTCCCCCAAATATTATGGATCAGTGCACAAAGCAAGGTCCATAAAGACATGGATGAGCACGTCTGGGGTGGAGGAACCTGACTGGCACAGAGTCCTGACCTCAACCCAACAGAACACCTTTGTGATTCCCTTAGACACACTCCTAAACCTTGTGGACAGCCTTCTCAGAAGAGTTGAAGCTGTTATAGCTGCAAAGGGTGGGCCAACTCAATATTGAACTCTACGGACTAAGACTGGGATGCCATTAAAATTCATGTGTGTGTAAAGGCAGGCGTGTAAATACTTTTGACAATATATATATAATTTCAGGAGTTGAATGTTCATTTTATGCCAGCACCTGGCAGTGCTATCATGATGACCACATGACTAAAGCCATGTCACACAGCTCCAGGGTCTTCGTCAAAATTTTGTAAAGGTCAAGTTTGTATTTTTAAAGCTAAATCAAGTCCAGAAAAATCATCCACTCATCGGTGTTCAGTATCATTACCAACTATTTAACACACAGCTATTTTTCTTATAGCGCATGTGTCCTACTAGGTCAGACATAGATAGACCAAGCTGGACCATGTAACTACTGTACATAATAAAATTCACACCTAAACTTTAGCTTTAACTAACTGGATATTTTAGTGCAAGCTTTTGAAAATACACCTAGAATATGCAATATGGGCTCTTGGAGATAAGTTCCTCTGTTTTTAATTCTGTTGGGAACAGTGGCGGCTGGTGCTCAAAAATTTTTTTTGGGGGGGGGGGGGGGGGCACAAACAGAAAAATGTAATAGGCATTGCTTTGCGGCAAAAACCCTGTAAAAAAATTGCGTGACTTTGAGGTCGCAAAAGTGTGAAAGGGGCCTTCAATAATTAAGGTATAGTGTGCCTCCTTTCAATGCAGAGAGACCATCGTGCCCCCTTTCAATGCACGGTGACCAGCGTGCCCCCTTTCAATGCACAGTGACCAGTGTGCCCCCTTTCAATGCACAGTGACCAGCGTGCCCCCTTTCAATGCACAGTGACCAGCATGCCCCCTTTCAATGCACAGTGACCAGTGTGCCCCCTTCAAAACAGTGACCAGCATACATGCCCCCTTCAATGCAGAGACCAGCGTGCGTGCCCCCTTCAATGCAGTGACCAGCGTACGTGCCCCCTTCAATGCAGAGACCAGCGTGCGTGCCCCCTTCAATACAGTGACCAGCGTACGTGCCCCCTTCAATGCAGAGACCAACGTGCCTGCCCCCTTCAATGCAGTGTGCCCCCCCCAAGACCAGTGCACTTATCTGGAGCCCTGGAGCAGCCATGGCGGCAGCTTCTCCTCTGTCCCGGCGGCGGCTTCTCCTCAGTCCTGGCAGCGGCTTCTCCTCAGTGTCTCGGCGGCGGCTTCTTCTCAGTCCCCCGGCGCGTCTCCTCGAGTCCTCCCGCTCCCGCCTCCTCCTCGGCCAATGGCATGGGGTTTGCCTTGCGGCCAATCAAGAAGTACGTATTGGACCCGCTCCCTGATTGGCCAGGAGGAGGATCCGTGTGACAATAGCGAATTTTCATTCGCTATTGTCACACAATGGGTGGGCTCGGGGCGCACTGCTCTGCGCCCCGGGTCCACCCTTTGTTGCAGCCTATTAGAGCCTCTGGCTCTAATCAGGTGATGCAAAAAAAGCCCCATTGAGCTCCATGCGTCCGGCGCCCATTCATGCAGATTAGGGGGCCGGACGCATGGATAGGGGGGGCAGCGCCCCTGCGCCCCCAACGCACCGGCCGCCACTGGTTGGGAAGTCACCATCAAGCAGCTAAAGACCCACACACTTGACGGAAATCGGACAAAATATCCTCCGATTTTTCTTTCTCATGCTCAGCGGTCATAACCGCTTTTAGTAGACAGTGCATAAATGTTCACAAAATTTCTCGTCCGATTTTTTTATTTTTTTTGGGACATTTGTTCCTAGACTTCCGGGTTGTCGGCAACTTCAGATCATGCGCGGTCTTTCGTATCCGATTTTTCACGGACGTACTGCATACACATTAAACAAAAATTGGTCGTCTGGGGACGGAAGATAAAAATTTTGGTGTTTGTCCCTCCGTTTTTTTTCGTTGAAAATGTCGGCATCGGCTGCTGAAAGTTGTGTACACACTAGCCGAAAATCGTACGATTTTACCTCGGAAGGGAATTTTCGGCAGATTTTCTACTAGTGTGTACCCCACTTAAATCTTCCAAGGAGCTTTTTCAGTTCTAATTGTTGACACTTGTTGATGGTAGTAATTGTGTTAACCATAGACAGTAGCAAGAAAGTGAACCCATAGGTAGATATCTTCTATTAACTAACTAAAAATACTTCAGCTCAAGCAAGAAATCTCAAAAGCTTGAAGTGAGGGACATTTCTAGAAAGCTGTTAGGTTCTCGGATCTGTCAAACAATATCATCCCCCACATATTGGGAATATTCATCTTGCTGTAAAAAAAATAAGGCCATTTGAAAGCTGCCATAAGCTGTTTAAACGTTTTCCTCTCAGTTCTAATAATATAGATCAGTCTCAGCTCCAGCAGTTGGTTCTAATCTGAAAACCAGAAAGCGTAGAAATGTGAGGGATAGACACATTTGTCCGATGTTTACATTGCTATTCAGGACACCATATAGAGTCAGATATTGTGCTGTCACTGGGGATTCCTGTAAAATGATGAGGAGATCCATTATAGAGAAGAGTCGCTGGATTAAATATTTATGTCTCCATTTTAATGGGCCCAGAATGGGACAAGGCTTGTTAAAACTGGGTAAAGTCCCCCGCTTGCCTGTTTGGATCATATCCTTCCTTTTGTTTTTGTTTCTTTTCTTTTTCCTTTTTTTCATGGATGTATGTTCTATTTGAAACCTAAAATAAATAAAGTATATAACAAAAGTGGGTAAAGTCCCACTTAGGCTGGCCATACACTAGTAAAACTTTGTTTGCAATTGTTTGGTTCTAAAAATGCTTGCTCAATTGTTCTATTTGTTAGTGGGGTTGCTTTCGCTGGTCCTTCCCTCCCCTAGGCGTACAGAACTTTTTAAAGGTATGCAGGATGGGCAGAAAGAAGGTAAAGTGGTTGTAAACCTCAGACATGAAATATGAACAAAGCATATGCCCTTTAGTGTGTATGTAGCACTGCCCCCTAGAGGACTGCTAAGAATTACACTTTTTGGATTCCCCTGGGTTACCCTTAGCAACAGACAGCAGATAACAGCAGTAAAAGTTCTTGGCTCAGTCAATAATCAATCTAGGGGATGTTGTTTTTTTTGTGGTTTTATTGAGAACTTGGATAGGAGAAGGGATGAGTGGAATACTCCAACTACTAACTATTCACAGTCTGAAGGACAGCTAACTTGTAGAATGCGCAAGGCTGCTGCTTCACTTTGCCACTAAATGAGGTTACTTTTAAATGTTCCTGTGTAAATATTCTCTTTAGGGTTCTGAAACTGGCACCCCCTTTTCTCTCTATGCTGGTGCACTGACCCTAGCTTCAGGAGGGGTCCCCTTCCTGGCAGACCCCCGGGAAGTTCCTCTGTATTCATGGACACTGTTTTTCCCCAAGTCACCGTTGCCTCCAAACTCCAGTTTTCAGCATCCACTGGACCTCTGGATTCAGCCACACCTCCAGGTTCACCGGGCCGACTGGCTGTGACCCCCTTTCAAAGCTGCAGAAGGAGAAACAGCCATACCCTCCTTCTGGGACTTGGCTTCCCGCCCAAAGACCCCCTGCCACATGTGCCCTTGGCTTTTATAGCCTATTCCAGGATGCACCACTGCTTGTGCCAGCCCACTGGGATAGCTACAAAAGCCTGTGTGTCACTGGCTGTGTTTCCTCCACTGTCCAACAGGCCTCCCTTTTGGATACAGTGAGGACACTCCCTCAGACCAGATGAATCACACATGGACACATGTAACAGGCAGAACTAATGATCAAGCTCCCCTGATAAGCAGACAGAGCAAACTATATTTACCTGCCTAGCACCTATCTAGGAGGGTGCTACAGTCACTTTTGTCTGATGCTTCATTCCTCTGCCATCAGCATGAGTCACTTCTGACAAGTTTTACTGACACCAAACGAAAAATGGTGACAGGGGAGGGACCTCCAGCAGATTGACAGCCTCAGCTCTGTTCCTGTGTGCTGTGTGAAGGGGATGTGTCCCTTCCCTCCAATAAGCTCTCAGAGCTCCCCTCACTGAGCTCTGCAGAGTGTAACTTCAGCTCTCCGCACACTTTTTTCTTTAAATTCCCCTTGAATAATTAAGGCTGCGTTCACATATATGCGAACTGAATGTGTTTTTAACCGCATCCAATCCACATAACATGTGAATGTGACTGAATTTCAATAGAGCCAGTTCACACTTGTCCAGGGTGGCTGCTGTGCTGTTTTTAAAAGGGTCCTGTGCGTCTGAATCGCACCTGAACCAGTGAACAGAAACCTACCGGACACCAGACTGCAAACTGCAGCCACAAATATGTTAACCCAGCCCGAAGTAATCAGAAAAGGTAATAAATATTTTTCAACAGCCCGTCAAGTTAATTTATAGTCAATGATGGGACCTTTCATAGTTTTTTTCCTTTTTAAATTTAAATCCCTGTATAGTTTTTATGGAATATGTGTACTGTTTGCTTTTCTGCACTAAATTTTCAGGAACAGAGGAAGTGTGGGGAAAGGCTGTCCTTGGGTCTGGTCAGTAACCCTGGGCCCAGCAGGAAAGAGGCGCAGTAAAACCAGAGCTGTTGAGAATCCCATTATACCGGCCATACTAGACTGAGAAGGCTGCTGGAATTCCTGGCCAGTCTCTGTGTATTTATGTGTCTGTTCCAATGATGGATCATGGGGAGCTAAGGCTTAACTCTTGCTGTGATAGAGGACAGAACTCTATTGTAAGGACTGTGGCTGCTTCCCCCTGTGTTTGTGAGTGTTTTCCAGTCTATGCTGGGTCACTTTCAGATGAGGTTATCAGGTCAGCCATTTCAGCCTTGACACCAGATATAAACAAGATATATACCTCACTTCTTCTATTCCAATTTTTTTCAATAGACGGGAACCGGTTATAGTTAGATGATGCATCTGGCTTTTCGAGGTACACTCCAGTCAAACATGAAAATTTCCCATTGAAACTCACTCAGATGAAAGTCTGCCTGCTGTGTGGCTCTCTTATACATCCTGGATTTTGCAGTTGACTGGCCCATTTACTAAATCCTTATGGTTGGCGTTATCCTTATTTTCTGGTCTCCAATCTGCCAAGAGTTCCTTAGTTCTCAGAGAGGGGCACATTGGTGACTTATGTGACAAGATGCTAAACCCTGTCCAGAACCTTCTGAATCTGGATGCAATTTCTCTATAACGTTTAGGATGAAAGTGTATTTCCACTTTTGCTGTCAAACTTTAGAAAATTCCATTATATGTTTGTTGTATGTTTCCATTCACATAGCATGTCTCAATTTCTTTTTTCTTAAGCTGGCTTTAAATTTCGACCGGTTCCTGCTAAACCATGAATGGGCAGGCTGAATGTACCCAAGTTGACCGATCTACTTGGCTACAACCAGCCTGCCAGACTTTACTTGTGATTATTGAAAATGGCTTTTATAGCCGCTAGCAATAATCACTGTCTTCTTCCGATGAGAACGGATTCCTCTGCCCCCCTGTCGGGAGAACACAATGGCTCGGCAGGAGGGGCCCCTGGTTGCAGGAAAGAAATTTGCCTCGTCTTTGGCCAGCCTTACATTTCAGATATTGCTCAGAAGGAGGTGTCATGGCTGACTGCAAGGTTTTTTTGAACAGTGTAAAGGCCTGTACACTGGAAACCGGGCGAAATATCCTGCAATTTTTCTCTCTCTTGCTCATCGGTCATAACCGTTTGTAGTTGACAGTGCATAAATGTTCACGAAATTTCTCATCCGATTTTTCTTTTTTGGGACATTTATTCCTAGACTTCCGGGTCGTCAGCAACTTCAGATCATGCGCGGTCTTTCGTATCTGATTTTTCGCGGACGTACTGCATACACATTAAACGAAAATTGGTCGCCTGGGGACGGACGATAAAAATTTTGATGTTTGTCCCTCCGTTATTTTTCGTTGAAAATGTGGGCATCGGCTGCTGAAAGTCATGTACACACTAGCCGAAAATCTTATGATTTTACCTCGGATAGGAATTTTCGGCAGATTTTCTACTAGTGTGTACACCACTTAAGAGTGAGCCTGTCCCAGGTCTGTCCGTATTAACATAAAATGCAATGCAAGAAGCCCAACCCATCACCTTAAATCCTTTGTTAGGATATACAGAGGTTTATTTACTAAAGCTAGAGAGGGCAAAATTAGTCACAGTTCTGCAGAAAAACCAATCAGCTTCCAGGTTTTCTTGCTGAAGCTTAATTAAACAAGCTGAGGTTAGAAGCTGATTGGTTTCTCTGCAGAATTGTGACTAATTTTGCCGCCTTTAGCTTTACTAAATAAACCCCCAATGTTTAAATTGAGTGTCAATAAAGATCTGCCTGCACAGTAGAGACAGGATTAATTAGTACAAACACAGCTGCCCAGCCCCCTCATAAACAAATAGTACTATGTAGGATTTTTCCTTGCTGGAGGGTCCAGAGCAGAACATCTAAAAAGGTAAAAACAAAAGAAGGGGCAAAATAGCAAAAATGGCCTGGTCATGAAGAGGTAAAACCTTCCAGGGGTTAAAGAGTTACTAAACCCAGGATCCTGCATTCACTATATCTGGTCTTCCAGAGTACACAGAACATGGAAATGCAATTATTTTAGTAAATAAAAACTGCTAAATACCTTTTTTTCATCAGTGTCTGGTTAAAGCTTGTAGGAGGAGTTTTCATTGTCCTCTGAATGTCCTATGAGGCTGCAGGAAAAAAACTGAAACTTTTCAAAGTGTAAACGTATGCGGCCACCACATCTGGTGGTAAGCTGCAATAGATTATATATTTTTAGTTCTGGGTTTTATACCATTTTGGAAAAAAAAAACACAGTTTACAGGACCCTGCATTCACTACATCTGGTCTCCCACAGTACACAGAACATGGAATTGCTTATTTTAGTAAATATAAACTGCTAAATACCTTTTCTCATCAGCAGTATATAGCAGTCTTCTGACTTCTATCAGTGTCAGGTTAAAGCTTGTAGGAGGAGTTTTCATTCTTCTCTAAATGTCCTATGAGGCCACAGGACCCCTGACCCTCTGTCTGGACAGTGCTGATTGGCCCTGTGCTGTTCACATGTACCTTTCCAAAAAAAAGAAAAACTCTCTAGCAATATACACCAAACTGAGCATGTGCAGAGTGACTCCAATGCTCTGTTCTATCAGCAGATGGATTGGGGACAGTGGAAGAAGGGGAGGATCAGAGAAGACAGGATCAAACAGCCTTTTTACACAATGTGGAGGATTACGCCACTTAGGTTCCACAGTGAGTATAACAAGCATGCTTTACTGCATATACAGACTGATTTTACTGTTGTGGGTTTAGTAACACTTTAAGTGGTTAAGGTGGGATTGCAATGCAGTACAAGTTTTCATTACTTTGGGCTTTATCTGTTCATATAATAACTAAGGATCTTTCAAAATAAACAGGCATATTACTCTACATTAACCAAAATTCTGTTTTATACCAGTCTGGTGAAAATTTTCATTCACATTGTCTTATATAATCTGATGTCATTGGTTCATGTATGTGATCCATATAGAAGGCGCATTTATGTTTGATTTTATTGCATATCTTTTCCCGTTTGCTGTCATACGGTTACACCAAGGGAAGGATAGCAGAGAGCAAACAGTGATGGAGAGCTTTAATTGAAGGCTGCCACCGGGTACCTCTAGGGTACGGCGCTCACTCTTGCACGGCATGACACTCAAGTGAAGATTAAATGTAAAATTAAAGCTGACGTGAAAACAGTTTCAGGTATGCATTCCTAAACTTAACTTCCCCAAAATGCAAAGAAAAAAGGCTCCAGATCAAAAATCTTTGCTGAGAATTTTATCACTCTCAGCTGATCTTATAGCATCACTCCAAAGGACGTTTTAGAGAAAAATCATTTTTTGTCTATTTTTCTGGTGCTAGGAAATCTCTTACAGTTGTTTTCGGTGTGGTTTGTCCACGCTGTCGTGCTGCAAAGCATTGGAAAAAAAAAAAATACATACGGTTTTCAAAATAATAATTCACCTCCTATCATGGTCTATGTCACAGCTTGTTACAGGTCTTCTAACAGGGAATGACATATAAATCATCTCAAAACACCTGCAGACATGCATTAAAGTAATTGTAAGCCCCCGTTCACATTAGGTCGCTCCGACATCGGGGGCAACCTGTGAAGTCGCGTGCAGTGCGACTTCGGCGCGACTTGCACGGACTTCATAAAATGAATGTCTATGCAAGTCGCCTCCAGGTCGCCCCGAAGTAGTACAGGACACTTTTTCTTGTGTCGCTCCTATTAGAACCGGTACTGTACTAGTCCATGGACCTGACAGTGCACGACTTGCCCGGCTGAGCAAGTCCCCTGGCAAGTCGTAATAGTGTGAACCGGCTCTAAAGTATCGTGTTTTTTTTTTTTTTTTAAATAACAAACAGATTATACTTACCTCCTCTGTGAAGTTGGTTTTGCACAGGGCAGCCCCAATCCTCCTCTTCTCGGGTCCCACGTTGCTGCTCCTGGCCCCTCCTTCCTGTCAAGTGTCCCCACAGCAAGCAGCTTGCTATGGGGGCACCCGAGCCGAGCTGGAGCTCCGTGTGTCTATTCAGACACAGAGCTGCCATTCCACCATGCCCCCTCTCTCTCCTGATTGGCTGACTGACTTTGATTGACAGCAGCGGGAGCCAATGTTTTAACCAATCAGGAGGGAGAGTCCCAGACGACCAAGGGATTCATGAACATCACTGGATAGAGATGGGGCTCAGGTACGTATTAGGTGGTGCTGGGGGGGCTGCTATACACAGAAGGCTTTTCATCTTAATCCATAGAATGAAGAGCTTCTGTAAAGTTTCTGCCTTTACAACTCCTTTAGGCCCCTTTCACACAGGTGGACCGTTCAGATCCGCCTGTCAGTTCTTTTGGCGGATCTGAACAGTCACCCCATGCATCCTTATGGGGCATCGGATGTCAGTGGAGACATGTCCGCTGACATCCGATCTGATCCGTCAAATCTGGACGGATGGAAACCCTATTTTCCATCCTTCCAGCGGATCCAATGAGAACGGACCGATTCCCCCATAGAGATGTATAGGGAACAGATGTGCGGAGACACAGCTGTCATTCTCCTGCTCAGCGGGGGATCGGCGGATCGATCCCCCGCTGAGATAAACGGAGTCCGCCGACGGAGCGGATAGTGTGAAAAAGCCCTTAACCTGCATTGTTGCCAGGCATGCATTGCAGGAGTGAAGGAGCATGTACTATGTTAGTATCTCTCATACCAGAAGAAGTGTATAGCCACACCTCCCTAGGGGCCGCTGAAATATTACTGGCTCTAGAGTTTGCCCTGACCTTGCAAGCCTCCCGACACCCCTGACACCCTGGGTTCTGACATAATGCAAAGAGAAAATGCAAAAGACACCGAAGAAATAACAGAGATTGCAAAAGGATATTTTTACTGAAAACAGGGGAAAGAAGAATGTAAAATGTGGGTATTTCCCAAATTACTACTGTAGCATAAACAGAATTACAGAGATAGGCAGTGAAACAGTAATAACGGTGAACCTGGAGGTAAAAGCCAATAAATCTTAAGGGAACCAATGACTCCAGGCACAAGAGGGGGGGGGGGGGAACATTTGTAAGCCAGCTCTTACTATGCCATGAAGCCACAGGCAAAAAGAAACAACAGAACAAATATGTAAACCTGAGTGAGAGTTCCCCTTTAGGATAAAAAGGTGCTGTAGGCTAACTCCTATTCGTAGAGGAGTCTTTGAAATAAGGTTGTCAGATGTCTTCAGCTAGCTATGAAGGGGCCCAAAGATGTTGCTGTGCAATGGCGACCAGCAAAGGTGGACAGGATGAGCAAGCTGCTTCCAGTGAAAGGCCTTTTGATGAAGTAAAGGGTGGGGTAAAGGGTGGAGTAAAGGGTGGGGTAAAGGGTGGGGTAAAGGGTGGAGTAAAGGGCGGGGTAAAGGGTGGAGTAAAGGGCGGGGTAAAGGGTGGAGTAAAGGGTGGAGTAAAGGGTGGGGTAAAGGGCAGAGTAAAGGGTGGGGTAAAGGGCGGGGTAAAGGGTGGAGTAAAGGGTGGGGTAAAGGGTGGAGTAAAGGGCGGGGTAAAAGGTGGAGTAAAGGGCGGGGTAAAGGGTGGAGTAAAGGGTGGGGTAAAGGGTGGAGTAAAGGGTGGGGTAAAGGGTGGGGTAAAGGGTGGAGTAAAGGGTGGAGTAAAGGGCGGGGTAAAGGGTGGAGTAAAGGGCGGGGTAAAGGGTGGAGTAAAGGGCGGGGTAAAGGTGTCTGCATGCAGTGTCTCTGAATGTAATATTAAAGTGATTGTAAAGCCTCGTTTTTTATTTTTTTTTTAAATATCAAACATCTTATACTTACCTCCTCTGTGCAGTTGGTTTTGCACAGAGCAGCCTAGATCTTCCTCTTCTCGGGGCCCTCTTCTTCTGGGATCCTGGCCCCTCCCTCCTGTTGAGTGCCCCCACAGCAAGCAGCTTACTGTAGGGGCACCCAAGCTGAGTCACAGCTCCCTTTGTCCATTCAGACACGGAGCTGCTACCCGCCCCCGCCCTCTCTCTCTCTCTCCCCTGATTGGGTGAATGATTTTGATTAAAAGCAGCAGGAGCCAACCGCGCCACACGCTGTCTCAGCCAATGAGGAGGGGAGTTCTAGGCAGCTTAGACACTCCTGCAACACAGCTGTATAAAGACGGGTTTAGGCAAGTATTGGGGGGGCTTAGGGGGGCTGCTGCAACCAGAAGGTTTTTCTATCTTAATGCATAAAATGCATTAATATAAAAAAAAACCTTCTGCCTTTAAAATCCATTTAAGGGTGGGCTTTTGCCTGCTCACCAATCCTGGAGATACTAAGGCTTGTGGAGATAGGACTTGGCTACAAGTGAAAAAAAAAAAGCGCTGTTTGATTAGAACTATGACCATTATCAATACAGGTTAAGGTAGGGAGGCCACTAACCAATCAGCTTACTCAACACAGATGTCTCCCCACATGAAGTATTGCCAGTTGATAAGTTTGAGCTTAATTTGAGTAAATCTTAAACGTAAATAGCACAAGGGACGTTACTGACATTTAATTTGAAGTGCTCCTTGTGCTCTAGGTGGCTGTCCTCTGCTCCCCTTCTATACCCTGCATCCATAATCTTCTGGCACTGCAGGGGTTAATAAAAACACACATTATGAGTGCTGACTATGCCCATCCTTTTTGCATCCTCCTCCATTCATAGAATCTGTATTATAGCCATCATCAATAAAAAGCAACCTGTGAATGGAGAAGGTGGACCTTTCATTAATTTGCCCTTCCTCCATTTATAGATCATTTTTCATTGGCGGAAGCTATGGAACAGCTTCTATGAATGGAATTTTGCTCATTCAAGAAAAACTTTCCATACAATTTTTTCATTGTCATTTCACCTGAACCATTACTAAATCAAATGAAAGGGAAAAACAAACTTCTACTAGTGTATGGCCAGTTTACAAGGTAAGTTCACCTTTTCAGGAAAAATGAAAGGTGAACTATCTCCAAATATCCTGGACACCCCTCTGGACCCTGCTGCATGTAGTGGCTGTGATGCCCCTTGCTGCCAGTAGAGTTAGTTCCATACACTGTACAACACAATACACATCTCCGGAATGAGTATCTATTATATCTGCAAGCGCTTATTGGTCAGGGCAACCATGTGACCATGCTCACTAATGAGAATCGCTTCTTTCTTCTGGGACACCTGACCAGAAGAAGAAGCCTCAGATGTATTTCTCATTGATCAGCACAGTTACCTGGTTGCGATGACCAATGAGTGCTTGTAGATCTTTATTTTATTTTGGATAGAGTAAGGGAAGGTCTCATTAGAGAGACGTCTTTTCACATCCTGTGCTGCAGACTCAACAGGAGGTGAGAGGACAGCTTTCCAATTTGAGGGATATTCCCTTTTACGCGATTATCACAAGAACAAGTGTCCCCATTGGAAGCTTTCCCTCTTTTTCCTTTTTTTGATGGCAACTCAAAATTTTGGATTTAACCTTACTTCAATCCTGGAAATATTGGTGATCAGGAAAATTTGAGAAAGTGAACATCCCAAATGGAGACCCAGGCAACAATAAAAACTGGACAGTTGTTCTATCCCCCCCCCCCCCCCAACACTTTATCCTAACCTAAAGAAGGTTTTACCTTTAGTTATACTTTAAGAATTTTCTACAGCTATTCTGTTATTTGCTATCCATATATAAAGTAAACCAAGATAGTGACAACTATTGAAGTCATACCCTGTAGGACTGGTGATAATGATGACAAGGGTGATGATGATGATGATTATGATGGGGATGATGATAATGATGATGATAACGAGGGTGATGGTGCTGCTGCGGCTGATGATGATATTGATATAACAATGAAGATGGTGTCAATAGTGATGATAATAGTGGTGGTGATGATGATGGTGATGACAATGGTGATGTTGATTATGATGGTTATGATGATAATAATGGTGATGATGATGATAATGATGATGATGGGGACAATAATAATGATGATGAGGATGGTGACGATGCTGCTGCTGATGATAATGATTTTACAGTGATGATGATAATGATGATGACGATGTTGGTGGTGATGATGAAGATAATTATGATAATGATGATGATGGTGAAAATGATGACGATGAGGATTATGATGGTGATGATGATGATGATGATAATAATGAAGAAGATGGTCATGATTACGATGATGATAATAATAGTGATGATGATGATGATGATGATGAAAATGGTGATGATGATGATGACAATGGTGATGATGATGATGATGATAATGGCGGTGATGATGATGATGATAACAACAATGGTGCTGCTGCTGCTAATGATGATAATGATATGACAATGATAATGGTGATGATAATGGTGGTGGTGATGATGACAAAGGTGATGATGATTATGATGGTCATGATGATAATAATGATGAAGATGATGGAGATGGTGATGAAGATGATAGTGAGATAATGCTGCTGCTGATAATAATGATTTGACAATGATGGTGGAGACGATGGTGATGATGGTGGTGTTTATGGCAATGATAATGATGATGGTGGTTATGGCGATGATGATGGTGATGATGTTGATTGATAATAATGATAACGATGGCGATGATTATGATGATGATAATAATGATGACGATGTTGGTGGTGATGATGAAGATAATTATGATAATGATGATGATGGTGAAGATGATGACGATGAGGATTATGATGGTGATGATGATGATGATAATAATGAAGAAGATGGTCATGATTACGATGATGATAATAATAGTGATGATGATGACAATGGTGATGATGATGATAACAATGGTGATGATGATGATGACAATGGTGATGATGATGATGATGATGATAATGGCGGTGATGATGATGATGATGATGATGATAACAACGATGGTGCTGCTGCTGCTGCTAATGATGATAATGATATGACAATGATAATGGTGATGATAATGGTGGTGGTGATGATGACAAAGGTGATGATGATTATGATAGTCATGATGATAATAATGATGGCGATGATGGAGATGGTGATGAAGATGATAGTGAGATGATGCTGCTGCTGATAATAATGATGATAGCGACGATGGTGATGATGACAATGATGGTGGCCACGATGGTGATGATGGTGGTGTTTATGGCAATGATAATGATGATGGTGGTTATGGCGATGATGATGGTGATGATGTTGATTGCTAATAATGATAACGATGGCGATGACTATGATGAGGATAATAATGATGACAATAGTGAAGATTATGATGGTGGTGATGATGATGATGGTAATGATGACAATGGTGATGATGGTCATAGTGATGATGTTGATGATGATGGTGATGATGATGATGGGAACGATGATAAAAATTTGGACAACCTGGAAAAGGGCATATAGGGTTCATGCTGGGTAATCTATTGGGGTCTGTAATTGTGAATAGGTTAGGAACCACAGAGCCACAGTCTTCAATGAACAGAGATTCTGCGATTTCAAATGTCAACTTGGCTACTAGGTGGAAAGAAGGTCATTTAACTATATTTATCAGAAGATTATTTGCACTCACTGGCGCCCACAAGTACCACATTTCTGAATTGGCATTCTATTTCTGGCTGATTATCATCCTCTTTGCATGGTACGGAATGTATAGAAATGCCCCGTTTCACCACATTCTGTTTACTGTGTGTGTTTTAAGTAAGTTCACTGGCCTCGAAAACACAGCAAATGTTCAAGATTTCTCAATTAACTGACAATTCAGCTTTTCTATTGTGCTCTTTTTTCAGATAACTTTCCAACTGGCACAGCTTCCCTCTCCAAAATTACAGACTGAAGATACAGTATTGCTTATACTGGGGTATTACTTTCCACAATCGTCTCCAGTTCTGCGCTGGGACCAAAATAATTGCAAATCTCTCCTATTCTTTGTTTTACCACACGCAAAGTTCTTTACCAAAACTAACAAGGTAGAAATGAACGGGCCAAGATTTATGTTTCATTATTCTGTCGTACTTGATAGCATAATTATCTTGGAAAAAAAAAAGCTCTATTTTCTATTCTTTACTTTCTGTATGCAGTTAAAGCCGAACTCTAGGCAAACAGATAAATACACAAATGAAATACTTATATGAGACTCACAAGGATTTGTATTTCTGCCAATCCAGTCTTAAGATACAGCTCTGTCATGCAGCACAGTTTTGTCTAGCAGGGGATGGGATCTGATCTTTTTCTGCTGCGGTTTCACTTTCACCTTCAGGACTCCTCCCCACGCTCACCCTGCTACCAGACAGTGAAAGGAGAAGCAGCAGACTGGTGAGCTCACTCTGATCTCTCATCCTATCAGCATGCACCTTGCACTGCAGCAAAACTGATTGGCTGCTTGTGCTGCCTTTACCTCCCTCTCTCTGAGCTCTTCTGTAAAGGGACTGTAAGAGGATGATATCCAATCTAATTCAAGTACTTACAATGCTTGCATTCAAAGACATACATTTAATGATTGCTAATAATGAACACAGAACTGCATTCATTTCTGGATTTTATTTCTGTATGGAGTTCAGCTTTTACCCCTCATATTAGGACCATGTTTCCACAAGCAGGAATTGAGGTTCAATAATAGGTGGATACTGGTGGGATTAAAGCTCCAATCAAAACATGACAAAGATTTTAACCCTTATACACTCATAAAACAATTATTGCTTTAGATACACTTTAAAGGCCCTTTCACACTGGTCTGCTAAAAACGCGTTTTTAGTGTTTTCAAAAATTTCGTTTTTGGTGCGTTTTCTGGTTCCTCGACTCCCAGCATGCACCTGTGAAACATGGACACGTCACTCAAAAAAGCGCACCAAAAACAGAACTACGGTGTGTTTCTGATGCATTTTTTTTAGGCGTTTCCCATTGATTTCAATAGGAGTTGCATTTTTGGTGTGCTTTCAAAACAGGGCACCTTAAGATGCACCAGGCATGCAGCGCACTAATGTGAAGATTTCCATAGGATTTGAAGACAAACATTTTTAATGCATTTTTGGATGTGCTTTAACCACTTTAGGACTGGAGGAATTTTTACTGCTTTACGTCTAGGCTACTTTTTGCGATTCGGCACTGTGCGAATTTAACTGACAATTGCGCAGTCATGCAACGCCGTGCTCAAACGAAATTTACGTCCTTTTTTTCCCCACAAACAGAGCTTTCTTTTGGTGGTATTTGATCACCTCTGCGCTTTTCATTTTTTGCGATATTAATAAAAAAAATGCGACAATTTTGAAAAAATAACAATATTTTTCTACTTTGACAGTTAAAAAATATCCAATATATTCAATTTTTGTCATATTTAGGCCAAAATGTATTTAGCTACATGTCTTTGACAAAAAAATTCTCAATGAGCGTATTTTTAACCGCTTTAAGACCGGAAGATTTTACCCCATTCCTGACCAGGCCATATTTTGTGATTCAGCACTGCATTAATTTAACGGACAATTGCGCGGTCGTGTGACGCTGTACCCAAACTAAATTGATGTCCTTTTTTTCCCCACAAATAGAGCTTTCTTTTGGTGGTATTTGATCACCTGTGCAATTTTTACTTTTTGCGCTATAAACTATAAATAACTATATTTTTCACATTTTTGTATATGAAATTCCCCCCCAAAAAAATGTAAAAATCAAAATTTTTTAACATTTTAGGCAAATTTGTTTCCTGCTACATATTTTTGGTAAAAAAAAAAAAATCGCAATAAGAGTATTTTGATTGGTTTGCGCAAAAGTTATCGCAGCTACTAACTACGGGAAATTTATGTCATTTTTATTGTTTTTTTTTTAACTAGTAATGGCGACGATCTGCGTTTTTTTTTTTTGCGGGACTGCGACATTGCGGCGGACAGATTGGACCCTTGACTGACATTTTTGACACTTTTGGGTGTACCAGTGACATTACTACAGTAATCAGTGCTATAAATATGCACTGTTACTGTAAAAATGATACTGGCAGGGAAGGGGTTAACTTTTATTGGTGATCAAGTGGTTAATGTATGCCTGGGGCTTACTGACGTGTGTGGGCGGAGGGGACTGTGTGACACAGGCACAGATCGCAGGTTCAGCTATGCTGAATCCTGCAATCTGTCCCTGCCTGTCACTTAGAAGATCTCCACACTCGATCACCGCCGCTCCTCCCCTGGCCCGACTCCCACTGTGACTGAATACAGCTAGAGCGAGTCTCTGGTGGCGCGTGCGCGCCACCCACAAGGGCAGGAGTCCAGCGACGTAGACCTACGTCGCTGGACGATAACTAACCACTTTGCCGCAGTACGCTCAATGTGAGCGGTCGGCAAGTGGTTAAAGAGGAAGTAAACCCTCCTCTACAACTTGTACCTATAGGTAAGCCTATGATAAGGCTTACCTATAGGTACTGTAAATATCTCCTAAACATGTTCCGTTTAGGAGATATTTACCTTACATGCAGCCAGTGACACCACTGGCGCATGCGCTCTGAAGGAACGGCCGTTGGTGCCATTCCTTCAGAGCCCCATGCCGTGACCGTCGGCTCCCGCATGCGTGCTCGGTAGTGACGTCACCGCGGCTCCGGCCAATCAGATAGCCGGATGCCGCGATCCCGGAAGACGGGCGACTGAACATGTCGCCCATCATAGAGGTAAGTGGGCGGCACGGCGGGGGCTCGTTCTAAGGTAAGTATTTCATAATGAGCTAGGTTTTACCCTCTTTATGACCAGGCCATTTTTTTGCTATTTCGCGCTGTGCTTCTTAAACTGCCAATTGCGCGGTCGTGCAGCACTGTACACAAATGAAATTTATATCATTTTTTCCACACAAATAGAGCTTTCTTTTGGTGGTATTTGATTACCACTGGGTTTTGTTATTTTTTACTATATATAACAAAAAAAGACAAATCATTTTGAACCCCCCCCCCCCCAATGTTTTTTACTTTCTGCTGTAAAACATATCTAATAAAAAAAATCACATTTCTTCATAAATTTTAGCCAAAATGTATTTCTCCAAGCAAAATGTGTATATTGATTGGTTTGCATGAAAGTTTACAAACTATGGTAGATGTATTGGAATTTTTATATATTTTTTTAATACTAATGGCGGTGATCAGTGACTTATAATGGGGCTGTGATAGTGCAGCCAGCAATTTGACACCTCTAACTGACACTGGGGGGGACAAACTAACTGCCACTGACATCACCCATGACACGAATACAGTGATATCAGTGATAATACATATACTGTCACTGTACTAATGACACTGACTGGGCAAGGGTTACCATCTAGGGCAATCAAGGGGTTAAATCACCAGCACGGGGACAAGATGCCTTTTTTTGGCAGGATGTCCTCCCCATGTTGAGGACACGTGGCCTGGTATGGTTCAGGAGGGGGGGGGGGCACAAATTATTCTCCCCTTTCCTGGCCTGCCAGATTGCATGCTTGGATAAGAGTCTGGTATGGATACCCTTTTTTACTTGTTTTTTGCATGGGGTTTCCCCTTAAAATCCGTACCATGCTCTCACCAATGATAAGGGTCTGGTGTGTATCTTTATTTGGGCTCCCACTCTTTTTTGTTTTTGGTGCATGGGGTCCCTCATTAACATCTATACCAGACCCTGAACTGGGATAAGGGTCTGGTATAGATGAAGGGAATGCCCGGGCAATTGTATACATACAGAAGTAAAGCGGTCAAACCTGTCATTCATCAGAAATTTAATTGTGATTTTTTTTGTCTTTACATGTCAGTTTTGCTGTAATAGGTTGTATATTTTATACAGATAGGTTACTTCATAGGCAGGGTCAGAATATCCTACAGGCACGCTATTTAAATAATTTTTTCACTTTTAAAGTTCCACTTCAGGCATTATTAATATTGCTACCCTTGCCAAATTGAATTTTCTTTCTTGCATTGGGACATGTCTCCCCCAATGCCCTTTGTTTGACCATCCCTCGTCTAGCAGCTTTGTAAATGGTCATTACTGATTTCCAAGATTCATCTCCCATTGATTTCAATTGGGTTTGGCATCAGCAAATTGGTAAAGTTCCTCTAATTGACCCCAAAGGAAAGCTGGAGACACTTGGCTCATTACTACCTATGGAAACACCTTGCTAGCATTGGTCAAGTGAGAGGAACGCACACAAAAAATTTGAATAAAATGTTTGACATTACAGAATATCGGAGAGATATACAACAACCATACAAGAAATTATCCAGCATACTCATATGCACCCAAAATTACAATATTACTAAAATTACGATATCATCATCAGACAGAATTGTATTTAGGTTAGTTATAGTTTTGAGTTCAGGAGTTACTTGAACATTTTTGGATTGGGTTTTATTCTGCATGGAAATTTCCTGCCAATTGCCGTATTTTAACAGCAGTCACTAAAATTTATGTTGCGATTGTTTTTCTCACTATAAATGCGTTAAGACTAACTTTGGCAGACATTGATGTATTTTGGCATAATGGAAGGTGAAGCCCTACCCAAATGGCCCTGGGCTTTCTGAAATAACACTACGTATTTTCTTTACATTTGTTTCTATAGACTAAAACAATAAAAGCACCTTCTCCTTAATTAAAAATCAAAGGTGATGGCTTCAGACAGCTGTATGAGCGCCGAGCTTCGTTTAAACGTCACTCGGCTTAACATGTAGCCTGTAAACTGCAGGACTGATCCTGTAGGATTAAACTTAATAAACTGGAGCACAATCTTTTTTTTTTTTCATTATTCTAATAGAAGTTGACCTCCTGTGGTTGGACTTGGTTGTGTTTCTAGTGTTTTCTCTTCGAAACAGTTGAATGAGGTCTTTCCGAATACGTCAACAAAGCATCCAATATGTGTCAAAAACACCCATGTGCTAGAGTATGCATTGTATAGCCTGTCCTGTACAAAGAAACCCTTACATTTAAACAGTAAAGACACCTTGTCATAATATTACAAATGTTGTTTCTCCAAGTATCTACAGTAGTTGGTTAAATACCAGTAGCCCTAAAACTTTGATTTCTATTTAATACGTTGTACAAGGAGCAGGCACCTAATGACATTTTCTGAGTATAGGGGAGGAAAGATAGACAGGACAACTTTTCCGCATTTTGTCAAAGAATGCATCCTTGAAGTGAATGTTCCCTGGTCAGCAGCCAATCGGGATCCAGCTTTGGAAGTATGTTGGGGATTCCTTCTGAGATATAACGTGATTTACAGAACCTTGTGTCAAGAAATAAAGGATATCTGAAACCCATGATCTAAGCTTTTGGTCAGTAATTCTCAGCTAGGGTTCCTCCAGGGGTTTCTAGGGGTTCCTAGAGCTTTGGTTGATGTATTTATCATTTGATGGTTCCTGCATGGCTCCAAAGTCAACGACACTTGGAAGAACCAACTGCAGGGCACCAATGATATTTTAGCTGTCTGTAATGGTAGCATACTGACCACTGCTGTGAGGGTGAGCTTTCTTTCTACTGGCCACCAATGTTAAGAAGATTTTTTCCACCGACTCACAATGAATTGGTTTTAGCAGGGGTTCCCTGAGACCTAAAAACTGTTTTATGGGTTCCTCTGGGATAAAAAAGGTTAAGAAAGGCTTCCTTAGACTCTGTCAGATTTCAGTACACAGCCTATGCAATGACAACTGTGACTGGATAGTGAGACTGTGGGTAGATATTGGCTTTGGGTTGGTGGCTTATCCAGTATTGTTAGTTGGGTTCATTCGGAGGATTCAAGGGGCTCTTTGAGCTGTGGCGGATTGATTTCCCATTTGATGGTTCCTGCATGGTTCACAAGTCAATGCCGTTTAGCAGAGGCAACTACAGGGCACAATAATCTTTTTAGTTGTCTGGAAGGGTGGCTTTTTGACAATCACTGTTAAGAAGGGGGGCTTTCTTTCCACTGGCCACCAATTTAGGGAGTATTTTTCCCACTGACTCTCAATAAATTGGTTTTAGCAAGGGTTCCTGCGACCTAAAACCTATTTTTAGGATTCCTCTGGGATAAAAAGGTTGAGAAATGCTTTTTGTTAGGCTCTGTCAGATTTAGGCGTACACCCTGTGCCATGAGAACTGTGATTGGACAGTGAGCCTGTGGGTGGGTTTTGGCTTTTTTGCTGGGGGCTTATTACCTAGGTAGAGCCCCTTGTAAAAAAGTTTCACCATGATCACTTTGGAACATCGAAGAGAGTTGTCAGGTTAACAGAGGTTTCTGCCTCTCCCCCCTACAGCTCATGTGCTTAGTCTCTGCTCTGCCCCTCAACAGCACCCACATCCCTGGCAATGTTTACAGCACTGAAGCATGAGAATACCCCACACATACTCCAAAAGCTGGCATCATAGCAACCAATGATGTGCTTGCCCTAGCATTTACTGCAGGATAAAACTTCCTCAGTCCAGATCTGTTCTGACTCTCAGCTCACTCCCTGCTGTTATGCCACACTGTAAGCCTATTTACAGAGGCAGGGCAGGTACTAGACTATTTTGAGCCCTAGGCAGGACCAGCTACTTGCAGTCTTTACAGGGATGCTTTCTCACCTCCTTGCCAATGTTAGCTCCATGTGCAGACTGACTGGGTAGCTGGGAGAAAGTGACGTTGCGCGCAGCCTGGCTTGCGCGTCACCTTATTGGCTGGATACCTCTTTTTTACGGAAGGTTGCAGGATACAGTTTTGTCTTCAGCTAACATCATCCAATCCTGCAGCAGTATGCAGAATGCTGTGCAGTGTGTGGGGAACAGAGCAGCCATCAGAAAATTTGGGGCTCCTTACATGCCTTTAGGCTGGGCACCCCGGACCTGACCCCCTTACATCAGGGTTTACCCCTTTCATTAGGGTCCCCAAAGCTCCCTCCCCCTCACATCAGAGTCCCCAGAGTTATTCCCTTTCTTGCATCAGGGTCCCAAGAGTCCCCTCTCCCTAAACCAGGGTCCCCAGAGTTCCTCCCTCACATCAGGGTCCCCAGAGTTAACCCTTACAACAAAGACCAGACTTTTATTAGGATCCCCAAAGTCTTCTCTTACATCAGGATCCTAAAGTCCCCCCTTACATCAGGGTCCCCAAAGCCCTCTTACATCAGGGTCCCCAAAGCCTCTTACATCAGGGCTCCCATAGCCCCCTTATATCAGAATCCCAAGAGTCCCCCTGGCCGTGGCTGTGCCCTTACTCAGCAGTGCGTCCTAGGTGGCTGCCTAGTTTGCCTAGTGGTAGCGCCGGCCCTGTACAGTGGTAAAGTAGCCTCTCATGGGGACACTGATGGGGATACTAATGCATTGGGAGCTCTAATGGGGGCACTGATCGGGGGGGGGGTTGATGTAGACTGATGTAAGGGGTTCCCTGGTGGTGACACTCATGCAAGTAAGGGGGTTCTGATGGAGACACTGATAAAAGGGGGGGACTATGAGGGACACATTGATGTAAGGGGGTTTCTGAGGGAGACACTGACATAAAGAAAGGGGGAATGGTCTGACACTAGCCATTGTGTGCACCTCCATCCCTGATTCAAATGCAAAGAGAAGAAACCTAGCTCTACCAATTTCTACACCTTGTAGTATTCCCTTCAATCCTCTGTCTATCAGACTAGCACCAGGTGATGTGATCTCAGTCTTCTCACCCTTTCTCTCTTACATTTATATTCATCTGTTTTTTGCAACATTTTTTCACACTATTACCTTTTTCTGCTATTACCATGTGATACCATATATATACATATATATACTTGTAATACATTTGGATACCAATACTTTTTTCTGTTATCACTATGTGATACAGCTCACACATTTTTTAATACTGAGATGTTTATCCATGCGTTTTTCAGTTGGTGTCACATTACTATCATCATACTCTCATATCACACGTCTTCTCGCCTGGCTCTCCATCCCTTTGTCGCCAATCCTTGTCCCTTCAGCTCCCGGGTCAGACTTACGGTACTTTTACCACATGACAGCATTCCCTCCACTAGTCATATTTAGCCGCATGTAAGTATGGTTTTCCCCACTTGGGTCACACACTCGTTGATATTCCATACTTGCTGGCTATTTTATAACATGTGCACTATTGTCTTGACAGGCTTACATAATGAATTTTTCCTGATGAGTGGGCCAACAGACCCATGAAACGCGTTGAGTTTTCTACAAGATTTTCTGTTGAGTTTTTATCCAAGACATTCTACTCATGTATTACTGCTACATATGCCTTGCACGGATGCTTATTGGCTTGTGCATTAACCATTATACTTTCATTGTATGTTTTTACTCAACTAAAGCTATATACCTAAGCTAAGTTTATTGCTTCATATGTATGTTGCTCTGTAATCCTGTCATGTTGATCATGTTTTGTATTAAGATCTTGACATTTGTTACTTGTTGGTACTTGTTCATATTCAGTTATGTTTTTACAATAAACCAATACATTTATTATTCTATAGTAGTGACTATTGCGTGCACCTCAATTAAAGTCCCATCAGGGCACACTGACATAAAGAGGGAGTCTGAGGGGGGCACTGATGTAAGAGGTCTGTGATTTAGGGGGGGTCTGGTGGGGGACACTGGTTTAAGGGGGAACTCTGATGTAAGTATGTAAGTGGGGGGTATGATGGGGACCCTGATCTGGACTTTGATGTACAGGGAATTCAGATATAAGGGGGGACTCTGGTAGGGAAACTTATGTAAAGGGAGGCTCTGGTGAGGACACTGATGTAAGGGGGGAACTGAAGTATTTTAAAATAAAAAGAAGTTAAACATTTCATAAAAAAGAAAATACTGACAGCATGCAACTTTAAAATGTACGTCACTAGTGATTTTCCACTACAGTGGACTTTTTACATTGGGCTACTTTAATACAGACCCCACACAACAGCCTAGGACAGCAAATTTGCTAAATATAGCTACGCCAACACTGGTACAAAATTCTCATATTTTCTGACCTTGTCAGCTTTCTCTACTTTTTCCATAATTCACACGAAGTCAACAGTGTCATCTAACCCAAAACCCGCAGAGGGGAACCATCCAGCCTGTCTGGCCACAATATACAGCATTGTTGTGGCTTTGGTTTTTTGCAGACTCCATAACTGTAGAGATCAGAGGATGTTTACATGAGAAAACTTCTCACATGTGTGATACAAAATAGAAAATGATGCACACAGTCACTTTTTTGGTGTGTGTAGTCTGCCTGGTGGCCTTGTATGCTCAATCAAGGCACGATATGAACATGCAGTAATTAAATAATCACTAAGTAGAACATTTGTAATTCTAGTATCAAGGTCAGTTACATTTTCCCACTGCCAGTGAATTTATGAGTGTGTCTTCATTTATACAGCTCCTTGCATAAAAACTTTTCTACCTGCACCTTGTCTTTTTCACCTGCATAAGATGTGCATTGACCATGTCATTTCATGGTGTCATTTGTTGCCCTGCATGCACAGCCTATAGTTGAGTAAATCTTCAAATGCAGCGTGAAAAGCATTTGTTTGTGTTCAAATGTGAGGCATGCGGCATGGCACTACACAAGTTAATATACGACCTCTATTTGTAGTGTGAGAACTGACACAGGAAGCGTGAAGAACTACATACCCCACACTCACTGGGTCTCTGCAGGTGAGAGCTACACAGTAATTAGATCTGACACAGACACAAACAGAGAAATGTGTTTCATCACATTAGCACTCCCATATTTGTGATGCAACACAGACGATATGGCAGGGCATGCATTGGACCCTATGTGGCCCAGGGCAAGAAGCTGCCTTCTGTTCCTTGGGGCAAGCTACGTGAACTAATACACTGACATATTGGAATCAATCAGCCATGACAATACAAACTGCAGCCATAACATGTGAGCCAATCATTACAAAGTAAGGCAAACAAATGAAATGACACAGGGAATAGAACTACATTAGTACCTTGTAAAAGCAACAAAAATATTTTAAAGTTTAGAAGAAGTTTGGGATGCCTATCAGAACAGATGTTTTATTTAAAATAAAAAGGTACCTATATGTCTGATGAAGGACATGAATGACTCCAAGACTTTTGTCACACTAATCCTTGTTTAAATCCTACATCTGGACTTTGAATACAACAAGGCTTGACCTCTTGAACTGTCAATGGAACTTCACTGATATTTTTTTCTGTTAGTGGAAAATACTGTTGTGCCAAGACCTTTGAATGGTACAAGAGCAGATCCGACATTCCTTCCATTGGTTAGCAAATTTGCTCTCGCATTCGGAAAAAAAAAGTTGTCTGCAACGCAAAATTTGCTACTTAAAGTGTTACTAAACCCACAACAGGAAAATCAGTCTGTATATGCAGAAATGCATGCTTGTTATACCCACTGTGGAATCTAAGGGGTTAATCCTGTGCATTGTGTAAAAAGGCTGTTTGATTCTGTCTTCTCTGATCCTCACCTTCTTTTACTGTCCCCAGTCCATCTGCTGAGAGAACAGTGCCCTAGGAGGCACCCTGCACATGCTCAGTTTGTTGTGTATCGCTAAGGAGTTTTTTTTTTTTGGGGGGGGGATGGTGCATGTGATCAGCACTGTCCAGACAGAGGGTCAGGGGTCATGCAGCCTCATAAGACAGTCAGAGTAGAATAAAAACTCCTACAAGCTTTAACCAGACACTGATCAAAGTCACAAGACTGCTATATACTGCTGCTGGGAAAAGGTATTTAGCAGTTTATATTTACTAAAATAATTGCATTTCCATGTTCTAGGTTCTGTGGGAGACAAGTTATAGTGAATGCAGAGTCCTGCATTAAGTAACACATTAAAATGGAAGAAAAGCCCAAATATAACTATTCTAAAAAATGCAAACCAACGCCACTCCCCCCCCCCCACGAGAGACAGATGTGAAGGCGGCGATCAGAGGCCTCCCTACCTTAGGAGGCAAATGGTAAGGCTGCTGCTCCTTGCTCCAGGCCGTTTCTTCTCCTCCCGGCCGAACAGGAAGTGGGTCCTGAGACCTGATTGACCGGGAGTGCTAAGACTCGCCGGGCGGAGAATCAGGAAGACAATAGCGAATATTAATTCACTATTATTATTGTAGCAATATTTCCAGGCCTTGAGCCTGATGTGGGTCTGCCATTGTTACTGGTGACACTTCCAACACATTTAAGTTGTGAACCCAGGTGTGAGAGTTGAGACAATGACCACTCCGGCATCTTTTAGTTGGTTTTGTTTATTGTATTTTGGGGATGGGAGAAGGGAATAAGTGGGATACTCCTCAACTAGGTTAACTGGGACTTTACACAACATGGCCCGTTGGCGTTGTCTTGACGACAGCTGAATGCCGACCAGAGCTTCCTGGCGCTTGAAGATACTGTTATGCTGAACTTGTGCTGGAACTTCGACTTTAACTTATTTGTTAACTCAAAAGATCCAGGACTGTAGAACACTTGACTCCTGACACTCAATTTAGCTCAAAAGTCACTGAACAGCTCCCTCCAGTCCTTCACTGACCGAGGTGGCTCCTTATCACTGCTTGTGCTGCTGCAACTCTTAACTCTGTACACTGCACACTGTACACATTAGCTCTTCAGGCCCCAACTGCTGGCACCCCCTCTAACACTTCAGGGTCCTCTGACTAGGCACCCCCTCTAACACTTCAGGGTCCTCTGACTAGGCACCCCCTTTACAGCTAGCAGACTCCTGGATCCCTGGAACCTTCTCTGGAGTGGTCCCCTCAACACTTGGCAGACCCCTAGGGGCAGTTCACAGTACTCACGACCTTGGCAGGCTTTCCTGGAACTGAACCCCTCTTCCTCCACCGGTCCTCGGCACACCGGATCCCTTCTGCAACTCAACTCAGCATTCTCTGGATTCCCAGGCAGCCACCCGAGACATCCTTCTGACAGGAGGAGAGACAGCCTTACTCTCCCTTCTGGGACTCTGCTTCCCACCAAAGACCCTGCGTCATGCATTCCCCTCAAACTTATACCCACTCCCAAAATCCTATATGGCAGAATCTGCCTTCTGGGGTAGATACAGGCTTAAATGTGTCTCTGATTGGATCTGATTGAATTTCCTCCACTGCCCAATGAGAATCCTCTCATGGAGCCAGTGGGGAGACTCCCCTCTCAGCAGACACACCTGGGAGACATGACAGCCAAGCTGAAATTATGGCCCTGCTGTTAGGCAGCCAAGGCCCACTATACTTTTACCTAGCACCTACCCTGTAGGGTGCTTCATTATTAATTAATTCACACAAGTGGATGGGCTTGGGACGCAATGTTCTGTGCCCTGAGCCCACCCTTTTTTTAAGCCAAAACCTATTGAAATCCATGCGTCCGGCGCTCCTGCATGTAGATTAGGGGCTGGGCGCATTGATTAGGGGGGCAGCTCCCCTGCGCCCCGTATGAACGGGCCGCCACTGCTCCTGCCTAACCTTTATAAATAAAGTCTGGGTACTTACCTTTTTTCAATCAACTCCAGTTCAGTTACAAGATCCTACAGCTCTGTGTAAGGGAGAGCTTGACAATGGCTGTAAATTCCAGAAGCTGTGACCCATAGACTGCCATGGCCTAGCCATTGTAGGCGCTCCCTTCTCTTCCCTGCAGCAAGTACACACATTGTTTTATATAGATTAAGCAAGATAGGTAGGAGGGGAGGGGAAAAAGAATTCTTAAGAATATTTTTAGTTAGGTTTTTCTACCACTTTAAAACTTACAGAAGCTGCTGTAATGTAGAAACACTTTTTTACCTCCTTACAGCATTCAGAGAATTTCCTACAGCTGGAATCAGGACCTCCTACCTGTCCTTCAAGACCACAATAAAGGTGTCACTGGTCACTTCCCCCCTGCTGGACTATTCAATTCATGGTTAAGTGCCGCTTCACACTAGTGCAATGCAGAAATTGTATGTGATTCGCACCACATTGCTGTGCAGATCAAATGCGATGTCTGCATGATGCGATTTTAGCCATACAAAATGTATGGCTGAAATCGCATCGCATTCGCACCAAAATGGTGCAGAAACTTTTTTTGGTTCGCACTGGAATCAGATTGCATTGGTGTTCACACCTATGCGATCTGATTCCTGCACCATTTCACAGTTCGCACTGCGATCTGCAAATCAATCTGGGGGTGTCATTAACTCTACATTGACATCCCCATAGATTCGCAGATCTCAGTGTGAACCACTGTGCAATTCTGGTGCGATGCGGGAACCAGCACTGATTCACAGGGTTTCCTGCATCGCACCAGTGTGAACCGGGACTAAGGCCCCTTTCACACTATGGAGTTCGTCAGCGGACTCCATTTTTCTCAGCGGGGGATTGATCTGCCGATCCCCTGCTGAGCAGGTGGATGGCAGCTGTGTCTCCGCGCTGTGTGCAGAGACAGAGCTGTCAGGTCCCGCTGTTCTCTATGGGGGAATCGGATGGGAATGGACCGTTTGTCCGTACTCATCAGATCCCATCCGCTGGACGGATGGAAAATAGGGTTTCCATCCATCCAGATTTGATGGATCGGATCGGATGTCAGCGGACATGTCTCCGCTGACATCCGATGCCCCATAGAGATACATGGGGCATCCGTTCAGATCCGCCAAAAAAACAGACAGGCAGATCTGAATGGTCAGCCTGTGTGAAAGGGGCCTTATTCTACAAAATGAACAATCCATGGGGGGCGTGTCCAAGCCGCGGATCCGGACGGTCGCATGTAGGAGACGCTCTGAGCTAGATTGAGCCTTCTTATCACTCCCCGGGGGGCCTTTCCGCTGGAAAATTCTATTCCTCTCCTACCCGATCACCCCCGTGGGACTTCATAGTGTATGCCTACCCCCAAGAAACGCAAGAAGAAGCCCGTCCAGCGGTCCCTGACGACCTACCTTCGAGTCAGGGAGAAGACCATGTGCCAAGATGGCGCCCGCAGCCCGCAGGCTCTGGCGGAGGCTACAAACCAGGCTGCCCCTGCTCCTGTCCCTGCGAACCGCAGTGAGTACACTCCGCAACTTACAAAAGCGGATCTGGAAGATAGCCTTGCCATCATGTATGATCGCATCCCTCAAAAATTTCAGGCCGAACTCCACAAGTCCACGAACACTCTCACCGCGGAGATAGCGGCTTTAGGGGGCAGGACGGACATGCTGGAGATCAGGCATGATGAGCTAGCCCTGGCTCACACGGACCTGAGAAAGGATCATGAGACTCTCTCTGATACGGTTGTCCAGCTTCAATCACACCTGGAAGATCTGGACAACCGCAATCGTAGAAATAACCTCCGGGTGCAGGGGGTGCCGGAGACCACCACAGACCTTGCGGCTGCAATGAAGAAGCTTTTTGGCTCCCTCCTCCCTGAACACCCTGCTTCGGCCTTTGCATGCGACAGGCTCCACAGAGCCCTCAGGCCTAAACCTACCCCAGATAAACCTCCTCGGGATATAATAATGTGCTTCAAGGACTATGTTGTGAAGGAGGACATTCTCAGAGCTGCACGCACCACACAGCATATTCAGCTAGAGGGGGTTACCATTCAAATCTACCCAGACATCTCCCCAACGACATTAGATAAAAGAAGAAAGATGAAGGAAGTCACATCAGTACTTCAGTCAGCCAGGATCAGATATCGATGGGGATTCCCATTTAAACTCACAGTACCCCACAATGGCTCCACTTATACAGTATTCAATGTCATGGAGGGTAAGGAGCTCCTGGTTAAATTGGGTCTCATGGCACCCCAAAATAATCCAAGACTCCCATCTACCCCACGCCCATCTGCTATTTGGGCGACACCATCACCACAGAGAGCAAATAATGGTGGATCCCGGTCTAGGGATCGCGTTCCTTGACCATCCCTGACATGGAAATTCCCAGGTATGGAACTTACCCGGACTAATGGACCCCCACACCTCCCATGCCATATTCTCTATCCTACTAGGATTTGAGTATTTGAGTCCTATATCATCGGGCATGGGGAGAGGATGTGGGTCTCTGTGAGACTCAGTGACTTTTTTTTCTTGTTTTTGGTTATATTTTTGAACCCTTACGGGGATGTTGGTCTTTTCCACCACTGACATTTTTTTTTTATTTTTTGTTACTGCTGGACCTTTTTCATGTTGGTTATTTTTTTTTCTCTCCCCTTGTACTTTTTTGGGGCCACACTGAAGGCTCTAGATGCTCACTCTCTTACTCCCCCCACTCTTCAGCACTTGCTGTAGTTGCCGAGGATTCCTTGCACGATATTTGCAGCAGGGAAGGCTACGGTACACCGCTTGATGCTGTAGGTTTGCTACCTATTTCAAAGAGTGTAGGACGATTTAGTCCTTGGTTATTCTTCTCTTGGAACCGGGGTACTGTCCCCCGAAGTTCTCCAATGACAAGAACTCTATGTTTTGTTAAATTTTATCTTTTGTTGTTCATTATTTTGTATATGAAAATAAGTTTCTCATTTTTATTTGATATGTTCTTGACTATGCGTGGACCGCTGGGCGCTAACAGGGAGTTGCCACCGAGACTCCTGATTAATACACGCCTTACTTATAAGAATTACCAAGTGCCTTACTCTGACTCACTGGATATGTTAGTGCCTTGTAGACAAGTGGGTTATAGTCTCCCCTTATATACCCAGATATGGGGCTGCGGGTAATCTCACATAATGTGAGGGGTTTTAATACCCCTCAGAAGAGATGTAAAGCATTCCGCTTTTATAAGCATTTAGGCGCAGATATTATTATGCTACAAGAGACTAATTTTGCTGCCCAAAACCACCCCAAATTTCTCGATAAGGCATATAAACAAGTCTATTTCACCACATATACATTAAAGACAAGGGGTGTTATGATCCTGGTATGTGGTCATCTGTTTTTTGATGTGCAAAAGATATATAGAGACCCGGATAGCAGGTTCATTATAGTACAAGGTACTATTCAGGGTAAATCAATTACAATTGCTAACCTTTATGCCCCGAATGTCTCACAGGGTTCTTTTTTTCAACATTTTTTCCAGATCCTGGAACGATATTCCTCTGCACATGTCCTGGTTGGAGGCGATTTCAATCTGGTGGCACATCCTATGCTTGACAAGAGCCGATCGGTGAGCATGGCCAACGCCTTTCCACGAACTTTACATAAGTCATTAACCAACTGTCAATTATTAGATACATGGAGGGCATTGAATGTGGGTGTGAGGGAATATACCCATTACTCGCACCCGCATGATAGTTATGCTAGGTTAGACTATATATTTAGTACACCAGTCTTGTTGGCAAATTCCACATCGGCGGAGATTCATGTATGCCCATGGTCTGACCATCATGTAGTATCCTTTAATACGGATCATGTTGGCCTTCCGTATTCTGCGTCGAACTGGAGGATGAACGACTCTATCTTCTCTAATTTAGAGACATTCACCACAGTAACTGACCATCTGCGTGAGTACTTCGCCCTTAATGATAATGGTGAGGTGTCATCCCCTATGCTCTGGGCTGCCCATAAGGCAGTGATGAGGGGTAAATTAATAGAGCTAGCTACTCAGGCCAAACGTAAACGACTGGCAGATATCCGCTCACTGACATCTGACCTGCATAAATTGTATCATACGCATGGCCAAAATCACTCACCAGATGTACTACACCAAATTTCACAGAAGAGGGTTGCTCTAGACTCTATATTGTCTTCAGCCACGGAAAAATCTCTTAAGTGGGCAAAAGCTTGGTTCCTTCTACACAGTAATACTGCCTCGGCCATGTTCACCAGGAAGCTCCACCAGTCTCTCCAACCGGCACATGTATATAAGGTAAGGGATGAGGGAGACAACTTGGTCTCACATCCTAAGGAAGTACTTGATGTATTCTCACGATTTTATAAGAAGTTGCTTTCTCCCCCAGAGATCAACAACCCAAATATATCTTACTCATGGTTAAACAGCCTGAAGTTACCTGTCCTAACTGAGGAGCAGCTTGATAGTTTGAATGCCCCATGTACAGAAGCAGAAGTTGCGACTGTGATCAAGTCCCTTAAAACTTCCAAAGCCCCAGGCCCTGATGGCTTTACGTCCACATATTATAAGAAATTTGTAGATTTTTTATACCCTAAATTGGCACAGGTTTTTAATTTTATTCTACAAGGCAACTCTCTTCCCCCAGATATGCTGCATGCCAACATGACTTTAATTCCTAAACCCAATAAGGATCACTCTTTCCCCCAAAATTACAGATCGATTTCTGTCCTTAATAATGATCTCAAGATTTTTGGAAGACTGTTGGCAGCTCGCTTAGCCCCCATTATTTCATCTCTGATTGCTCCAGAACAGACTGGTTTTATTCCCTCCAGACAAATAACGGATAATATCCGACTAGCCTCTAATATCATTCAGGATGCAGATCAATTCCACCGTAAGGCCTTGATATTGGGACTTGATATCAACAAGGCATTTGATAGTGTGCTTTGGCCTTATTTAGACGTCATCCTGGCGAAATTTGGTTTTCGGGGGGCTTTTGTGCATGGCTTTAAGGCATTATACAGGGATCCCCAGACTAGAATAAAGCTGCTAGGCTGCTCCTCGGACCTTTTCACGCTGGGTAGGGGTACCAGACAGGGGTGCCCCCTATCACCACTAATCTTTGCACTGGCCATGGAACCCCTGGCCAGAGCTATCTGTGAGGATGCAGCGATAAGGGGATATAAGAAGGGCCTAGAGGAACATAAGATTAGCTTGTACGCGGACGATGTACTGGTTTTCCTCCCGGACCCTCTGGGCTCCCTCCCTAGACTGGTACAGGTATTGGGGGAATTTGAGGGAATTTCAGGATTAAGTGTTAACCTCTCTAAGTGTTCAGCCCTATCAGTAAACATACCTCAAGAAATGATAGATACCGTAATTGCCAGATTTGGTTTCCCAGTCTCGAAACAATCCTTACAGTATCTTGGAGTGCGACTGGCTCCATCCCTATCAGCCATTTATAGCAATAACTACCCTCAAGCTTTCACTAAAGTGAGACAGTGGTTGTCCCTCTGGCATTATTCCCGATCCCATTTATTGGCAGGATAGTAGCAAATAGTAGCAAATTGTCTATATTGCCTAAATTGCTATATCTCTTCCGTGCCCTGCCAATTGCGCTCCGGAGAGGGGACGTGGAGGACATACAAAGGGAAGTGAGCAGATTCATATGGAAAGGTAGGAGGCCCAGGTGTGGGAAGCACACAGTGTTTAGGCCTCTCTCTCAGGGAGGGCTGGGGGTCCCTAGCCTGTGGCACTATTACCTAGCGGCTAGATTGGCCCAGACCGCACAATGGCATGCAGGTGCCCCACAGCCACCTTGGCTGAGGTTTGAAAATGAATCTGTTCGCCCCTTCAACCTTCAGGGCCTGCTTTGGTCCTCCATGTCGCATCCTCGGGATGTCAAGCAGCTTAATAGCATAGTGTGGCATACCCTAAAACTTTGGTCTACCTGTCATGACAGGTACCAGCTGCGCTCCTCTAGACCTCCATTGATGTCCTTTATGGGTAATAAAAGTTTTACACCAGCATTCACGTCTCCGGACAACTATAGCTGGTGGGTGCAGCACTCCTTGGTCGCCCTCCACGCCCTGTTCCGAGACAACTCCTTCTATTCATTTGAAGGCCTTAGAAACAATTATCAAATTCCAGATTCTGAATCCCATAGATTCCTTCTAATTAGAGACTTTTATGGCTCCCAGGGCCCTTTGACGGGCAACCTTGAATCCTCTTTGTTTGAACTTATCAGCCGTACCTCATCTAGAGAAAGAGGAGTGGTCTCGAGATTATACAGTTACCTTAATGGACTTCACCTCCCAGACAAATCTCGGGCCATGCTGGCGTGGGAGGCTGATCTTGGGGTGGAATTTTCAGTTGAATCGTGGTCCTCCATGTTACAAAATATGCATAAATGTACTAAATCCATGTCAGTAAAGGACACAGTAGTGAAGCTCCACACTAGGTGGTATTTTACTCCAGATAGGGTCCATAGATTTTACCAGGGAGTCTCCGACCGTTGCTTTCGAGGCTGTGGAGCCACAGGCACCGTACTTCACACCTTTTGGGAGTGCGGTAGATTGACGGCTGTGTGGAATAGAGTATCAGAAGTAGTCTCTCAAATGTTGAACTCTAGAATATCCATTACCCCTCAGATGGGACTTTTGTTTGATAAAATTCCTAGTGCCCCGGCACCAACCCAAAGATTGGCGCATACACTATGTTGCTCGGTGCTGTGGGCTGTGGCCCTTGACTGGCGGTCGGAGACTGTCCCTTGGACTCAGGTATTGTCAAGAATGGAGGCGATTAGAAGCATGGAGAGGGTTCACCACACCATATATGACACTATGCATATATTCCATAAAAAATGGGAGAACTGGTCCAAGGTCTGATGTGTTTCAGACCTTATAGGATTTCCTTAAATCAGCGCCCAGTGGTCTACGTGGGGGTCATACCCCTATTAATGTTTTCTTTTTTTTTATTTTATATGTCAGGAACATTTTGTTAATGTTATTTTTGTTCACTTTCCCGAAGTATGCATACATGGAAATCGGTATGGTTGGACTCTGGAAGTGACTTTAGTTTGTCCTTCCGTTTCCTATGTTCTCTACGAATGCATGTCTACATCACCGCTTATAAAGCATACTACACCGCCACTTTACATATCATTATATGTTATATGATATTTTCTTCTCCCTTTTTATTACTACGTGATATGTAAGACACTTGTTTGGAATAACATGTATTTGCACAGCTCAGATATGTCATACTTTGATTTTGTTGTTTGTTGGCTTTTTATGTTTACAAAGCTCGATAAAACGTTTGTATTCAAAAAAAATGAACAATCCATTTAACATAATCATTTGGCTTTGTAATGACTGCAACATTTGCAGAGAACTGGGAATATTGATGGAAATATTTTAAAAATGGTATCCTTAGAAGATACAGGAATCCAGCTTTCAGCAACTAGGATGGGGGAATTGAACTAACACCCAGATTTCTGCAATCTGTAGATTAGCATCCTCATGGCATGGCTCTTCATGTGGAGAGAATGTTAAACTTTGTTCTGCTTAACCACTTGACGTCCAGAAGATTTACCCCCTTTCATGACCAGGCCATTTTTTGCGATATGTCACTGCGTTATTTTAACTGACAATTGCGCGGTTGTGTGACACTGTACCCAAATAAACATTTTTATCCCTTTTTCCCAAAAAATAGAGCTTTCTTTTGGTGGTATTTGATCACCCCTGCAGTTTTTATTTTTTGCTTTATAAACGAAAAAACACTGCCAAGTTTGAAAAAAATGTTTTTTTTATACTTTCTGCTAAAAAACCTACCCGATAAAAAAAAATGTAAAAATCGAATGTCTTCATTAATTTAGGCCAATATGTATTCTGCTATAAATTTTTGGTTAAAAAAAAAGGCTCAATAAGCATATATTGATTGCTTTGAGCAAAAGTTATATCGTCTACAAACTATGGGGTATTTTTATTTATTTAGTTTTTATCTACTTTTTTTTACTAATAAATGGCGGTGATCTGCGGTTTTATAGTGGGATTGCAATATTGCAGTGGACAAAGTGGACACCTAACTGACAATTTTGACACTTTTTGGGGACCAGTGACACTAATATACTAATATACACCTACACAGGTTGAACTGGATGGACTATTGTCTTTATTCAACCTCACCTACTATGTAACCTACTATGTAATATAGTGATCAGTGCTAAACATTTGCACTGTCACTGTACTAATGACACTGGATGGAAAGGGGTTAACAACAGGGGCGATCAAAGGATTTACTGTGTGCCTAGGTTGCACTTGCTCACTGTGGGGGTAGGGGCGTAACTACAGGGGTTGCAGGTGTTGCAACTGCAACCGGGCCCCATGCTCCAGGGGGCCTGTGCGGCTCCCCTGTACACCTGGATAGGAGGGGCGGCGGGGGCAGCATGTAGAGAAATCACTGTCCTCCTTTTTTCTCCTGTAGCTGCAGGAGGAAAATGGAGAAGATTGGTTCCTCTGTATGCTGCCCCCCCGGCCACTCCTTCTATCCAGTTCACTTGTGTTCTGCTGTCTCTGGGACACTGTGTGCTCCCCTGGTCAACACTGTGCTCCCTTCCCGCTGCTGCAGGGGTTGTGTCACAATAGAGAACCAGGAAGGGGTCGGTAAATATGTAAAGCTCCTTCCTTTAATGAATGAACAGAGTCATAGTCAGTGACATTGTAAAAAAATAAAATAAAATGATAAAAAATAATACAATTAAAATACCACAAATAAAAACTACTCACACCAGTGGGGGAACTTCCAGGATTGCAAAGGTCACACTTGCGACCTGTTGTTGGCAATCAACCACCGCGGGGAAGCCCCAAGATGGCAGGAAGGGGGCCCACTGCAGAACTTGTGAAAGGGTCCCACTGTGGGACCATAATAAAGGGCCCTGCAACGAGAGTAAAGGGCCCCAGGATCAGTGGGAAGAGCCCCAGGCTTGAAGGAAAGGGCCCTGGCCAGGGGTCTGGGGGGCCCTTCATGATTTCTTGCACCAGGGCCCTGAAGGTTCTAGTTACTGTGTGGGGGAGTAGATTTGACTAGAGGAAGGCAAAGATCCATGTTCCTGCTTTGCAGAAACACAGGATCAAAGCTTTCACTGCTGACAGAATGACAGTCTGCCTTGTTTACATAGGCAGAATGGTGTTCTGCTTGTGTCCTGAATGATTGGCGGGTCCCGCTGATTTGCTTTTGCCGTGCCCAATTAAAGTGGGAGTAGGTCGCCTATGGGGCGTGCGTGCGCCCCAGACCAGGAAGTGTTGGATCAGATATTAGGTATGTGATCTGGTGCAGAGTGGCCGCTCTGCCACAGTAAATGTAAGTGAAGCTGTCGCTATGCACTTAAAAGAAAAGTATGGCCAAAGCTTTTTTGGCAATACTTCTCTTGTGGGTCACAGGAGTGCACTTACTTTTGCTCTCCTGTGACCCAGAATCAGCTGATATCAGGCTACTATTACTGCCTGTTACTAGGGCTATTGCCCACCCACAGCTGATGTAGCACAGCCTACCCAGGCTCTGGAGGGATCCTGACAAAATTGCCAGGATCCACCCAGCTGGCTCTACCTCTCAGTGGGCAGCTGAGAGCCGGAGACAGCAGTGTCCACCTCCTCCACTGCCCAGCACTCAAGGAGTAGCATGGAGAGTGGTGACTGACAGTCAATTCTCTCAGTGGCCATGTGATCGCTCAATTCTCTGTCTGAAAGAATATGTTACCCCAACATTTCATATCCCTAATTTGTGTCTGTTGTACCATGTATTTGTGTTAGAAAGTATCCTGTTCACTTTGTGTTGGTTCATTTGTGTGAAATACCTGCTGCCTGTCCTCCAATGATCATACATCTGATGATACACCCCCAGTACAGCCATTCCCTGGAAAGATAAGTATACTGCTATTTCTCCACCCCCTGCTCTCCAAGTCCCTTGTGTAGCTAAGAACAGAGATTGCTGTATGTGATCAGAGAAAAACAGAATGGGTTGTTTTACAAGGTAGGGGTTCACATATACTTTAAAGTTATATAATGGAAAGCTGCGCTAACAAATGATAAAGCAAATGTATGAACAATGGGAAATTAAGTACAGTCCAAGTTCATAAGAGAGTATCAAGGTCAAGTGTAATAGTCCAAGGAAGCCTCCAACAGACTCCGAGTTAAAGAAAGTCCACCACCAGAGAGCACTCGGTCAACCGCTGTGAAGCATGCATAAGGGGTATGCGCTTACCAGAAGGATACAGGTTATAAGCATGGGTATACACCAATTAGCCTCAGAGCCGGCTCCAGCGTAAGTCACCTCTCCCACCGAATGCAATCAGGAATAAGAACAGCACCAACTACCTCGTCCTCATCAAAGCCCAGCAAACATATGTAAGAGAAGAGTGGGGCCACAATAGTGTAGATGGTATGCACAGTTTATTGAGAAAATAAATAAAATAACACTCACAATATGTCGAAGGATAAAAAGCATTAAGCAGGATCACAGCCGCCGCCGCCCGACTTCCGGCCACACAGTGGTGACGTCAGCACGCCTTCCCTACGATCGTTTCGTCAGAACTGACGTCTCCCCCTGGGCGGCGGTGCAGTGCATTGTGGTCATTTGGCGAGCCAAACAAACTGTCGAACGCCCCGATAATTCGGCTGTTCGTCAAACGGGCGAACAGCCAATGTTAGGCCCGAACTCATGCTTGGGCCCAACTGTTTGCCCATCCCTAAATAAAAAAAAAAATCACAGTAAAATTCCTGGTGTAAATTCCAAGTGTAAAATCATGAGAAATGCTCTTATGTTAAGGTCAAAAATCACTAATTTTTGTCCATTTGTCAGGAGGAATCAGATTGTCCTGCTAGTTAGAGCTTACAATCTAAACTTTTTAGGTGGGCAAATTAGTAGAGATTAAGCCCCCGTTCACACTGAGGCGACCTGGTCGCCTGACAGGTCGCCGTAGGTCGCCTTCCACAGAGAAGCTGTGGACCCTTTCTAATAGGAGTGACACAAGTCGCTCTGACTTAGAAAAAGGGTCCGGAGCTTCTTTGGGGCTACCCGGAGCGACCTGCATTGACTTCAATGAAGTCCGTGCCGGCCGCTCCGAGGTCATGGTGCGAGCAGCGCGCCGCGACCTGTGAGGTCGCCCCGGGAGGTAGCGTCACCCCAGTGTGAACGTGGCCTCATTGGAAATCTAAAGTGATTGTGAAGTATCATTTTTTTTTTGTTTAAAAATAACAAACATGTCATATTTACCTACTCTGAACAATGGCTTGGCACAGAGCATCCCAGATCCTCCTCTTCTCAGGTCCCCTGCCGGCGCTTCTGGCCCCTCCCTCCTGCCAAGTGCCACCACAGCTAACAACTTGCTTGTACCCGTGCTGAGCCACTGCTCTGTGTGTCCATTCAGAAATGGAGCTGCGGCCCGGCCCCGCCCCCTCTCTCTCCTCATTGGCTCACTAACTTTATTTGACTGCAGCAGGAGCCAATGGCACCCTCTGCAGTCTCAGCCAATGAGGAGGGGGAGTCCGAGACAGCTGAGCCTCTTGTGTATCATCACTGGATAGAGATAGGCTCAGGTAAGTATTAGAGGGGCTGAGGGGGGATGCTGCACACAGAAGGTTTTTTTTTTTTTTTATCTTAACGCATAGAATGTGTTAAGATAAAAAAAAAACATCTACCTTTAGAAGCACTTTAATTGATCCTGATAAATTTGATCTGGGCATCTAAGCATCAAGGACTACTGATTATTATTATTATTACCGTATTAATATTATACAGGATTTATATAGCACCGACAGTTTACGCAACACTTAACAACTTGAGGGTAGACAGTACAACTACAATACACTTTAAAACATATGGAATCAGAGGGTCCTGCTCGTTAGAGCTTACAATCTAAGAGGGAGGGTCAAGAGATACAAGAGGTAAAAACCGTGGGGGGGGGGGGGGGGGTTGGTGTTCTGATGAAGAAAATAAATGTACAGTTGTTAGGTGGGGGCCAGATAGGCTTCTCTGAAGAGATGTTTTCAGGGATCGTCTGAAAGTGGACAAAGTAGGAGATAGTCGGACAGATTGGGGTAGAAAATTCCAGAGGATGGAAGAGGCTCGGGAGAAATCCTGGAGGCGAGCATGGAAAGAGGTGACAAGGGAGCTAGAGATCCTAGGAGGAACATGATCATGAAGGGGTTAAGTCCCAATTATTCCCAGACCATTTCCTCTTACCTACCCTAATCTCTCCTATCCCACCACAAATGCTTACTTTGATCCGACAGCCACGGCCTTTGGTATTTGATTACATTCAGTGCTGCAAGTCTTAAGGGCCATACACACTATAAGATTTTCTGAAGACTTTTTCCTTCAGATTTACCTTTTCTATGTAGTGCAAGGGCCTGCCAGATTGCATACAAATTGAAAGTGTTTAGGTCTGACCTCATATTATCTGGTTTTGGTAAATCTAAAGGAAAAAGTCTTCAGAAAATCTTATAGTGTGTATGGCCCATTACTGTCCTTGATGTGCCTGTGCATTACAGCCCCCTAGACTTCTCAGGGATGGTCTCCCCTCATCTTCGGCCTCAGGGAAAGTCTATGGGGCTGTAGGGTCGGAAACGTGGCCAGGGCAGTAAAACTTTGGTGCTGGGTGTAAGCAAACACCAGAGGCCGTGGCTGTTGGATTGAGGTGATTATGCATCTGTGGAGGAAGGGGTTAGGTTTGGTTAGGTTGGATCAATACTTTCAAAATCAGGGTTAGCTAACATAAATAAGCAATTGTCATAGTGTGGTCTACAATGTCATAAAAAGGGGTGATGAAATCTTATATAAAATACTTTTCTGATGTTAAGCCATAGTTTGGCATGGATGTAGAGTAGCAACTGGCAACTGTTTCAGTTCTCCAATCCCCCTCCCTTGTTAGGCCGTTCCCTCAAAAAAAAAAATGTCATAAAGCTGTGTTAATTTAGCCTTAAATCCCCTTTTCATGAACTGCATCTCAATAGCCACAAACAGTGATTAAATAAGGCATTTATAATTAAGATTTAAGGGATTCCAGACGCCCTAAACCAGTTCCAGCCTGAGAAGAATGATCGCTTGGTGCGCGCTGGGCAAGACTCGGCCCTCTATTGTCCAGCACTCTGTATGAGAGTAAATATTCCATTTAACCAGGGCGGGAGGGAGAGCCAAAGCTGTTTCTTTTCATTGTGATACACTGCCGATACCAGATTTGAATAATCCTCCACAGACACCATAATGTAAGATGTGAGCAGGAATATTATAGGCATGGCCTTGTATAATACAGTATGACATTCCTGGAGGTTGGCTGTAATCAGCATTGCATTTAATTTACTTTTTATGTTATAGACATGAGAAACTTGCTCAAGTCTCCAGTGCCCTGGCATTCTCTTGGCTTAATCTCCGTTGTTCTGTGTTATTAAAGAAAGTTACTAACAGATATCAAGTGATAAACCATACCTAAACTAGACCAATTTACAGACATTCTGATTTACATTATATTGTCAAAAGTATTGGGACGCCTGCCTTTACATGCACATGAACATTAATGGCATCCCAGTCTTAGTCCGTAGGGTTCAATATTGAGTTGGCCCACCCTAACAGCTTCAACTCTTCTGGGAGGGCTGTCCACAAGGTTTAGTAGTGCGTCTATGGGACTGTTTGACCATTCTTCCAGAAGCACATTTGTGACGTCAGTCACTAGTGTTGGACAAGAAAGTCTGGCTTGCAGTCTCCGCTCTAATTCATCCCAAAGGTGTTCTATCAGGTTGAGGTCAGGACTGTGTGCAGGCCAGTCAAGTTCCTCCATTCCAAACTCACTCATCCATGTCTTTATGGTCCTGCTGCACAGTCATGTTGAAACAGGAAGGGGCCATCCCCAAAATGTTCCCACAAAGTTGGAAGCATGAAATTGTCCAAAATGTCTTGGTATGCTGACGCCCTAAGAATTCCTTTAACTGGAACTGAGGGGCCAAGTCCAACCCCTGAAAAACAACCCCACACCATAATTCCTTCTTCACCAAATGATTTGGACCAGTGCACAAAGCAAGGTCCATAAAGACATGGATGAGCGAGGTTAAGGTTGAGGAACCTGATTGGCCTGCACCTGACTTCAACTCGATAGAACACCTTAGGGATTCATTTGAACGAAGACTGTAGGCCAGGTCTTCTCGTCCAACATCAGTTCCTGACATCACAAATGCGCTTCTGGAAGAATGGTCAAACAGTCCCATAAACACACTCCTAAACCTTGTGGACAGCCTTTCCAGAAGAGAAGAGTTGAAGCTGTTATAGCTGCAAAAGTGGGCCAACTCAATATTGAACCCTACAGGCTAAGACTGTGATGCCATTAAAGTTCATGTGCGTGTAAAGGCAGGCGCCCCAATACTTTTGACAATATAGTGCAGATTGAAACACCAAGCTTTCATAAAACATAATTAAAACAGCTGAAGTTATCACTGTATAAAAGAAAATGCTGATTTCAGGATTAACCTGGTGCAAGGTTCCTATTCGGATTGGTGGAGCAACTATTCGGCCAGCTCTACCTGAAATTCAGCAAATGGTCCCCCGACACACTGTACAGTAGAGCCTAACACACAGCGCACCACCATGGACGACGATAGGAGACGGGGGAGGGCTCAGAAGTAGAATCAGTCATGAGGGAGCAGAGGACTGAAGGCAGTTGTAGGGTCAGCAGCGACAGTAGGTCCACAACGTCAATTGGCGGGTCTGTGTGGGAAAACTGCAGACCAAACAGAAATAAACATAACCGCCAATCATGTTTAACTTCCGTAAAACTAAGAGGGGTATATGCTAATGCCAGGAGCCTAGTTAATAAAATGGATGAGTTGGAAATGTTAATACATGAGGATGACATAGACCTTGTGGGAATAACAGAGACTTGGTTCGACCCCTCACATGACTGGCTGGCCAATATCCAAGGGTATTCGGTGTACCGGAAGGACAGGGTAGGAAAAAGAGGGGGAGGGGTATGTCTCTATGTCAAGAACAATATAAAGGTGATGGAAAGGAGTGACATTACGGATGGGATGAGCATGGATTTAGAATCTGTGTGGGTTGAACTCGATAGGGAAGAAGATAAGGGAAAAGTAGTTGTGGGGGTTTGCTATAGGCCACCTAACCAAGGGGAGGAGGTAGAGCTGGAATTTTTAGCACTAATGGGTAAAGTGGCAAGATTGGGATCAGTCATCATATTGGGGGACTTCAATTATCCCGACATTGACTGGGAAGAGGGGACTGCACACTCACAGAAGGCCCGTCTATTCACGGAAACCTTACAGGACAACTACATGTCACAGTTGGTGGATTCCCCTACCAGAGAAAACGCAGTCCTGGATCTATTGATCACTAATGACCCAGACATAATCTCGGAGGTAGGAGTCCAGGACAACCTGGGCTCTAGCGATCACAGGATGATCACATTTAGTATAAATAACAATATAACAAGGCAAGTGGGGAACATAAGAACCCTAAACTTCAGAAGGGCAAACTTTCCAAAATTGTACTCATTGATGGAAAGGGTAAACTGGGACCAAACCCTGGGATCACTGACCACAGAGGAAAAATGGGAATGCTTTAGGAACATATTAAGCAAATGCATCTTGCAGTGCATTCCTATGGGAAATAAATTTAGAAGAGACAAAGCCAAACCTGACCGGCTAAACCGTAGCGTTAAAAAACTTATTAGGGGAAAAAAATTGGCCTTCAAGAAATATAAATCAGAGGACACAGTATCGGCTTTCCAGCAATACAAGGAGGCAAATAAGAAAAGTAAACAAGAAATCAAGATGGCTAAAATCAACTTTGAGAGACAAATAGCGGAGGATAGTAAAAAAAACCCAAAGAAATTCTTTAAATATATCAACAGCAAAAAAACTAGGGCAGAGCATATTGCACACATAATTAACGATGATGGGAGGATGGTTACAGAGGACACTGAAAAAGCAACCGTGCTGAATTCTTTTTTCTCGTCAGTCTTTACGCAGGAAAAGGAGGGGTACACTGACCATGACTGTATGGTTAGTAGTAATACACAGGACTTGCCACTATGGCTAACAGAGGGTGAAATCAGGGAAAGACTGGATAAACTTAACATAAACAAATCACCAGGTCCGGATGGCGTACATCCGAGGGTACTCAAGGAACTCAGTAAGGTTATATCTAGACCACTGTTCCTGATCTTTGCTGACAGTATTAGGACAGGAGATGTACCAGGGGATTGGAGGAAGGCTAACGTGATTCCGATATTCAAAAAGGGCCAGAGGCATATCCCGGGAAATTATAGTCCTGTCAGTTTGACATCAATAATATGTAAACTTTTGGAGGGGATGATAAGGGACTATATCGTAGAATATGCTAAAGACAACAACATCATCAGCAGTAATCAGCACGGGTTTACAAATGGGCGTTCTTGTCAAACCAATCTCTTAACATTCTACGAGGAGGTGAGCTGTGAGCTAGATAGGGGCAGACCAGTGGATGTAGTGTACTTGGATTTCGCTAAGGCGTTTGATACAGTTCCCCACAAGCGCTTAATTTATAAAATAAGGTCTGCAGGTATCGACAGCAGGGTTTGCTCTTGGATACGGAACTGGCTAAAAGGCCGTGTCCAAAGGGTGGTAATAAACAGCGCATACTCAGACTGGTCTGAGGTAGTAAGCGGGGTGCCCCAGGGCTCAGTCCTGGGACCAACCTTGTTCAATTTATTCATAAACAGCATTGAGGAACGGGATCAGTAGTTCGTTATCAGTTTTTGCAGATGACACAAAATTGGCCAGGGCAATAACTGCACAGCATGAAGCAGATATCCTACAGAATGACCTGGACAAAATTACGGAGTGGGCAACGACATGGCAAATGAGGTTTAACGTGGAGAAGTGTAAGGTTTTGCACTTGGGGACTAAAAACATAAAAACACAATACACGTTAGGAGGGGAACCCTTGGGGGAATCAAAAATGGAGAAAGATCTGGGAGTCTTGGTTGATGATAGATTAGGCAAAAGCATGCAATGCCAAGCGGCAGCTTCCAAAGCCAACAGAATATTGGCATGCATAAAGAAAGGGATGTATTCCAGAGATAAGACTATAATCCTTCCACTTTATAAAACTCTGGTCCGACCGCATCTGGAGTATTCTGTCCAGTTCTGGTCGCCAGTCCTCAGGAGGGATGTGTTGGAGCTGGAGAGAGTCCAGAGAAGGGCAACTAAACTGATTAGGGGGTTGGAGGACCTTAACTATGAGGAGCGGCTGCAATCGCTCGATTTATTTTCCCTGGAGAAGAGACGTCTGAGAGGGGACATGATAGCAATTTATAAATATCTTAATGGGGATCTCAGGTTAGAAAAAAAGCTGTTCATTCGAAGGAATTGCATGAGGACTCGAGGACATACAATGCGATTAGAGGAGAAGCTTTTTAACCTCAGGCAACGAGGAGGGTTCTTTACTGTTAGGGCTACAAGATTGTGGAATTGTCTACCACAAGAGGTGGTTTCTGCGGGTAGTATGGTGACATTCAAAAGACTCTTAGACTTACATCTCAAGGATCAGGACATTAAGGGCTATGTTAAATGATTACAGCCACACACACCTACACAGGTTGAACTGGATGGACTATTGTCTTTATTCAACCTCACCTACTATGTAACTATGTAACTATGTAACCATGTGTTATTTTACCTCAGGGGATCACCTTATCGGTAACGTGTCCAAATAATGTAGGTTTTTTCTTGTTTGTGTGCCCTAAGGTCATTGATGGTGAACCTTTGGCACCCGTGCCACAGCTGGCACGCAGAGCCCTCTCTGTGGACACGCGAGCAGTCTGGTCATAGCAGGTAGCGGGAGATCCATGAAGAGTCCAGGTTCGTGACTGCTGGTGCGTGGCAGCAAACAGCAGCGAGGACGAGGACTGGGAATCTATCTGCACAAGGCGAGTGAGTGGGTCGCCCCGCAGCCTCCACGGGGTAGGTGAAGAGATAGGCCTGAGAGCTTCATGACCTCCTTGACCCCCAAAGAGGCGAGCAGCGGGCGCATCTGATGATGCTATTTCCTGATTTTCCTGTGGAAGCTCGGTTGCAAAAGAAAGTTGGAAATCCCTGTAACAGCAGTGATGTGAGAAGAATGTTGCAAATCCTATGGATTCAAGAATGTGCAATGGTGACACAATGTCAATGTGTTAATAGATAATCTTGCTGATATGCAGGGTGTAGCCGACTCTATATTTCCAATGTAGTAAACTTCTGTTACTGGGCATGAAAATGGTGATGCTGTATCTTGTGTATAGAATAAAATGTAACAGGTTATAGTGGAAATAAAGTATAATCAATCCTGTTGGAAAGTTACTTGGACATAGATGTCTGTGGCTGCGGAGGATGGATGAGGGAGTAGGAGATGTGTCTGGGGCGCTTATGCAAGTAATCAGCTGTGAAGGAATCTCCGGCGCTAATGCAGATTGACTGTCGGTGGTAGGGGACTTGTGTCAGGTGTATACTGGTTAGTATGGTAATCCACTTACTTGTTCCTATGTGAGGAGTATGCGCTGTGCATTATATGAGGCTGTGGATCCCGTAGTGGTAGTCCCGGTTCCCGTTACCTGATACCTGGTTTGACTATCTCTTCACCCCTAGCAGTCACGGAGGGGAAAGCTGTCAGCTGCTCCTTCACTGCTGTGCTGCTTATGCCGTCTCCCTTCCATCTCTGATTGCTCCTAGTGTTGCTGGCTGCTGTGCTCTCTAAGTGCGGTCCGCCATCCACTGAGGGGAGTGTTGAGTGTGCACCGCCTGGCTGTTGACGTCGACACGTTTCGCTAAAAGTAGCGTAGCTTCGTCTAGACCATGTTTTTGCACAGAGCAGCCCCCATCCTCCTCTTATCGGGTTCCTCGTTGCTTCTCCTAGCCCCTCCATCCTATTGAGTGCCCTCACAGCAAGCCGCTTGCTATGGGGGCACCCGAGCACCCTATTCAGACATGGAGCTGCTGTTCGGCCCCACCCCCTCTTTTTTCTGATTGGCTAACTAACTTTGATTGACAACTGGGGGAGCCAATGAGAGTCCCAGATGGCCGAGGGACTCGTGCACATCGCTGGACAGAGATGGGGCTCAGTTAAGTAATAGGGAGTGCTGGGGTGGCTGATACACCCAGAAGGTTTTTTTTATCTTTTTGCATAGAATGCATTTAAATAAAAATCCTTCTGCCTTTACAACTCCTTTAAGAGTTCATTTCACTGGAACTAAGGGGCCAAGTCTAACCCCTGAAAAACCAACCCCTCACCATCACCCCCCCCCCACCTAATGATTTGGACCAGTTCCCAAATCAAAGTCCATAAAGACATGGATAAGCGAGTTTGGGTGGAGGAACTTGAGGACAGCCTTCCCAGAAGAGTTGAAGCTATTATAGCTGCAAAGGGCGCGCCAACTCAATATTGAACCCTAAGACTGGGATGCCATTAAAATTCATGTGCGTGTAAAGGCAGGCGTCCCAATACTTTTGGTTATATAGTGTATGTCTGTTACACTCTTGCTTGTGGCTCAGTCAATATAGCATATTTTGTGGTAAAAATGGCTGTGGCATATGTATGCTGTTATTTTTTACCATTCCATGATAATGTATAAATCTGTAAGATACCTTTGTTGTGTTTCGGTCAGGTGTGTTTTTGCAGGTTGAAGGCGCATAGCAAATATTTGAACATGTCAAAAATACATGTGCACCAACACGCATCAGTGCATGAAGATGGGCAGTACAACACAAGCTTGTAACATGTATGCATACGCATGATAATGTCCTAAAACTTTGCTTCTATATAAAAGATGCTAGCTATGATAGGGTAATAAAATGATCAGCTCCCTTTGTTGTGGTGTGTACTCAGTAGGGCCTGTGTGACGTGATAACCAGATGACCTTCATCGCTTCGGATAATGTCTTGTGAGCCGTGATGGAATTTCGCTGGCCCAATCGTTCATTATCAGGCACTTTTTTCACATTAAGGTTTTTCTTTTGTCCTCTGCCAAATCTCCTCATGAGATGTTAAGAAGTGACCAAAGGCTTTCCCTGCTCTGTATTCTCTGGCTAATCCCATCTTTCTGGATGGTAAACTGGCTTCTAAGCTCCGTCAGGACAATGGAATACCCTGCACAGAGGCCTGTGACATATGTTGGCAGAGTGCTTTACATTCCTGTAGATGTAAGGATCACAAATACAGTACGACACATCTCTGGGTGATGGTGAAACAGATTATTGTAATGCATCTGATAATAATATGTTCCCTTAATCTGCCACCGTGGTGCCATGTGATACAGATACAAAGACCATATTTAGGTATTTTCATTCCTAAGGAACATGTAAATGAAATCCTTTCATTCAAACTCATTCATATCATTAATCATGCTACATGAATAATGTTATAAAATTAGAGACACCTCTGGATAATGTAATCAGTCAATTAGAGGTTCCCAGAGAGTCCCATTAAATCTTGTGACATCTGTCTTTGTGTTCCTTCCTTCCTACATTTATATTTTATTAAAATAAATTTTTTTTTTAATTTTTTTGTTTTTTTTATTAATAAACAAGTGTTTGAAAAAGATGTTAAAATTCAAAGATTAAAAAGAAGAACATAAAAAACAAAAACAAAATGGTGGACAGTCGTTAGATCTAATACAACATAACAAATACAACCCAAGAGGATGTGTGCCTCCCACCTGTCATGGTCTTACCTTCTTGCTGTTCTCCTTCGTTTGACATGTGCTGGCGGCCATCTTGGTTTCTGGGTTTCTTGTAGCCTCCCACCCTGCGGCTCCTCCTTCCCACTGGGAGGAGCTGGATGCCTAGCTCATATATATAGGAGGTCTGTGGCTTCAGTTCCCTGCTTGGTCCTCCTCATGCTACTAAGACTGCTGCTACTTCTGGTTCCTGTTCCTGGCTTCGTCTGACTACCCTGTTGGTTCCTGATCCTGGCTTCGTCTGACTACCCTGTTGGTTCCTGATCCTGGCTTCGTCTGACTACCCTGCTGGTTCCTGACCCCTGGCTTCGCAAAGACTCTGCATCGGTTTCGCCATCCGTTTGGACTTTTGCTTTATAGCTTGTTTTTCAATAAAGCTGTCTTATTTTCACTTATCTGTTGTTGTACGTCTGGTTCATGGTTCCGTGACATTAGGACCAAGCCATGAATTCTGATGGTACAGGGCCATCCTCGCTACCCACGCTGGTTGCCAGACTTGATCAGCAGGATCACCTGTTGGGTCGGTTCGCCGTGGCGTTGCAAACCCTGCTTGAACGCACGGTACCACAGGCCACGAATTCTGACGGTACAGGGCCATCCTCACTACCCACGCTGGTTGCCAGACTTGATCAGCAGGATCACCTGTTGGGTCAGTTCGCCGTGGCGTTGCAAACCCTGCTTGAACGCACGGTTCATTTCGCTCCCGTTGCCGATGGGTCGGTTGTCGCTCCTGGGTCCGCTCCTACTGCCGCTCCGGTTGTTGCGCCAGAGTCTACCCCGACACCTGTTGTTGCGCCCGCGGTGTTTCGGGGTATGTCCGGTTCTGCCCCCCTTCCACAGCGCTTTGGGGGAGAGCCAACTCAGTGCCGAGGTTTCCTTAACCAGGTGGGCATTTATTTCGAGTTGCTGCCACATGCCTTTCCTACTGAGAGATCAAAGGTGGGCTTCTTAATCTCGCTGCTCTCGGACAAGGCCTTGGCCTGGGCCAGCCCTTTATGGGAGAACAACAATCCGGTGGTTGCCGAGTTTTCCGGTTTTGTTGCTTCTCTTCGGAAGGTATTCGATGTGCCGGCTCGTGCTGCCTCTGCTGCGAAGCTCCTTATGTCTATCAGACAGGGTTCACGATCCGTAGCTGAATACGCCATTGAGTTTCGTACCCTGGCAGCAGAGGTGGGCTGGAATAATGAGGCTCTGGTCGCTGCTTTCTCTCATGGTCTCTCGGACGCCTTGAAGGATGAGGTTGCAGCTAAGGACCTACCAGTGGAGCTCGAGTCTCTTATTTCTTTTCTGATTTTGATTGACACCAGACTCAGGGAGAGACCTTCCTTTAAGGAGAGTCTGCGGAGGCCTCCTAACAGATTGGCGCCTACCTTTGTTGTCCCACCCGTGCCTCCCTCTCCTCCCACGCCTCCTGGGGATGACTTGTCTGGGGGTGAACCCATGCAGCTGGGGTTTGCTCGCCTGTCCGAGGGGGAGAGGGTACTCCGGAGACGCGAGGGCCGATGCATGTACTGTGGTCTCGGTGGGCATTTTCGGTTGGCATGTCCGAACCGTCCAGGGAAACGCTCGCACCTGAGATCCTGTCGGGGGCAGATCTTGGGTGGAGTCTCCTCGTCCCCGGTTTCCCATGTTGACAAACCACTGATCACTGTTGTCCTTTCCTGGGTCGGGGGCTCGGTGACGACCCAGGCGTTGGTGGACTCTGGTGCTGGTGGTTTGTTCATTGATAGTGTGTTCGCTGCCGCCAATTCCATTCCTCTGCAGGCTCGAGGTTCTCCTCTGGCTCTTGAGGCGATAGACGGCAGACCCCTTCTGCCGCCACACGTGACTCATGAGACCCTTCCAGTGGGGTTAGCCATTGGTGCCGTCCACAGAGAGTCGGTCTGCTTCCAGGTTATTTCGTCTCCACACTACTCGGTGGTCTTGGGGTACCCCTGGCTCCAGAAGCATAATCCGATTTTCGATTGGAGATCGGCCGAGATCCTCTCGTGGTCACCGCAGTGTGGGACTAGTTGCATCCATGGGCCTGTCAAGTTGCTGTGTACTTCCTCGGACTCTCTGTTGCCCCCTGAATACGAGGAGTACCGGGATGTATTCGATAAGGTGCGCGCGGTTGCCCTACCTCCTCACCGCCCATACGATTGTGCCATCGAGTTACAATCTGGTGCCGTTCCTCCTCGTGGCAAAGTCTATCCACTGTCGGTAGCGGAGAATGAGGCCATGGAGGAGTACGTGAGGGAGGCGCTTTCACGTGGACACATTCGCAAATCCTCGTCCCCGGCAGGGGCTGGATTTTTCTTTGTGAAAAAGAAGGGCGGTGAGTTGAGGCCTTGCATCGATTACAGGGGTCTCAATCGCATCACGATCAAGAACGCTTACCCGATACCCTTGATTTCCGAGCTGTTCGATCGCCTTAAAGGGGCCACGGTCTTTACCAAACTCGACCTGAGGGCGGCATATAACCTCGTAAGGATCAAGGCGGGCGATGAGTGGAAGACCGCGTTTAACACCAGGACCGGTCATTATGAATCCTTGGTTATGCCCTTTGGGCTGTGCAATGCGCCCGCAGTCTTTCAGGAATTCATCAACGATGTTTTCCGTGACCTGTTGCAGCAGTGTGTGGTGGTCTACCTGGATGACATCTTGGTATATTCTGAGTCCATGGAGACCCACATTCTGGATGTCAAACGAGTGTTGCAACGGTTACGAGAGAACAAGCTGTTCGGTAAGCTTGAGAAATGCGAATTTCACCGATCCCAGGTAACCTTCTTAGGTTACATCATTTCCGCTGAGGGGTTCTCCATGGATCCTGAGAAGGTTTCGGCTGTCTTACAGTGGCCCCAGCCCAGTGGTCTTCGCTCCCTGCAGCGCTTTTTGGGCTTCGCCAATTATTATCGGAAGTTCATCAGGGACTTTTCCATGCTAGCCAAGCCTCTCACGGATCTGACCAGGAAGGGCAGTAATTCCCAAGTCTGGCCGCCCGAGGCCATCCGAGCTTTTGAGGCTCTAAAGTCCGCCTTTGTGTCGGCTCCGATTCTGTCGCATCCCAACCCTGGGTTGCCCTTTGTCCTCGAGGTGGACGCGTCTGAGACGGGAGTAGGCGCCCTTCTGTCTCAGCGTAGAACACCAGAGGGTCCTCTGCTTCCTTGTGGGTTTTACTCCCGGAAACTGTCTTCCGCGGAGTGCAACTACCAGATTGGTGACAGGGAGTTATTGGCCATCGTGCAGGCTCTTAAAGAATGGAGGCACTTGCTCGAGGGTTCGGTGGTTCCGGTCCTCATCCTGACGGACCACAAGAATCTGACCTACCTCTCTGAGGCCAAGAGATTGACACCACGTCAGGCCAGATGGGCTCTGTTCTTGTCACGTTTTAATTACGTGGTCTCCTACCTACCCGGTTCCAAGAACATCAGGGCTGATGCCTTATCACGGCAGTACTCCGACCTGTCCAGGGAGGAGTCGATTCCGACTTCGGTCATACCTCCGAATCAGATCCTGGCTGCCATTCGCACCAGCCTGACCTCTCCCCTGGGTGAGCAGATTTTGGCGGCTCAATCTGGTGCTCCCTCTGGGAGACCCAACGGCAGATGTTTTGTGCCTGAGGAGTTGCGCACTCGGTTGTTGCGAACCTACCATAACTCCAAGACCGCGGGGCATCCTGGAAAGAATCAGCTGTCCTGGGCTGTTTCACGTCTGTTCTGGTGGCCTTCCCTACGTTCCGACATCGCCGCATATGTAGCGGCATGCTCCGTTTGTGCCCAGAGTAAGTCCCCTCGGCACCTTCCGTTGGGCCTTCTGCAACCCTTAGCCACCGGGGAGCGCCCATGGTCACACCTGGGGATGGATTTCATTGTGGACCTCCCTGCATCCCGAGGCCATACGGTCATTCTCATGATTGTGGATCGGTTTTCCAAAATGTGTCACTGTGTTCCTCTCAAGAAGTTACCCTCTGCACAGGAGTTGGCCACGATTTTTGCCAGGGGGGTCTTCCGGTTGCACGGTTTGCCCAAGGAGATTGTGTCGGATCGGGGGAGTCAGTTTGTGTCCAGGTTCTGGCGCGCCTTTTGCTCCCAGTTGGGGATTCATCTCTCCTTCTCCTCGGCCTACCACCCTCAGTCCAATGGGGCCGCAGAACGATCCAATCAGGCCTTGGAGCAATTCCTTCGTTGCTATGTCTCCGATCACCAAGACAATTGGGTTGACCTCCTGCCTTGGGCTGAGTTTGCCAGGAACACGGCGGTGAACTCTTCCTCTGGGACGTCTCCCTTCATGGCCAACTATGGGTTCCAACCTGCCGTGTTACCGGAGGTATTCTCTCCCCAGGATATTCCGGCTGTGGAGGATCACCTTTCCGTCCTACGTGCTTCTTGGGTACAGATCCAGAAGTCCCTTGAGGTCTCTGCGCAGCGCCAGAGACTCCAGGCTGATCGCAGACGAGCGCCTGCTCCTTCCTACCAGGCCGGAGACCGTGTATGGTTGTCCACCCGCAACCTCAACCTTCGAGTGCCCACTCCCAAGCTGGCGCCTCGCTTTGTTGGTCCCTTCCGAGTGCTTTGCAGGGTAAACCCAGTAGCCTATGCCCTTGCGCTTCCTCCTGGCATGCGGATCTCCAACGTGTTTCATGTCTCCCTGTTGAAGCCTCTGGTGTGTAATCGTTTCACTTCCTCGGTTCCTCGGCCTCGTCCGGTCCGAGTGGGCAATCGTGAGGAGTATGAGGTGAGCAATATCCTGGACTCACGCCTGGTCCGCGGTCGGGTGCAGTTTTTGGTTCATTGGCGTGGTTATGGTCCAGAGGAGCGTTCCTGGGTTCCCTCCGCAGATGTCCATGCTCCTGCCTTGCTCCGAGCCTTCCACGCACGCTTCCCTCAGAAACCGTTCTTTACTCCGCGGAGGAGGGGCCCTTGAGGGGGAGGTACTGTCATGGTCTTACCTTCTTGCTGTTCTCCTTCGTTTGACATGTGCTGGCGGCCATCTTGGTTTCTGGGTTTCTTGTAGCCTCCCACCCTGCGGCTCCTCCTTCCCACTGGGAGGAGCTGGATGCCTAGCTCATATATATAGGAGGTCTGTGGCTTCAGTTCCCTGCTTGGTCCTCCTGTGTTCACATGCTACTAAGACTGCTGCTACTTCTGGTTCCTGTTCCTGGCTTCGTCTGACTACCCTGTTGGTTCCTGATCCTGGCTTCGTCTGACTACCCTGTTGGTTCCTGATCCTGGCTTCGTCTGACTACCCTGCTGGTTCCTGACCCCTGGCTTCGCAAAGACTCTGCATCGGTTTCGCCATCCGTTTGGACTTTTGCTTTATAGCTTGTTTTTCAATAAAGCTGTCTTATTTTCACTTATCTGTTGTTGTACGTCTGGTTCATGGTTCCGTGACACCACCTTTGTGTTCTGTGTGTATTGTGTTGGAAACCCTAATAAAACCTAATGCTAAATGTAATTTCAAAAGTCTTTTTTATTATAATTTTCTTAAATCTGAAACTTTTGATAAAATAATACTTAGTGAACTTGTTATGAAGGTCCTTGCCCCTGCAGCTTTCTGATATAGGGGGGATAAAGTTCTGTCCAATTGTGCTTCTTCACACTGTCACAGGCAGGGGGGGGGGGTGTTAGAATTAGGCAGATTGACACCTCTGCTCAAGGTAGCAAGGTAGTATAGTACATCACAGGCAGTGATGTCCAGTCCAACTCAGGCCCAACAACATCATTCCTTTGAAAGACCTGGGAATCAGATGGGAGCAATGTAGGACCTGTGCAGCTTTTCTCCAATACATTATAGAAATGAGCGACCACCAGGGGACATTGTTTTTTATTTTTTAATAAAGGTAATAAAGGATTTGTCAAAAACTTGTGTACTGTCTTTATTTACTTTTTTCACTTTTTTGGTGAATGGGTAGGGGCTGGGATTTGGGGGCCCCCTTGTTAAAGGGGCTTCCAGATTCTGATAAGCCCCCCTGCCTGAAGACCCCCACAACCACAGCCCAAGGTTGTGGGAAAGAGGCCCTTGTCCCCATCAACATGGGGACAAGGATCTTTGGGGTAGGAGAGGGCCCAAAACACCCCCCCCCCCCATATTGAGGGCATGTGGCCAGGCATGGTTCAGAAGGAGGGGCACTCGCTTGCCCCCCTTTCCTGACCTTCTTGGCTGCATGCTCGGATAAGCGTCTGGTATGGATTTTGAGGAGGGTTTTTTTTTTTTTTTGGCGTTCCCCTTAAAATCCATACCAGACTGGAAGAGCCTGGGGTCCCCACACTGTTTTTTTCAGTATTTTCTATTGCCCACATTCTTTTGTTTACATTTCAGCTCTCAGTGGGGAAGCCCGCTGACAGCAGATAAGTTACCAATTGTAAAGGATGTGGCTGACGGCTTTTTGGCCCACTGCTTAACAACCACAGAATTCAAATCAGTTGATCATATTTCAAACCAGTCTGAATTTAAATTGTTCCAACAATTTGGAATTTGTTATAAAACTCATAAACCAAACGAAACTTAGCGAAAAGGAAAAAAACTAGATGAATTCTTAAATGAATCAATGAAATTAAATTAGTTCCATAACGAATCTATCTGAAACTAAACTAAATCAATTTTTCCATTCTGCACATGTCTACTGTGTGTTTCCCTTTAAAAATGCATACCACACCCTTATCCTTAATGAGGGTCTGGTAGAGATGTCAAGAGGAACCTCTCAAAAAAGAGGGCACAACCTTTCCTACATGAACCATAACAGACCACATGACCTCATCATGGGGTTGGGTTTCCTTACTGGGAGGTATCCCCCTGGCAAAGCACCTTGTCTCTATGTTGATGAGGACCAGGCCAGGCTTGTAGGAGGTCGGTGGGCAGAGGGCTTATTAGAATCTAAGAGCCCTGTTTAAAAAATGTCCTTTATTATAAAAATAAAATACCTAAAAAATGTTCCACTAGGTAAATCCATCTGCAATCATGTCGTCCAGCGATGCAAATCCTTGTCAATCTTGATAAACAATAGCTCACAATGCCAAAAGAAAAAACTGATTAGCACATCCAATCCTGTCTCTACACTCATTGTGAATAACATATCCCACTCTTTGACACTGAATATATGCAAAGGAGTGGGGTTTCTCAGGTGATGTCACTGACTAAATATGACATTGGAAAAAAGCTTGGTTTTTTATCAGGTCCGAATCTGTGCTTGGTTTAAAACTTGATTTCATCCAAAGTAAGTAACCACTGAGCACCAGTGATCAATGGCCCCTATAGAAACAGGGGAACCAGTCATTATCTTTAGGGGAACTCACCACTGGGCCAACTGTGCATCCAGATCCACTGATACATAGAACAGAACACACTTGGCCAACATGCAAAAAGCAATGGTTCGCAAGGCTCTGCCCAGAATCCTAAAAATGAGGAATAATTTCCTTATTTTTGGGATTTATGATGAAACAAAACATGTTAATACCTTCTATTTAGGGGAAGTTCATCTTTGCTTCACACTGATTCAGTAGAGAACTTTTTGGTTGGCTTTTTGCACTCTTCATAATACCCTGTTGGGTTCAACTTTTCCAGAGACTACTGGAAACCTTTGTACAAAACATACAAAATCAAGCACCACTTTTCTCCTGAAGTGCTCCCTACAGGCACCTCCTGAGGATCATATTGTTTCTAAACAATCTGTTGTGCATGTGTGCTTACAGTGTATCTAACCCAAGAAAAGTAAATGTAATATATTGCAGCTTTCCAACCTTTATGTCAGGGGATCTGTGATAGTGAGCCCTTATAGATCTCTAGCTCAGAATTCCCCCAGGACGCGGAGTCTAAGCCCCAGCCTGCTTCTTCACCAGGGCCCCTGATGGTGGGGATGGACTTGCAGCAGGCTGGAACCAGGTGGCGGCCCCCAGGTAGGCCCAGCTGAAGATGTGGAGACCGTTGGCGTGTGCAGCGTAAGCAGCAGACTTTAAGGATATCCAAGAGACAAGCCAAGGTCAGGACAGGCAGCAAACGAACATAAATGGAGAAACGAAGCCTAGGTTTGTACACAGGAAATCAGATATAATAGCCTAAAGGGATACAGATGGGAGCTCAGAGAACAGTAAAGTTTCTCAGGCAAGAAGCAGTGCACTGAGCATGTGTATATATAGGGAAGCAAACAGGGAGGTGACCCAGGAAGAAATAGAAAGAAAAAGGATATAACCCACAGTGGAGCAGGCGACACCCAAAGGTGAACAAAGAAGCCAAACACCATATGTGAAAAGAAGCAAGGTTGAAGCACTGCAGCAAGGAGGTAAGAGTATACAAACAAAACTACAGGCTAACATTTTTTTTTTGGTATTTTTGACACTTATCAAACAGAAAAAAACAGCAAATATAACATATTTCATATTTTTGTTGTTTTTTTTTTTCCAGGTTCCCAAGCAGTGTCTCGACAGATCAAATATTACATGGTGTGATGAAAGTTTGATGTTCCTTTGTCTACAGTTGTAATCCAATACACTGGTTTAACCAGGATCTCTGCATTGAGGAATTTTTAAAATAAATAAACACAAATCTGTCCCATCTTAGTGTCATCCTCCGGTTGCATCTTAATTAAAAGGATGAAATCCGGGCACCTCCATTATTACCCTGGCTGGTGCCCTTGTGACGCTGTGCTCTGATTGATCCATATTGACACAGCCTATCACAAAGAGTGAGAGGATCAATCACTCTCTATGTAGACCCACGTCTTTTCATAAGGAAAGGCCTGAAAGAAGCTTTGTGACAATACAAAAGGCAGAAGAGATCACTGGGCAATTGATGTCTCACTTGTCATTCACCCAAAACAAGGACCAACAAGCAGGCACCTCCATCCATATTCATCTTTCTGGGATGTATGGCTTTGGCAGAGGCTAGAACTATACAACAAAAAAAATGAGAATAAATATAAGAAAGATACTGGATATGTAACATAGTTGGACTTGTTAAGGGGTTATAAAAAAAAAACTTCCTAACAAATCTGATCTATCTATCTATCTATCTATCTATCTATCTATCTATCTATCTATCTATCTATCTATCTATCTATCTATCTATCTATCTATCTATCTATCTATCTATCTATCTATCTATCTATCTATCTATCTATCTATCTATCTATCTATCTATCTATCTATCTATCTATCTATCTATCTGTCTGTCTGTCTGTCTGTCTGTCTGTCTGTCTGTCTATCTATCTATCTGTCTGTCTGTCTGTCTGTCTGTCTGTCTGTCTGTCTGTCTGTCTGTCTGTCTGTCTGTCTGTCTGTCTATCTATCTATCTATCTATCTATCTATCTATCTATCTATCTATCTATCTATCTATCTATCTATCTATCTATCTATCTATCTATCTTTGGTATTCTCTAGCTATCTCTCTGTCTAAATGTATCTGTCTTATGACTGGCAACCAGTCTGGTCATCAACAGACCTTTCCTAATTTCTATTGTTTCCTTTAACGTAACCAGGCACCAAAGTGTCTGACCATACTCCCTCCTCCTTGGTTTATGAGCAGTGGCATAAAGGTGTACGCTTGGTTGGTCTGACCAATAGACAAGCTTTCATAATTTCTGATGATACCTCTATGATCAACCATACCAGTGATGGCGAAGCTTGGCACCCCAGATGTTTTGGAACTCCATTTCCCATGATGCTCAACTACACTTCAGAGTTAATGAGCGTCATGGGAAATGTAGTTCCAAAACATCTGGGGTGCCAAGGTTCACCATCACTAAACCATACCATCTGCTACCCCAATAATAAAGGCCAATGTAAGGAATGTCTTTTCAATTCCTGTCTTCCCTTTCCTCTTGTGTTTACAAAAAAAAGTTTAGAATTCACCACTCACTCTCTTCATGCTCCAGTATTGCGTCCTCCTTCACTGCTTGTCATCAGTCATCTTCTGGGTTTAATAATGTCTACCATCACTGAAGTACTTCCTGTAAGTGCAGACTGTCACCCCCCCAGGTGCATTACCACACTAGCCTGGACTTACAGTGCAATGCTGCATGGAATTGTACTCATATGTCATGACTACCCACTGCCAACACTGGAGAAAAAGAAGAAAGACTTTGCTCATTGTGTGACTGGCCAGAAGACACCTACAATTAAAGTATATATGCAAATTTGGCATGTTGCAATATTTTCTCAGGAGGTTTTCCTCTGTGATGTTGATTGCTAATGCAGATGCAGCTGGCTAGTAACTCTCCTAATCCAGCAAGTCCAGCAAATAACTTTCCAACATGCTGTAGATTCATAACAGGAAAGCCCTATTTTGAGTCCATACAAATTTCTTATTTTAACTGAACTCCTGATAAAGGGGGAACTTTTTCTGGCTCCTGAAACACATTGGATATATTTTTAGTGTAAACCAATAAACTAATTTGAACTATTTTATCATTTGGTCTGGTGCTCCTTCCATTGGTGCAGGATTAGAAGGATTCTGATATGTGTCACAGATGGTAGGGGGGAGTAAGTTAGCTTAGAAGGGCAGCCACAGAAATACTCAACAGTGCCTGCAGTGATTGGAGCCAGGGATGGCTTGTTTTAAAGGTTCTGTAATGCTCAGTAAATTAATGTAGTTAGTTGGCTGCCCTTAGTTTGGTCATAGGTTCACTTGAACTCATTGGTACAGTAAAATCTACTTAACATTATTATTTATAATATTAATAACCAACAATAATACGCTACACAAATATGTTAGATGTCTGAATTTTGAAATAACATGAGTATTTGTTTGCTTAAAAATTGTTATTTAATTGAAAAATCTTTCAGAGCTCAATATCACTGGAAAAATCCATCTGTAAAGCTCAAAATTTGTTGACAATTTTCTATCAGACAGTCTTATTTTGTGTCATCTATACAGCCTCTCCCTATTTTTTTTCTATTCAGATGTACTGGTGGAGATTTTGCAACGTGTATGAATCCTTTCCAAGGCTGCTCGGCAACCATTGTCTTTTCTCAGACAGGAACAGTTTCTGCAGTGTGTTTGTATTGGTATGTTGGCCATGTCAGAAATAAGAACACAGCATGTATTACAAGGATGGCAGAACTTTTGGTGACAAAGCACCTACTCTGGAAAACCTCAAAATTCTGTAATTGCCATTTGGAGACCACAGAGTATAAATGAGTCCTCTACAAAGACAATAGGAAGACAACAAATCTATTTTCTAGACACATTTTGAATTCCGAAAAGCTGGTCAATGGCCCAAGGCACTGCAGGAGATGCCTGTGTGTATTGACTCATGAAAATTTGAGTTATCATGATGTCCTTTTCTCTTTCATATTGTAAACCTTGTGACTATTGCCTTGGAGACACGACATTGAATCAATCCTAATCCAATCTCAAAGTAAAACTCTGAGATCGAAAAAGAGCAACTCTTTTCAGAGTTTGCCGTGAACTTCAGCATAAAGAGTTCAACAGTTCAGTTACCTCCAAACCTGAAAAAAGAAATCAATCTTTTTCTACATTCAACATATTGAATAAAATATTGTCAGAAACAGATTGAACTCACGTTGGGATGTGAATAGGGAAGTTAAAGAGGAGCTCCAGGCTACCCCCCAAAATATTTAAAGTCAGCAGCTACAAATACTGTAGCTGCTGACTTTTAATATTAGGGCACTTACCTGTCCAGGCATCCAGTGGTGTCCTCACCCTAGCCGATTCTTTAGTTGGCTATCGGGTGATGATGCCGCCATCTTGGCTAAAGGAAATCAGCATTGAAACCTTGTGGTTTCACAGCAAGCTTCCTAGGGTGAGGTGTCCTCACCCTAGCCGATTCTTTAATCGGCTATCGGGTGCTGATACCGCCATCTTGGCTAAAGGAAATCAGCATTGAAACCTTGTGGTTTCACAGCAAGCTTCCTAGGGTGAGGTGGCCTCACCCTAGCTGATTATTTAGTCGGCTATGGGGTGCTGATACCGCCATCTTGGCTAAAGGAAATCAGCAGTGAAACCTTGTGGTTTCACAGCAAGCTTCCTATTGTGCACGCGCGAAGCACGCCATGCTTTGGTTATGGGCGCGGCCTTTCAAAACCAGGTACTCGCTCCCCCGAAAAGGTGCCAAATGTAACAGAGCAGGGGGGGGGGGGACAGAGATCTGCCTTAAGTTTTTTATTAGTTATTTAAGCCTATGGTGCCTACGTGTCTACAGATAAGGTGCCAAACTCACATTATTTTGATGGAACCAGTCCACCTGGGGTGATAATTCAATCATTGGTAGAGTCTGGTGATAGAGTCAAGTGGCATGTTTACTTCTTGCATTTCATGGCAGTGACCTGAATTGAAATTTGAGGTACTCATTCCCACTGTGCAGTGTTCCCACTCTGCATTCCACATAATATAACATGAATAAAAACAAAAAAACCCAAACTTCTTTGAAATATCCCTGGCAGGTGTACATGTCTAGAAACTCAAACAAAGTGATCTCACCAAGATATAGCTATCAAAATATGAAACATCAGTTTACAATCCACCATCAGTTTATGGCGGACTGATCCTTTAAATTGTATTTTTATTTTTCTTATTTTTCCTGGTGTATTGGATCTATTAACACATCCTATCAAGGCAATGAAAAACTATATGCAGAGAATGTCTTTTGCACAATGGCTTGAATAGAATTGCCCTCTTGACAAGTGGGGTTGAGGATTGGCTACCCTCTCCCCTCTAAACTGTTGTAACCAGCTTGAAAAGAAGATACGTTTGGATCTTATTCTGAAGCTTACAACTGTGTGACAACTTCAAATACATCCTTTCAACCGTAAATTGCATGTAGCTTCTAAGTCCTGTGGCCCCCTTCTCCTTCTTGCACTCTGAAACCTCAAGGACAAAGGCCTCCCGTCCCTAAAGATGCTTCTCTGTAGGATTAATCAGCTTTTGTTGACAAAATACAAATTAAAACTTCTTTACCAACAACTCCTCCTCCTCAGCTGGGACCCACTCACAAGGGAGCAACTATATTATCACCCCCGTACAACTAGAAGGCTTAATTATTAACATGAATGAACACAGTGTCTTTCTGGATTATCAATTAAACACCTCTGCTCAATAGGCAGCTGCTGAAGACACTTCTTCTAACAATTCTGGGTACATAGGGATTCTAAATTGAGCTATAACATAGGTGTATGCAAAATGGGTCTTGAATGTTATCCATAAGCCACCGTGCCACCTACATAAAATATCTGACAATTGTCATCATTAGATATACTTTTCCATTGCTCATACATAAAACACCTTTATAACCAATCATTTTTCAACAGTTGCAGGTTTGATGTTAGTAGTCTAGATTTTCAATGAGTACAATACTAACTGAGATGAAAAGGGGGTCATGAAGGATACACGCTTTAGAGCTTGAATGACAAAAGACCAAACGCTGCTCTTGCCATAAATTGCAATGTGCTCAATGATAAGTAAATACATTTAAAATCTAAACAATTCATGAATTCTATATCTGTGCTGATTTAAAGCGGAGTTCCGGGCACAGAAACATTTTTTCAATGAACATACCCCCGGGACAGTCAGGGCTAGTACATTGCACAGTGGCTAGCCTCTGATCTGTCCCGGTTCGCACTTACCTGCAAGAAGAAATACTCACTTATAAAATTTCTTTTACAGCGTTGCCATCTCTGTTGTGGGCAGCTGAAGCCAGCGCGATCCTCTTCTGCGTCCTCTTCCGCGTCTTCTTCTCCCAGAATGCGCCTTCACCGGCCCCTCTCATCACTTCCGGTGCGGCGCTGCATTCCTACACAGCTTCTGGGCATGCCCAGAAGCTGTTTAGCAGGGAATGCGGCGTCGCACCGGAAGTGACGAGCGGGGCCGGTGCCGTCGCATGGATTCCTGGGAGCGATGACGTTCAGCTCCCAGGAATCATTGCAAACCGGAAGTGACGGCGCGGGCCGCGGCCACAGAGGGAGGAAGTGGAAAATAGGTGAGTATTTCTTTCTACAATTACAAGGTAAGTAAAAAATAAAAAATAATCCTAACTATCCAATTCCTTTTCAGGTGAAGCAAAGCAAGCGGATGGCCACAAAATCGATTAGGTCGATTTTGTGCCCAGAACTCCGCTTTAAAGTCATTATAAAGTCTCGTTTTTTTTTTCTTTTATACTTACCTCCTCTGTGCAGTGGTTTTGCACAGGGTAGCCCAGATCCTCCTCTTCTTGGGTCCCTGGCTGGAGATCCTGGCCCCTCCCTCCGGTTGAGTGCCCCCACAGCAAGCAGCTTGCTATGGGGGCACCTGAGCCGAGCCGCAGCTTTGTGTGTCCATTCAGACATGGAGCTGCTGTTTAGCCCCGCCCCCTCTCTCCTGATTGGCTAACATAGTTTTATTGACCGCAGCAGGAGCCAATGGAGTCACTGCTGTGTCTCGGTCAATCAGGAGAAAGAGTCCCAGACAGCTGAGGCATTAGTGGACATCGCTGGACAGAGATGGGGCTCAGGTAAGTATTAGGGGGACTGAGGGGGGTGCTACACACAGAAGGCTTTTTATCTTAAAGCATAGAATGCATTAAAATAAAAAAATTCTTCTGACTTTACAACTCATTTGGGTGCTTATGAAAACAATCTTAACAAATAAAGTCCATTGTGCAAATCAAGATGCTCATGCAGATGAGTCTCTTAAGATGCAAATTTCACTCCCCCGTGCTCCCTGCCTGCATTTCCCATTTACTGAGTAAAGAAGGCATATCAATAACAGTATCATGGTGTGGTAAATGGCATCTCATTTCTATTGCCTACTCCAGTAGTATGGTCAGTTGCAATGCAGTGTATTATGAAAAATCATACAGAGATCTCCATGGCATAATAACGTTTTGACTTTATTAAAATTTGTATACAAACATATAAACATATAAAAGCATATACTCAAGAGTCAGCTCTCCACGTCAGCTTTCCAGTTATCAGAAGTATGTGTTCCCGCTTGACGCGTTCCACCCCCCCCCCCCCCCCCCCCCCAGTGGCCGTCTTCAGAAGCTCAGAGCTGATTTTAGTGCAGCTGAGATGACCAAGCGACTTTTTTCATTTACACAATACACACATAAACACACTATAAGGTAGTGTAGCCCTATGCCCGATGCCAGGTTGAGCATAGAAACATACAATATCACAGGACATCGTTGGTAAGATAATACTTAGTACCCGATATTAGTGCTATATCAAAGAAAACAGGTAGTAAAGGCAAACATAAAATATTGTCACCCATTACGGTTGGTAACTAGGCAAGCATTAAATGGATTGATAATGGTAATGACATAATTTAGCATACAAAATGATTAACAGTAAGGACTAAGCATAAGATGATATTTGGCGTCCAGATCAGCATAGACAGTAACAAGGCCACCTGAAGTGCAGAAGTGAGGAGTAGTAAAGGAGGAGTAGTTAAAACAAAAGGAGGAGGGGGGGGGGGGCAGGGCAACAAAGGGGACTTGCAAAATAATTGTGCCTTTTTGTGCAGCCAAGTACTGCACACCCACCAGAATGTAGAGGTTGATTTTGGATGATGTCTGAACAATGATGGCTCCATCCTTCTGGAGGGAGAATCAAACAAATTAAATTGCATGTTGTAAATTGCAATTACATATGAAGTACTGCGATCCATGGGAGGGGTAATACATACCTGTAGATGTTTCACCTACATATTAGCATGCTGCACTTAACATGAAAAAGTATATCTGTCTACTTTTAGTTGACCCAAGATTCGATTGGGTTGAATCACCTACCAACTTTTATATATCCTGGAGGACTGCTGATGTAAGCCCTCTGTTCTCAGCTACACTAAACTCTAACAGCTGCCTCTCTGTTCTGTGTAGCACCCTCCTAGATTTGTGCTGGGTTTAGATAAATAGAATTAGTATGTGTTTTGATAAGTAAATTTAGTTGCCGCACTGTAGTCAGTGTGGCTGTGATTGTTTGTTAAGAAAAAGCATAGTTTGCTCACTGTACTCAGTGAAGCTGTATTCTGATAATTAGGTCTCCTCCGTGTGCTCAGCTGCTGCCAGTCTGTCTGAGCTTGTTCTGTATCCAAGGAACTTAAGAAGTTTCTGGATGATAGGTGTGGAGCTATGCAGATGACAACATGAATACTGATATCACCCTGGCCTATCCCAGAGAGGCAGGCTCTGATAGCATACCCAGACTGTATATATTTTGTGAGCACACTGAGCTCGGGGTCTTTTCCTGGAGAGGACTCGTCCAGCCTTGAGGGCACATTGCCCTCCCAAGCAATGCTACTATGTCTGCTGTTGTAAGGCCCCAGGTGGGCGTCCTGAGGGTCTGGATGCCGAGACCCTGGAACTCATGACAGCTGACTGAGGGGGGCTGTGCATTTAAGATCTAATCTGGTATCATCGGAGTAAGGCATCACTTGGGCCTTGTGTGAGTAAGGATGCTTGAGAGAATCTTTGTGATGTTGTCGCCTCTCGGGTGCTAGACAGCTGTGGGTCTAGGTAAAGGGGACACTGGCTGGTGCCCTGAAGAGCTTTGTCCATCTAGTCTTCTACTTACCTCTACTCTGCTTTTTTTGCTCTAAGAAAGGAGTTTCACACTTAACCTACTATTACATTAAAGCTGAAATCTACTGTTTGTAACAAGCACGAACTTTAACCACTTTACCACCGGAGGATTTTGCTGTCTTACGTCCAGGCCACTTTTTGCGATTCGGCACTGTGCGACTTTAACTGACAATTGCGCGGTCGTGCGATGCTGTACCCAAATGAAATTGACGTCCTTTTTTTCCCACAAACAGAGCTTTCTTTTGGTGGTATTTGATCACCTGTGCGATTTTTACTTTTTGCGCTATAAACAATAAAAAATAGCGTTTATTTTGAAAAAATAACAATATTTTTAACATTTTTTTATATGAAATTCCCCCCCAAAAAAATGTAAAAATCTAAATTTTTTTAAATTTTTGGCCAATTTGTTTTCTGCTACCTATGTTTGGTAAAAAAAAAATCACAATAAGCGTATTTTGATTGGTTTGCGCAAAAGTTATTGCGTTTACTAACTAAGGGAAAGATTTCTGTCATTTTTGGTGGTTTTTTTTTAACGCGTAATGGCGGCGATCTGCAATTTTTTTTGCGGGACTGCGACATTGCGGCGGACCCTTGACTGACATTTTTGACACTTTTGGGGGTACCAGTGACATTACTGCAGTAATCAGTGCTATATATATGCACTGTTACTGTAAAAATGACACTGGCAGGGAAGGGGTTAATTTTATTGGAGAGGGAGGGGTTAATGTATGCCTGGTGCTTACTAACGTGTGTGGGGGGAGGTGACTGAGTGAGTCAGGGACTCAGCATGCTGAACCATGCTATCTGTCCCTGCCTGTCACTTAGGAGATCCGCCCGCTCTGTTTACACAAGCGGGCGGATCTCCAAACTAGATTCCCCGACGATCGGGGAAGAGCAGCGGCGATCGCTGCTGCTCCTCCCCTGGCCCGACTCCCGATGTGACTGAACACAGCGGGAGCGAGCCTCCGGCGGCGCGCGCGCGCCGCCCACAAGGGGCGGAGTCCAGCGACGTAGGTCTACGTCACTGGACGATAGCGAGCCACATTGCTGCAGTAGCAGCAATGTGAGCGGAGCTAAAGTGGTTAATATAGCTTGCTCTGAAGAATACCTTTGTCCTCAAGTTGGACATAGTTCTTGTTTTTGGAGTATTTCACCTAATTCCCTCAACCCTATCCATTTTCTCCAAAAATAAAAACAACATAAACAACACCCCTAGACTGGTTATTGAAGAAACATGTGAATGATCCTGTGTGCCTGACTGCAGGTCGAAGCTTGTGGGGAGGATATAGACAGTAATTCTGAGGCTCCTATGGGAGTAGCGCTACACCTGATTTACATTACAGAACAGAAGTAGGAAACTGAAGTATCCTCTCTCGCCTCCATAACGGCTACAGTAATGGTTTACAACTTTTTGAACCAGGATCTAAAAAAAAGTGTGTGTTACAAAGCAGCAAATTATTCAAAATTGTGCAGAATAGCTCCTGACGGCCTGCAGAGATGATGAGACTAAAAACCAGCTTGAGCCACCTAAATATGTTGAATATTCTGCCAGGGATGCCAAAGTAGAAGGATGGTGAGACCTGGTAGCACTGACAGCCAAGCTAAAGAAGCCCAGGTGACAGCAGAAGCAGGTAAAAAAATTCTTGCACAGAAGTGTCTAGGTGGTACAATATTGGATTCTGGTATATTTCTCTACTCAGGACCAATAGAAATCAATGACTTTATCCAGCTGTTTGTGAGTATATCTCCGTACTTGCACAAAGAGGCAGCCGTCTGCATAGGGCCTATGGCAGAATCAGCTTTTGGTGACTTTCTTCAAAGAAGCCTTTTGGGAATCCAAACTGCCAAAATGATTTCTAACATTTGGATTTGGCCAATGATATCCGAATCCATGAAGCTAACATTATGTAAATTTCCAGTTCAACTCTACTGTTGGATTATTTTAAAAGTCTGTTAAATTTTACCTTTGTCTTATATTACAGTTCTGGGTGGTTCTTCACCATCTTCACATTAACCATCACCTAGAAGGCATTGATTAAGTAGTAAAATCCAGCTAAATTGCCCTGAGAAAGTGTTTCCAGTGTTAAAATAGACTTGACCCCAGTTAAACTTTTTTTCCAAAAGCCTGTTGGTCAGTGTGTGGGTGTGTAAGAAAAAAAAAACTGCTGAACTCAACAGCTTCTCTTAAATTGAAGCCTCGAAAAAGATGATCACTGCTGCAACCTTTCCAATACTTTATGTGGTCTGTGGCCTATATTTAACAGATCATTTATATATCACATCATGACAACTATTCTCAGTTTATTTTCACTGTCATCTATGTTTCTGTGTCCAGCATAAGAGTAAAATCTGCAGCAATTTGAAGGGCTGTGCCGTGATTTAAAAAGCTCTTTCATTTTTCTTTTTTTTTTTTTTTTTCTTTTTACATTTTTTTCTTTGCCATATAAGGTAGACTTTTACAAGCTATGAGCAAACTCTACATTTCATAGTTAAAGAAGTGTGATTGAACCCTCAGTTTAATTTGACCAAATACATTCCTAATGCCTCAAAATAAAAAGTGTTCAATGTCTTACGATGTTTTCTTTCTCAAGCAGCCACAGCCGGGGTGAAAGCCTGTCCCCTGCCAGCAGCTAAAGAGTGGGACCCTCTTCTCTGTGGGGAGGCAGCAGTCTCATTGCAGAGGTCCGACACGCCCCATGCTGACACTGACAGTTACCCTCTCCCCCCCCAAAAAAATGTTCTTAGCAAAAGTGGAGTAAGTATATTCACCTTTCCAGCAGCCTGTGTCTTAACCACTTAAGCCCCGGAAGATTTTATCCCCTTCCTGACCAGGGTCTATTTTGCGATTCTGCACTGCGTGACTTTAACTACCAATTGCGCGGTCGTGCGACACTGTACCCAAACGAATTTGACGTCCTTTTTTCCCACAAACAGAGCTTTCTTTTGGTGGTATTTGATCACCTCTGCGTTTTTTTGATCACGCTCTATAAATAAAAAAAGAGCGTCAATTTTGCAAAAATAACAATATTTTTCACATCTTTTTATATGAAATTCCCCCCAAAAAATGTAAAAATCTAATATTTTTAACATTTTCGGCCAATTTGTTTTATGCTACCTATGTTTGGTAAAAAAAAAATCGCAAAAAGGGTATTTTGATTGGTTTGCGCAAAAGTTATCCCGTTTACTAACAAAGGGAAAGATTTTTGTCATTTTTGTTGTTTTTTTTTAACTCGTAATGGCGGCGATCTGCGATTTTATTTGCGGTACTGCGACATTGCGGCGGACAGATCGGACCCTTGACTGACATTTTTAACACTTTTGGGGTTACCAGTGACATTACTACAGTAATCAGTGCTATACATATGCACTGTTACTGTAAAATGACACTGGCAGTGAAAGGGTTAACTTTTTTTGAGAGGGAGGGGTTATGTGTGTCCCTAGAGGCGTGATTCTAACTGTGATTTGCTGTGGCTTGAGGTGTATGAACAGTGATCAACGGTCCAACATAGTAGAACCGTATGATCACCATTCATACACAGGGGAGAATGACAGGCGGCTTGTTTACATTAGCCGCCTGCCTTTCTCCCTCTGCACCGACGATCGCCGAGTGACCGGCGGACATTGGGTCCGCCGGTCACACGCGCGGGGGGGTCCGTGACCACGCGGGAGCGCGCCTCCGGGGGGTGCGCGCTAGCTCCCTAGACCCTCGCGGGCTAGCGACGTAGTACTACGTCGCTCTGCCTGTGAGGAGCTGACCGCCGCAGTAAATAGTTGTGCGGCGGTCAGCAAGTGGTTAAAAAGTCCCTCTGTTCAAGTATCACAGTCTTTGTCAGACTCTTTTGACACATTCAACACTTCAAGGAGCGTAGGATGCCTGTATCCCCTTCTGTGTGCTATGGTTCCTTCCTTTGTGCTATGGTTCCTTCCTTTGTGCTATGGTTCCTTCCTTTGTGCTATGGTTCCTTCCTTTGTGCAATGGTTCCTTCCGTTGATGGTGTCCTATCATGATGTAGGGGTCGGGGTGGTGGGCACAAACATTCTATGCTCCTGAAAATGTCGAAAATAGGAAACACAGGCTGCCAGAGAGATGATTATAATTACAATTATTTTGCAGGGAACTTCCTTAAATTGTATGTATAGCCAAAACTCTGTTAAAGTAGAACTATAGGCAAAACTTATGTTTTTATGTTTTTATTTTTGCCATCTTTGTCCCATTGGAGTGATTTACCTTCACCTCTTGTCCCAGAGCTAAACAGGAAGTGAGTGGACATCCTAGTAAACTAAGGTAATCTCTTGGGGATCCCCCAGGCAATCAGCACTAGTGTCCCCTCTATTATTTTTCTGGGGACAACCCAACATTTGGAATTTTCTTTTACTTTCACTTTCAATGATAATGGTGAACAGGACAAATAGAGAGGGTGAATCATCCCTAATGGGGACACAAACAGCAATAGAAACTGACAGGTGTTCTAATCCCTCTCCACTCTATCCAAAACTAAAGAATATGTTTTGCCTTTAGTTATACTTTAAGTTTTGGACAGAGTAGGGAAGGGTTAGAACTACTGTTATTTATTTATTTATTTTTTAAATTTTTTGCTGTCTGTGCCCAACTGGAGAGAGTTATGCCTCGTACACACGTGCAGATCGTCGGCCGAACGATCGGCCGTCTTTTGTCCCCGTGCTGTCGTGTCTGTTGAAAAGTGCAAAAGACTGCACAAGAATTTTGTCCGCCGACTACAGCCGACTGCAGAAGTGATGTCATGTGATGGTTAACTTTCCCTGTGTTTTTTCTTTTCTGAGCATGCCCAGTCTTGCAAATCTGCTGTCTGTCGGCCGAATTCTGTATTGACTGGCGAACAATCGGCCGCTCTGGTGTCGGCATACAAAAATTTTAATGCTTGCACGACAGATTCTTTTCGGCCGAAAGTGCGCTGTCGGCTGTCAGAAGCATCATACTAACAAGCCTACAATCGGCCGATTGGTCGTCGGCCGAATCTTTTCGGCCGACAATCTGCACGTGTGTACGGGGCATTACCCCTCTCTTTTGACTAGTATCAATTGTCACCAGGACAGAAAGTGATAGAAAATCCAAAATTGTCATCAGAACACAAGGTGAGAGTAAATCTTCAAATGGGGACACCTGTCTCAGTGACAACACTCTAAAAGGAGAATTCCCCTCACGTTAATTAAAGTTCCTCTCACCTCACTCCTTGTTGCATCTTTAGGAAATTAAGTGAAGGGAAATCTCCCCAGTGGGGCAAAGATAGCAAAATAAATAAATAGGTTGATTGTAGTTTTTACCCTTTGCTACTCGACCCAAAACTTAAAAGTTCAGGCTATACATATACTTTATGATTTTTTGGGGTTGGCTTAAAGTATCGCTTTAAGTGATTCTGTTGATTTATCCTTTTTGAGAAAAGTAGAGATAAATTGTTAGCATCTAACACAATCTGAAATATCAGTTTTAGGAGGTCAAATCCTTTAATGGCCCAGTTTTATTTACTATATAATCCACAGCAGCATTCTCAACCAGGGTTCCATGCGACCCTAGGTTTGCTAGAGGTTCCTTGAACTTGGCTGGTTGACCACACTATGGAAGAGACCTAGATAGTTCTGTGGCCAGTGCCACTTCTCAGAGCTAACAACATAACATTAATGAGTAAGGGTGACATTGTGATCACCACTGTCAGGAGGGCTTTCTTCCCACTGACCACCAATGTAAGAGGCATCCTTCCCATTGTCCAAGTTTGAGAAAGGCTAATGAAAATGTGGAATAGACTCCCTCCAGAGGTGGTTCTGGCTAGCTCACTAGATTGCTTTAAAATAGACCTGGATTCTTTCCTAGGTGTACATAATATAAATGGGTAATAATATTTATAGGTAAAGTTGATCCAGGGAATATCTGATTGTCTCTCTGGGGATCAGGAAGGATTTTTTCCCCCTGCTGTAGCAAATTGGATCATGCTTTGCTGGAGTTTTTCCACTTCCTCTGGATCAACTGCGGGTAAAAGATTGTGTATATGGGATTGAATGGTTGGGTTTTCTTTACTGTATTTTGTTTTTTATTGGTTGAGCCAGATGGACTTGTGTCTATTTTCAATCTGTAACTATGTAACTATGTAATCTACAGTAAAGATGCCAAGATCAGGTGTCACGGAGTATGAAATATATGCTGCACAGATTGTTCATTAAAGCAGAACTAAATTCACTCCAACAACTTTTTTTTTACTTTATCCCTCCTCCTTCTTTTTGTGCTGTAAAGTTGCACTTTTCTGGCCAAGGCTCTCCTTCTGGGAGAGGTACATCACAGCTATCCCAGGAGGTTGTGGGCTACTAGGCTGCAACTGCTCATAATTGGAGCTCCTGTGTGGCAGATTTCCTGTATGTGCACAAATGTCACAGAGCGGTATATTGGCAACCTGCTGGAAGCCAGTAACGCTTGTGCACATGCACAGAAATCGTGGCTCATGCACACACATGCACTGCCAGTATCCAGGTCCTAGATACCAGCGGGGCATATTCGCACACGTTGGAGTTTTAAAGATGGCGGCACTGAAGAGAGGTTCAATCGGTTTAGTTTCACTTTAACCCCTTCATGCCTAAGCCTTTTCATGACATTTCTTGCCTACAAGTTAAAATCTGTATTTTTTGCTAGAAAATGACTTAGAACCCCAAAACATTATATTTTTTTTTTTAGCAAAGACCCTAGAGAATAAAATGGTGATCATTGCAATATTTTATGTCAAACAGTATTTGCACAGCGGTTTTTCAAACACAATTTCTTTGGAAAAACTACACTTTTATGAATTAAAAAAACAAATCAGAAAAGTTAGCCCAATCTTTTTGTATAATGCGAAAGATGATGTTACGCCAAGTAAATAGATACCGAACATGTCATACTTTAAAATTGCACACACTCGTAGAATGGTGACAAACTACTGTACTTAAAAATCTCCATAGGCGACAATTTAAAAATTTCTACAGGTTACCAGTTTAGAGTTTACAGAGAGGTTTTAGTGCTAGAATTATTGCTCATGCTCTAACGATCGTGGTGATACCTCAGATGTGTGGTTTGAATACTGTTTACATTTGCAGTCACGACTTACATATGGGTTCACTTCTGTGTGCGAGCACGGAGGGATGAGGTACTTTACGTTTTTTTTTTTCTTATTTATTTTATTTTATTGTTTTTATTTTTACACTGTCCCTTTGAAAAAAAAATTCTGCTTAGAAGGAATGTAAACATCCCTTGTGACAGTAATAGGCAGTGACAGGTACTCTTTATGGAGGGAACGGGGGTCTATAAGACCCCAAATCCCTCCTTTTCACCAAGTTGGGCTGTTTTGAATGCTGTAATTTTTTTTTAAATTTGACGTCTTTAGGTCTTCTGTAAACCGTAAGTGATGTCATGACATTGCTTCCGGGTTACTAGATCTGAGAGCAGATCGTAGTCTTCGGCGGATGTGTGGAGCGAGAAGGGAGAGACCGGACGAGCCTCGGAAGGAAGGAGGGGGGTCGTCCCTTCCCGCTGCTTGGGATAATAACCGAATGGCTTCTTAGCCACATCGGTTTTTATCCCAAGAAAGCCAACTGTCGGCTCTAAGAAATGGTACCGGGTGATGCCTGCAGCTGCAGGCAACGCCCCGGTACAACCCCTTCAAGCCAAGGCCGCATATTTGCACACGATGGGTGTGAATACTTACCCCTCCCACTTTTTGTGGGGATGGTTTTATTAATGGAGTACATCGCTTCCGAGAGTTAGCTGTGATTATACATATAAGCTGAAGCAAGTTGATGTGATTGTCATCTATTAGCATCCAATACTGAATAAATGTTTGTAAGAATTCCATGCCATGTGCCAGTATCTGTTCACATCAAAATATGTGCTGGCATAGATATAGTAACATACTCCATTTCTGACTATGACACCTCGACAGCAAAACAAATCTTTATTCTTCTAAAGTAGATGATGAAATCCTTGAGAAATGTCATCATTCAAGCATTAATATTATTATTTGTTTTATTTCTGATGATTTCCATTTGTCAAAGCTTGGAAGAAATAGGATAGGCGTAGGATTTTCAATTGTCCAGGTGTGTAATTTTTTATTTCTTTGGATAACACTTGTTAGTAACAATGTAAATACCAGGGATAAACATTTCCTTTGTGTTCCATAGAGAACATGCATGGGCACGACAGAATGACTTGGTACTTTCTGCAGATGGTATATCTCCTGCTACCCGCCTGGACTCCACCTTCTATCTGGACTGCTCTATTTACCAGGTTATACAAATAACATAAGCTTGTTTAATCACAAGGAAGCCTGGACCGGTCACTAATAACCCTGATTGTGGATTAGATGTGACTTTACCAGTAGGATAGGGAAAGTACGGAATTACAAAATCAATTGCACAAGACAGCTGATTACTTTTGGACGGTGGGCAAAAAGTGTTGAGCTTCCTTGCACAAGGTTTGTCAATCCAAAACCTAAAACTGAAATCCTTCGTTCAGTCTTTCTCAATTCTATAGGCTGTAGATGTGTGCGATTCATTTCGTTACCAATTGAAATTCGTATAAAATTTGCATGATTTGGAGATTTGGATGTATCTGGATCTTCGAATCACAATAGTAATGAATTTCAACAACAATTTCATATTTCAACTATTACAAAAGTAATGAATTTCATCCAAAATGAATTATAGCAAAAACAACATATTTGTTTGTATTCATTTGTTTCATTCGGATGACACTTGTTAATGTTTGAAGCATCGGAAATAACGTAACAACATAACGAATGATCCCAATTGATTTGGATCAATTAGTTTTATTCCAGTGAGCATAGCGTGAATATTCTGAAAGGATTGATTTGCGTGTTCGGCCCTTTGAGTCTGGTGTGGATTTGGAGGGGACTCCATGCCAAAATCTAAAAAAAAAACAGACCCTTATCTGGGCATGCAGCCTTGCAGGTTAGGAAAGGGAGGTTAGGAAAGGGAGGGGGACAAGCGAGCATCCCCCCCCTCCTTGGCCATACTGGGCCACATGCCCTCAACATGGGGGGGGGGGGGTGCTTTGGGGCTACCCATTCACCAAAAAAGTGTACAATAGTATTAACCACACGAGACAGTTTTTGGCAAATCCTTTATTAAAAAAAAAAAAAAAAAAGAGTGCCCCTCAATGGAAATCCATCCTCAATGAAATAACGGGACCATTTACAACTCACTCGTACATGCGCAGTGGACACCCAGCTGTGAAGCCACAACTTGTCATAGCTGGGTGCCCACAGTTGAGATGCTGCCAGGGACATAAGACTGAGAAAAGGGATGGTTTGGGTGAAAACATCGCTGGATCCTGGGACAGGTGAATGGCTATTTAAAAGTCAGCAGCTACAGTTTTTGTGTAGTCTTTAACCACTTACTGACCGCCCGCCGCAGTTTTACGTCGGTATTTTGACAGCAGATAGTTGCCAAAACCCCGGTATTTTTTTAAACGGCGGGTGGTCCGCTTTAACATAAGGGGGGTCCCAGTGGCTTCCCGGTCGTTTTCCCTGCTTATCGGACCCGTCGGTTGCGGGGAAAACGATCCGGTCCGCTGTCCCCTCAGGCAGGAAGTCGAGTGAAGGCAAGATGGCCCTCACTCGACTCTATGGCCTTGGAGGACCGGAGCGACGTCATATGTCGGTTCCTAGCACCGGATTTAAAGAGCACACTTTTTTTCATCATAAAAAAATTACTTTTTTTTTTTTCTTTTTTAGTGTAGAAGTGAAATCTGAGGTCTTTTTGACACCATATCTCACATTAGAGGTCCTGTCATGCTTATTTCTATTATAAGGGATGTAGTATTTATTTGTTTTATTCGAATGAGAGTGGCGTGTTAGTCTTTGACTCTGGGATAATCAGCCTATTCTTTTTGAAAATGCACTACATATGAAAGGGAAAAATATTGCAATACATACAGGAAGGTATAGAAGTGAAAATAATATGATTCTTTCGTATTGTGTTTGGGTTGGATGGATGTGGATCCATCAGAATCTCCGAATCTTAACATAACAAATGTATCATAAAATATTTTTGTCCCACGCAGCTCCAGACGATATTATCCAATCATCTTATTCCATTTCTTTTTGTAGGTTGGACTAGCAGAGATATAGCCAATCTTTTGAAATAACAAAAGAATAACAGAACTTCTGCAAATTGATTTGGAATGAATATACAAAAAAATTCCGAAAACAAATCAATCTAACATAACAATTATGTCAAAACAAGACTCTTCTCCTGCCCTGAAAGGGTTTACTCTGATTTAACTGCACACTGTGAGCTTTAGTTCCCCCCTTTTCACTCTCTCCATACCAATCCCTTGGCATATTCTTAACTCTAGCTGGGGATAGTCTGGTTTTGGGGTGGGATGTTCATAAGTCTCTGAGAGAGATTAGGCCTTGGTGGCTAGGTACCTTTTTACCAAGCCCACAGGTTTGTCCATTATTTCTTGATCTCTGTGGCTTACCTATATTTAAAATGGATATATGGCGAGAGCTCATAGATTGGTCCATACCTACACTTTCTTCAGTTTGGTCAAATGGACGAGCAGTAGTTTGTTGAAGGGACAGTAAAAGAGCTTGACCATAAACCTATGTACTATACACAACGATCAGCCATCTCATTATGACCACTGACAGGTAAAGTGAATAACATTGATTATCTTGTTACAATTTCACCTGAAAGGTAGGATATATTAGGCAGCTAGTGAACATATTTGCCCTGAGTTGATGTGTTGAAAGCAGAAAAAATGGGTAAGCATAAAGCCCCGTACACACGATCCGATTATTGAACGATCTGTCGTCCGTTTTTTTGTGGCATGCTAGTCTGATGTGTAAAGTGAAGAGTTTATATTCATACGAATTTTCCCGTACGACAGAATTCTACTTCAGAAGTGATGTCATGTGTTGGATTGCTTTGTATGTGTCCTTTCGTCTCTGAGCATGCCTAGTCTTGCTCTTAAGATTTTTTCCCGTCGAAATCTGTACTAATGAGACGATAAAAATTTTATAGCCTGCACATCAGGATTTTGTCGGCCGAAAAGTCTGAGTCGGCTGTCAAAAGCACCATACTAACAATCCAAAAATCGGCAGATTGGTCGTCGGACGAAATTTCCCTTCAGATTTTCTTATCGGTTGTACGGGCCTTTAGGATTTAAGTGACTTTGATAAAGGGCCAATTCTATTGGCTTGACAAATGGGTCCAAAACTGCAGCTCTTGTGGGATCATTTCTGCTCTGCAGTGGTCAGGACCAACCAAGAGTGGTCCAAGGATGGAAAACCAGCATACCAGCGACAGGGTCATGGGCGGCCAATGCTCACTGATGCACTCGGGGAGTGAAGGCTGGCCCATGTAGTCCAATTTAATAGGAGAGCCACTGTAGCTCAAATTGCTAAAAAGTTAATGTTGGTTCTGGTCTAAAGGTGTCAGAACATTCAGTGCATTGCAGTTTGTTGCGAATGGGGCTACGTAGCCGAAGACCAGTCAGGGTGCCCATGCTGACCAGTGTCCACATCAAAAAGCACCTACAACTGGCACGTGAGCACCAGAACTGAACCACGGAGCAATGGAAGAAGATGGCCCAGTCTGATTAATTCAAAAATGATTTGAGGAACTCAATAGTTGTTACCTCCGCTTCTCCAGATCTCAATACAATCGGGCATCTGTGGGATGTGCTAGAAAAACAAGTCCTACCCGTGGATGCCCCTCCTCACAACTTACAGGACTTAAAGAATCTGCTACTGATGGTTTGGTCCCAGAAACCACAGCAAATGTTCAGAGGTCTAGTGGAGTCCATGCTTCCACTGGTTATGGTGGGTGATAATGTTATGGTTATCGCTGTATATATGTGTGTGTGTATGAGCCTGAATATTTCTGGATCAGTTGTGGAAAAAGTGACCATTGTTTAAAGCATTAGTAAACCGCAAAAAAAAAAAATCTTCTCCCTGAAAATGAATGTCATAATGTGCTAGTATGCACAGTATGAAAGACTTACCTGAAAACAAAGCCCACCAGTGGCACGCTGTCACCACTGTCATGGCTTCCATCTTCACCCATTTTTTCTTCCAGGTTCACGGGTTCCAGCCACTTGACGGGCCGAGCCACATTGGTGTCGCTCCCACACCCACGGAAGTCACAGCCACGGCACTGCTCTCTCTATGGTCAACATGCAGTCTATTAAGAGCGCAGTGTGTATGTGGCAGTGACATCACCAGTGCTGCTATAGTAAATAACCCCAAAACAGGCATGTTTATGAGATATTTACTATAACTTCAGCTAAGTCTTACAGTAAATGCTGGTTCACACTAGTACGACTTGTCAGGCGACTTGGTCAGCCTGACAGGTCGTGCACCGTCGCGGTCCATAGTGTGGTACAGGAACGGTTCTAATAGGAGCGACACAAGTTGCTCCGACTTAGAAAAATGGTCCTGTACTACTTCGGGGCGACCTGGAGCGACTTGCATAGACATTAATTTTATGAAGTCCGTGCAAGTTGCGCCGAAGTCGCGGTGCACGCGACTTCACAGGTCGCCCCCTAACTCGGTTCGCCATAGTGTGAACCGACACTAAAAAGTCTTCAGCTTACCTGTAGGTATAAAGAAAAAAAAAAAAAACAAACACCTTTACTACCACTTAAAATACAAATTTCTAGGAGCAAGATAAATTGTGGTACTACCATTGTACACCAATCTATACCATATGGACACCTCTAAATTCAGAGGTGTACCAAGTATGCATGTGATATCAGGAAGGTTTTTTTTTTTTTTTGCCACAAGGCAAAGAGGAGTAATGAGCATTCCTCTTTAATAGTTTTGTAATAACCATCTCACCACTTCCTGGCACATTCGACATTTTAATTACTTTTTTGCCTTGAGCAAAGTGTGGGAATTTGTTCATATTGCTTAAATTGTGTATTTCACACGTATTAGCATGTTTACCATATCTAAAACAACGTTTGTATTAGACGTTTGTGGGGGAAAAACAGTGGCTATTACAAGGACACACAATGGTGTGGTGGTGCTCCTGCATGGAGTTTGCATGTTATCCCTGTGTCTCTGTGGGTTTCTTCCCACACCCCAAAGACATGCTGGTAGGTTTATTGGATCCTGTCTAAATTGGCCCTACTATATGTATGTATAAATGTGAGTTAGGGACCTTAGATTGTAAGCTCCTTGAGGGCAGGGACTGATGTGAATGTACAAAATATATATGTAAAGCACTGCATAAATTGACAGCGCTATATAAGTACCTGAAATAAATAATAAGACACACCCACCATCCCTTCTGGATTTTTGATTTATAGTGTATGTAAATACTAACAATTAACCTCTTATTTTCTTCTGTTATATCTGTTAAAGTGTCGATTAACCCACATCATACCTATAACTATCAATAAATAGTGTATTACATGCTGTTCAAACTCATTCAGTCACTATGAGATTACATTTCTGTATTCTGTAAAAAAATAGATTTTCCATGGTTGATCCTGCTGCTCTCTATCTCCCCCTTCTGTCCAATTCCCCAATTCAGCTTGGGATTTTGCAGAGCAGTGTTGGCAGCTCTGCACATGCTCAGTTTTCAGTGAGTTTCTATGCTGAGAATGTCCTCCCTATCACATCTGAGTAGCCCATGTGACTATAGTCACACATGTGGGCATATACACAGTGGTAACTGACAGCCCACCACCTCCCTCCTCCTCCATGCCCACTAACCAGCTAAACACAATGGGGGCGGGATATTACATGTTTATTTATGGAGGCTTCACCTCCCTCTTATTCTAAGACACAGGCTGGAAGGGTGTGACACAGCCTGTGACTAGCAGAAATCTGCCCACACACAAATATAATAAAGTAAAACAAATATATAATATAATAAACAAAAAATAATAAAGATTAGATTTCAAATATGTATTGTATGACTATTTAAAACAGTTTATTGATCATAATTATTTATTTTTACTCTGTATTCCAAAGGCCGTTTTTTTTTTTTTTGAACATGTGACCAGCAGCAGAGGACTAGAAGCTCCTCCTGTTTATGTTTTCCTGCAGACAGGCTGGGAAAGATCTAGGTCATGCGACAGCTGTATATTGATTAGGAAAAGGTAATGAGATGTTTTTTAAATGAATATAATTACATTGCCATCATCCATATTCAGAAAAAAAAGGGAGAATGTAAGCATTTTGTATCACTTTAAATATACAATTGAAAGAGTTTGTTATATCTGTTCAATAAGTAATAATTGATTGTGTCATAAATGTATACCTGTCTTCTGTCTTGAGCACATTTCCTGTGTTATCTTTAGGAACGTAATAAGCCCTCCTAGTTGTTATCTCGGAACTACAGAATGATTAGCCTTTAGGTTGTGGAGATGGAAGAGTGGTTGGGTCTAAATAGTTTGGCAAGAGAAATCTGGGTAGGACACCACTGACACCACTCAATCTTCTAAATTGCTGTGTTGTCAGCCCACAGCAGGGCTTATGAGGTGGGCGCATCTGGCAAACGGGTATTTTGTGTACTTGCATCCCTTCAAAGGAATAAAACACTGGAAAACAAGCATGCATTGCAGAGATATGGCCATTGGCCAAAACAAAGATGCCTGAAGCTTGAAAACAACACTTCTTAAAAAAATAAATTTGCATGCAAAAATAGCTTCAATATTGATAAAGAATTAGAAGATCCTGAAACCAATGGGCATGTTGGATTCTTCTCTTTCCTGGTTGCTTGTTTCTTCCCCACCGCCACATCAGCATTAGAATGTGTTGAGCTCTTATATGGGGGCAGCAATGCCACTAAGCTATCTGGCATGGTGATGCCAATTGTCAATTGGCTGAGTGGGAGCACCGAAAAAATAAGCCTAACTAGCCTTTCCACAAATCTGAGAGAGGGTACCATATCGGAACGTAATGCAAATCTTGGTCAGATCGTGCAAAATCACAAGAGTCTGCATTGTTAAAAATTATCCTTCTTATCCAATAAATGCAGCTATAGTGTTTCAGAGAAGGAATTGAATTTCAGAAGTCTGCTTAAGATGTGATACAATTATACCAAGGCATAATAAGTTCATGATTTTCTATTATATTCTTTGTTATGACAGTGTGTTTAATAAGAAAATAATATCCATCCCGTTATTAATGGTACGTGACCTTTTGTGGCGCAGGATACGCATAACCTATAATTGCCTTTTCAATGAAAATTGCATTTTAAAAGTTCTAATTCGCTTAACCCTGTCAGGTAAATGATGACTTATTGTATTAATTACGGCTGTTATTTTTATACTACCAATGACCATAACAACCTTTTCTACTGAGCCACTGGGCTTAACTTAAATTTTGGCCTGAAAAAATAATTGATGGAGAGAAAGCTATAACAAACAATCAGAAATAAGGAGTATAAACACTACTGATCCTTACAGGGCCGGAGTGGGACTCATTTTCAGCCCTGGAGTTTCATGCCTTAGACTGGCCCACTTTAGTTCACGACTCACTATATTAAAATAATGTAATTAAAACCTCTGAATATAAGTTTGCAATGGCGCACTGTTCCCAATGTCAGCCGGTTTCTACTGAACCGGCCAATACCACCCAACTTTCGGTCCATGTGCTATATAAGTACCTGAAATAAATAAATAAAAATAAATGTGTACTAGGCTTAACTCTTCCTCTGTAGTAACTCTTTTTTTTATTTTTCATTGTAGGTAACAAGCAGAAGAATGTGCCATCATTAAATTCTTGACATTAGAGGGATGCAGACTATCCAACATCCACAGAAGGCTATAGAATTTTTACAAAGATCACACCAACATAAACATTCTGTAACCTTCTGTGTTCTTGACGTAAATGGGATGCGGGCTGGTCGATATCCACAGAAGGTTACTGAATGTTTATGGAGATGACACCATTAACAAGCGTCACCAATGACAAGACAATCCTTTTGTCAATGGTGTGTACTTTGTAAAAATTCTGTAGCCTTCTGTGGATGTCGGACAGCCTGCACCACTCTTATGTCAAGAATTAAATAACGGCACATTGCTTCAGCTTGGAATCCATTATTTATCTGCAATTAAAAAAATAAGAAGAGTTATTATACAGGACGAGTTACTCCACTACCATGTGAAATTTAACCTATGTACGTTAAATAAAATGTTATGCCCATTTTTGCATTACTTTTGTAAAGCCCTCATTGTTTTGTCATATAGAGCAGTGGTCCTCAACTCCGGTCCTCAGGGCCCACTAACAGGCCAGATTTTAAGTATTACCTTGGGGAGATGCAGACTAGAGTACTGCAATCACTGAGCAGCAAATGATATCACCTGGGATGTATTTCAGTTATCTTGCAAATCTGGCCTGTTAGTGGGCCCTGTAGGCCAGGGTTGAGGACCACTGATATAGAGTAACCCTGGGTGTTAATTACAATTATCCACAGAAGGCTGTTTTTCTCACCACTTTAGCCCCAGCTGCCGCAGATGTACTGCCGCAGGAGATTGTGAGTGGGCAGCGGCCATCCGAGCCGCCTGCCACACGCGCTAGCTTCCCCGCTGATGAGCAGGGGCAGGAGCGCGCCGTACATGTACGCGCTTTTGCCTGGGAGGGACTAGGGGCAGTCGCGCCGCCGGAGGCGCGCTCCTGCTCCCGCTCATCAGCGGGGAAGCTAGCGCGTGTGGCAGGCGGCTCGGATGGCCGCTGCCCACTCGCAATCTCCTGCGGCAGTACATCTGCGGCAGCTGGGGCTAAAGTGGTGAGAAAGACAGCAGTAACAATGATGCCAGTTTTGGAAGGGAGAATAATAAACAAAAATAAGCAGGAAAAAAGTAAGGCCCCTTTCAGACGATCAGGTTTGCCTGTCAATTTTTCAGGCAGGCCCGATCAGGCCACCCATTTTCCTCTATGGGGAGGCGGATGTCAGGGGACATGTGTCGGCTGACATCCGATCCAAACAAAATCTGCTGAAAGCAGACAAATGGCGATACGTTCGCCACCCATCCAGTGGGTCGGATGGGATGGGATGAAAACCGACAGACTGTCCATTTTCATCCAATCCCCCATAGAGGACAGCGGGACTCTGACAGATTCATCTCTGCACAGTGAGCGGAGGTGGACCTGTCATCCGCCTGCTCAGTGAGAATCAGCGGAGCAATCCCTGCTAAGCAAGTGGAGTCCGTCAAAGCGGATCTGCCCCGTGTGAAAGGGGCCTAAGATGAAAACGAGAGGCAGAAAGATATACAAAATGATTGTGCAGAAAGATATACAAAATGATTGTGCAGTGTATATCTTCTGTTTTATGATCACTTTGCCTGAGTTTACTACCGCTTTAAGGTTTGCTTTTGGTTTTAATACCACTTCAGGGCTAACAAATGTATCAATTACATAGCAAAATCCTTTAACCACAATATGTTTAAAATATAACTCACCACGCACTGCAAAACATTAGCGGCGTCAGTGTATTAATATTGTTTTATTGATTTGTGGCCTTTTATTACATTTCCAAGTAAATTTGTTACATTTATACCTCCCGAATCAGCCGTGTATTTTCATGAATGGAATGTCTTATCATTATTTTCATTCTTGATGGAGAGCTGATTCATTACTGAGCCAGATAAGGATAAATCTTCTTTGTATTTGATTAACTAGCTTGCCAGTTTGTAGGTTTGTGTACACACTGCCACATTCACCAGTCAGTCAATACTATTGATCCTGGCAGTATCCAAGGTGATGTTTTACACTCCTTACACTAGAATGCGGCTTTTATGTTCAATCATCGTCATGTAACAGTAGAACTAAACTCTCAAATTAACTTGAATATTTTTGCCCCCAAAAGTTGGACTTGCGGACTTTAAAAAAAAAAAAAATAATTTTACAAAAATGACGTTTTATTTATTGAAATCTTTCCTCCATGCATGCTCATCCTGAAACTTCTATTTATGTACATTCTGGACTTGGGATGGGGCTGAAGTTCATGGCAACACAGGGTTCACCTTGAACTCTGGCTGTTCTAAACGTCCAGCTGCTGGGAAGTAGTTCATTCAATGGCTGTAATAATACTGCCACTGAATGTGACTGCTTCCTGCCCAGGGCTTGTTGGTTGCAACAAATGACGCACCCCTGGCCCCAATTAGCTCCTACCCGGGAGATGTCAATGGGGACTAATGTAAAGAAAACAGAAAACACTCTTTTTTCGAATGCAGTTCATGTGTACTACAGTGTGGATGATTCACCTGTTATTGTATAAATGTGTTGGGCTGACATATAAAACGTATGGACCCACAATGCACTCATTCCCATTTCCATACATACACAAATGTCAATAGGCCCTCAGTATATTGTTGGCATTCGGTCATATTGTACTGAATAGATCTTTCCTCTTAGGTCATTTCTGCCAGATTGCTTTGAGCATACCCTTCTTCCTTTTTCCATATGTTTTGGTTGTTGGAGACATCATATTGAGTTTTCTGTACAGTCATTTGGTTGACCTTTATGTATTTAGGTTGGGGTGGCCCCCCAAGGTAGGCTTTCCTGCTATCCACTTAATTTTTCCTATGTTATATATACTGTATATGTGTGTGTGTGTGTGTACCGTCCATTTCTGGTCAAGGTGTAGCACTATTTTTAAATATACTTTATTGTGTTTCATCCTAGGGTTTCCTCAGGAAGAAACAGACTGTGAAATGTGTTGGGGTCTCTGGGCTATTTCCTTGCATTTTATACAGTTGCAGAACCTCCCATGTATAAAGACTGTTTGATTCTTGAATTTTTACATCTTGTGGATGATCTTATACATATGGATACTAGTTTAATCCTATAAAGATATTTAGGAGGTCTGCTCTTTTAGCAGAGCGTAACAATGGATGTTGTCTAGGGAATATAAGTGATGTACACTCTGATACTTGTTTTTATCAGATTGAATACCTTTGTATTCAATAATATGTTAATATTTGTAATAGTGTTACGTTGAGTTCAGTTCTTGGAGCTTTGGGCACCTAAAAAATCCCTTTCTCTTCCTCTTTTCTTTGTGTTTTGGCCCTCAGTATATTTTTATGAATTTTAAGTGATGTGACAGGCCCCGTACTCAAGAAGAGTATGTCTGTCGTATAAGCTTCCCTTGCCTGGTACCAGCACGATCCAAGATCCCTTAGCCCACCCAGTCACTTGTCAGTGTAGGGTGGTAAGAAGCATAAGACTGTTTATTCAAACACAGGTACAAAGAGATATACACTCTGGGACAATCCCCCCTCCCCTTTAGCAGCTAATCCACATACACATATAAATCCCATAATAGGTTGATCCCAAGGCAGACAGAAACAATAGAACAATGGGATTCAGGCACTTAACAATAACAAACCCCACCTCACCTCAAACTATCTAGCAATGGTCTATGAGATAAACTCCTACAAGCAGCCTGAAAAGGTTGAACCAACACATCATAATATATTCCTTGAGGGATATTACTGATAAATATTACTGTTCTAAGTGAAAGAGCCCCTTCATTATTTTAACACAAACCACACATATAGAACCCAGGATAACCGGGGTAACATGAAATACTGAGTCTGGTGTGGTTGTACTGTGAGCCTGGTTAGCCCCTAATAGACACAAGGTGACTTACACATAGGGGGGGGGGGGCTGGGGAAGCTGGAGAAGGACAAGGAGTTTCCCAACCTCTCTTAGGTAATCTGGTTTCCGCAAGCCCCCTGCCCAAAGTGACTCCCATCACAAGTGACAAAATCTATGGTGTGCTTAAATGAAATACAATTAAATAAGAGGCAGCTTACACAAAGGAAGTATAGCAAACTTTTATCAAACATATACGTATATATAAAGTGTAGCACCAAAAAATGTCTATAGTGATGATTGAATTACAATCGCATTATTTCAAACGTGAAAGCGCTGAAAGTTCAATAAATCTGTTCTATCATTGTCCAAAGAGGTCCGTGCATAATTAGAATTGTGTATAGATAATAATAAAAAGTAGATCTGGTGTAGCCACTCTGGTGAGCATAGATACAGCATTCAAAATGTGTCTAAATAGCTACCTGCCACCATCAAGTGAAGTGCAAACTTACCAGAAACAATGGCTGCTGTGACAGGGTGCCTTTCAACATTAATGGAAATCCTTCTAGAAGTTTGGCAACGTCGTGTCTCCACTGGTACTTATAAGTGGATTCCCACTAAGGATAAATAAAGTTTACCAGGACCCCAGATGGATGAAATCCCAATCCTGTCACTATAGTCCTTTTTTGGCGCTACACTTTATATACAGCTGGTAAAATAAGTATTGAACATGTCACCATTTTTCAAGGTAAATATATTTCTAAAGGTGCTATTGATATGACATTTTCAACAAATAACAATTTGTAACAACCCATGCAATCCATACATACAAAAACAACAAATCAAATAAGTTCAGAAATTTAATTATATATAAAAAAATGGAATGACACAGGGAAAACGTATTGAACACGCTAACTGAAATGTATTTAATATTTCATACAAAATCCTTTGTTGGTAATGACAGCTTCAAGATGCCTCCTGTATGGAGAAACTAGTTGCATGCATTGCTCAGGTGTGATTTTGGGCCATTCTTCCACACAGTCCTCAAATCTTGAAGGTTCCGTGGGCCTCTTCTAACTGTGATCATTAGTTATTTTTATAGATTTTCTATTGGGTTCAAGTCCGGTGATTAGCTGGGCCATTCTAGCAGCTTTATTTTCTTTCTTTGAAACCAATTGAGAGTTTCCTTGGCTTTGTGTTTGGGATCATTGTCTTGCTGAAATGTCCTCCCTCGTTTCATCTTCATCATTCTGGTAGATGGCAGCGGATTTTTATCAGGACTGTCTTGGTACATTTTTCCATTCATCCTTCCTTCAATGATATGAAGTTTGCCAGTACCGTATCCTGAAAACAGCCCCACACCAAGATGTTCCCACCTCCAAACTTCATTGTTGGTATGGGGGTGTTTTTGGGGTAATGATGTTGTGCCATTTCACCTCCAAACATGCTGTGTACTATGGCATCCAAAGTGTTCAATTTAGGTCTCATCTGACCAGACTATATTCTCCCAGTAATTCACAGACTTGTCTGAATGTTGTGCAACAAACTTTAAACAAGCTTCAACATGCCTTTTCTTCAGCAATGGAGTCTTGTGTCGTAAGCGTGCATACAGGCCATGGCAGTTGAGTGCATTACTTTGAAACAATTGTACCTGCTAATTCCAGCTCTATCTGAAGCTCTTCACAAGTGGTCTTTGGCTCTTGAACACCTCCTCTGATAATTATTTTCACTCCCCGGTCAGAAATATTGCGAGGAGCACCTGGCCGGTTTATGGTGAACTTATGTTCTTTCCACTTCGAGATTATGGCCCCAGCAGTGCTCACTGGAACATTCAGAAGTTTAGAAATCATCTTGTAACCAATTGCATCAGCATGTTTTGCAATAATAAGGTTGTGAATGTCTTGAGAGAGCTCTTTGCTTTTACCCATGAGATATTTTTTGTGTGACATCTTGGTAATGCGACACCTTTTTATAGGCCATCAGTTGAGACTGAACCAGCTAATATTAATTTTCACTGACAAGGGGCAGGATTGCTTTCTAATTGCTGATAGATTTCAGCTGGTGTCTTGGTTTTCCATGCCTTTTTGCACCTCCCTTTCTTCATATGTTTAATACTCTTCCCCTGTGTCATTGCATTTTATTACACATAACTTAATTTCTGAACTAATTTGATTTGGTTTCGCTGGATGTATAGATTTACAGAGAATAATGGTGACGTGTTAAATACTTATTTTACCTGCTGTATATACATTTTTATTACTATTATTATTATTATCAGTATACAGGATTTATATAGCACCAACAGTTTGTGCAGAGCTTTACAAAATGGAGAGAGACAGTTACAATACAATTCAATTCAATGCATTCAATTACAATTCAATTCAATTCAGGGCCTTTCTTGTTATAGCTTACAATCTAAATAGAGGGTCAAGTAATACAAAAGGTAATAATTGTGTGGAATGAGTTGATGGAGAAAGTAAATGTACAGTTTTTAAAGCAGAGTTCCGGCCTATTTTGCAATTTTAGTGATTCCTGGAGTGCTCACTATGCTGTTAAACAATTGGGCATTTTCAATTTTTTTCGGGGGTCCCGTACCTTATTTTCAGGGCATTTTTGATTGTACTTCCTCCTTCTCCCCCCCCTCTGTGGCCGCGGCCACCGACATCATGTCCGCCTTTGCATTGCATCCTGGGAGATGTTTGTCATCACTCCCAGGAGGCTGGAATCAGGAAGAACTCCCAGAACACTCCCTGGAATCAGGAAGAAGGTCACAGCAGATTACACTGCGGCTTCAGATGCCCACGTCAAAGATGGCCGCACCCAGACAGCGTTTTTAAAAGTAAGATTTTGACTAAAATCCAATACTGTACACCTTGTAAGTATGAGAATAGCGGTTCTGTAAAGGGCGCTGGATTAGCATTATCGGGGTATTTTTAGTTTAAAAAGGTATTTGAGGCCGGAACTCCGCTTTAAGTTAGAGGCTGGATAGATTTCCCTGAAAAGATGGGTACTCAGGGATTACCTAAGGCAAACAAAGTAGTACATAGCTGGACAGACTGGCTAAAGGAGCTGACAACTGTGCTAGAGAGCCAAAGGTCTTGGAACGAGAAAATGGTTTGGTTGGTATTTCGAGATGAGGTTGGTGATGTAGCTCTGGACGGAGTTGTGGATGGCTTTCTAAGTTGTTAATATTTTAAATTATGACAAAAAAAAGGGGAGTGAAGTAGTAGTGAAGAGAGGGTGCTGTGCTTGTGCAAGTGTTAATGGCGGGCTGCTTTCTTTTTCAGGCTCCAATTCATATTTGGATAACAACCCTAGAGTGATGTAGGTAGTGCGGAATCCAGCTGCACAAGAGGAACAGAAAGATGAAGATTTAAAAGGCAGGAAGACCGTATCTCCTGATCTGTAGACAAAAGCACATGTTTGATTTGAGTTTATCTATATGTAACGATGCCAGGAGCTAAATTTGTATCCTTTTGTTTGTGGGCAAAGTCTGCTACACCTCGCCCAGCTAATTTCATGACGGATTCCTGACTCACTTCTATCCTTAGAGTCAGTGGGCACAAGAGTATGCCTGGGCTCCATAAAAAACAATTTAATCAGTACATCTCTACAACCTCTGCATACAATCCTATGTTTTTTTTTTTCTGTAACCAGTTCCCGATTGCCCACCGCATTTATATTGCGGCACAATCACATACATATACGTGATTTTGTGAACGTGATCTAGGAGGCACATGGACGCCCCTGGAGCACCACTGGAGCGAATCAGCGGGTCTGGCGGCCACGATGGCCGCCGGGACCCACCGATTATTCGGAGGCGGGACAGAACGGCGGTCTGCCTATGTTAACAAGGCAGACCACTGTTCTGACAAGGAATAAAAGAGAGATCTTGTGTTTAAGCTAAGCAGAAACACAGATCTACCTTTTCCTCTAGTGCACCCACTCCCCCCACAGTTAGAAAGCACTCCCTAGCAGCACACTTAACCCCTTGATCACCCCTTGTGTTAACCCCTTACCATTTTTTTTCGGTCTCATCAAATTCATTACTGTTGGGATTCGGAAATACAAATACATCCGAATCTCCGAATACTGAAAAATTTGTTTGAATTTTGGTTTATATTGAAATCAGTTGCACGTGTCTAGCTCTACATCCTCTGCTGTCCTCAGGTGTTGTGCGGGTCCTGATTGCTGCACTTAGTGCCCTCAATGCAAGATTACCCCTCCATTCCTGTTCTGGTTATAATTCAAAATTTGGGATTTTCTGTCACTTTTGCTTTTGAGAGGGTGAATCTCTCTAACGGGGACACAGAAAGCAATAAAACCTGTTAGGTGTTCTAATTCCTCTCCACTCTATCCAAACTAATAAAAAATTTTGCATTTAGTTTACTTTAACCACCTCTAGACTGGACACTTTCACCACCTTCTGCAAAAGGCCATTCTTCAGTATTCAGTAATGTCACAGTTTGAATGACAATTACTCAGGTCGGGGTGCTCATAATATTTTTTAGACAGATAGAGCTTTTTTTGGGTGGTATTTATTCACCACTGGGATGTTTATTGCTTAGTTTAGTTGCTTAGCCTTGTTTCTGCATCCTATACATGAAAACATAGGAACTGGGGTGCAGAAAAATGGGAGCAGGTGTATATTGGAAATAAAATAAAAAATGTTTTTTTTTTTTTTTTTTGCTTTAATACCTACTTTAAATCCCATCGCTAATTGTATATTGTAGCCTAAATACTGAAATTTGCACTTAAAACTGTAATTTTGTAACTTTCGGAAATGCCAGTAAAAACTTGCCTGTGCCAGTAAATTTTGGGTGTTGTGTCAGTAAACTAAAATCTGGTAGGTTGGTAACACGGATGCAGACACTGATATCACATGGTTGTCAGGGTTATGCCACACCAATGCAATCTATCCATGTGCTACCCGGCTATTCTCATACTTATCTGTTTGTTCTTGTTAGGACAGAAGTGAGTCAGGATTCAGTCATGAAATAAAGTAGGCGAGGTATGGCAAACTTTACCCATAACCCAGTGTATACAGTAGATTTAGCTCTTGCCAATGTTATATATCGATAAACTCAAGTTAAACACAGAAATTTAGCATTTCTACATATAAGGGTACATGGTCTATGTACATGTAAATGTAAACATTTATTACACAACAAGGGATTCCCAGAGCACTACAGCTTAGCTGAAGATCCATCTTCTGGAAAAATGATATTAAATGAATTTCCTAATGGTTAGTGGAGTCAAATCAACTTTTATTGTTGACAGCAGTGGCAAGAAAATTCATAGGAACAGGGTGAAAATTTTTTCTCAAACGAACAAAATTTCAAGGAACAGGTTTACTTTAATGAGACTCGGTTTTTCAAAAAACTTCAGGGAACGTGTAGGTGAGGTGCTGGTTATGGGTTCTCAAATACTGACAGCAAAAGTCCTTAATAATATAGGGTAAGGTGAGGTAGGTGGCGCTGCCTATAGGTGATGAATAAATATGGAATAAATATAGGAAGGAATGTGTCTTCGCACTGAACTTTGTATAATTAAAATAAAGTGCTAGTGTGCATATACAAATATCAAATAACAGTACACAAAATATATATGCAATGAAAACCAATATGGGTGATAAGAAAGAAGAAATGTGAATAAATAAAGTGCAAAAGTGAAAGTGATTCACTGGTTTATAGGAAGAAAACCAGGATTAAATAAAGCTGAGTAAGCCAAAAAATATATAAAAATCAATAAATAAATAAATAAATTTAAGTTACAGACTGCTGTTTTGATTCAGAGCAACTGATCCAGGAACTATTTGGAGAGTTCATCTGACATTTAGGAATATCCTAAAGTCCAGGTGAAGCGGGAGGTTTCTAGCCCCCATTAACCACTTAAGCCCCGGAGGATTTGGCTGCTAAAAGACCAGGGGGTATTTTGCGATTCGGCACTGCGTGACTTTAACGGACAATTGCGCGGTCGTGCGACGCTGTACCTAAGCGAATTTGACGTCCTTTTTTTCCCACAAACAGAGCTTTCTTTTGGTGGTATTTGATCACCTGTGCGATTTTTTGATCACGCGCTATAAACAAAAAAAGAGCGTCAATTTTGCAAAAATAACAATATTTTTCACATTTTTTTATATGAAATTCCCCAAAAAAAAAAAAGTAAAAATCAAAATTCTTTAACATTTTCGGCCAATTTGTTTTATGCTACATATGTTTGGTAAAAAAAATCGCAAAAAGCGTATTTTGATTGGTTTGCGCAAAAGTTATCGCGTTTACTGACAAAGGGAAAGATTTTTGTCATTTTTGTTGTTTTTTTTAACGCGTAATGGCGGCGATCTGCGATTTTTTTTGCGGTACTGCGACATTGGGGCAGACAGATCGGACCCTTGACTGACATTTTTGACACTTTTGGGGTTACCAGTGACATTTCTACAGTAATCAGTGCTATATATATGCACTGTTACTGTAAAATTACACTGGTAGTGAAGGGGTTAAATTTATTTGAGAGGGAGGGGCTGTGTGTGTCCCTAGGGGCGTGATTCTAACTGTGATTGGCTGTGGCTTGAGCTGTAGGAACACTGATCAACGGTCCTACATAGTAGAACCGTATGATCAGTGTTTCTACACAGGGGAGAATGACAGGCTTTCTCCCTCTCCCTTGACGATCGCAGAGTGAGCGTCGGACATCGGGTCCGCCGGTCACACACGCGGGGGGGTACGTGACCGCGTGGGAGCGCGCCGCCGCCGGCGTGCGCTCGCTCCCCAGAGCCTCACAGGCTAGTGACGTATATATACGTCACTTTGCCTGTGAGGGGCTGACCGCCGCAGTATATCTACTTGCGGCGGTCGGCAAGCGGTTAAATGCCTTTCACTCTGTTCTTGAGATCTGTATCTGAAAGAATTGATGGATTTTTCAGGTGCCAAGACACAAACAGATAAAAAAAAATTAGAAATTTTATTACAATGATCAAAAAGTAAAAAAAAAAAAATTGTATACAAAATGAGCTATTTCACATTGCCTCCCATATTGAGATACCCACAGATACACAAACCCCTAAAATTAAGAATTGTACAATTGTATTAAGTCTAATGACTTCCACTTCCCTTCACCTCCTAAAGAAGTGGGGTCTCCTGTGAAACACGTTGTGGGGTTCCACCGACGTTGAAGACACCCCAAGTAGATTTTGAAAGACATCTGACCAAATACAACTGTACATTTCTTAGTTTTAGAGGTTTGTGTATTTGCCCTCTGACTCCTCCTGTGTTAAATTGTATTGTAACTGTACTGTAAGAACTCACCCAAGCTCTACCGCAATAAAAGAATGATGGGCTATGTGTTGGTGCTCTGGCTATCCCGTCCAATGTGCTCCTTAGTGATAATCCTCCACCTTAAAGAGGAAGTAAACCCTCCTCTGTAACTTTTACCTATAGGTAAGCCTATATTAAGGCTTACCTATAGGGACTGTAAATATCTCCTAAACATGTACCATTTAGGAGATATTTACCTTACATGCAGCCAGTGATATCACTGGCGCATGCGCTCTGAAGGAACGGCCGCTGGTGCCGTTCCTTCAGAGTCCCGTGCCGTGACTGTCGGCTCCCGCGCGCGTGCGCGGGAGTGACGTCACCGCGGCTTTGGCCAATCAGATGGCCGGATGCCGCGATCCCGGAAGACGGGCGACTGAACATGTCGCCCGTCATACAGGTGAGTGAGCAGCACGGCGGGGGCTCGTTGTAAGGTAAGTATTTCATAATGAGCTAGTGTGCGATGCATACTAGCTCATTATGTGTTTGTCTTTCAGGTTGTAAAAAAAAAAAAAAAATTGAAACGAGTTTACAACCTCTTTAATGTAAGGGGCCACTCACCAGACAGATCCGGGCCACCAGGACCCACACAGCTTGATATATTCAATAGGTCTCAGCTTAAGACTCCAATCCTCAAAACCAATCACCCCAATTAGAATGGTCCTGACTTTGGTATATTTGTAAAAGCTTCTTTAAATGTTAAATCAGGCTCCAAATCATCAAAATTCCCAGAAGAAAGCAAAAAGCATATAATTGTGCAATAACATTTATAAAAATTCAATTTTTCAGATAAAATAATCCATGGAACACTCACATTTTGTTGTGCCCAAAAGCGGCACCCACTACTTTGCATTCAAGTGTGCAGTAAACAGCGCCGTCAGCGTGAATGCTCTGAGACCTATTGCATATACCAACCTGTGTGGGTCCTGGCGGCCCGGATCCATCTGGTGAGTGGCCCCCTTACATTAAGGTGGAGGAGTTTCACTAAGAAGTACGTGTGAGATGGAAATATAGAGCACATTGGAGCAGGGGGTGTGGAAGACAGCTGTTCATCTTGAAGAAATTGTTCACAATTGTATTTTTTATATTATTTTAAGTTTTATATATATTTTTTCATAACTTAAGTGTACAATTTCTATAAAGAATTTCACATTATTCACGAAAACATTTTTTATGGTCGATTGCACACATCTATTACATTTGTTATGATTTTTTTTCTGTTTTAATTAGCATAGTATACCACGCAGCACCTCAAATTTAAACACTTTGCTATATAAATCCTGTATAATAATAATTATTACTTTTTGATTATCTAATTATTAATTATTTGATTTTCTATTTGTAGCATTTTCTTGTTAAGTGGGCGCTATTTTAAGCCTTTTTTAATCCTTTTTTTATATGTAATTTAGTGGATGTTAATCCAATATCTTAGTCTGCTTTGTCTGTTTTTATGTCTATATTTATGGTGATCTCCTTCTGACCGGCTGCTATAATATGACCTCGGTGGGAAGGACTCAGTGTATATGTTATCATGAAGATCTGCGCCTCGGCTCTCAAAAGCAAGATGCATCCAAGTCTCTTCAGACCTTTGAGAAAGTCCAGGAGGATGGGACGCATCAGGTGGGCGGAGCCTCTGTGACATCATCACGCTGCAAACACCTGAGGCGCCATCTCTAATAAAAATTTAAGAGGTTTCTCACTACGGAGCTTTTTGTGATTTATGGATTGCCCTGAACTGGTGGTGTGTGTAAGGAATTTGTGGATGCTAACAGTCCTTGAAGCAAAGGCTGCCAGCAGTGTTAATTTTGACGTCAAATTTCGATTTCGTTTTAGTCATAGTCTTTAGACTAAAATGCCATTTTAGATTTAGTCGTATTTAAGTCTTTTGACTAAAATGACATTATCGTTTTAGTCATATTTTAGTCATCTGAATTGTTTTAGTCATATTTTAGTTGACTAAAATAGTGTCAACCACTTCCCGCAAAATCACGCAACTGTACGCCATTTTGCTGAAGTGGTTGTACCAGAGTGATACCTGTCCTGGTCAGCTTTCTAGTAATAACAATCGATGTGGCTAATCAGCCGCTCGGCTGTTATTACAAGGTGCGGGAGGGGACACACCCCCCCCCCCTCCTGCCGCTCTGCCCGGGTTTTCTGTCCCACCGGGAGATCCGAGCCACCAGCCGGCACATCCAGCGACTGGCCAAACTCCCAAACAAAGCCAGTTTTGGATTTGATCGGGTCTGTAGAAACCCGGAAGCAACGTTTTAACGTCACTTCCGGTTTACTCGGCAGCCAAAAGCGCCGATTTAAAAATATGACAGTATTCAAAAACGTGAATCTTGGTGTTTTACATACTTTTAAGTGCAGATGAGGGTTTTGGGGTCTTTTAGATCCCAGATTCCTCCATAAAGAGTACCTGTTACTGCCTATTACTGTCACAGGAGATGTTTACATTTTTTGTGACAACAATAAAAGTGATCAGAATTTTTATTTTTTAAAGGGAAAGTGTAAAAAAAAAAATAGGAAAAAATATAAAAAAATGTTAAGCGCCCCACCCCTCCTTGCTCGCGCGCCACAGAAAACGCATACGTAAGTCGCGCCCACCAATGTAAACAGTGTTCAAATCACACATGTAAGGTATCCCCACGATTTTAGCGCAAGAAAATGTTTTTTAAAGCGTTGCTATGGAGATTTTTAAGTACCGTAGTTTGTAGCCATTCCACGAGTGTGCGCAATTTTAAAGAGTGACATGTTAGGTATCTTATTACTCAGCATAACATCATCTTTCACAATATACAAAAAAAAATGGGCTAACGTTACTGTTTAGCTTTTTTAAATTCATTAAAGTGTTTTTCCAAAAAAAAATGCGTTTGAAAGACCGCTGCACAAATACGGTGTGACATAAAAGATTGTAAAGACTGCCATTTTATTCTATAGGGTCTCTGCTAAAAAATATATATAATGTTTGGGGGATTTAAGTAGGGTGACCACATTTCCAAACTGCCATTCAGGGATACACCCCTTTTCCCCAGAATGCACCAGCCGGTGATGTCACAAGGGGACGGTGCCACCATGTGATATCACCGGGTTGCCCCACCTCTTACCTATGTAAGAAATGTCAATCACTTACAATGCAGTCAGTGGGTGGCCGTGCTTGAGAGTGGAGCGGGGTTTATATGCATTTTTAGTGCCTTAGATAGAAAAAGCATTTGCATCATGTATGTTAGCCAAACATTGCAGTTGCAGGCAGCCACTTAAACTTAGAGTGTAATTGTTCTTTCAATGTTAGGCTAACATACATTAAACAAATGCTCTTTATTTCTAAGGCACTAAATTTGCATATAAAAAAAAACATACTTTAGACTACAAAAGGAATGCAAATGACCTGAGGGATTTGGAGTAAAAATTTGAAAAAATTAAGCCTCAAGACGAATCTAAAATGAGCTTTCCCTACTTATATGTACAAACCCATGCACAATGTAGTGAATGCTCAAAACTAAGTTCAGCCATAGGAAACTAATAGTACTTAATGTACCTGATGTTTATAACACACTGAGGAGGAGGACTGAGCACTGCAGCGTCCAGTATTTCATCAGGGAGTCGAGACCCTCCAGGCTCCTATTGCTGTAAGACATGCCAAACACTGGCGGCTGGGGGTGACGTCTGCGGTGGAAAAACAGGACTGGCTAACACCCATGGCTCTTCCTTTGTGAAAGTGCCCAACTAGGAAGGGGAGGGGTCTTTATCCACCTCTTGCTGTGTTTCTCCAGGGGAGGCAGGGCACTGCGCAGCATGCCAGGATGAAGTCATCGGCAATCGAAGCAGCCGTTCTCTGTATCGATGCAGAATAGCATTGGCTGTGTCATTTTAATTCCGGGACACTGTATTGTCCCGGAATAAAGGTGCCTGGGACCCAGGACAGACCTGTAAAATGCAGGACTGTCCCGGGCAATCCGGGACACGCGGTCACCCTAGATTTAAGTAATTTTCTAGCAAAATATACTGAAATTAACTTGTAAACAACAAATGTCCGAAATAGGCCTGGTCTTGAAGTGGTTAATTTAGTCAACGAAAATGTTTTCATCTATGAAATTAAAGTGGTTCTAACAGCTGAAGGTTTTTTTTTTTTTACCTTCATGCATTCCATGCATAAAGGTAAAAGGCCTTTTGTGTGTGTTACCTGAGCCCCCTCCGATCCATCGATGTTCACTGTAGCCTTGACTGTATGAGGACTCTCCCTCCTCATTGGCTGAGACAGCAGCTGGAGTCCATTGGCTCCCACTGCTGTTAATCACAGCCAAGGAGAGACCGGGGGGGGGGGCATCTTATGGACACATAGTGCAGCAATTTAGGAGTGAGCACGCAGAGGTGCCCCCCTTTCTCTGGGGGCACTGCTGGAAGGGGAGGAGCTAGGAGCGCTGACGGGGGAACCCGAAAAGAAGTGGATCAGAGATGCTCTGTGTAAAACCACTGCACAGAGCAGGTAAGTATAACATGTTTGTTATAAAAACAAAAAAACAAAAACAAAGGTATAATAACACTTTAACACTGGTTGCCAGAAAGAAATATCTCGGGAGTACATCTATCATATTGAAACTTTGTTTGACCCCCTGTTTATATGTATAGAGGGGTCCATCGTGTAGGGGGGGGGGGACACCCTATGTGTCATGCTGGTGGTATATCACAAGTGCATAGAAGATCATTGAAGGCACAGTGAAGTATGTCAGACACCTTTTAATGGAAATAGGGATTTTTGTTGTTTTGTGAACACTGGAAAATAATTTGTGGATTGTGGTTTACTTTTTATCAGGACATTTTATTTCTGTTTTGATACAATATATACCTTAGATTGTAAGCTCCTTGAGAGTAGGGGCTGAGGTGAATGTACAATGTATATGTAAAGCGCTGCGTAAATTGACGGCGCTATATAAGTATCTGAAATAAATAAAATAAATAAATTGTCTCATATAGTTAACGCATGTCTGTTATATAAACGCATGTCATTAATGATTATGTAGCTCACGTTTCACTGATAAGGTGACTATTTGCTTATTTTTTTGCATTCAATTTCTATCTTGAGCGCTTCACTATTGTACTTTTTCTTTTTTAATATATGGAGATGGTTTGAAGATGAACGTTGCTTTCTTTTATCTGTGGAACTCCTATGGATTTCAGCCTACTTTGAACTAAGTGGAATCTGTGGAAAATACAACCTTTTCAAGCGTCTGCTACCATGTGGAGTGAAAATATTATGTGTAATGAAAGATACGTTTTCAACCATGTTCAATGTCAAACAAGTGTGCGCTTCCTGTGTAAAACATGGCATGCCTGAGTGAGCAGGACCTTATGTTTACACATATATGTCATCAATGATGTTGGGAGATAAGGCTGGAAGGGAATCCTGTACCCCATACACCCAGGAGATAGACTACATTACATGGAAGTGTCTCCGGTCATATTATATTCCAAGCAAGCTGTAATTATCTGAAACCCCAGATGAGAGCGCGGTCCATCACACGCATTATATTATCTGTCAGTCATGTGAACACTGTAATTACAGAAATATCCGCTGCTTGCATCTCCTCTTGGGACCTGGTTATTGTCAAATTCATATAAAATGATGGCCATCAAGAATGAAATCTTTTAGGGACAATATCGAAAATTTTACAATTATACCTCAAAATGCAAATATGCAATTGTAATTGAGCTAACCTACTTTTTCATTTAGGCCTATCTATAGCGCACCAGCACACACATTGAAGCGAGCCTGTACTTTAACTGTTCAAGGATATCCTGCACCTCTGTTTCTGATTATCACATTTGCTTTGGTTCCCCATCATCCCGTTTGAACAAAAAAATGCCCCTAAAAAAACAAAAAAAATAACAATGTGCAAGCTCAGGGTAGGAGGAAGGGGAGAATTACATACTCCCCAAAAATTGGAAGTGCTCAGGCAGGTGAAAGGGGTGGCAGGGAAAGTATGTAGTGTATCCAGGGCTGCTGTTAGAAATTAATCAGCTACAGCTCACCTGACAGCACCCCCCCCCCCCCCCCCCGAAGTTATTTTTTACCCAAAATACACTAAAATCATTATTAGTGGACACAAACACAACACATAACTTACAAAATTCCTGCTAAATCTAAAAGCCGGCAGTGCTGTGGGGAAAGGGGCACACTGGGTGCCCAGGAGGCAGGAGGAATCACGTGTGGGTAGGGAGGATGATCAGTGTGGCGGGTGGTTGCATGTAATGGAAATTACCCTTTTTATTTCCCCTCTGCAGCAGCTGAAAGCCATAGGGAAACCAGCAGCATTGTGGGGCACAGGGGCACATAGGGGGGGACGGGGAGATGGGCGAATCGGACAGGAGGGGGTGATCATCACAGAGGATGGAGGCAATTACAGGAACCTATCCCCTGTGTTGCTCTCTCTCTCTCTGTAGCAGCTGAGAGCCAGTGGGAGGAAGAGGAGGAGAAGCAAGCTGTCAACTGCCACAGAGAGAGCCACACAGGGATCATCTCTTGAATTAGCACTGATCACCCTCCTTGCCCACATCTGATTCCCACTGCTGCCCAAGTCCCCCTCCTGGCCCATGCACTGTACAGGAGGACCAGTGGTACCCCCTTTTTAGAGGCCCTGACTTTATCTGCAATAAAGGGGAAAGGCTATCAAGCAAACTGTGGGCAAAGTAAATCACATGTTCTGTAAACACCAATCAATGAACCAGATTAATTCCCAACAGTGTCTGGACAAGGTTTTCTGGGACCTAATATGTAGAGTACAGCACAATAGATGCCAATATGCACTCCTCCGGTTTTGTTGTAATCTCCCCCAATCTCCCCGAATATGGTTGTGGTTGTATCATTTGTTTCCTCCCGTAGTGTTCCTCCTTTTCCCTTCCCTCTTTCTCCCCTCTCCTCTCCCCCCCCCCTCTTTTTTCTCCCCCCCCCCCCCCATCTCCTCTCCCCTTTCTTCTCCCCCCCCTTTCCTCTTCCCCCTCTGTTTCTTTCCTTTCTTTTTCTATCTCCCTCCCCTGTCCCTATCCTGGTCCCATGGGGACATGTCTGTGTCTCTCCTTTGAACCTGGGGTGAGAACATATACCAGTGTTTAACTTTAATTAAACTGATAATGAACCACATACAATTCTCGCATGAGATATTTTTTAATTAATTATGAAATTATTATTGTTTTTCTGAGAGTAACTTTGTATACTATATATTGTAAACTTATCATGCCATGTCTCCTAGCACCATGGTTAAGCTGCATAGCGAAATGCGTAGCGATCCATTGGCACTTTTGTAAATTGCAACCCTTTTGACCTAGTAGGTCGCCATCCTGGTGGTCCACATTAGACCCTGGCGCATATCGGGCCATTTATGGGTTCTTCTGGCTTAGGAGCATGTTACTCAGCATTGCTGTGCTTAATCATCTACGTGTTGGTTTTTATGTATTGAAAGTGTTTTTACTATGTTACCACAATACATTTTGTATGCTTTTATACATTCAGTATTGTACATTTCTTTATGAAATTAATAGTGGGGGCCTTTAAAGTCCTATCACTCTTGGGGGGGGGGGGGGGCTCTTGCTTCCCTCCTTTTTTGCTTCTTTCACATTTATTGGATGTGGCACCACTGCACTCAGGGTCATGTCTCAATTTTAGTATACAGTTCCAGAAAGGCACTTAAAGAGGAAGTAAACTCTGCATTTTTTATCGCCCTTTTTTATGTCATGTAAAATGTAATGTTTTATATAAGAATTTCCCAGTTTAAAGCGGAGTTCCACCCAAAAGTGGAACTTCTGCTTGGGGAGTCCTGACCCCCCGACATGCCACATTTGGCATGTCATTTTTTGGGGGGGGAGCGGGTACCTAGTTTTGACAGGTACCCGCTCCCACTTCCGCTCGGAGCGCCGCGGCGCCCTGAGCGGAAGTTCTCCTCTCCCCCTCCCTCCCTGCAATCTTCTGGGACACGTCAGAGGTCCCAGAAGATTGCCGGCCAATCACGGCGCGCAGCGCGACTCGCGCATGCGCAGTGGGTACCCGGCTGTGAAGCCGCAAACTGTAACAGCCGGGTGCCCACAGCAGTGATGCCGGCGCCGAGGGAGAGGATCGAGGCTTCCGGCGGCCGCATCGCTGGACCGTTGGACAGGTGAGTAAATGGCTGGAACTCCGCTTTAATGTATCCAAAAACACTTACTGTATTTTAGTCATTTTTAATAAATTCTTCTTCTGGGATTAGGATGCACCATCTCGAGTATTGTTTTCTGAGTCCCCTGTGAATGTCATTTCCGCCCTTCCCTGTTTTTTTCTTGCTGAATTCTCACGCATGCGCGATTGTGATTTTACAAGCCTCTTTCTCGATCTACTTTACAATGGCAACCAAGCAAGGAAGAAGGGAATTACTGCCCAGTCTCGCGTGTCTTCTAAGCTGTGCCGCAGAGAGCAGAACTATCAGGCAAAGCATGACGTTAAAGGGGGAACGGCACACAGAGCATGCCGTGAATCGAAGGATGGAAAGCGCATGTGTCAGTGACCCAACATTGGGAGACAGAATTCAATAAGAAAAAACAAGTAAGGAGACTTTGAAAGGCAGCGATCAGTAGCCTTAATAATAAGGAATGAAATAAGCTGAAGTTGGGATAGAGAGTTTACAACCACTTTATATCTTACTGTGGACTGACAAAACACAGGATTTTTGTGGACTGGATGGTGTCAGTCAATTGCTCAGTTGAACATTTCTAAATTACTCATTAGCATTCATGTAATGTAAATGCCACGAAATGCCAGCAGAATGCTTGGATGTATAGGGAGAGGTATAAGCAGTAGAAAGAGAGAAGTGCTTATGCCGCTGTACAGAACACTGGTGAGACCTCACTTGGAGTATTGTGCGCAGTACTGGAGGCCATATCTACAGAAGGATATAGATACTCTAGAGAGAGTTCAGAGAAGAGCTACTAAACTAGTACATGGATTGCAGGAAAAAACTTACCAGGAAAGGTTAAAGGACCTTAACATGTATAGCTTGGAAGAAAGAAGAGACAGAGGGGATATGATAGAAACTTTTAAATACATAAAGGGAATCAACTCGGTAAAGGAGGAGAGCATATTTAAAAGAAGAAAAACTACCACAAGAGGACACAGTTTTAAATTAGAGGGGCAAAGGTTTAAAAGTAATATGAGGAAGTATTACTTTACTGAGGGAGTAGTGGATGCATGGAATAACCTTCCTGCAGAAGTGGTAGCTGCAAATACAGTGAAGGAGTTTAAGCATGCATGGGATAGGCATAAGGCTATCCTTCATATAAGATAGGGCCAGGGACTATTCATAGGATTCAGATATATTGGGCAGACTAGATGGGCCAAATGGTTCTTATCTGCCGACACATTCTATGTTTCTATGTTTCTATTCACAGAGGATACACCCTAATCACTCTGTGTGGCGCAGATTTCTCTTACTGCTTGTGCCCACCCTCCCCCCCATGACTTCCCTGTAGAGCTGTTGGATAGAGAGTGGGGAAGGGGCCAGTAAATATGTCATTTCCTTTTCTTAATAAACACAATGTGTGATTGGTACCGATCACTCACTGTGTTCAAAGTGAAGCTTAGCAAACTTTGCTTGCTATGCTTTAGTTTGTGAATTAACAAGAAACCGCTCAGCACAGAGCACTTCCCTTTCATTCACTGTCCAGTGCAGCTGAGGCTGCAAAGAAGGGACTGGGGAATCTCTGTCCTCAGTCCCTTTCTTTGTCTTTAAAGTCAGGGTTTGATCTTTGGGGTGCACACCCTAATACAATAGGCTGCACACACCTAAGAAATTTCTGAATCCTCCCACTGTACCTGTAATGGAACCGCAAAAACAAACTGTGTTTGTGGGCTTCCATCAGTATATGGCTTCCTCCAGGCTTGAACATAGATATCATATATTCTAGTCACCCCCATACAAAGCTAGCCGACAACTTAGCTTGTACAAGTTCTGGAACCTTCTCCTTTATTGAACAATCTCACACAATTTATACACACATGAGGACATCCCCCTCCTGATCAAATTACCCCACCAGGTCACGTGCCTGATTACATTATCATATGCAGATGAAATTGTATACAGAAATATAATTAACATATCTAAGAAACAACCAACACAAACAGTATACTATTTCCACTCAGCAACTAACAGATGACAGTGATTCAATCAACCTGAGCCAATTAACTAGCAGACTGCCATCCTCAAGCTCTTGAAATACAATACCGTCATAGTACCCATCTAAACATTAAAGATAAAAGCTAGGAGAATTCCATGAGATAACACAGGAAGTGTGCACAGGATACTGGGCAGCTCTGAATTTCTCACATGATCAACATGTATTTTTTTTTTTTGCATTTATCAAACAAGTATAGCAAAATGCTTTCACTGGTATATTAAACACCAAAAGGGCAAAAAAGAGTGTTCAGTTCAGTGTCAGGGTTTACATTCACTTAAAGGTTAGGGCATGTGGGCTGTAATTTTTATTTCCATTTTTTACCAATTGAACATTACCAGCTCTGGGTCTAATGTATCAACTTTATACTATTAAAAAAAATAAAAATAATGTTTCTAACAACCCTTCATATTTTAACAATCTTATACAATAAATTGTCTGGGCCCATACGGCTGTATCCAGCGCAGTTCCCATACACAGCACAAAAATTGCTGAGTGTTATTTTCTGAAGCTCGTCGCCTTTTGTTTTGTGAAAACGGAGAGAGCAGGAAACCGTCACTGTGAAACGAGAAACAGGAATGATTTCAACATCTCGTCTTTAAGTGCTCTTTTCAGCTCGTTCAGTTTACAAAAAGCATGCTTAATTACACATGTAAGATGAACGACCTTCCCTTGCAGCAGCAAATATATAAAAAAAAACTCTAAGTGTGGTTTGACGTGGAGAAAGCAGCATTGAAATGTCTAAACAGGCATTGAGGGTTTGATTTATTTAAGTACAAGTGGGAGAGGCTTACTTTGTTATCATGGTTATGGAGGAAAAAAAATAATTTCTTTTGTCCCTCCAAGGTAAGGGTGTCACATTAAAAAAAAAAAAGTTTGGGAAAAATAATCTTATAAAAAGGAGACAAATTAAAAAGAATTTCAATACAATTGACTGTGTATATAGGATTCTGGATGTGGGAACTTTCTATTTATTTTTTCTATTTATTATTCAATTTATTTATTTTTTTTCTGTTGGTTATACTGGACTGACTTTTGTCTTTTTTCAACCTGACTAATTGTGTAACTGTCTCTCTCCCTTTCCCACTACTATATATAAATATATCTAATATTATATATATGCCCTGGGATTACCCTCTTAGGTTCCACAGTGAGTATACCAAGCATGCTTTACTGCATATACAGACTGATTTTACTGTTGTGGGTTTAGTACTATAACATGTTACATTGTATTTTTCTGCTAAAGCTGATATAGAATTTAATGATTAAATTAACATATACATTAAATTATTTAAAAAATTGGTTGAACCTTGTACATGTATTGTAGAAATTCCTGAAATATGTTTCATTTTTATTTTGCCTAAGCATACACCTTAGAAGGGTCCTTTGTAGACAGTTCTGACCCTTGCCAAGCATCACCCAATATTCCAGCTCTGGGTATCAAAAAACTATGCCAAGCCAAAAATCAGGAAAGTACATTCATTCTCTGATTTCAACAACAGTATGTATGGGGCCCTTTTAAATACACTGCTCAAAAATCTTAAGGAACGCTTTGGAACCACATCAGATCTCAATGGGAAAAATATCATGCTGGATATCTATACTGATATGGACTGGGTAATGTGTTAGGAATGAAAGGATGCCACATCATTTGATAGAAATGAAAATGATTACCCTACAGAGGGCTGATCTCAAAGACACCCCAAAAATCAAAGTGAAAAAATGATGCAGCAGGCTAGTCCATTTTGTCGAAATTTCATTGCAGCAACTCAAAATGGTACTCAGTAGTTTGTATGGCCCCCATGTGCTTGCTTGTATGCATGCCTGACAACATTGGGGCATGCTCCTAATGAAATGACGAATGGTGTCCTGGGATATTTCCTCCCAGATCTGGACCAGGGCATTACTGAGTTCCTGAACAGACTGAGGTGCAACCTGGTGGCATCAGATGGAATGGAACATAATGTCCCAGAGGTGTTCGGATTTAGGTTATGTGAGCATGGGGGCCATTCAACAGTATCAATTCTTTTATCCTCCAGAAACTGGCTGCAAACTCTCACATGCAGCTGGGCATTGTCATGCACCAGGAGGAACCCAGGACCCACTGCACCAGCATAGGGTTTGAAAATGGGTCCAAAGATTTCATCCCAATACCTAATGGCCAGCAGGGTGCCATTGTCTAGCCTGTTGAGGTCTGTGCGTCCCTCCATGGATATGCCTCCCCAGACCATCACTGACCCACCACCAAACCGGTCAAGCTAAACGATGTTACAGGCAGCATAATGATCTCCATGGCTTCTCCAGACCCTTTCACATCTGTCACATGTGCTCAGGGTGAACTTGCTCTCATTTGTGAAAAGCACAGGGTGCCAGTGGCGGACCTGCCAATTCTGGTGTGCAATAGAAAGCGCCAATTGAGCTCCACGGTACCGGGCAGTGAGCACAGAGGATATACAAGAAATGGCCGCACTCCAAGTTCCATCAAAATCCTTGTTTAATGAATGAACATCCCAGTGTAGCAAACAATAAAAGGTAGACGCGTTTCACACACTAACAGGTGCCCTTATTCATTACAAGGACAAGTCAGCATCATAATCAAGCTCCACGGTGCCGGGCAGTAAGCACAGGGCCCACTAGAGGATGTTGGACCCTCAGCCCACCCTTATGAAATCTGTTACTGATTGTTTAGTCAGACACATTCACACCAGTGTACTGCTGGAGGTCATTTTGTAGGGCTCTGGCAGTGCTCATCCTGTTCCTCCTTGTACAAAGGAGCAGATAACGGTCCTGCTGATGGGTTAAGGACCTTCTATGGCCCTGTCCAGCTCTCCTATAGTAACTGCCTGTCTCCTGGAATCTCCTCCATGCTCTTGAGACTGTGCTGGGAGACACCACAAACATTTTGGCAATGATACGCATTGATGTGTTGAGTTGAGTTGGACTGCCTGTACAACCTCTATAGGGTCCAGGTATCGCCCCATGCCACCAGTAGGGACACTGACCCTAGCCAAATGTAAAACTAGTGAAAAACAGTCAGAAAAGATAAGTAGGGAAATAAATGTCAGCGACCTCTACCTGTAAAACCATTCCTGTTTTGGGGGTCGTGTTATTGTTGCCCATCTAGTGCACCTTTTGTTAATTTTATTAGCACCAAAGTAGCTGAAACTGATTAACAACCCCCTTCGCTACTTAACTGACCAGATCAATACCCCAGGGGTTTAATTGACTTGATGCTATACTCTGATTAAAAAGTATTCTTTTAATTTTTTTGAGCAGTGTACATTATTCCTTTATATGAACGTATTTCCTCAGTAACATAAAATTCTGCAATACTTTTTAAATTCTTTTTATTTTTATGGACAAATGCTACTGTTTGGCAGTATAACAGCTGCTTTCCCCCCTTGTATTCTGTGTATCTTATCATTTCCAGCACTTATTATGGTTAGTAAATGTTTATCTTTGTTAACGCTTGTTCAGAAATTCAAACAAAAAGGGCTATAATTGCAGATCTCTGCCCATTATTCTCTAAACATTGTTAAAGCCGTGTTTCTGTGTCTGTTTATCAAGGCAGATAAAATAAAACCTCATATATTAGGCCAATTTACTGTTTTCCAGTCCAATTCTCCAGTTTTTCACATACTTTCACACGCTGGTTATTTGCTTTGTTTAGTCCACAGACCCGAAGCTTATGAGTTGGTTGTCTATGGACACAGCTTAATGTTTGATTTCAATTATGCCAATTGTCAGTTTTTTTACTGGCAACCAGTAAAAAACAGACACTTTTCTCCTGCCAGTAAATGCCAGTGACAGGATAAGGTCACCAGGAGGGCTGGTACAAGGGGGAGAGGCACTTGCCCTGGGCAGTGTCTTTTGCCATTGGAGGGGGCGCCAGATTTCCAGTTGCACTTATATGCACAAAACTCTTCACCGCATCAGGTGGGTGTTTCCCCACCCCGTGTGTCCTGCACAAATGCTAGGTAGTGTCCCTGCTGCTGTGACCACGCTGATCAGCCTCAGCAACACCACAGACTCTCCATCCACCACCACCAGCCATTGCCTGTCAGTACTAGTGATTGGCTGCTTGGACTTCAGTCATCCAAGCAACCAATCACATGCTTGCCCCGCCTTTGACATTCAAAGGAGCAGGAGAATGGATGGAGCTTCCTCCTGCAGACCTGCTGGGTCCTATTGCCCCAGCTTCCATCTGTCTGCCCTGTAGCTGCCTGCTACAGTAATGTAAGTGGGATCTCTGGGGACCTTCATATAAAGGGAGGGTGACTTTTGGGTCTCTGATGGGAGGTGGGGAATCTGGAAACCCTGGTGTAGGGGGGGGATAGACTTTGGAAATCCTGATGTGAGGTGGGGAATGTGGGGACCCTGATGTAAGGAGGGTGACACTGGGGACCCTGATGACGTCATCTGTGACATGAGGGGGCGGGGCCTCCTGATGACGTCATCGGGGCCACGCCCCTAATGGCTATATAATAAGCTGCAGAGACCGGAGATAGGCATAATCAGCGGAGACGTCGTCGGAGGAGGCCCGGAGGAAGAAGAGCCGACAGCCGACAGCCGACAGCAAAAGAGCAGAAGACCGGAGAGGAGAAGAAAAGAAGAAAGGACAGCAGAAGAGGGGACAGCAAAAGAGCAGAAGACCCTGGAGAGAAGAACACAAGAAGAGGGGACAGCAAAAGAGCAGAAGACCCCGGAGAGAAGAACACAAGAAGAGGGGACAGCAAAAGAGCAGAAGACCCCGGAGAGGAGAAGACAAGAAGGGCGGACAGCAAAAGAGCAGAAGACCCTGGAGAGGAGAAGACAAGAAGAGTCGGATGAAGATTTTTAATAAACTTTCCAAACCGTCTCTTGTCGTTATTTCCATACACTTCCTTTTATGTGGTGAATGAGTAGGGGTACAGTGTACCCCATACCCATTCACATAGGGAGGGGGTCCGGGATCTGGGGGGCCCCTTGTTAAAGGGGGCTTCCAGATTCCGATGAGCCCCCTACCCGCAGACCCCCACAACCACCAGCCAGGGTTGTGGGGATAAGGCCCTTGTCCTCATCAACATGGGGGCAAGGTGCTTTGAGGTGGGGGGTGCAGAGCTCCCCCTGCCCCAAAGCACCAACACCCCCCCATGTTGAGGGCATGTGGCCTGGTGTGGTCCAGGGGGGGTGGGGCCGCTCGCTCGTCCCCTCCCCTTTCCTGGCCTGCCGGGCTGCATGCTCGGATAAGGGTCTGGTATGGATTTTGGGGGGGACCCCACGCCGTTTTTTTCGGCATGGGGCTACCCTCAAATTCCATACCAGACCCGAAGGGCCTGGTTTGGAACCTTGGGGGGGACCCCCACGCCGTTTTTTTCCCATTTTGGCGTGGAGTACCCCCTCAAGATTCCCACAGCGCAAGACACCCAGCAAGTCGGATCCGACTTGCGGTGTTGCGGTGCGACCTCCATTCAAATCATTAGGCTCCCATAGGGAACCATTGATTTTGAATGGAAGAAAAAAAAACGCTGCTAAAAGCAACGTGGCAAAACGTGCAATAACGCCAATGGAAAAAGCTACTGAAAGCACGTTTTTACGGCTGCTTTTTCCGGCGTCAGAACTAACTTTGACGTACGTTTTTTTTAACGCCCCGTGTGCATGGGGCCTTAATCACAATCACACCAGGGAGCAAGCAAGCACTTGGAAGTAATAAGTCTCAACTTCATTGTATAGAAAAAAAAAAAATATGTAAAGCAACGCAAACTCAATTCACAAAAAAAAAGTTTCAATAATCAAGTGATATAAAAATAATAGTGAAAAAGTTGTAAATATTAATTTATTAATTTTAAAATGGCAATGTGTGAAAACTAAGGCTAAATCATAATAAATCAAACGAGTGTGTTAATGTATAAAACATATCTCAAAGTTCACAAATAAAATGTTAAATAACCAAAATACTGTGAGCAATCCACAAATATATGTGCACAACCAGATAATAAAGAAACAAAGTCCCAATCCAGGTGTGCATAGGATTACACACTTTGAAGTGCAGCCCAATTATCAGTGACACTCCAACCTGCTTACCTTTATAGTGAGACCTCTACAAGGAAATGAGGTCTAAAGGCTCGTACACACTTGACGGAAATCGGACGAAATATCCTCTGATTTTTCTCTCTCTTGCTCAGCGTTTATAACCGTTTTTAGTTGACAGTGCATAAATGTTCACAAAATTTCTCGTCCGATTTTGTTTTTGGGACATTTGTTCCTAGACTTTCAGGTTGTCAGCAACTTCAGATCATGCGCGGTGTTTCGTATACGATTTTTCATGGACGTACTGCATACACATTAAACGAAAATTGGTCGTCTGGGGACGGACGATAAAAATTTTGGTGTTTGTCCTTCCGTTTTTTTTCATTGAAAATGTCAGCATCAGCTGCTGAAAGTTGTGTACACACTAGCCGAAAATCGTACAATTTTACCTCGGACGGGAATTTTCTGCAGATTTTCTACTAGTGTGTACCCCACTTAACTCGATTGTATCTCCACAAGGATGAAATACTGCCTAGTCCAGATCAAAAGTTGTTTTTAGGTCACCCAAAGCAAAAATTTCTCTGCAAAATACTCATCAACACCTATACATTCATACGAAAAAGCAAAAATTCTCATAGTGCTCTCTGAATATTTTATTCAGCAATAATGATTGAAAACGCTCACAAGCAGAGTAGTAGTAAAAGAACATTTTAAACCATATAAGTACCTGAAATAAATAAATAAACCATATAAGTACCTGAAATAAATAAATAAATAAATAAACCAATTCTATATATGTTACCCAAATTGATGGCACCAAAATCATCCTGCAACATCTCCTGAAGAAGCCCTGCTGCATGACGATAGATGTAAAGGTCGGGAGTCTGTGATTTTAATGACGCCATTATGCTAATGGGTAATCAGGAGCCCTGAGAGTAGTGGTGAGTTGTTCAATTGGTTCCATCTTTTTGGTTCGCATTTATTGGATTGGTTTAATATGTGCTATTACTACTCAGCTTGTAAGTGTTTTTAATCCTTATTATTGATGAACAAAGCATTCAGAAAGAACTATGAGTTTTTTCTTTTTTTCTCTTTCACATAGATGCATACTGTATGTGGTGATGAGTATTATGCAGTGGATTTTTTGCTCTAAAAGACCTAAAAACAACTCTTGATCTGGGTATTTAGGCAGTATACAGTCCCTGTGGGGATACAAGCGTGTTAGACCTCATTTTCTTGTAGAGGTCATATTATAAAGGTGAGCAGGTTGAAGTAACACTGGTAATCGGGCTGCACTTCACAGTGCGTAATATAAAATAGTAAGCGTACCTTGGGGTCCCTGGATTGGGACTTTATTTAATATTTTGTTGTGCACAAATATTTGTGGATTGTTACGGTATTTTGGTTATCTAACTATATATGGCCTCTTTCACACGGCCGTTCTGTTTTTTTTCTCCGCTCCGGTGCTTTTTTTTTTTTCACGGAGCTGATGACACTTGTGTCATCCGCTCCGTATGTCCACATATAATCCCATCCGTTTGCGGATGATATACGGCCATAATGTAAGTCTATGGGCATTGCAGATGTCAGCGGATGACACCGCCGACATCCGATTTTGCATCCGTTACGTTTTTTGAACGGAACAAAAATAGGGTTCTGTTCCATTCCAAAAAAACAGAACAGAACTGAAAGGATGAAAATCGGATGGTCATCAGCTGACATCCGCAATGCCATTGACATTCATTATGTCCGTATATCATCTGCAAAAAAATAGGATGATTTGCGGACATGCGGAACGCCCGTGTGAAAGGGCCCTATGTGGACTTTGAGGTGTGTGTGTACACATTACCACACTTGTTGGATTTATTATGTCCATTTATTAGTAATATATATAGAGCTTTTTCACTAATATTTTTTTTATCGCTTGATTATTGAAAGCTTATTTTGTGATTTGGCTTTAGTGAGGGTTCGCTGCACTACATATTTTGTTATTTGCAAACACATTTGTTCAAAGTACTCTCCTATGAAGTCACCATTGCCTTCATTTCATCTGCCTACATACCAATATCAATCAATCCATACCAGACCCTCACCTACTCATACACTAAATGGGTTTATTTACCTTCAAATCCATTCATAAATTATGAAGACAGAGGTCTGAAGGTAAAGCCTTTCATGCCAGCACAGACGTCTGAAGGTAAACCCTTTCATGCCAGCAATTCATAGAGGCTGTTGCTGTGTTTGTTAGGGAAGGTAGAGGAGCATTTTGATGAGGAGACAGGTGGCTGGGGGCAATCTGACTGAGGGGTAGGACATGGGCAGGAGAAGAACATTTTAACTGCGGGAGGGGAAGATAGCAAAAGAAGGAGGAGTCTGGTGGGGGTAGGAGCCCAGGAGCTGTGTGACTGGCAGGGTTGTGGTTAGGAGAGGAGCAGTTGACGGGGGGGGAGAGGTGGCCATGGAGAACACCAACTAAAAGATGCGTGCGGTGGGATAATCTGCAAAATGAAGGCTCCTTGAACCTCCTTTAGGGAAAGGGAGCCTTGACTGCTGGAAGCATGTCGTCATTGTGGGTGTGAACCTAAATGAGAAATTAAGTAGCTCCCTTGGGATTGGCTACAAAGACCTGAGGTGACTGGGTGGAGCCTGAACTCTAGGAAAAGACTACGCTGGGGCACTTCCAACTACTCTGAGGAGATTCAGCTTTTATAATAGTTGCTCACCCCCCCGCCTGTTGTGATGTTTTGTCACAGCTTTATTGGCAGTTTTGACCTTGCCAGCAATTGATGTTGCTTTATGGGCTATGCCCTCAAGTTAAATTCTGGGGTCAGTCTAATGTCTGTCTGACACTGATGGTAAGGACAGGCCTCTTAGACTATGTACGTTTATGTTTTATGGGTGCTCACGGTAGAACTATGACTGGCATTGTTGTCGGGTGCTCACAGTATAACCGTGACTGGCACTGTTTGGTACATTTGGAAAGTTGTTACTTTTGCAAAGTTCAATCAAGCTGCGGCCTTGCCCTATTTCCAACTTAATCAGCTTCTGGGTCTTTTTGGGGGGCAAGGTATTGGTTTATTAGCTTCTCATAAATGAGCCTATGCTTCTCAGCAGTCATGCTTGTTTGCAGGGTTTACTTGCAGCTAGTGGCTTTGTTTACATTTTTACAGGAGTGCTAACAGCTTGTAGCGCACCCCATGTAGGAGCCGCTGGTGAATAGGGATCCCCCACCCTGCACAGCCAGGCACACCGAATTTCCACAGGCATGTAATGCCTCGTACACACGCAACGATTATCGGCCGACCGATCGGTCGACTTTTGTCCAGTGTTGTTGTGTTGGTTGAAATGTGCTCTAGACTGCACACGAATTTTCTCGGCCAACAAAAACCAACTTCAGAAGTGATGTCATGTGCTGGTTTACTTTCTGTGTGTTTTTTCTTCTCTGGGCATGCCCAGTCTTGCTCATCTGATGTTTGTTGGCCGAAATCTGTACTGACTGACGGAAAATCGGCCGTTCTGTTGACGGCCAACAAAAATTTTATAGCATGCACACCAGATTTTATTCGGCCGAAAAGTCGCAGTCGGTTGTCGAAAGCATCATACTAACAAGCCGAAAATCGGCCGATCGGACGTTGGCCGAAAATTCACGGCCAACTATCGTTGCGTGTGTACGAGGCATTAGAGACAGGAAACAGTCCAGCAACTTTGGTTGCCAGCACAGACAGTAATTAGACACTCCCAGAAGAAGAAATGGCTATGATGTGCAAAGAGGAAGGGGGTTATGTTAGGGAACTGACTCTTCCTGGAGTATTCACATTTCTTAGCAAGTTCAAGGGCACATTGAAGGTCAATAAAAATTGTTAATGAAAAGGAAAAATTCTGTAACTAGGCATTTGAATACATGCATTTTTTTTAAAGTTGTTGACGTGGTTTCTTTAAATAGTATTCAAAAATAATTTTTTTTTTGTTACTCTAGATGATATTGAAATTTAAAATGAAGTTTTCCAATGCAAGAAAAAATCCGGAATGCAAAAATCAAAAGATAATGATGAATATGTCTGCTGGAATGCAGAACCAATATGCTGTGATTTATTTTTCCATTACATTATGTTACTTATGCAAAGTATTGTTAGAGAAGGATAAAGCCTTTATCTGACAATAATCACTCTATTGTCTGCAATAATAACTGCATATCAGCATTCCTTTGCAGAGTGTTGGGAACGCACCAGGTAAGTCACCCAGGGAGCTCCTATTAGACAAAGCCTGTGTGTTCAATAATGTAACATCTGACTCATAAATCTGTATGGTATAGATCTGTGTAACCTACACTGGGTATACTGACACATCCTGGCTCCATGCAGAGCTGATTCACAAAATGTTGTCTTAAGTACAAGCTGATGACAGATCTACATTCACTCTGACCTAATATTTTCTGCCTTGTGTGAGAACTGTATTAACGTCAATCAAAACCAGTGAATCTTTGAAATACATACATGGAGGCAATCTACCTGCCCAGGGTTTCAGTTTTTTAATGTTGTAGAGAACCAGTCCCCCTTAAAGTGGACCTTCATTCAAAAAGTACCACTCATCCTCCTCCCTACCCCCAGCCCTAATACATTTGAGTATTTTATTTTATTTTATAGGTAGCAGGTACCTTTTTTGACAGGTACCCACTCACACTTACTCAATTTTCACCTAGGCGAGAATGACATCTACTGAGTCCCGAAAACGGAGAAATTTGCTATTGCTATGAGCATGGACTTTTTCGGCACCACAACGTGACAATAATGTCATAAAAAATATTTATTTATTTAGAAACATCATTAAAAGTTTTAAACACATTGACAAATAGGTGTAAATACAAATACACTATATTAGGATTTAGATCATATGTATATCATTATAGTATTAGACTAGAAGTAACCCTTAATCACCACTAACATATATGGATACCATATTGACCTGTTGGTCATACAAGGTCACAATGTATACGGTGATAATGAGTATCCGAGGGTGAGGGAACCGCTGAATACTGTTTTTTTTCTCTCTACATGTTTCGCGTTCTTACACAACGCTTCTTCAGGAGAGTACTAATGAAATACCATGTCAGAACAAGATCTAAAAAGAAACAAGGGGACAGTGTATAAGTTACATACATTGTACATGATTGATTTTTAACATCAGTTATATTTAAAAATAAAAATATATCTATATCATTATATAATGATGAAGGACATAATAGAAAAGTTTCTTACCAATACATGAAGTATGGATCTAGATAACACATGGTCCCCGAGGGGACTACTTTACAAAAAATTTTTAAAGTCCCACCACTGCCCACAGCCTCCTAGGACAAGCCACAAATTCTAGGAGGCTACAGGACCAGTCTCACTGTGCTACAAAATCTCGCACAGGTCCAGTGGGGAGCTGGCTGTGATTCATCAGGAAGTCAAAGTCGGCTCCAAAAATCAAGATGGCAGTATTGTTGAGAAGAATCAGTGAGAATCAGTTGTGGACTCCTTGAACTAGCTAGTACCTCATTTGTAAAAGATAGCATCTATTTTAAAATGGGTGAAATTCCTCATTAGGCAGGCCATGCACTGTTTGATTTTGGACAGTTCCCCATAATTTGACCCTGTTGGCTGTCACGTGAACAACGATTCCAACAGCCGTGGTCCGGATGCAGCCATTGGTCGGGTATTTTGACTGCTAGCGAGGCTGTCTGTCAAAATACACAAGCCACAGCAGGAGATTTGTCCATTTGTGCTATGTAGCATAGATGGAGGAATCTGTTAGAAATCTATATGTGTGTGGCCAGCTCTACTCTACTTTTTTGTATGAGAGAGATCCCCAAACACACCCTATATGGGTTCCTTCCTGTCTCCTACTATTAGAAAGACTGGTGTCTCAAAGTGTTAACACTATGTTCAGAAGAATTACTCCATCATGGTAACCAGCTGAACCTGTCTGTAGCACCCTCCTAGTTAGGTGCTAGGATGTTAGGTAAATTTTGTTCTTTTTGGGCTCCTCTGTATTCAGTGGAGCAGTTGCTGATTGTCTTTGACTAATAAGAGTCTCATGGGCTGCAGGTTTGATTGCTTATCCCTGCTATCTGGAAGGCTCCATAAAATAGGAGTGGAGCATGTCAAATGGGCAGACTGAATATTTACAGGGTCCTAGTCAATCCCTGAGGAGGGGGCTGGAGAGCACATAAATAGTCTAGGATATTGAGCATCTAATTTCTTATGCAGGGGATATGTTCCCATCGTGATGGGCTGCTGCCCTTTTAGGTAGACCAGTTGAAGTTCTACATGTGTTCATCGAAGTCCCAGCTATGCTAAAGGTGGAGGGCCTGCTTTGCTGAAAATCTTTGGAACTAATCAAAGGATATCACTGAGGATCTGGTCTGGAGAGTTCATTGGAGAAATATCTGTCTGATTTCAGAAAGAGGCATCCAAGAATCCAGGGACATTGTGAGTACATACCTGAGTGTAGGATCCTGGTGACTGTGATTGCCTGGCTTGGGGCATTTCTTCTGGAGTCTCAATGTTGTCCGTTCCCTTGGCTCCCACTAGAGGGACTATTCAAATAAGCAGTGACATAGTGAAGAGTGTACTTTGGTTACTTTTCCATGCTTATTAAGTATCCCATGGCTCTTGTTAGGAACCGTTTGTTAGAAAACGCGAATTAGCTCCCGTTAGCAACCGCTTATTGGCTAATACGCATGCGCGAATTAGCCAATGCGCACGTCATGCATTCTCACGTTTGCACGCACTGACCCAGACATTTTGGCGCCAAGGAAGGCCTATTTAAAGGCAGCTGATGCATTGGCACTTTGCTGTCTTGTCTTCAGGTCCTGCTGTTGTTTCTGAACCTGTGACCTGTTTCCTGCTGATTTCCTGTTGATCTTTTGGCTTGTTCCTGACTCCGCTCGTCTGCTGCCCGTCCTGACCCTGGCTTGTTTGACCATTCTCTCGGATCTCCCTTGTCTGTTTACCTGCCTTCGGACCTTGATCGGTTCTCCCTTGGTGGGGCGACCCTGAGGACCGTGACCTGGTATCCACACGCAGCGAAGTCCATCCTCACCACCAGAGGCTCTGGCGAAAACCGGTGGATACTTAGACTCCGCACCTCAGGCTAGCCTGTGTCACTTAACTTGGGGGTTCCCGTCCAAGCTCTGCCCTCTAGTGGACATCGGGCCTATCTCTGCCGTCAGGTTACCACCAGCACCCTACCATCTCTGTGTGCCCCACCCAAGTTTATTCAGCAATAAATATCAAAAAGGCAAACCCCTAGACCCTAGTTCATTAAACCAAGGAGAGAGAGTGACTGTTGCTGTGTGCCTGGCTGTGCTGCAATAATCTGGGAGAGGAACCTGTGGCAGTCAGTGGCCCCCTGGGGGGTAATTGCACTACATGCCCTTGAAATTTGAACCTAAATAATATTACATCCAGCAGAAGGAAAGAAAGTTCAATGGCACAGCCTCCTGGCAGAAGACCCTACCACCCATATGTGAGAGGCTCTCTGAAAACTCGGTACAGTAAATTTTCTGGTTAGAAAAATAATACTGTATTGGTTGTTTTCACTTGCACACTGCAGCTTGAAAAAGCTCAGTGCAGCTTTTTTTTTTTTAATTGTAATGTGCCTATGCACACAGGCGCGTAAATGAGCGCTGTGCATTCTTCAGTAAAAACAAAATAGAAAAATCTGCCTTTTTGTCAGTAATTTACGCCTCATGCGCACAAATGTGCACAAATACGCGCGATTGCACACAAATGTGTTTAAATGGCCATTTACATATTGTGCTGAACAAGAACGTGAGAAAAAGGTTGCGCACATTTGCATGAAGATGAGCGAACAGATATACACACAAATGCACGTAATTATGTGCACATACATACAAAAAAATACCTGATATTACGTCTGACAAAGTAGATGCTCAAAAATGGAGTATCATGTATCAAGAGGCCTAATTGCTGAATATTTTGTGTTTCCCAGTCTCACTTAGGTTTCCACTTTTACTAGGTGGCTCAGATGCATTTTGTTTGACAACAAAAAATATTTTTATAATGTTCGGATGAGACATTAAAGTTAAAGTAGCAGTGATATATGCACCAATACTATTTTTCTAAAATAGAACAACGTGTATTGGATGTAGTTTGAGTTGAAATATGCTAATACTTACTGCTTGGGGTGAGCAAATTAGAGTTTTCATTTTCTTAAAAATTCTGTGAAAATTAAGAGATTACAGAAGTTGGCAAAAGCTCTTTTGGCCATACTTCTTCTGAGGGTCACAGGAGTGCGCTTATTTCTAAAGTCTGCTGTTGGCTGAAGCTATAGCTAAATTGGGGTGGGTCATTGGGGTTGGGGTTGTGCTAGTAATGATGGATGGGGAGTATTTGTGCTTTGTGCTAGGAAGAAAGATTTTGTTTGGGGGGGGGGGGCATTTGGGCTAGGAGGAGTAATTGGGGGAATTTGTGCTGAGAGGGGGATTTGGCATGGCAGTGGGAGGAGGGGGTATAGGATGTGTGCTCGGAGGGGAAATTTGAGGGGTGGAAGATTTGTGCTAGGACAAGAAATTTATTTTTGAGTGGGGGATGTGTGTGTGTATGCAAGAAATGACGATTGGGAAGTATTTGTGCTAGGAGAAGAGAAATGTATTGGGGGGGGAGTATTTGTGCTAGGGGGGGAATTAGGGGTACTGGGAAGGGGATTCGAAGTGGGGGGAGAGGATGTGTACTCAAAGGGGAAATTTGAGGGGTAGAAGATGTGTGCTAGGAGGGGTTATTTATTGTAGGTGGGAGTATTTGTGCTGGAAGGGGGGATTTAGAGTGTGGGGGGGTTGTGTACTTTTTTGGGGGGGGGGGGGCGGCATTTACATTTGGGGGTTGAAAAATAACGGGCAAAGATTTGTGCTGGGAGGGGGTATTTCAGCATTGGGGCAGATTTGTACTGGGGGGAGAGGGAATTTATGATTAGGGGTAAACATGCAGATTTGTGTTAAATTATTTGGGGCAAATTTTGGTTACACATAATGCTCATATACAGTATCTTGGAGGGGGGGGGGGGGCGCAGGTTGGCCCTGGGCTCTAGATGACCTTCTCCCAGCACTGACTGTGGGTATAGGATAGAATATATGGAGGTTTTTGATTTGTGTGTGTTTTTTTTTTTTTCTTCTCTGTTAGTTGAACTGGTAGGTCGTGTGTTTTTTCAACCAGATGAACTATGTAACAATGTAAACATGCATCAGGCTTTAATTGGCTACTGAGCAGAAGATACTTGCAAGTCAACCATCCTTTACCTGTTCTTATGCCAATAAAGTCCCTCAATAATCAAACTAAGTTCAAATGCATACAAATACATACAAAAAACCTAAATAAAGTAGACCACCCTAATTGTACTCAAAAACATTTTAAATTAAAAAAAGTTAATATTTTTTATTAAACAAATTTCACCAAAACTTCTTAATGAGGGGAACTTAGAGTTTTTGTTTCAATAAATTCACAGTAACACAATCCGTTCACTTTACTTTGACCTGATTATTATGTAATCCACTGAAGCTTTGACCTCAGTTGACTCTGACCTATTTTGTGGGACTGCACTCTCTTTTCACATGATTCTTTCCTCATTTTCTCTTTCCAAGAGACAACATTAAGCCTTCAAAGGCCACAATCCCATGGATCAACAATTGGAGTTCCCAGAACACTAGAATACTGCCAGCAAAGTGATTTTAAATCAGCTAAGCGGCCTAGAGAAGGTCGTGTTTCCATATACATTTCAAATCCAATTTTCAATTTCGACTGGAGTGTAATCTTCCATAAAGCCCCACGATTTATAATCAGTCTTAACAGGCCCATCAGCATAATTGGGTTTTAAATTTATAGCTTTGAATGCAGCACTAATTTCTGTCTTTAGCTCAGTCCTCATCATCAAACTGAACAAATTATCTCCCGTAAAAAAGGAGACGGCCCTCTGCTCTGGTGTTATTGGACGGATGTTGACCTGTAAAGCAGAACATGTTTTTACACTCAGGGGCTGTCACGGAAATGTCTCTTAAAGAAAGCAATATGGTTAGTAGATCTGTATTCCTTCCATAAGACATTAATTAATCACACGTACAGGCAAGGCTCACTTGACCTTCTACAAAACCTGATCTGCTCCGGAGATGTTTTCCTAAGTAAGTAACCGTGTCTCCATCAATGTAATACAACGTGGCTTCCACCGCTATAAACCGTATGCACGGAAAAAGATTGTTCTGTTTAATGACCCTTGCCTGTATTGCTAGAGCTCGTTCTGGCTTATATATGTGCCCGCCATTAAACTGCAAACACAGTAACTATTCTCCAATTTGAAACATATTTCCATGTCACGGGAGATCTGGCCATTTTATTTATACTGCTTCTTTCTTTCCTTACTATTTTCCTGGAAATTTACCCATTATGAGAAAGGAGTTATTATCTTATTGAATGTCTAGGAATTGGAAGGCTCATTAAACCCACAATTGAAAAGTTCACTGATACATTCTGATGTGGGGCATGAAGGAAATCGAGATGCTCCTGCTCTTCCTGTGGGACAAAGGCGCACAAAAGCTTTTAAGTAAGTCTTCATTTTTTGTTTTTACATTGAAAAGTCAGAATGTGAAAACTTCTTTGTATGATTTCGGGACTACAGGAGGTTTGAAAAATTCAGAGGCCAAGCTGATCAGCTGTAAAGTTTGATTGGTGGATGTCAGTGGCAGTTGGTGCTCAAACATTTTGGGGGGGGGGGGGCGCAAACAATCCAATGATGGGGGTTATTATTATTATGGACACTGACACCTACTTACTATTGCAGCCACTGATATTGGAGGTGCTATAGTGCGGCCCTCTGGAGGTGTCAGGGGCCGGATGTGGCCCTTTATGATGATGGAGTCCAGTGACCGTACACCGTGTAGAGGGTGTGGGGAAGTGTGATCTCCTCCATCCATCCCACCGATTCCAGTCTTGGCTCCTCTGCAGCTCCCCGCTCCCTCCGTCCGCCCACGTGCAGGGAGGGGAGCCGTCTACGTTTAGCAGAGAGGGGGAGGCAGCGCACAGCGCACAACAGACACCCCACCAGTCCGATCCAGGCGATTGGTCAGTATTAGCTCCCCCAATAAACACACACAGAGGGCTGAGTTGAGCAGTGCGGGTCCCGGGACTCACCTTGGTGTCGGGGGTGTCCGGTGCTCACAGCTCTACACCCTGGGGATCGGGTTCCTCTCCATACTCCATCCACTGCGTCCAGTATCGGATCCCTCCCTCCGATCACATCCCCCACCGCCCGATGTTCTCCGAGGAGCAGGCCTGGCTGCGGCGGCTCGCAGCTTCTCCGGCGTGGCGGCGAGTCCTCTGTCCTCCTCCCCTGCCAATGGCATGGGGTTTGCCTTTCGGTCAATCAGGAAGCGTGTATCGGACGCGCTTCCTGATTGGCCAGGAGGAGGATCCGTGTGACAATAGCGAATTTTCATTCGCTATTGTCACACAATGGGTGGGCTTGGGATGCACTGATCTGCGCCCCGGGTCCACCCTTTTTTTAAGCCTGTGAGAGCCTCTGGCTCTAATCACATGGCTAAAAAAAAAAAAAATCCCATTGTACTCCATGCGTCTGGCCCCCCCGCATGTAGATTAGGGGGCCGGATGCATGGATAGGGGGGGCCGGCGCCCCTGCGCCCCACATCTAATCACATGGCTAAAAAAAAAAATCCCATTGTACTCCATGCGTCCGGCCCCCCGCATGTAGATTAGGGGGCCGGATGCATGGATAGGGGGGGCGGCGCCCCTGCGCCCCATATACACCGGCCACTACTGGTGGAAGTGTGTTCTGATTCTGTGTCTTAAAGTATAACTAATGGTAACACTTTTGCTTTGAGGTTTAAATAGAGTGGAGAGCAATTAGTTTGCTATAGGCCACCTAACCAAGGGGAGGAGGTAGAGCTGGAATTTTTAGCACTAATGGGTAAAGTGGCAAAATTGGGATCAGTCATCGTATTGGGGGACTTCAATTACCCCGACATTGACTGGGAAGAGGGGACTGCACACTCACAGAAGGCCCGCCTATTCACGGAAACCTTACTGGATAATTACATGTCACAGTTGGTGGATTCCCCCACCAGAGAAAACGCAGTCCTGGATCTATTGCTCACTAATGACCCAGACATAATCTCGGAGGTAGGAGTCCAGGACAACCTGGGCTCTAGCGATCACAGGATGATCACATTTAGTGTAAATAACAACATAACAAGACAAGTGGGGAACATAAGAACCCTAAACTTCAGAAGGGCAAACTTTCCAAAATTGTACTCAATGATGGAAAAGGTAAACTGGGACCAAACCCTGGGATCCCTGACCACAGAGGAAAAATGGGAATGCTTTAGGAACATATTAGGCAAAGGCATCTTGCAGTGCATTCCTATGGGAAACAAATTTAGAAGAGACAAAGCCAAACCTGGCTGGCTAAACTGTAGCGTCATAAAACTTATTAGGGGGAAAAAATTGGCCTTCAAGAAGTATAAATCAGAGGGCACAGTATCGGCTTTCGAGCAATACAAGGAGGCAAATAAGAAAAGTAAACAAGAAATCAAGATGGCTAAAATCAACTTTGAGAGACAAATAGCGGAGGATAGTAAAAAAAACCCAAAGAAATTCTTTAAATATATCAACAGCAAAAAAACTAAGGCAGAGCATATTGCACACATAATTAACAATGATGGGAGGATGGTTACAGAGGACACTGAAAAAGCAACCGTGCTAAATGCTTTTTTCTCGTCAGTCTTTACACAGGAAAAGGAGGGGTACACTGACCATGACTGTATGGTTAGTAGTAATAAACAGGACTTGCCACCATGGCTAACAGAGGGGGAAATCAGGGAAAGGCTGGATAAACTTAACACAAACAAATCACCAGGACCGGATGGCATACATCCGAGAGTACTCAAGGAACTCAGTAAAGTTATATCGAGACCACTGTTCCTGATCTTTGCTGACAGTATTAGGACAGGAGATGTACCAGGGGATTGGAAGAAAGCTAACGTGATTCCAATATTCAAAAAGGGCCAGAGGCATATCCCGGGAAATTATAGGCCTGTCAGTTTGACATCAGTAGTATGTAAACTTCTGGAGGGGATGATAAGGGACTATATTGTAGAGTTTGCTAAGGACAACAACATCATCAGCAGTAATCAGCACGGGTTTACAAATGGGCGTTCTTGTCAAACCAATCTCCTTACATTCTACGAGGAGGTGAGCTGTGAGCTAGATAGGGGGAGACCAGTGGATGTGGTGTACTTGGATTTCGCTAAGGCGTTTGATACAGTTCCCCACAAGCGCTTAATTTATAAAATAAGGTCTGCAGGTATCGATAGCAGGGTTTGCTCTTGGATACGGAACTGGCTAAAAAGGCGGGTCCAAAGGGTAGTAATAAACAGCGCATACTCAGACTGGTCTGAGGTGGTAAGCGGGGTCCCCCAAGGCTCAGTCCTGGGACCAACCTTGTTCAATTTATTCATAAACAACATTGAGGTCGGGATCAGTAGTTCGATATCAGTTTTTGCAGATGACACAAAATTGGGCAGGGCAATAACTTCACAACATGAAGCAGATATCCTGCAGAATGACCTCGACAAAATAACAGAGTGGGCAACGACATGGCAAATGAGGTTTAACGTGGAGAAGTGTAAGGTTTTGCACTTGGGGACTAAAAACATAAAATCACAATACACGTTAGGAGGGGAGCCCTTGGGGGAATCAAAAATGGAGAAGGATCTGGGAGTATTGGTTGATGATAGATTAGGAAACAGCATGCAATGTCAAGCGGCAGCTTCCAAAGCCAACAGAATATTAGCATGCATAAAGAAAGGGATGCATTCCAGAGATAAGACTATAATCCTTCCACTTTATAAAACTCTGGTCCGACCGCATCTGGAGTATTCCGTCCAGTTCTGGTCGCCAGTCCTCAGGAGGGATGTGTTGGAGCTGGAGAGAGTCCAGAGAAGGGCAACTAAACTAATTAGGGGATTGGAGGACCTTGACTATGAAGAGCGTCTACAATCGCTCGATTTATTCTCCCTGGAGAAGAGACGTCTGAGGGGGGACATGATAGCAATTTATAAATATCTTAATGGGGATCCCAGCTTAGAAAAAAAGCTGTTCATTCGAAGGGATTGCATGAGGACTCGAGGGCATACAATGCGATTAGAGGAGAAGCGTTTTAACCTCAGGCAACGCGGGGGGTTCTTTACTGTTAGGGCAACAAGATTGTGGAATTCTCTACCACAAGAGGTGGTTTCTGCGGGTAGTATGGTGGCTTTCAAAAGACTCTTAGACTTACATCTCAAGGATCAGAACATTCAGGGGTATGGGAGATGATTACAGCCACACATGCCTACACAGGTTGAACTGGATGGACTATTGTCTTTATTCAACCTCACCTACTATGTAACTATGTAACTATGTAATTAGAACACCTGTCAGGTTTGCATTCCTGTCTGTGTTCTTGTCAGGGAGATTCACTCTCTGTCATGTACCTGACTGTGGAGCTCTAGATGATGGGGGTGGCCTCTTGCACAATTTCTGTCCAAGCACACCTGGTAATGGATACAGGGACTGCTGGGCAGTAGAAGGGTGCAGGTCCCAGGAATGGAGACTTGTCTCAAACCTTGTTCAGCAGCAGCCAGGTAAACAGGTGTGGGGTCAGGATCAAGTTCAAGGTCAGAAACATGCAGAAGCCAGTAACTTGCTGGCAGTGAGGTGTAGACGTAGTCAGAAATACAAGCCGAGGACGGTAACACAAGTGAGAAGACGTAACAGGCAGGGATGATCCAAGAGAGTTGTCAGATGTAGCCGGGTCAGGAACAAGGTTAGCAGACTTTTAAGAACCAGGAACACAGGAACCAGAGCTAAATACAATCCAGCATTGAGGCCAGGCAGACTCTAAGTTTAAATAGACTGCTGGGTGCCACGATCTGTGGATGTGTGCATGTGTATGTCTATGTGTACCTGCACATGCCAACACTTATGCATCAATGCTCATCCATATGCACATTCTAGTCCTTGCCCATCTGCTTAGGCTTCTATGCTCATGTGCATAGGAATGAGGACCTGCGCACGGAAATGAGCATCTGTTTTATGAGATCCCTGACACCCTTTCTATTTGTCCTGTTTACCATTACCACCAAAAGTGAAAGAAAAAAGAAATCCCAAATGTTAATAGAAAAGTATTGGGGAAGACATGCTAATATGTCCCATAAAAAGGGGTTTGTGTAGCAAAAAGGCCGTTATTAGAGAAATCATATACATAAAAAGTCCACTTTTATTGAACGAACATTAAAGGGACACAAATGTGACCCTATCCATATGTAGGAATAGAAAGAGGTTTACATATCCCATCATATGACTATTGTCATTACATGACTAGTCCACATGAGAACAAAATGGAGCCATAGACAGGGTAGCAGTTTTGGACCCCATCCCTTCGACTGACATAAGGATTGCAATAGGCAGACTGAAGCAATCCTATTTGTATTGCCTATTGACATGACCCCACTATATCTGCCTACATCTGCCTATGTGACATAAAAGGCAGGTGCACAACTTAGACTAACTGGGCTATCCATCTGGTTTATTGCAGGAACGTAAAAGTTTTACCTGGAACTTCTGAACATTTGGGCCCCAGGCTGCTGCCTAAGTTGTCTTATGTATAATTTGTCTCTGCTTGAATTTTCTTGCCTCTCCATGGGTCCTTTGGTCTTACCTTCTGCTTAGTTTGCATACATCTAACAACTGCCCCAACATCTCACCTAGTTCATTTTCATTCTACTTGACTGCTTTGTGTTAACCTCTGTCATGAAGTTGACTTCATCTTACTATTCCACCTGGTCCTGTGTGTAATTATCATTAGGAGTTGTCACACAGCTCTTTCCAATCCTCTTAGTAGAGTGTGCGTGTGTGTGGGGGGGGGGGGGGGATCCAGGTACTCCTTAGATTTTGAAAAAAATTCTACTATTAACAAACACCAATTAAAAAAATAAAACACAATTTGTTAACTCGATTGACCCAAATCCTAAATAATTTGCACTAGTGATCAATAAAGTTCAGGCAAAGTTCATAGAGTGCATAAAGTATTTTAACCACTTGCCGACCGTCGCAAGTACATATACTGCGGCGGTCAGCCCCTCACAGGCAAAGTGACGTACCGGTACGTCACTAGCCTGTGAGGCTCTGGGGAGCGAGCGAGCGCGCGCCGTCGGAGGCAGTCACGGACCCCCCCCCGCGCATGTGAGCGGCGGACCCGATGTCCGCCGCTCACTCACGATCGTCCGTGACAGCGGGAGAAAGGCAGGTGGCTGATTTAAACAAGCCTCCTGTCATTCTCCCCTGTGTAGGAACAGTGATCATACGGTTCTACTATGTAGGACCGTTGATCATTGTTCCTACACCTCAAGCCACAGCCAATCACAGTTAGAATCACGCCCCTAGGGACACACACAGCACCTCCCTCTCAAATAAAGTTAACCCCTTCACTACCAGTGTCATTTTACAGTAACAGTACATAGGTATACCACTGATTACTGTAGAAATGTCACTGGTAACCCCAAAAGTGTCAAAAATGTCAGTCAAGGGTCCGATCTGTCCGCCCCAATGTCGCAGTCCCACAAAAAAAATCGCAGATCGCCGCCGTTAAAAAAAAACAACAAAAATGACAAAAATCTTTCCCTTTGTTAGTAAACGCGATAACTTTTGCGCAAACCAATCAAAATATGTTTTTTTTTGCAATTTTTTTTACCAAACATATGTAGCATAAAACAAATTGGCCGAAAATGTTAAAAAATTTTGATGTGAAAAATATTGTTATTTTTGCAAAATTGACGCTCTTTTTTTGTTTATAGCGCATGATCAAAAAATCGCACAGGTGATCAAATACCACCAAAAGAAAGCTCTGTTTGTGGGAAAAAAAGGATGTCAAATTCGTTTAGGTACAGCGTCCCACAACCGTGCAATTGTCCGTTAAAGTCACGCAGTGCTGAATCGCAAAATACCCCCTGGTCAGGAAGGGGGTAAAATCTTCCGGGGCTTAAGTGGTTAAATGACTATTTTTAATGCAAAGCCCATTAGTAAAAGTGCCAATATCAAGTGAGATGTCCAAATTCAAGTTCCTCCAAACAACGTTGTTACTTTCCAATGGACACCCAGATGGTGATAAACTCATCTGCTATTTTTGACCACTTAAATTAACACGATGGTCAGTCGAAGCAGTGTTCAATATACACAGTTACCCCAAGGAGGTTGAATATGCACTACTCTTCATCTACATAACCTGCATCCAGAGAGAGAGAGGGAGACAATAGCTCTTTGTGCAGACATCTTTTATTTACAAAATTGATTAACACCACTAAAATACACTTTATACCATTTGATGCTTAACATCCAGCACTTGAGAACATTCACCTAGCCTTGTATCCTTGGTCACATTCGTGTCTTAGAGTCACAGGGTTCCAGCTCCTTCCAACGCGTTCTGTCAAAAAATCTTTAAAGCAGCATTTTTCATGTAGATCTTTATATGGATTTTGATCCTCATTGTGGTTCCACACTTTCTATCCATTTCTTATCTCTTTTTCCACTCTTGTTTGGTTCCAATACCATCTATCCAGCTCTCTTGCTTGGCTGATGCCTTCCATGAGTAAGTTAACAGGACACTTTCTGTATTAAGTTATAAGTTTACTTTTATAATGATATCATTATAACTGTGCAGCAGGGAAAAGGAGCCTACAACATTATTTCAGCACAATGAAGCTGTAACTTTCTCTTAGCTAGAGCTTTACTTTCACTCCCTCTAAGAGGCTCAGAATGGCGAATGATAGCTTTTCCTGTAAGCTTCTCTCAACAATGGACTTAACGAGCAGCACAACCGCCCAGTAAGCTTTGGACTAAAGCTTTTGAAGATGTAACAGCGTAAATAAATAACATTTATCCTAAGCCAACCCAGCCAGGATAGTGGACCATCTGTAAGACTGGAAGTTCATAAGCCTCACAGCAGGCAGAGAGACTGCTCAAATGACTTGAATAGTTTCTCAAATACTAATCATGACTTCTGCTGTTTTGCTGCGGGAAAAAAGCTGCGTCGCATCTCTTCTTCATGAAATTCTAAGAGGAATTTGTGACTCCAGGCTGTAGCACTGATATCCTACCATGTCTAGGAAACAGCTATGTTGACTTTCTGCTACATTACCTTGGACAAAGATGCAGAAAATTGAAGTTTACAATCCACTTTGAGGATAATTTGCTGTCAAAGATGAGACATAGGCTCAAATGACTCAGGGTTTGTGGCTAAACTCCAACTTGTACCTTTATCGTAGGGCAATTCAGGCAAATAGACACTGTTTTTATAGCATATTAAAGTGTCAGAGCTACTGTTTCGTATTATATATGTCGGTCAATTAAGCCTGTGCTACATACACTGTTATATGACTTCCATTTACAATGTTTGGATATGATGTCCATACGTGATTGTCTATAATATATGTGGTAGTTTTTAGCCATATTTGCCATGGTATTTTTTTGTACAAATAAACACATTTTTTTGTAGACACTGCTTGATTTTAATTTAACACTATACATTTTCTGATATGTGTACAATATTTATGGTCTGTTGAAGTCTATAAAACTGTTATATTGTTTTAGCAATAGATATCAACTTTAACAGAAATAGCAGTCCAACCAATAACATTACCAATGCCCATACACCTATTATTAGCTCCTATCCTCTACGTATCTTTGTGAAAAGCTTTTACATACTATATTCAGTGCTGTACAATGGGTCATTCCCTTAAACTGGCCTTCCAGCTTTGGCCCATTGACCCTCATTCTTACCAAAGTGGACTCTTTCATGCTTATGGAAAGAGTTTTTTCACAGTATTCATACAGTGCATCTGGAAAGTATTCACAGCGTTTCATTTTTTCCACATTTTGTTATATTGCAGCCTTATTCCAAAATAAATTAAATTCATTATTTTTCTTAAAACTCCACAAATAATACCCCAAAATGACAACATGAAAAAAGTTTGTTTTAAAACTTTGTAAATTATTTTACAGTGACTTGAGTGACCATAAAGTGACATGTGCAAAAAAGGAAAAGAAACCTCAATCCCAAGCCTGGGAAGAGAGAGTGCCCAATTGGGCACTCTCTCTTCCCAGGCTTGGGATTGAGGTTTCTTTTCCTTTTTTGCACATGTCACTTTATGGTCACTCAAGTCACTGTAAAATAATTTACATATACTAATTTTTTCTACTCTACCTTTTTATTATCACTTATACACCTGTGTTACATATCACCTAATAGTCACTGCACTATAATACCATTTTTGAATTTATATATTTATTTATTGTTTTAACACCACCACTTCACCCTCACTTGAAGGGCACTATATATATATATATCTTTTACTAGAGTATATTGTGGATGTATATGTCACCTTCTTTTTTTGCATACCTATTTACTTTTATACATTTAAATATTGGGCTTTAGGTTTTATGCTCTTACACTTCATTCCTGTTTTTACCTCATTTAAAACCTCACTTATTTATTTAATATCCATTTTTTCAAACGTGCATAATAGTTATAATATTTGTGACATCTGTGTTGTCTATACCAGCTTCTACCTTCCACACTTCTAAACGCATATATTGGCAGCGCCAAGCACTTCTTCTTTCTCCTCTATATATCTAATATAATCTCTAGTGGGTTATATTCTGAAGTGGGCTGCAGCCAATCGCTTTTTTCTACCCCCTCCCTTCAATATTATCCTAAGCGCGGATTCTTTTCCACTCTTGTTTTAAAACTTTGCAAATTTATTATAACCACTTAAGCCCCGGAAGATTTTACCCCCTTCCTGACCAGGCCCTATTTTGCGATTCGGCACTGGGTGACTTTAATGGACAATTGCACGGTCGTGAGACGCTGTACCCAAATGAAATTGCTTTTGGCGCTATAAACAAAAAAAAGAGCGACAATTTTGAAAAAATAACAATATTTTTCACATTTTTTATATGAAATTCCTCCAAAAAAAATGTAAAAATCAAAATTTTTTAACATTTTAGGCCAATTTATTTTCTGCTACATATGTTTGGTAAAAAAAAATCGCAATAAGCGTATTTTGATTGGTTTGCGCAAAAGTTATTGCTTTTACTAACTAAGGGAAAGATTTTTGTAATTTTTATTTATTTTTTTTTTTTTAATGAGTAATGGCGGTGATCTGCGATTTTATTTGCGGGACTGCGACATTGCGACGGACAGATCGGACCCTTGACTGACATTTTTGACACTTTTGGGGGTACCAGTGACATTACTACAGTAATCAGTGCTATACATATGCACTGTTACTGTAAAAATGACACTGGCAGGGAAGGGGTTAACTTTATCGGTGATGCAGGGGGTTAAGTGTGTCCCTAGGGGCGTGCTTCTAACTGTAAAGGGGTGTGGCTAGTGATGTAACCACAGAGACATACGATCCTACATAGCAGGATCATATGATCTCTGCAGTTAGATCAGGGAGAATGACAGGCGGCTTTGTTTACATCAGCCGCCTGCCTTTCTCCCTCTCCACCGGGAGATCGCAAGTGACCGGAGGACATCGGGTCCGCCGGTCACACGCGCGGACATGTTAGGGAACGAGCGGGGGCGGGAGCGCGCCCGCCCCCTAGAGGCTCTCAGGCTAGCGACGTAGTACTACGTCACTTTGCCTGTACGGGCTGACTGCCGCAGTAAATATACTGTGGGCGGTCGGCAAGTGGTTAAAAATAAAAAACAAAAAAAACACAGCGTTTGCTCAGTACATTGTTGAAGCACCTTTGGTATTCAAGTCTTTTTGAGTATGATGCTACAAGCTCAGCACACCTATTTTTGGGGAATTTCTCATATTCTTCTTTTCAGGACCTCTCAAGCTCCATCAGGTTGGATGGGGAGCTTCTGTGCACAGCCATTTTAAGAACTCTTGGGTTCAAGTCTGGGCTCTGGCTGGGCCACTCAAGGACGTTCACATAGTTGTCCTGTAGCCATTCCTTTGTTATCCTGGCCATGCGCTTAGAGTCGTTGTCCTGTTAGAAGATGAACCTTCATCCCAGTCTGAGGTCCAGAGCACTCTGGAGCAGGTGTTTATTAAGGATGTCTCTATACATTGCTGTATTCATCTTTCCCTCTATCCTGACTAGTCTCCCACTTCCTGCCGCCTTTAAAACATCCCCACAGTATGATGCTGTCACCACCTTGCTTCACTGTAGGGATGGTATCTGTCAGGTGATGAGCAGTGCCTGGTTTCCTCCAGACATGACGCTTGCTATTTACCCAAAGAGTTCAATCTTTGTTTCATCAGACCAGAGACTTTTTGTTTATCATGGTCTGAGAGTCCTTCAGGTGCCTTTTGGCAAACTCCAGGTGGGCAGTCATGTGCCTTTTCTTATGAGTGGTTTCCATCAGGCCACTGTACTATACAGGCCTGGTTGGTGGAGTGCTGCAGAGATGTTCTTCTGGAAGGTTCTCCTTTCTCCGAAGAGAAGTGCTGGAGCTCTGTCAGAGTAACTATTGGGTTCTTGGTCAACTCCCTGACTATGGCCCTTCTCCCCCGATCACTCCGTTTGCCCAGGGCAACTCTAGGAAAAGTCCTGGTGGTTCCAAACGTCTTCCATTTACAAATGATGGAGGCCGCTGTGCTCATTGGGACCTTCAATGCTGCAGACATTTTCTCTACCCTTCCCTAGATCTGTGACTCGATAGAATCCTGTCTCTGAGTTCTACAGACAATACCTTGGACTTCATGGCTTGGTTTGTGCTCTGACATGCACTGTTAACTGTGGGACCTTATATAGACAGATGTGTGCCTTTCCAAATCATGTCCAATGAACTGAATTTACCACAGGTGGACTCCAATCAAGTTGTAGAAACATCTCAATGATAATCAGTGGAAACAGGATGCACCTTAACTCAATTTTGAGTGTTGTGGCAAGTGCTGTGAATACTTTTGTACATGTGATTTTTTAATTTTTTATTATTTATAAATTTACAAAGATTACAAACAAACTTCTTTCACCTTGTCATTAGTTATTTTTTTGAAGAATTTTGAGGAAAATAATTAATTTAATACATTTTGGAAAAAGGCTGTAACATAACAAAATGTGGAAAAAGTGAAATGCTGTGAATACTTTCCGGATGCACTATAAATCTATGCAACTATGTTATAATAAATAGGATGATTTGTGTTTGTACTGAGCAATACCATGAGTCTGTATTTAGAACTTCCTCATATGCTTGTTATATACATTTGTACTTAAAGTAGAACTAAAGGCACAACTTTTTTTTTTCATTAAGGAATCAAGAAGTGAGAGGAAATCCATCCAAAGGTAGGGAATCCCTGTTTGTCACCAGAACCAAAGTCCCCAAAGGAAGATTTCTCCTGCATTCCTGTTCTGGTGACAACACAAAACTAGGGATTTTCTTTCACTTTCACTATAAATATACAGTGCCTTGCAAAAGTATTCGGCCCCCTTGAACTTTTCGACCTTTTGCCACATTTCAGGCTTCAAACATAAAGATATAAAACTGTAATTTTTTGTGAAGAATCAACAACAAGTGGGACACAATCATGAAGTGGAACGAAATTTATTGGATATTTCAAACTTTGTTAACAAATAAAAAACTGAAAAATTGGGCGTGCAAAATTATTCAGCCCCTTTACTTTCAGTGCAGCAAACTCTCTCCAGAAGTTCAGTAAAGATCTCTGAATGATCCAATGTTGACCTAAATGGATAAATAGAATCCACATGTGTGTAATCAAGTCTCCGTATAAATGCACCTGCACTGTGATAGCCTCAGAGGTCCGTTTAAAGCGCAGAGAGCATCATAAAGAACAAGGAACACACCAGGCAGGTCCGAGATACTGTTGTGGAGAAGTTTAAAATCGGATTTGGATACAAAAATATTTCCCAAGCTTTAAACATCACAAGGAGCACTGTGCAAGCGATAATATTGAAATGGAAGGAGTATCAGACCACTGCAAATCTACGAAGACCTGGCCGTCCCTCTAAACTTTCACCTCATACAAGGAGAAGACTGATCAGAGATGCAGCCAAGAGGCCCATGATCACTCTGGATGACCTGCAGAGATCTACAGCTGAGGTGGGAGACTCTGTCCATAGGACAACAATCAGTCGTATACTGCACAAATCTGGCCTTTATGGAAGAGTGGCAAGGAGAAAGCCATTTCTTAAAGATATCCATAAAAAGTGTCGTTTAAAGTTTGCCACAAGCCACCTGGGAGACACCCCAAACATGTGGAAGAAGGTGCTCTGGTCAGATGAAACCAAAATCAAACTTTTTGGCAACAATGCAAAACGTTATGTTTGGCGTAAAAGCAACACAGCTCATCACCCTGAACACACCATCCCCACTGTCAAACATGGTGGTGGCAGCATCATGGTTTGGGCCTGCTTTTCTTCAGCAGGGACAGGGAAGATGGTTAAAATTGATGGGAAGATGGATGGAGCCAAATACAGGACCATTCTGGAAGAAAACCTGATGGAGTCTGCAAAAGACCTGAGACTGGGACGGCAATTTGTCTTCCAACAAGACAATGATCCAAAACATAAAGCAAAATCTACAAATGAATGGTTCAGAAATAAACATATCCAGGTGTTAGAATGGCCAAGTCAAAGTCCAGACCTGAATCTAATCGAGAATCTGTGGAAAGAACTGAAAACTGCTGTTCACAAACGCTCTCCATCCAACCTCACTGAGCTCGAGCTGTTTTGCAAGGAGGAATAGGCAAAAATGTCAGTCTTTCTATGGGCAAAACTGATAGAGACATACCCCAAGCGACTTACAGCTGTAATCGCAGAAAAAGGTGGCGCTACAAAGTATTAACTTAAGGGGGCTGAATAATTTTGCACGCCCAGTTTTTCAGTTTTTTATTTGTTAAAAAAGTTTGAAATATCCAATAAGTATCGTTCCACTTCATCATTGTGTCCCACTTGTTGATTCTTCACAAAAAATTACAGTTTTATATCTTTATGTTTGAAACGTGAAATGTGGCAAAAGGTCGAAAAGTTCAAGGGGGTCGAATACTTTCGCAAGGCACTGTAATATATAGTGTGATAATGTTAAACAACAGGGGGTACAGACAGCAATAAAAACCCAGTATGAGTTCTAATCCCTCTCCACTCTAAATCTAAAATTAAAATAGTTTTGCCTTTAGGTATACTTTGAAGTGATTGTAAAGTCTCGGTTTTTCTTCTTTAGAATAACAAACATGTTATACTTACCTGCTCTGTTCAATGGGCTTGCACAGAGCAGTCCCGATTCTCTTCTTCTTGGGTCCCCAGCTGGTGCTCCTGGCTCCTCTCCCCCACTGAGTACTCCCAATAGCATGCCGCTTGCTATAGGGGCACTTTTGTGTGCTCGCTCCTGAGCCCTGCTTTATGTGTCCATAAGACACACAGAGCGGGACTCAACCCTGCCCCCACCCCCTCCTTACTAGCTGTGATTGACAGTAGCAGGAACCAATGGCAATACTGCATCTGAACCAATGAGGGAGAGAGCTGAGAGAGCCTTGGCTATTGTTCACATCACTGGATCGAGAGGCGGCTCTGGTAAGTATTTAGAAGGCTGTGGGGGAAGTTGCATGCAGAAGATTTTTAAAACCTTCTGCCTTTACAACCACTTTAATTCTGACACATTGGCTGACCACACATATCAAAAGCACATTGTAACAATTTTTTTATGGTATACTTGTATGATCTATAGCTGAGATATATGCATTATATGAACAGATGTACTATTCTAATAATATGCTTTGTTTCATTTGTACATCTACTGCACAATTGAAAACCGATAAACATCATAAAAAAATAAAGAAAAATAAAAGCTTACAGGATACTCCGGACCAGAGAGAAGGTTTTGTTAGGCCATTTAAGTCAAACTTGTTAAACAAAGCCATAAGTAGGTAAAAACTGAATTATATGGGTGGAATTTAATTGTATTGTGAATTGCAAGTCCATATTTACTCCAGTTCACCTATTTAGTCTAAGATGAAAAAGTATTTAAAGCCACTTTAATTGAACAAGAACTGTACAGACCTGTAACTGGAAGACATCCATGTTGCATGCTAGTTAGCAACCTGTTCACATTTTTAGGAAGCAAGGGAGTGCAGGAAATAATTCATCCTTTATCTATGACATGACGGACTCAAGCAACACCCCCCTTCCCCACCACTGATACACAAAAATAAAAAAAGAAATGTGGACAAAACTTTTTGGCTATATTTGGCTCTTCTGGGTCACAAGAGTGCACTTTCTCTGGAAGGATGCTGACCATATTGTTGAGATCCTGCCAACTGCCTGATTGACAGCTGGCTCCCCCTCTCAGTGTGTGGCTGAGGACCGAAGCCTGGTGTGCTCGCCCCCCTTCAGCCTGGTGATCCAGTGCTGGATTCTTCATAGATTTCATAGAGTGAACCCAGGTGTATTTGGCTCATGACTAGTGATCATGTTCATGAGAAATGGGTCAGATCAGTGTTGGAACCCCTCCCGCTATCACATTGGCACATTAACTTATAGAAACCTGCAATGGATGTGTTTGGGAATTGTTCTCCTGCCTCACAAGTAGGGGTTCCCAGATAACCAACCAACAGGAGTGTGGTGAGCACATACAATACCTAGCTGAAAATCTAATTTTCTAAGTAAGTTGGCTGCATTCCTTGTATGCATTTCAGGGTTACATTTTCAATTTTGACTTGAGGGTCCTTTTATTAAGAGAAATGATTTAAGGTTGAAAAACCAAAATGCAATAAGGGTAGCATAGCAGCACGTATGAGCTGTTGCAAGTTATGTATGTATTTGTATGTGTGTGTTTTTTTTTAATAGCTACTGTTTCCTTTTCATTAGCAAACTTGGCTTAGCTCCAGTTGTGGTTTGGAGCCTCGTCTTACTATATTTTCCCAAGTTTAATTTAAAATGATTAATGCCGTGCTAGGAAGCCCTGGAGCCCTCCTACAGGAGGATATTCATGAGGACCCCGCCAATACAAAGTACTTATCTCGGGAAATAAATTGGCATTATCAAAGTGCATTGTCTGATTTGAAATAAACTTTGAAATTACATTTTTGAGTTCATTTTGTGCTTTTAGCCTCATATCAGGTTTATGTTTCCTGCGTGACAATTTAAAAACAAAATCTGTTTCTGGTTATATGAGGGTTTACTAATAGTAATGAACTGCAAAGGTATGAAAGAGGTCTAAATATTAATCTGACTTGAGATCCTGAATTGAATATTTGACCTCAATTACTCTCAAAGCGGAGTTCCGGCTGCAAAATCGCTATTTTAGATTTTGGGGCATCAGCTTCCTTATTGTACCCTGAAAAAGAATTGGATATTCCTGATTTTTTTTTTTTTTTACTTACCTTGTTTCAGCAGAAAGAAAATATACTCACCTTTCCTTCCACTTCCTCCCTGTGCGGCCACGGCCCGTGCCGTCACTTCCTGTCCCGCAATGCGTCCTGGGAGCTCTTACTGATCACTCCCAGGAGGCAATGTCCAGTGACGTAGGCGGCCGGCCGCTCCTCTCATCGCATTATTTCCAAACAGAAAATGATGCGATGACAGGCGGAGCACAGCGCGGACGGCGCCAGCCTATTGCCAGTACTTTCCTTTGTACTGGGCATGCGCGAGATTTCGCGCTGCATTGATCGGCCCCCCTCCATCTACAACCAGGAAGCAGAGCATATTTGTGCACACTGCGGCTTCGGGGGACCATGGAAAAGATGGCAGCGCTCTGCAAAAATTTTTAAAGTAAGATTTTAGTATTGCCAATCTATTATTTACATGTATAAAATCGGATTAGTGGATGTAAGAAGGGTGGTGGATCACTGTTTGGGAGGTATTAAAAAAAAAAAAATCTGTGGCCGGAACTCCGCTTTAATTTAGACATAAACATATAATAATACATTTCCCCTTCCACACTAAACAACCAGTTCTGGCTATCAGACAACTAACAGTGATTTCATCGGATTTGCTGCAGTCACTGTTCAGTACTGTACTTTTATTTCAAATGTTCTACATTTCATTCAATGGCTAACATGGTGTAACTCCTGGGTGGAGACCAAGCTTGATTTAAGCCAGCCAAGCCTGCAGACTCATGCTTGTGATATTGCGATTGTTACACGTGCTCCAAGCTCTCTGTTTGTCTGCCCCACTCTGCTAGATTGGATTCCCTCATTGATGACCTCGGATCGGAAATTGACTATTCTTTGAACTCCACCCGCCTTCTGCCTATGTATTCACCCTGACTATTCTGAAATTTGCCTGCCTTGTACATGGTCTGTCACTGAATCACTCTGCCTGTCTGCCAACCCAAGTTCCTGTTTTCTGTGCTCAGTTCGCACCTGCGCCAGCTTGGTAGCCAGGCACTATAGCATTGTGTATAAGTCCTACGGGCAACCAAGTAACGGTAGGCTTGCTTGCCATATGAGAAAGGGGGTTGCTATAGGTAAAGAACACAGAAGCCAGCTATAGCGTCTGACGACCTGCATTAGGGATAAGCATGACATAAAGAAGGTCATTTTTTGATTTAAAGTAGTTGTAAAGGGTCAAGGTTTTTTAACCTTCATGCAGACTTGTATAAAGTACTCAAAATTTCTACTTGAGTAAAAGTACAAGTGCTCGATCAAAAAGTGACTTGAGTAGAAGTGGAAGTGCTCGCAGAAAAAGTTACTTAAGTAGAAGTACTAAAGTATTCAACATTTTTTTTACTTAAGTATTGCAAGTAGTTTTTTCAAAAAATTTGCTACTTAAGTACTAAAAGTAAAAAGTACCAGTAGTTTTGAAAAAAAAATTCTACTCAAGTACTGAAAGTAGAAGTACAAGTACTGTGTTATGTAGTTATTAAAGAAAGAAGTCAAAAGTTTGAACATCATATTGTTTTTTATTATTTCAAATGATTTATTCAAATGATAAACCTAAAGGACAATCACAATTCCTTAGGCTGTAACTTTTTGTAAACAAAAAACAGATAAAGTATGTCCCTCCCTTCCCCTTTTAAAGCATCCACCTTTTAAAGCCAGGGGTGGTCTCCTTCCTGCGCTTCCTCACTCTCACAGCCAGGCAGATCACTTGAAGTTGAAGGGCCAGGGGTGGAAGGTGGTGTTTTTGGTTCGTCCATCTTTTCAGCTGATCAAAAGGCAGAACAGGAGCATGCGCAGTCTTCTTAATCGCGGTTTGATTTGATTTGCTCAATTGATGATGATGTGCCAGGCCAGCTTCATCAAACCTACAACGCTTAAAGTGAAAAATGCATCAAAAACTACTAACAAAGTGGCTGTGCTAAAAAATGCTAATAAAGTGCCTGCAATTATATATATTCTTCTTGTATTCAAAATCATCGCCCACAGTATCAAAAATAAAGTGACATGTCTGTGCTAAATGCAGTTCAAATTATTCCCACAATGTAAATGTAATTCATATAAAATATATATGACAATACCACAATAAAATAAGTTGTGATTGTGAATAAGTTAGGTGCAAGTTTAAGTGTGTAAACTAAACTTTATAACGAAAAGTCCATAACTGAATTCCAGTGTGCAATCTAAAAAGGGCTTGTCACTTGCTGTCAGATGCTTCCACCTTTCTTCTGTCATCTGCTCAAGTAAAGTGGTGGACTGGATAGCCTCTCTCTCTGTCTCTCTCTGCCTCTCACCTTAGTAGCACTGGCACTGCACTGGTTCAAAAAGCTGTCTATATTATTTTCATTATAAGAACTTGTCAGAACATGCTTCCACCACCTGTCCTTCACACTAGTAGTGCTCATTTGCTTTGCTCAAGTCAAGTGCCACTGCCAGTGGCCACTACAGTGCAGGCACAGCTGCACAGGCAGAGGCAGGCCGCAGGAAGCACAGGCCGCACCACAACACAACACTTATGGTCCATGGACCATGGATGGTCGGATAATCATCATAGCCGTCAGTCTCACTCTTCTTGGTTCAAAAAAGCCACCCATGACCCGTGTGTATATAATATATTAATATTTTATATTGATTATTTGATTCTCAAATGGCACATTTGCCATGGCAAGGATTAGGCCCTCTCTCCACGGTCCACCTCACTCACCTCATAGAGAAGAAGATGAGATGACGAAGAAAATGCTCTGAGTCCTGCTCCCGCGTCCCGCCGCCCGCGTAACAACTCCTCTTAGTAAGGGCCCTAAGGGGTGGAGTCTGAGTGACACACAACACGTCTAGAGGCAGAGACCTCGAGCGGGAAGACGGCAGCATGGCTCCTCCAGTGCAGTCTTAACTTGATGATCATGACAGTGATTCCGCGGGCCGCGGCGCGAGCGAGGCTGTGGGATTGATTGAATTGAGTTGTGCTGCCTACTGCTACACGCTACCTACTACTAAATTGTGAGTCAGTATATTTTATTTCATTTTTATATATAAAAGCGGTATTGTTGAGCACTACTAGCCACTAGATCTCCTGTCACTTTGTCACATGTTGGGGAATCACAGCGGCTCGGCTCCAGAAGTGGCGGGTGTCCCTGTCATCCTGCCAGGGCCGCCAAGAAGTTCATCACCTAATCTTAAGTTATTAACATGTTATGAGGAGAGGACCTATGAGATTGAGAATTGAAATAATTAAATATATATGGCTTTTTGAACCAGTGCAGTCAGTGCCAGTGCCACCCAGACGCTATCCACCAGTGCCACCACCATTAAGTGTGTTGGTCGGTCACTCGAGCACTGAAGGAGGTGGAAGCATCTGACAAGTGAAGTGACACTTTAGATTTGCACACTGGAATTCATTTATGGACTTTTCGTTATAGATAGGTTTACACACTTCAACTTGTTGCACGCACCTGACCAAACTTATTTCATAATTTATTTTATTGTGATTTATTGTCATATTTTATATGAATTGAATTTACTGTTACATTGTGGGAATAATTATTTTCACTGCATTTAGGCTTTAGCACATTCATGTCACTTTATTTTTGATACTGTGTGGAGTGTGGGCAGGGCACTGGGGGCAACGATGATATAACGATTGCACAGGCACTTTATTCGCACAGCCAAGTTGTGTTTGTTAGTAGTTTCTTGATGCACTTTAAGCGCTGTAGCACCATTTATTTGTTTGTTTCATATTTCCTTTTTATTGGAAAGATTTGGTATAGCAGCTTTTATTATACACAGCCTTTATTTTCATATGCGCTGATTTACAAATGACATTATACACATTTTTTTGAGCTTTATGCAACCTGCCATCTACTGTTCTGGCAGTGGTAATTTTTTTAAAAGTAACGAGTAACTATGCAGCACAAAAAAAAAAATACTTGAGTAGAAGTATCGAAATCATCGAAAAAATGTAGTGAAGTAAAAGTAGAAGTAGGATAAAAAAATTCTACTCTAGGAAAGTACAGATACCGCATTTCGGTACTTAAGTACAGTACTTAAGTAGTTCTACTTCGTTACTATACATCTCTGCCTTCATGCAATATATGCATGAAGGTAAAAACCTGTGTTCAGCAGCGCTCCCAGCCCCCGTAAAACGAGCCCCATCCTGATCCAATGATGTGCATGAAAGCCTTGGGTCTCTCCCTCTTCATTGGCTAAGACAGCTATTGGCTATTGGTACTGTCAATCACAGCCAGTGAGCCCATCCTGATCAAGTGATGTGCATGAAAGCCTTGGGTCTCTCCCTCTTCATTGACTAAGACAGCTATTGGCTATTGGTACTGTCAATCACAGCCAGTGAGCCCATCCTGATCCAATGATGTGCATGAAAGCCTTGGGTCTCTCCCTCTTCATTGGCTAAGACAGCTATTGGCTATTGGTACTGTCAATCACAGCCAGTGAGCCCATCCTGATCCAATGATGTGCATGAAAGCCTTGGGTCTCTCCCTCTTCATTGGCTAAGACAGCTTTGGTACTGTCAATCACAGCCAGTGAGCCAATGAGGAGAGAGCAGGGGCGGAGCCAAGCCTTGCTCTGTGTGTGAATAGACACACAGAGCAGTGGTTTAGGAGCGGCAGGAGGGAGGAGCCCAAAAGAGGAGCAAAACCATAACACAGAGCAGGTAAGTATACCATGTTTGTTATTTTAAAAAAACAGCCTTTAATATCACTTTTAGAATACTTACTTGAATGAAATGTTCTTTTTAAAAGCCAAAGTTTAGGGTCACAAATACCATAGCAGATCGGCGCCGCTCCAAGCCTGCAGTATCAGTCTCTCGGGTTTACATTCTGTATTCAGGTGCTGGCAGAGACAGAGCACATCTTGCTCCAAGATACAATATGGCACACAAATACCCCTGCACACTGTATTCAAATCCGCTGTGAAGTATGGGGGAAGTGGGTGAAACGTGTCAGAAGGTCATAACCGATGGGCAGGGATTTTGAGCTAAAGCCTGCCTTTCGTTTACTTCACACCAAAGTTAAATGCAGTGTGCCGGGGGAACTTCTAAGCTACTTTCAAAGTTTAGTGTCACGTTAAAGTGCAGTAAAATCCTTGCAAGGCAATTTCATAATGTGCTAGCATGCATCGCTACTAGCACATTATAAGAAACTTCCCTTAAAACGAAGCCCTCCAGTGCTGCGCTGTCAACACAAAGAGGGCTTCCATCTTCCCCCCGGTCTTCCTTTTGGGTTCGCAGCCTCCAGCTACATGAGTGACCGGGGCACGATGACATCACTCCTACAAATGCGTGCAGGAGCCACCGTTTACGCCACGGGCTCTAAAAGTCTGACACTGTATGCCGGACCTTCAGAGCACATGGGCCGGTGACGTCACAGGCTGCATGAGCTCTGAATATCTCCTAAACAGTGCAACTTTGGAGATATTCACAGTACCTACAGGTAAGCCTTATTAACCACTTGCCTACAGTGCACTTTCACCCCCTTCCTGCCCAGACTGATTTTCAGCTTTCAGCGCTCTCACACTTTGAATGACAATTACTCAGTCATGCAACACTCTACCCATAAGAAATTTGTGTCCTTTTTTTCACACAAATAGAGCTTTTTTTTGATGGTATTTAATCACTACTGGGTTTTTTATTTTTTGTGCTATAAATAAAAAAAGACTGAAAATATTGTGAAAAAACGCATTTTTCTTTGTTTCTGTCATAAAATTTAGCAAATGAGTAATTTTTCTTCACAAATTTTGGCCAAAATTTATACTGCTACTTATCTTTGGTAAAAATAACCCAAATAAGTGTATATTATTTGGTCTTTGTGAAAGTTATAGAGTCAACAAGTTATGGTGCTAATCATTGAAAATTGATCACACTTGACCACACCTGATGTACTGAAGGCCTATCTCATTTCTTGAGACACTAAAAAGTCAGGAAAGTACAAATACCCCCCAAATGACCCCTTTTTGGAAAGTAGACATTCCAAGGTATTTAATAAGGGGCATGGTGAGTTTTTTGAAGTTGTCATTTTTTCCCACAACTCTTTGCAAAATGAAGATTTTTTTTTTTTTTTACAAATTGACGTATTAACAGGTTATTTCTCTCACACAGCATATGTATACTTGCAACTACACCCCAAAACACATTCTACTACTCCTCCTGAGTATGGCGATACGACATGTGTGAGACTTTTTCACAGCCTGGCCACATACAGAGGCCTAACATCCAAGTAGCACCGTCCGGCATTCTAGGAGCACAAATTACACATATAATTTCCTGACAACCTATCGTACTTTTGAAGGCCCTGGAGCACCAGGACAATGGAAACCCCCATAAAATGACCCCATTTTGGAAAGCAAACAGCCCAACGTATAATTTTTGAGGCAAAATTAGTCTTTTGAATATGTAATTTTTTTCCACAAGTTTTTGGAATATGTGGAAAGAAAATGAAAACACATTTTTTTTACACAAAGCTGTCCATTTATGCAATATTTCTAACACATAGCATGTACATAGCAAAAATTGCACCCCAAAATACATTCTGCTATTCCTCCTGAGTATGGCGATACCACATGTGTAACACTTTTTCACAGCCTGGCCACATACATAGGCCTAACATCCAAGTAGCACTTTTCACAAAGTTGTCCATTTATCCACTTTAAGACTGGGCCTATTTTTGACACTTGGTGTTTACAAGTAAAAATCATTTTTTTTTTGCTAGAAAACTACTTAGAACCCCCAAACATTATATATTTTTTTTAGCAGAGACCCTAGAGAATAAAATGGAGATCGTTGCAATATTTTTTATCACACCATATTTGTGCAGCATTCTTCCAAATGCGATTTTTTTGAAAAAATTCACTTTTTTGAACTAAAAAATAAGAAAACAGTAAATTTAGCCCAATTTTTTTCCATAATGAGAACGATAATGTTACTCCGAGTAATTAGATACCCAACATGTCATGCTTCAAAATTGCGCATGCTCACAGAATGGCGCCAAACATTGGTACTTAAAAATCCCCATAGGCAACATTTTAAAAATGTCTGCAGGTTACTAGCTTAGAGATACAGAGGAGGTCTAGGGCTCAAATTATTGCTCTCGCTCTAACGATCGCGACGATACCTCACTTGCGTATGCGTTTGCTTCTGCGCGCGAGCTAACGGGGACAGGGCGCTTTAATTTTTTTTTTCCTATTTATTTTATTTATTATTTTTTTATTTTTACACAGTTTAAAAAAAAAATGTTTTGATAATTTTTATTCCTATTACAAGGAATGTAAACATCCCTTGTAATAGAAATAGGCATGACAGGTCCTCTTTATTGTGAGATCTGGGGTCAAAAAGACCTCACACCTCACAACTACACTAAAAAAGAAAAAAAAAAAAAATTGTTGAAAAAGGAAAAAAAAAAAAAAGCGACCCTTTAAACCGGTTGCTAGGCAACGTCTTTTGACGTAGCTCCGGTCCTCCAAGACCATAGAGTCGAGTGAGGGCCATCATGCTCTCACTCGACTTCCTGTCTCTGAGGATCCGGGACCGGATAGTTTTCCCCGCTGCCGGCAGGTCCGGTAAGCTGGGAAAACGTCTGGGACGCGTCAGGAGGGGGGGAGGGCACCTCTTCCCCTGCACCGTAAGGGTAATTCCGCGGCGAATCCGCCACTGGGACGACCCTTATCTGAAAGCCGACCGCCCGCCGTTTCAAAAAATACCAGGGTTATGGGGGCTATCTGCTGCCATAACCCCAGTATTTAGCTTTTAATGGCCGACGCATATAGTCGTTAGGCGGTCAGTAAGTGATTGCATGTATATGGCAAACAGGTGACGATGACTGATGGGGTGACAGGTGACGATGATTGATGAGGTGACAGGTGACGATGATTGATGAGGTGACAAGTGACGATGATTGATGGGGTGACAGATGACAATCACTGACGGGGTGACAAGTGACGTTGATTGATGGGGTGACAAGTGACGATCACTGGTGGGGTGACAAGTGACGATGATTGATAGGGTGACAGATGACGATGACTGATGGGGTGACAGGTGACGGTGATTGATGGGGTGACAGGTGACGGGCGATGGTCACTGATGGGTGACAGGTGACGGGCGATGGTGCATGGCGGTACTGATGGCAGTCTCTGGTGACCGGTGAACTTTAGGCTACGTTCACATGTGAGCGTAGCGATCACGGGCAGAATCACTGCGATTCTGCCCGCGATCCAGAAATCATTGCAAATCGCGGGACGCCTGTGCGTTGCCCGTGATTTCCAATAGCACCCCAAACGCTGTGCGATGTTGCTGCGATTTCCGCCTGCCGGATCGAGGTAACATCACGCAAACAACGCATGACGCCCCAAAGAAGTTCTTGTACCTTTTTTGGGCGTCATGCGCTGTTTGCGCGATGTTACCGCGATTCGGCAGGCGGAAATCGCAGCAACATCGCACAGCGTTTGGGGTGCTATTGCAAATTACAGGCAACGCACAGGCGTCCCGCAATTTGCAATGATTTCCGGATCGCGGGCAGAATCGCGGTGATTCTGCCCGCGATCGCTATGCTCAAATGTGAACGTAGCCTTATGGGTGTTAATTTCTTGGCACTGATGAGGTGACTGTTGGGTGACAGGTGCAATTGGGGGGGGGGGCTGAGGACTGTGTGGGGTTCTTTATTTGTGTGCTTTTACTTTTACAGGTACACAGAGCAGTAACTCACTGTTTCTAGCTCTGCTCTCCTCACACTGAAAGCTGTATGAGGGGAGAAGAGCTAGTAACAGTCAGTTACTGCTCTTTGTTTACATTTTCTGATCGGCTGTGAATGGATTCACAGCCGATCAGTGTCAGTGACTGTTTACTAGTGCCGGTGACAGCTGTGTTCCTACAGAAAACACTGTGCCACCGACATGACCGCGCTGCGCGCTCCCGATCGCGCATGCGCGGTCATCTACCGGGCTCCTCTATTGTGATCGGCTGTGTCATTGGAACACAGCCGATCACGTGGGAAACAGCCATGCCCATTAGCTGTTTCCCCCCTGCCGGTGACGGGGGGTGTCCCGGGGACACCCCGACACCGGCAGTGCAGGGCGGCGTGCACGCGATCGCGCGCCTGCCCTGTTTTCTGGGATCACGTCATATGACGTCTTCCCAGGATAATGGCCGCACCGCTCCGCCGTCAATTGACGGCGGGCGGGCGGCAAGTGGTTAAAGGCTTACCTATTGGTAAGAGTTAGAAGAGTAGGTTTACAACCACTTTAACCAGTCAAATAATTCCCTTTGTAGATAAGAGTTTTGCAATTGGCTCACTACCTCTCATATACTGTAAGATCGTAGATATTTTCAAGATTAATGCTAAATTATGCAGCCAGTTCAAAAAACCCATTCAAAATCCATCTCCCATGCTTTTGAAGCCCCAACCCTTTTCAACGCTTACCTGTCGGTATAAGTGGTAACAGAGTTTACTACCACTTTAAGCTCACCCCTAATACTGAATATAGTTTTTTTAATTTTGCCCCAAGAAGAAAAAAATAATGTCATTTTGTTTGCAGAGCGAACGATCTGGGTTTTTCATAGCATTACAACAATCCATAAATTCTGGTCATACTGTACGTGAATTTAGCAGTGCGATGTTAATTCAGCGTCAGGTCATTATTAATAATTCCATTTGACACATCAGAAGAATCAGCAACATGTCAGGCTGACACTGAGTATTTATAATAATCCCATACATGAAACACAGTCCCTGTACCTGTCCATCTCATTTTTCTTCCTGCCATCTCGCAGACCCCCATCTCTGAAGAGAGGGCTTAATAAGGGTTTAAGCATATGTACATTCCAGATGGGATCTGGAAACCGATAGAGACTTGGAACGGGATACTGTTTCATGTTAAAAAACCTGGCTGTGGCCTGGAGCTCACACCGTGCTCCTGGGTCATTCTAGGAGGATAATCCTCTTTGGAGACAATCTGCAACAGTGTGATTCCAGTTCAACACATTCTGCTTTCCTTCCATTTCCTGCTCGTAAAAAAAACTGGAGCAGAGCAGATCCTGGAGGGAGAGCATGTTTGTACAAATGCTCCATGCTCATGAAACTCTGTGCGAGACCGCTGAACTGTCTCTGGCTATTTATCTGCCCATCTGATATTTTCTTTTTCTGAACTATAATTGGTCAGATTAAAAATATATACGGTATGAGGTATATGCTGCATTCATTTTCTAAAAAAAAAAATATGGTTTTGGCACCAGAATAATAGTTTTGGTGGAGATAACCTTGAAGCATGGAATAAATGGATCCAGAATTTTAGGCTAAATTTGTACTTACACCAGTATAACCTCTTGAGGTCTGGAAGATTTATTGTGAAGTGATACGGCACTGCCCTACTTTAACTGACAATTGCACGGTCATGCAACACTGCATTTTTTATTTTTTTGTTCTATAAACATAAAAAAGACTGACAATTTTGAAAAAAGAAAACAAACAAACAAACAAAAACAATATTTTTTACATTCTGCTTTAAGGTCCGGTTCACACTGATGCGATGCGGGAAGGCTGCGAACTCGCAGCCTGTTCCCGCATCGCACACGCACCCCCGGCAGTTCACACTGCCATATGCGATCCGCTGGGGGTGTCAATGTAATCTTAACGACACCCCCAGTTTGATCGCATATCGCAGTGTGATCGTACAGTTCGCACAGGATCGGATCGCACAAGTGTGAACCACTGTGCGATCCGATCCTGATGCGGCTGCAAAAATGCCTCCTGTGCGTGTTTGCTGCGGGTGCGATGCGAATTTAGCCATACAGTTTGTATGGCTAAACTCGCACCGCACAGCCGATCGCATGTAATGTCGGAGCAGTGCGCTCCGACATTACATGCGAACCCCGCACACGCACAAGTGTGAACCGGGGCTAAAACATATCCAATAAAATATTTTTTTTTGTGCTATAAACATAAAAGACTGACAATTTTGAAAAAACAAACAAACAAAAAAAAAAAAACAATATTTTTTACATTCTGCTTTAACCACTTGCCGACTGCCGCCCGACTATATACGGCGGCGGTCAGCCCCTCCCAGGCAAAGTGACGTACCGATACGTCACTAGCCTGGGAGCGAATAGGGGCGGGCACTCCCGCCCCCGCTAGTACCCAAAGAAGCCGGCGCGTGTGACCGGCGGACCCGATGTCCGCCGGTCACTCGCGATCGTTGGGTGGAGAGGGAGAAAGGCAGGCGGCTAATGTAAACAAAGCCGCCTGTCATTCTCCCCTGTGTAAAAGCAATACTGGATGCCCGTGATCTTCGGGCCCTTAGACGGCACTGCATCACATACAGGAATGCTACTGTAATGGAAATCACAACATGGGCTCAGGAATACTTCCAGAAAACATTTTCGGTGAACACAATCCACCGTGCCATTCGCCGTTGCCGGCTAAAACTCTATAGGCCAAAAAGAAGCCATATCTAAACATGATCCAGAAGCGCAGGCATTTTTTCTGGGCCAATGCTCATTTAAAATGGACTGTGGCAAAGTGGAAAACTGTTCTGTGGTCAGATGGATCAAAACTTGAAGTTATTTTTGGAAAACTGGGACGCCATGTCATCTGGACTAAAGAGGACAAGGACAACCCAAGTTGTTATCAGCGCTCAGTTCAGAAGCCTGCATCTCTGATGGTATGGGGTGGCATGAGTGTATGTGGCATGGGCAGCTTACACATCTGGAAAGGCACCATCAATGCTGAAAGGTATATCCAAGTTCTAGAACAACATATGCTCCCATCCAGATGTCGTCTTTCAGGGAAGACCTTGCATTTTCCAACATGACAATGCCAGACCACATACTGCATCAATTACAACATCATGGCTGCGTAGAAGAAGGATCCGGGTACTGAAATGGCCAGCCTGCAGTCCAGATCTTTCACCCATAGAAAACATTTGGCGCATCATAAAGAGGAAGATGCGACAAAGAAGACCTAAGACAGTTGAGCAACTAGAAGCCTGTATTAGACAAGAATGGGACAACATTCCTATTCCTAAACTTTAGCAACTTGTCTCCTCAGTCCCCAGATGTTTTCAGACTGTTATAAAAAGAACAGGGGAGGCCACACAGTGGTAAACCTGGCATTGTCCCAACTTTTTTGAGATGTGTTGATGCCATGAAATTTAAAATCAACTTATTTTTCCCTTAAAATTATACATTTTCTCAGTTTAAACATTTGATATGTCATCTATGTTGTATCCTGAATAATATATTTAAATTTGAAACTTCCACATCATTGCATTCTGTTTTTATTCACAATTTGTAGTGTCCCAACTTTTTTCGAATCGGGTTTGTACATATAGTTCTACTCATTGCTGCCTAAAAACCCCTGGGGGCCCATTTTGTCCTTTTTCTTTCCAGATACATTGGGATGAGCAGACTCTCCACATAATGTGTTGTCCCCTTCTAGGGTTAAACATCTAGGGCAATCAAAGGGTTAACTGTGTGCCTAGCCAGTGGTTTTGTGTACTATGTGTGCTGCTTTCACTAAGGGATGTGATGAATTTTATTCCCTTCATTGCAGGGAAAGAAAATCTATCACATCCCTGCTGTCAGGATGGAGTTCTACCTTGTTTACATATGCAGAGCTCCATCCAGCCTCTCTCCTCGACGATCAGCAGGTGCCAGCAGACATCCATTTGCTGGCACCCACTGATCGGCTTCTGCTGTGACTAATTACAGCAGAAGCAGTGGACCGGTGGCGCACACACATTCCCTACCCGGAAGTCCAGAATCACGTATTTATATATATATAATTTTGCACAGAACAACCGCCCTGTAGCAGCATATCTGCTATAGGGGAGTCGGCAAGCTGATATTAAAGAACAAACCCTTCTGCACTGCCATTCAAATCAAAATCAACACAAAAAATATATATATTTAAAACAGGTAAACAGTCAGTTGCTGCTACCACTGTGTATGTGTTCCCACACCATATAAAATAAAAATGTTAACTTAAAGTGTTGTACTGCTGAGATTCATATAGAACACAATACTGAAAAAATAACTAAAAAACATAGACCAACAAAAAGAAGAGTCCTCTTCCACTTCTCCATGACATCACGGAGCTGGTGGATGTTAGAGACCTTCTGCTCCTCTACCTTCTGTTTGAGGATGCCCCACAGATGCTCAATAGGGTTTAGGTCTGGAGACATGCTTTGCCAGTCCATCACCTTTACCCTCAGCTTTTTTAATAAGGCAATGGTCGTCTTGGAGGTGTGTTTGGGGTTGTAATTATGTTGGAATACTGCCCTGCGGCCCAGTCTCCAAAGGGAGGGGATCATGCTCTGCTTCAGTATGTCACAGTACAAGTTGGCATTCATGGTTCCCTCAATAAACTGTAGTTCCCCAGTGCCGTCAGCACTCATGCAGCCCCAGACGATGACACTCCCACCACCATACTTGACTGTAGGCAAGACACGCTTGTCTTTGTACTCCTCACCTGGTTGCCGCCACACATGCTTGACACCATCTGAACCAAATAAGTTTATCTTGGTCTCATCAGACCACAGGACATGGTTCCAGTAATCCATGTCCTTAGTCTGCTTATCTTCAGCAAACTGTTTGCGGGCTTTCTTGTGCATCATCTTTAGAAGAGGCTTCCTTCTGGGACGACAGCCATGCAGACCAATTAAATGCAGTGTGCGGCGTATGGTCTGAGCACTGACAGGCTGACCCCCCCACCCCTTCAACCTCTGCAGCAATGCTGACAGTACTCATACGTCTATTTCCCACAGACAACCTTTGGATATGACGCTGAGCATGTGCACTCAACTTTTTTGGTCTGAGTGAAATCAGTCCTGTTAAACCGCTTTATGGTCTTGGCCACCATGTTGCAGCTCAGTTTCAGGGTCTTAGCAATCTTCTTATAGCCTTGGCCATCTTTATGTAAAGAAACAATTCTTTCTTTCAGATCCTTGGAGAGTTCTTTGCCATGAGGTGCCATGTTTAACTTCCAGTGACCAGTATGAGAGAGTGAGAGCGATAACACCAAATTTAACACCTGCTCCCCATTCACACCCGTGACCTTGGAACACTAACGAGTCACATGACAACGGGAAAGGAAAATGGCTATATGGGCCCAATTTGGACATTTTCACTTTTGTTGCCAGGGGTTTAGACATTAATGGCTGTGTGTTGAGTTATTTTGAGGGGACAGCAAATTTACACTGTTTTACAAGCTTTACACTCACTACTTTACATTGTAGCAAAGTATCATTTCTTCAGTGTTTTCACATGAAAAGAATAAAATATTTGCAAAAATGTGAGGGGTGTACTCACTTTTGTGAGATACTGTATACTCATGCATACATATACACCTCCGCAACTATTCACCAACTATAAGTATGAATAATATAATATACAGTATATACAAAAACTTAAAATATCTGCAAAAAATCACCTTGCCTTCCACGTTCTGTTCAGGATTAAACAGTTAAAAATACACCTGAAAATTCTCTTACCTGCTAAAAGATTTGAACTGTTCACCCAGTGTTGCGATACATCTACCCCAACAGTTCACGTTTTTGATATGTGCCTGCTAAAGCATGTACAGTGCTTGTATGAAAAAGTATCCTGTTCTCTTTGTGTTTCTTCCTTTGTTTGAAATACCTGGTGATCCTGCCAGTCCCCCTGTTTTCTAAATTCAAATTGACAATGCCAGGCCTGGAAACACATCCATCCCAGGGTGGTCAGTTTTATTCTCTGTATTTTACTTGAGAGCACAACCTGCCTTGGGAGCTCATATCACCCCCCCCCCCCCCCCACACACACACACAGCTAACCACTGGGGAGATCAGTGTGCTGCCTCCTGCTGACATGCCCCCCTGCAGTCTCCACCCCCACCTCTTTAAGGTTGGCCATATACGGTGCAACACATCCATCCACAGACACTGTTGACAGGGAAATCTCTCCTGCCGAGCAATTGTCTGCTTCCGGCGGGAGAGGGTGGGGGAAGCTGTCCCTGCCGGGAGAAGACAGTGATTATTGCTAGCGTTCCTGCTGAACTGGCCAAGATTTGAACCATGTATGGCCGGCCTAACTCATTTACACAACTGAGAACAGAGATTACATGATCACTTATAAAAAAGATAAAAGGCATTTATAGATTTCTTTTAAATATATACACAACCACATAGGTGCACCCCAAGCTCAAACACACATGCCTTTCTCTGCAGCCTCAGGGGCGGTGAATGAATGGCAGTGAATGAATGTTCTGTGCTGAGTGGTTTCCTGTTCATTCACACACCAAAGCATAGTAAAAACAGTTTACTATGCCTTAGTGATGAATGAAACACAGTAAGCGAGTGTGTTCACTGTGTTTATTTGGAAAAGGAAGGGGCCAGCAAATGACATATTTACTAGCCTCTTCCGCCGCTCTCCATCCTGAACATCTCCTGCAGCAACCTGAGGGAGAGGAAAGGAGGGATGCCAGCAGCACTGCGGGATGGGGGAGGTCAACAAGGGATAAAGAAGCCTGGACAGTAGGGGGAAATGGCATCCCACATAGTGATAAGATGTGCCCAGGCACACCTGGCACACCCCTTGTGCACGCCTATGCTTTCCATTTCTATTTACAAGGTAAGGTTTCAAATTTACTTTAAAACTTTTTTCACAAACCAATTATTAAATGATGTTCAGCATAGATGTCCCTGGTCCTGGGGATCCTATTTACAGAAAAGTAATGTATATTTTCAACCTACTGAACCTGCCATGAATTGTCGCGTACACAACTCCAGCTCTTACATAAGGGTTACATTTTTTCAACACAAATATATATTTTTCTTTATAAAACCATGTTATCGTATTTCTAAATATTATTTTTATGTTTTATTATTCCCATGGAAACCGGAGACTTTGGAGGCATTGCAGATTTAATCTCCCATCTTCTTTCTCTGTTTTGCAATTTTATTTCTGTTTATTGCTGTGGTGGAAAGCAGCATGAAGAAGATTTTACTGCGTGATAGAGGATGTTAACGTAACAGACAATTTGTTGTTTGATAGAGAAGTGGAAAAGCTGAGTCAGGAGATTGGCTGTGTGGGCAGAAGTGAAAGGGGATTGTCCTTACACTATGAGGATCACCATCATGCTAACCCATTAGATTAGATTAGATATAAATAGCAGTGGTGCAATAGGTACTCTGTATACTGGGGCTCAACTAATAAGAGTAATAATGCTGGTACCACTAAAAACTTCCAATCAGGTGCTGTAAATGTACATGTAATTACTGATATCTCAGGCTTTAAAATGTTAAAAAAGAATACCAAGTATGGATATTATTGATGGACTTTATGTTCGAGTCAAACATAACAACCGGGGGCACTCAACGGGAAGTTTGCTCTCCGACGAGCACCCTATAAAGCACTGCGTGATTGCAGTGCATTAAGTGCTTGTGAGTGGCCAAAGCATGCACCTAATCCTGCATGCTTTGGCCAATCACAGCACAATGTCCTGTTAGAGCCATGATTGGCCAAGGGCAGGGTGCCTTTAGCCAATTATGGCTCAGGGGCTAAGTACACGCCCCCACACTATATAAGGCTGCTTACAAGGCAGCCATGTGTAGTGTGTTAGGAGTGGAGATTAGGCAGGTAGTTAGTGGATTGTGCTTTCTGTCAGTTTAATGCAGTCAGTGCAGTGTAGTATAGGGCTGATTCTTGTGTAACACAGTGTAGTGCAGTCAGTGTAGTACTGCCAGTGTAGTGCTGTACTGATCCTTGTGTAACACAGTGTAGTGGTGCCACTTAGGTGTTGATGTATTCAACACATCTGTGTCACTCCACTGATCCTATTTTTTTTTCATTGATATTTTTTTTTGCAGCATCAGGTTCTGTTGCTGCAATATTAGAACTCCCCCTTTTATGTTGCAGGTGCTATTCCTTCTGCATCAGCAATGTTTTTTTTGTGGTGCAGCAGCACTAATAATATTTAGGGCATAATTGCTGTCCCCCCCTTCTGTGTGTCGCAGGTGCTATTCCTTCTGTGTCAGCAGTGGGGGTTTTTTTTGTGGCACGGCACGGCAGCACTAATAATATTTAGGGCATAATTGCTGCCCCCCTTCTGTGTCACAGGTTCTATTCCTTCTGCATCAGCAGGGTTTTTTCTTGTGGTGCAGCAGCACTAATAATATTTAGGGCATAATTGCTGTTCCTCCTTCTGCATCACAGGTGCTATTCCTTCTGAGTTAGCAGTGTTTCTTTTTTGTGGCGCAGCAGCACTAATATTATTTAGGGGATAATTGCTGTCCCCTCTTCTGCGTCACAGGTGCTATTCCTTCTGCATGAGCAGGGGTTTTATTTTTTTTACTTTATTAAGTTATTCTTTATTTAAAAAAAAAAAACATAATAAAACAGTTTATAGTACACCAAGCACAAAAGTATTGCATCCAAGCAACATATTCCCTTCCCACACTCTATAATAAAAAGTTATAAAAATCCCCCCCAAAAAATGAAAAACAATAATAAAATGGTTTTTAGTGCACCAAGACCAAAAGTATTGCGCTCAAGCACAATATTTCAATCCCACATTTTATAATAAAAAGTTATAAACCCCCACAAAAATAAATCTCCATCATGTCCAATAGGTAAACAAGGAGAGGCAGACGCTCACAGGCCACTAAAAGAGGACAAGCAGCCTCTGTGTCCACAGTGAAAAGTGGTGGTCATGGACATGGTGCACCCTCTGCAGGTGGGGCATGCTTGTCCTTTTTTTCCAGTGCTGGCAGTGTTATTGATCCACAACATACAGAAGAGTTGGTGGAGTGGATAACTAAGCCATCTTCATTCTCCTCATGTTTGTCACTCAGGCTCATACTAGTTTGCCTTCCACTAGAGCTGCAAAAGTGGTCTATTCCACAGGCTCCTTGTCCACAGCTACTCCTTCCGTAGCCCCACCATCATGCACGGAAGAGTCACCTGAATTATTCAATCATAGTGTCAATTACATGATGCTGGAGGATGCGCAGCAATTTGAATACTCCGATGTTGGTTCCCAGGTTGAGGAAGGGAATAACGTGAGCCTAGAGAGAGGGGGTGACAATGACAGATAAGAAACTAGCAGTCATGTTCCCCAGCTGCAGCATACTGCCAAGTTTGCTCCAGTGACAAGGAGGGAGGGGATGATGAGGTTACTGACTGTACTTGGGTGTCTGAGAGAATAAAGGAGGAAAGTGAGGAGGAGGAGACAAAACTCCAACGAGGCAGGATGTCCTCCAAGGGCCAGCTTAAGGGCAGCCACCCTATTGAGTGCAGGGTGCTGCTAGCTCCCCGCTGACTTTCAAAAGCTCATTGGTGTGGGCTTATTTCAACATATGTGCAGAAGACAGCAGCGTTGCTGTTTGCAATCTCTGTCTGAAGTGGATCAGGCGTGGCCAGAACACCAGCCCCTTGGGCACCACATGCTTGACAAGACATATGATGACCTGCCATGCATGTCCACATCAGTGACACTATCCCTCTAGTCTGCTGGAGCACACGCTTTGTGGAATCATGGACAGGGTACTTGAGGCAGAACAGCGGGAGGAAGAGGAGGACTTCCTTTCCTCACAAGACCCCCTTTATGCATATACCATTCCTGCGGGGCTGCAAAACACACAGGAAGAAGAGGAGGAGGAGGATTGTGGCAGCATGGATGTTGAGGATAACATACAGCAGTCTTCAAGGGATGGTTCTCTTTCCCCAGAAACCCCAGGAGTAGTACGTGGCTGGGGAGAGGTTGCTTCTGACAATGTCATCCTTAGTGACCCAGAGTACTCAGAATCTCATGCCTCCTCAAACTTACGCTGCATGGGCTCCCTGATTCTGCAAAGCCTGCAAAAAGACCCGAGGATTCGTGGTATCAAGGAAAGGGATCATTACCGGTTGGTGACTTTTCTTGATCCACGTTACAAGAGTAAAGTTGCAGAGCTCATCCTGCTTTCGCAGAGGGAGCAGAGGATGAAACATCTTGAGAACGCCTTGAAGAACACCCTTCTAGACACTGGGAGGTTACCATTTTCTGGATAACGTGTTTCCGAGGCTTTGTTTGAGCAAAGGAGGAGCGGTGGAGAAGGCGGCCGGCTGACTGATGTCTTTAAACAATTCTTTAGTCCTCAGCACCCAGGGCTGTTAGGTTTAAGCAACCATCAGCAGCATCTGCATCATATGGTGCAGGATTATATAGGGGCCAGAGCAGACTTGGAGACCTTTCCAACTGAGCATCCACTGGGTTACTGGGTCTTGAGGATAGCCCACTGACCAGAACTTGCTCAATATGCAATCGAGCTACTGGCCTGTCCTGCTTCCAATGTGCTTTTTGAATGGACATTCAGTGCTGCTGGAGGTTTTGTGACGAATAAAAGAGTGCGTCAGTCCACAGACTCTGTTGACTGGCTGACATTTAACAAAATGAGTAATAATAATAATAATACGTTCTGGATCAACAGCAGCTATCAAGCCCCTGATGCTGATGTAACTGATTGAATTGGCTAGGGATCTGGGGTCCCTTGAAGATTGCCTATGCTGCCTATCCTATTCCTGAATCTTGATTATGCTAGCTTCCAACAATGTTTTTGGTTTAGGACACCACCAACATCCAAGGCCCAATTTTTTTGCACCTGTTTGACAGGTGCATGTCATTTTCATTATTTTTTCTAATTTTTACAGCAGGGCCTGTTCCTTCACCCATCAAGAGTAACTGTGAGGAGTTACAGTGTTCAGGAACCACCAACACCTAAGGCCCAACTTTTCTGCACCTGTTTGACAGGTGCATGTCATTTCTTTTTTTTTTTTTTTTCTAATTTTATACAGCAGGGCCTGTTCCTGCGCCCAGCAAGAGTAACTATGAGGAGTTACAGTGTTCAGGCACCACTAGGGATGAGTGAACAGTTTGGGCCACCCATAAGTTTGGCCTAAACATCGCCCATTTAGGTACTCGCCTAACACCTGAACTTTCTCGGCATTTTGGGGGATGTTCACCGTCAATAGGTTGTTCCCTGCTGAGAGCTGAATTAAAAAAATAATTGTAAACAGAACATGAAAGAATTGGGATAAAAACAGCTTGGGTGACCCTTTGGGTCTTGTATGGCTGTTAAGGGGAAAAAATGTCCCTTTGGGTCTTGTATAAATTTGAAGGGGAACTCCACGCTAAAATAAAAAATAAAAAAATGGCATGGGCTTGCCCCCCTAAAATCCATACCAGGCCCTTTGGAACCCTGGGCTGTGGTTGTGGGAGTCTGCTGGTAGGGGGGCTTATCGGAATCTGGAAGCCCCCTTTAATAGGAGGGCCTTCAGATCCTGCCCCCCCATGTGGATGGGTACCAGGTTCTTTTTTTAACAATAAAAAAATAGTGTCCCTCGATATAAATCCATCATCAAATATTCAAATAATAACCCGCGCTAAGCATATATAATAATACAAAAAATATATGTGCAGCTGCTGTTCACCAAGTAAAAACACGGAAATCTATAAAGATAATGATAACAGCGCTTGCCCTCACAATCTTATAAAAAATACAACAATAACAATCATATAAGAATTATTCAATAAAGTGTTCCTGTGCAACAAAATTCATAACATTAATAAAGTGCTTAACTTTTCAAAAAAGTCTCATAAAGTTGCTGATCAAAGTGCTGGAAGTGCTCCAAAGTATTCACAAAATGTGATAAAGTGCTTCAAAGTTAAGGTGCTTCAAGACAGATCATGGAAATACACTCCCCTCCTGTATACCCACTTACCAGAAATAATTGGACCCTCAGCTATTTCAGTCTGGGTGTCAGTGAGGCTTTTAACTGGTGAGATGGAAGCCAATTCAATTGCTGGATACCGCCACACCACCGCTGTACATCGGTTTGTTAAGGATCTTTGGGACTCAAAAAAAAAATGAACAGGTACCATAGGGAAGCCCGTTTGGTAAAAGTTTAATGCGCAAATAAAAAATTTTACTTACAAGAAGTACATGCAATTAAGCTTGTAGCAGGACATACAGTGGTGATCGAAAGTTTGGGTTCCCCAGGTAAAAATTTGTATTAATGTGCATAAAGAAGCCAAGGAAAGATGGAAAAATCTCCAAAAGGCATCAAATTACAGATTAGACATTCTTATAATATGTCAACAAAAGTTAGATTTTATTTCCATCATTTACACTTTCAAAATTACAGAAAACAAAAAAATGGCGTCTGCAAAAGTTTGGGCACCCTGCAGAATTTATAGCATGCACTGCCCCCTTTGCAAGGCTGAGACCTGCCAATGTCATGGATTGTTCTTAATCATCATCTGGGAAGACCAGGTGATGTCAATCTCAAAGGTTTTAAATGCCCAGACTCATCTGACCTTGCCCCAACAATCAGCACCATTGGATCTTCTAAGCCAGGGATTCCCAAACTACGGCCCTCCAGTTGTTCAGGAACTACAATTCCCATCATGCCTAGTCATGTATGTGGATGTCAGAATTTTATAATGCCTCATGGGATGTGTAGTTCTGCAACAGCTGCATTTGTCTAGAAAACTGAAACTGAAAATAGTTGACGCTCACAAAGCTGGAGAAGGCTATAAGAAAATAGCAAAGCGTTTTCAGATGTCAATATCCTCTGTTCGGAATGTAATTTAGAAATGGCAGTCATCAGGAACAGTGGAAGTTAAAGCAAGATCTGGAAGACCAAGAAAAATATCAGACAGAACAGCTCGCAGGATTGTGAGAAAAACAATTCAAAACCCACGTTTGACTGCACGATCCCTCCAGAAAGATCTGGCAGACACTGGAGTTGTGGTACACTATTCCCAGTGGTGGGATTCAAAAATTTTAGTAACCAGTCCTGACCTTCAAGCACGGTGAAATTTTTTTTATCTAATGTCAGTTAGGGATCTGATCTGTCCGCCGCAATGTCGCAGTCCCGCTAAAAATTGCAGATCGCCGCCATAATTAGTAAAAAAAAAGAAAAATGAAATAAATCTTTTCCCTAGTTTGTAGACGCGATAACTTTTGCGCAAAGCAATCAAAATACGCTTATTAGGATTCTTTTTTTGTCTCTCTTTTTTTGTTTATAGCACAAAAAAAAAATAAAAAAATCGCACAGGTGATCAAATACCACCAAAAGAAAGTTCTATTTGTGGGAAAAAAAGGACATCAATTTTATTTGGGTACAGCGTCACACGACAGCGCAATTGTCAGTTAAAGTAAGGCAGTGCCGAATCGCAAAAAATGGCCTTGTCATGAAGGGGGGATACTAAGAAGTGTCAGGAATACCAAAATACAACTGCAAAAAAAACTTAATACCTTAAAATCATGTCAAAACAACATAGAACAAAGATAGTGACACCATTCAGTGATATAAATGCTCAGACATAAAATGTCATAATAATAATCAACATATAAACACATTTATATTGTGAATAGTCCATATACTAGTATGTGAACTGCAAGTGCCAGCTATCCATGATGCAGATCCAGTGCTTCATCACCACAGACAAACTCTGCCTAATTACTGGAAAAATTTAAAATTTAGAAGGCCAAAAGCACCTGGGGAGAGGGAGAGAGGGAGAGAGGGGAAGAGGGAGAGAGAGAAGGGGGAAAGAGAGAGAAGGAGGGGGGAGAGGAGAGGGAGAGAGAGAGAGAGTGAAGGAGGAGGGAGAGGAGAGGGAGAGGGGGAGAGAGAGAGGGGGAGAGAGAGGAGGGGAAGAGGGAGAGGGGGGAGAGAGAGGAGGGGGAAAGAGAGGAGGGGGGGAGAGGAGGAGGGAGAAGAGGGGAAGAGGGAGAGGGGGAGACTCACCGAAGCATCAGTTTGTGTCTGCTCCAAGGACTTCTGTCAGGCAGTTTCTCTTCTGCAGCGGCCGCACTGTGAAGATGCAGGGAGGAGGTGGGTGGAGCCAGACATTCAATAATAGTCACGGAGGTGGATCTTCCTTGTCTCGCTCTGCATGCTGGTCTCTGCATGCCGGTTCCTCTCCTCCTCGGCACGTCACTGGTTGCTAGACGCTAGGCGGCTGGCCCCCCTAGCAACCAGTGTAGTGCACAGATGCTGCTGTAATAAAAATACCTGCAACCTGCAAATTACCGGCTGGGTGGCAATAACGGAGCGGCCCGATCTCCGGCTTGCACTGGTTTGGGGAACTTGTGAAATGTTAGTAACAAGTTCCAACGAACCGGTTCGAACTGGCTGAATCCCACCACTAACTATTCCACTATAAAGAGATACTTGTACAAATATGGTCTTCATGGAAGAGTCTTTAGAAGAAAACCTCTTCTATGTCCTCACCACAAAATTCAGCGTTTGAACTTTGCAAATTAACATATAGACAAGCCTGATGCATTTTGGAAACAAGTTCTGTGGACTGATGAGGTTAAAATTGAACTTTTTGGCTGGAATGAGCAAAGGTACGTTTGGAGAAGAAGGGGCACAGAATTGAATGAAAAGAACCTCTGTCCAACTGTTAAGCATAGGGGTGGATCAATCATGCTTTGGGGTTGTATTGTAGCCAGTGGAACAGGGAACATCTCACAAGTAGAAGGAAAAATGAATTCAATAAAATTTCAGCAAATTTTGGATGGTAACTTGATGCCATCTGTGAAAAAACTGAAGTTAAAGAGAGGATGGCTTCTACAATTGGATAATGATCCTAAACACACCTCGAAATCCATGGGGATTACATCAAGAGACGTAAACTGAAGGTTTTGCCATGGCCTTCACAATCTCCTGACCTCAACATAATTGAAAATCTATGGATAGACCTTAAAAGAGCAGTGCGTGACAGACAGCCCAGAAATCTCAAAGAACTGGAAGACTTTTGTAAGGAAGAATGGGCAAAGATATCTCAAACAAGAATTGAAAGACTCTTAGCTGGCTACAAAAAGTGTTTACAAGCTGTGATACTTGCCAAAGGGGGCAGTACAAGATATTAACTCTGCAGGGTGCCCAAACCTTTGCAGACGCCATTTTTTTGTTTTCTGTTATTTTGAAAATGTAAATGATGGAAATAAAATCTAACGTTTGTTGACTTATTATAAGAATGTCTAATCTGTAATTTGATGTCTTTTGGAGATTTTTCCATCTTTCCTTGGCTTCTTTATGCACATGAATACAAATTTTTACCTGGGGTGCCCAAACTTTCGATCACCACTGTAGATGCTATTCCGGGAATGCCGTATAGCGTTCGTTCCATGTAGGGCAGGAAGTGACGTCAATGGTTTAGCGTAGGGGTTCTTTCACACGGGCGATCCGATCAGATCCGTCTCTCAGTTTTTTAGGCGGATCTGATCGGATCCTCCATGCAGCTCTATGGGGCAGCGGGTGTCAGCGGAGACACCTCCGCTGACACCCGCTGATATCCGTATCCGATCCTGTCTGTGAAATCTGGACGGATGGAAACCCTATTTTTCCATCCATTCAGGTATCGGATCGGATGAGAGCGGACAGGCGGTCCGCTCTCATCCGATCCCTCCCTCTCCCTCGCACTGCAAGCAGAGACGGAGCTGTCATCTGCCGGCTCAGCGGGGATCGGCGGATCGATCCCCGCTGAGCAGCACGGATCCGACTACGGAGGCGGACCGTGTGAAAGAGCCCTAAACGGAAAAACTTTGTACATCAACGTGTTTCGCCCCACTTTCCAGGGCATCATCAAAGTCCTTTGATGTGGCCCCAGGGTGTTGAGGACATGTGACTTGATATGAATCAGGAGGGGGGGGGCGCTCTCTCGTTCCCCCTCCCCTTTCCTGACCTTCCAGGCTGCATGCTCAGATAAGGGTCTGGTACGGATTTTGGGGGGGACCCTACGCCGTTTTTTTCAAATTTTTAATCTGTATTGCCAGGAGCCAACAATACATTACAGCCGCGATCAAGTTTAAATTACTTTTTTCTTTAGAAATGTCAGTATTGCTGCAGCAGGCTCCATACATCGTACAGATGCACCACTTTAGAGGCACATTAAGGGGACCCCCCAAGCACAATATTTAAAGGAATTTTTCATTATTATTGTTTCACTTTAAGCATCATTAAAATCACTGCTACTTTAAAAACGATTGTTTTAAAAACATTTTTTTTGCAGTGATTCATGTCCCCCAGGGCAGTACCCAGGTCCCCATAAACTTTTTTATGGCAATAACTTGCATATAAGCCTTTAAAATTAGGACTTTTGATTTTTCATGTTCGTGTCCCATAGACTTTAATAGAGTTTGCATGTTCGCTAGAACTTTTTTCCTGTTCAAGATGTTCTGGTACAAACTCAACGGGGGGTGTTTGGCCCATCACAAATGGATATTTTTACAACTTTGACCAATGTAACAATACAGTATATAATATACCTGTGGGATCCCTCTAGAACAGCCATTATCAACCAGGGTTCTGTGGAAGTGGAACCCTAGGGTTCTTTTAGTGGTTGCTATGGGTTAGTTGAGCTGCAGCTGATTGACTTCCCATCTAATGAAGTCTGCATAGTTCCAGGTCCACAGCCCCGTGGTTTTGCCGTTATCTGTTTTAACTGTCTGTATAGGTGGTTGTTTGACCACCAGTGTGAGGGGCATTCTTCCCCCTGATGAATTAATTTTAGCTGGGTTACCTGAGACCTCAGAATTGTTACAAGGTTTCTTTTGGGGTAAAAAGCTTGAGAAGGTCTGCTCTAGAGGCTGGAAATTATTCTATTATACACAGCTATTCCATTGATCTCTACTTGCTTCTGGGTTCTGTGCAGATCAGTTATCCTGTTGCCTTATGAGCACAGGAGGTTGGCTGTTCAGAATGGGAGCCATTCAGAGAACGCTTTGCATTTTCTTAGTTTGGCGGTGGTGCCACATTCCCACTGTGTCCAATCAGAGAAAGCTTTGCTTTTATTGAGAAAATCCAAAGCATTCTCTAAATGGCTCCCATGCTTATTGGTCAGCCTCCTGTGTCCAGAATGCAGCAGGGCAGATGCTCGACACAGGACCCAGAAGCAAGTAGAGGTCACTGGAGTAGCTGTGCCTACTACAGTGATTTCCAGCTTCTATATGATCCAGATGATCTTCCCCAGAAGGTCTTTGTTTAGACATTTCTTGTTATGGGGTGAAAACTAACTTCCAGTTGAGCTTCTGTATCGTCACCCTGTCACTCGAGACAAGCAGGTGTGTTGATACACATTACATAGGTAAGGTTCATCGTTGTCACTACCAAGAAGATTGTCCAAAGCAAGGATTGGCAACCAACACTCAAAGTAGTGCATTTAGACAGAAAAAGAATATATATAAAAAAAAGCAAATAAAAAAATTCATACAAACATGGCTAATGTCTGGGGTGCACAATGCTTTAGCAAATTTAAAGTTATCCAAGGGTTTAGGTCGAGTTTTATTGTAATTCTAAAAACACATAAATAATAATAAAAAACAAAAACATAGATACATACTATATATATATATATATATATATATATATATATATATATCTATCTGTATCAGCAAGTTAATTTAAAATTGATCTTTAAGAAGCTATGTTTCTAGATCACCCAGAGGATTCTAAGATGTTTAATACACTTAAAAATGGCAAAAGTAGGTTTAAAAAAAGAACCCCAGTTAAACACATTCATGCACTAGATAAGGAGATACACTTTCTGGTAATTAACACAGTAATAAAACTATTATTTTTTTTTTTTTTTTTTTTACTGAACATAATTGTATTATATATAATATAATATGTATCTTTAGTCAATAAATTAGTTATTCTTACTAATAAAGCATGTTATAATCTTCTCAATTAAAAATATTAATTATACTTTCCAAATTGGATTTAGCCCCACCTTAACAGAGTACAACATGATAAATAGATTTTTAGTTGAGTATTTTTAAGCTCTCATTACAATTACAAGTACAATTATTTGAGACAAGACCAGATTTGCTTTCTGATTAAATGTGAATAAAAACATTTTTTTTTTTAAACAAATCTACCCTGTATTATGCAGTTAGCATTGTATTTAACCTATTAATGACTTGAGCTCCTATTTGTGAATACCTTGATGTAATGGAGAATTTTTAATATTTCCTTTGTGAGGCTATTAAATTGATTATAACTTGCGTTTACGTGTGATACCAAAGTAATACAAAGCTTGTTCTGTGTAATTGACAAACAAATCAACAAAATATTATTTTTTCCATGTTTTACCAAAGTTCACATTCTATATAGTAATACTAGGGTTCAGGTACAAAGCATGACAAAATAATTTACCAATTAAATAAAGTTTGAAAAGTAACATTTTATAATAGATCCCTACAAGAATGAATAAACAAAAGAACATACATGGGAAGAAAAAGTAAAAATAAATAAATCAATATGTTGGAGAAGGAAAGTGAAGGTGTTAAAGGAGAACACCACCACTTGTTTTCTTGGGTTATCTTCTAAACACATACTCACACATTCAGCAAATTCTGCATTTTCCTGCTGTAATCCACAAAAGACCACTGCACACCGGTTTCTGCTCTGCCATTTGCTTTGCTGACATCAATGGGATTTAGCTGTCTTTTCTGGCTCCTAGCAGCCATCCCACCGATGAGGCACTACTGTTTTTTTTTTAGCCCTGAAGTCTCCTGGGATGCGTTAGCACTATTGTAAGTAGTTGGGTTATTAGCGTTGCCGCTAAACCACCCATGTGGGGTGTGTTTAATAGTGCTGCCACTGATACCAAATCTGGGGGTTAATATTGTGGTCACTGATAGCGATGGGCCAAACGCCCCCGTTTGGTTCGCACCAGAACATCTCGAACAGGGAAAGAGTTCTAGCGCACATGCAAACTCTATTAACCACTTCTGGACCGGAAGGATTTGCCCCCTTAATGACCAGGCCCTATTTTGCGATTCGGCTCTGGGTTACTTTAACGGACAATTGTTCGGACATGCAACACTGTACCCAAACAAAATTTACGTCCTTTTTTTCCCACAAAGATAGCTTTCTTATGATGGTATTTGATCACCTGTGCGATTTTTATTTTTTGCGCTATAAACAAAAAAAGAGCGACAATTTTGAAAAAATAACAATATTTTTAACATTCTGCTAAATGACATTCTCAAAAAAAATGTAAAAATCTAAAATTTTCAACATTTTAGGCCAATTTGTTTTCTGCTACATATTTTTGGTAAAAAAAAAAAAATAACATTAAGTGTATTTTGATTGGTTTGCACAAAAGTTATTGTGTCTACTAACTACGGGAAAGATTTATGTCATTTTTAATGTTTACTAGTAATAGCGGCGATCTGCAATTTTTTTTGCGGGACTGCGACATTGCGGCAGACAGATTGGACCCCTAACTGACATTTTTGACACTTTTGGGGGTACCAGTGACATTACTACAATAATCAGTGCTAAAAATATGCACTGTTACTGTAATAATGACACTGGCAGGGAAGGGGTTAACAGTATAGGTGAGCAAGGAGTTAAATGTGACCCTAGGGGAGTGATTCTAATTGTATGGGGGGTTGGACTTGTGAAATGACCATAGAGACATGCGATCCTATGTAGCAGGATCACATGAGCTCTGTGATCATTGCAGGGAGAAGGACGGTCGGCTGTGTTTACAACAGCTGACCGTCCTTCTCTCTCTGCGGGGAGAGATCAATCGCAGCCGACTGACAATCGAATCAGCTTCACGCTAACGATAGGGGGGCGCACCCACTAGTGGCCTTCAGGAGTGCGACGTAGACCCATGTCGCTTTGCCTGTCCGTGCCACTCTGCCACAGTAAAAAGGCGGCGGGTGGTCCAGAACTGGTTAAAGTCTATTGGTCATGAACATGAAAAATCAAAAGTTCTCATTTTAAAGGCTTATGAGCAAGTTATTGCCATAAAAAGTGTATGGGAACCTGGGTACTGTCCTGGGGGACATGTATCAATGCAAAATTATTTTTTAAACCAATCATTTTTAAAGGAGCAGTGATCTTAATGATGCTAAAAATGAAACAATAAAAATGAAAATTTCCTTTAAATATCATGCCTAGGGGGTCCCCTTAATGTTCCTGTAAAGTGGTGCATCTGTACGATGTATGGAGCCTGCTGCAGCAATACTGACATTTCTAAAGGAAAAAAGTAATTTATACTTGCTTGCAGCTGTAATGTATTGTCGGCTCCCGGCAATACAGATAAAGAAAATGAAAAAAAAAAACGGCATAGGGCCCCCCCAGTCCCTTCAGGTCTGATATGGATTTTAAGGGGAGCCCCACATCAAAATAAAAAAAAATGGCGTAGGATCCCCCCCAAAATCCATACCAGACCCCTATCTGAGCATGCAGCCTGGCAGGTCAGGGAAGGAAGGGGGACGAGCGAGCCCCCCCACCCCAGAGCACCCTGTCCCTGATGGGGACAAGGGCCTCTTCCTGACAACCCTGGGCTGTCCTTTATTCAAAAATAAAAATAAAAAAATAGTGCCCCCAATGTAAATCCATCGACAATCATGCCGCCTGCCGCACGACCCGAAAGAAAAAAAAACCTCCGCTCTCTGTGAATGCTTCCCGCGGACTGCCTATTCTCGGTTTGACAGGTCTTATATAGGGAATGGGCGGGGTCACAATGGTGATCCCCCCCATTTCCTGGCCTGCCAGGCTGCATGCTCGAATAAGGGTCTGGTATGGATTGGATTTTGGGGGGACCCCACACTGTTTTTTTTTTAATTTTGGCATGGAGTTTCCCTTAAAATCTATACCAGAACCAAAGGGCCTGGTATGGATTGTGGAAGGGGGGAACCCCACGCCATTTTTTTAAAAAAAATTTGGAGTGGAGTTTCCCTTAAAATCTATACCAGATCCAAAGGGCCTGGTATGGAGTTTGAGGGGGGACCCCATGCTGTTTTTTTTTCTTAATTCTGTGATGGGGTTCCGTCCCGTTAAAAGCCATACAAAGGGTCCCCCAAGCTGTTTTTACCCCAATTTTTTAAAATTTACATTTTATTTTTACAATATTTTTTTCGTTTCTCAGCAGGGAAGACTTAACAACCTATTGACTGTGTGCTAAGTGCTGAGAAAGTTCAGGTGTTAGGCGAGTACCTAAATGGGCGATGTTTAGGCAAAACTTATGCTCGGCCCAAACCGTTCACTCATCCCTAGTGGTGCCTGAACACTGTTACTTCTCACAGTTACTCTTGCTGTGCACAGGAATGGGCCCTGCTGTTAACATAGAGAAAAACATTTTGAAATTACATGCACCTCTCATACAGGTGCAGAAAAATGGGACCTTGGGTGTTAGTGGTGCCTGAACACTGTAACCCCTCACAGTTATTCTTGCTGGGCACAGGAACGGGCCCTGCTGTATAGAATTAGAAAAAAAAGTGAAATTACATGCACCTGTCTAACAGGTGCAGAAAAATTGGACCTTGGGTGTTGGTGGTGCCTGAACACTGTAACCCCTCACAGTTACTTTTGCTGGGCGCAGGGATAGGCCCTGTTGTTAAACATTAGAGAAAAAACATGAAATGACATGCACCTGTCAAACAGGTGCAGAACATTTGGGCCTTGGGTGTTGGTGGTGCCTGAACACTGTAACCCCTCACAGTTACTCTTGCTAGGCGCAGGAAAGGACCCTGCTTTAACAATTAGAAAACAAATCGAAAATACATGCACCTGTCAAACAGGTTCAGAAAAATTGGGCCTTGGGTGTTGGTGGTGCCCTAAACCCAAAACATTGTTGGAAGCTAGCATAATCAAAATTCAGTAATAGGATAGGCGGCATAGGCAGTCTTCAAGGGATCCCAGATCCCTAGCAAATTCAATCAGTTTCATCAGCATCAGGGGATTGATAGCTAGTTGATCCAGGATTTATTCGTTTTGATAAATGTCAGCTGGTCAAAGGAGTCTGTGGACAGACGCACTCTTTTATCCATCAAAAAACCTCCAGCATCACTAAATGTCTGTTCGGAAAGCACGCTGGAAGCAGGACAGGCCAGTAGATTGATTGCTTATTGAGCAAGTTCTGGCCGGTGGTCCATCCTCAAGACCCAGTAACCCAGTGGATGCTCAGTTGGAGAGGTCTCCAAGTCTGCTCTTGCCCCTAGATACTCCTGCACCATATAATGCAGATGCTGCCAATGGTTGCTTAAACCTAACAGCCGTGGGAGCTTTCGACTAAAGAATTGTTTAAAGGCATCGGTCAGCCGGCTGCCTTCTCCACCGCTCCTCCTTTGACCGAACAAAGCCTCAGAAACACATTGTCCAGGAAATGGTAACCTTCCAGTGTCTGGAAAGGTGTTACACAAATTTTTCTTCAAGGTATCCTCAAGATGTTTCATCCTCTGCTCCCTCTGCAAAGGCAGGATGAGCTCTGCAACTTTACTCTTGTAACGTGGATCAAGAAGGGTTGCCAACCAGTAATGATCCCTCTCCTTGATACCACCAGTCCACGGGTCCTTTTGCAGGCTTTGCAGAATCAGGGAGCCCATGCAGAATACATTTGAGGAGGCATGAGATTCTGAGTCCTCTGGGTCACTAAGGATGACATTGTCAGGAATAACCTCTCCCCAGCCACGTACTACTCCTGGGGTTTCTGGGGAATGAAAACAATTAATTGAAAACTGCTGTATGTATTCCTCTACTTCCATGCTGCCACAATCCTTCTCTTCCTCCTGTGTGTTTTTCAGCCCCGCAGGAATTGTATCTGCATAAATGGGGCCTTGTGAGGAAAGAAAGTCCTTTTGCTTGTTCTGCCTCAAGTGCCCTGTCCATGATTCCACAAAATGTATACTCCAAAATGAAGACTAGAGGGATAGTGTCACTGATGCTTGCATCGTCATGGCTCACCATCCTTGTGGCCTTCTTAAATGTGACAAGACAGTGGATGCATCCTTTATCAGCAGCCACTAGCATGGCGAAAAGAAGCCAAGCTTCCCTAAGCCTGTCCTTGTGCCATACTCACACAGGTACTCATTGATAGCCTTCTGCTGCATGTGCAGCCGCTGCAGCATTGCCAATGTTGAGTTCCACCAAGTGGGCATGTAAAAAATGAGGGGGCTGGTGGGAAGGTTGAATTCCCATTGAATGTCAGCCAGCCGAGCACTGGCATTGCATGACCGCTGGAAATGGTCACAGACTTTTCTGGCCTGCCTCAGAAGATCTTGTAAACCCAGGTACCTGTTCAAGAAACGCTGCACCACCAAATTCAGGACATGTGCCAAGCATGGAACATGTGTCAAGTGTCCCTGTCGGGGATCGAAGGTTGGTGCCATTGTCGCATACAAGCATTCCTGGCTCAAGCTGCCGTGGCATCAACCCCCTATGAGCCTGCCCCTGCAGAGCTGACAGAATCTCGGCCCCGGTGTGGCTCCTGTTCCCTAGACAGACCAACTGAAGCACGGCATGACATCTTTTATCCTGACTGCTTGCGTAGCCCCTTAAACGCTTAGGGAGCACTGCTGCTTCAGAGGTCAATTCTGCAGAAGAGGCCACATAGGAAGAAGAAGAGGAGGTGGTGGAGCAGCAGCATTTTGGAGGCATAGTGGCGGAACACTCTCCTCCAATGAATCCTGTCCTGCATCCTTCCCAGCTGCCAGCAGAGTTACCCAGTGCGCTGTGAAGGTAATGTAATGTCCCTGACCATGCCTGCAGGACCGAGTAAGCAGTAATGTGAACCTTCCTGCTGACCGCTCTGTCCAACGAGGCCAAAACATTGCCTTCCACATGATGGTACAGAGCTGGAATGGCCTTACTTGAAAATACATTTATTTTTGGAACCTGCCACTGTGGTACAGCACATTCTGCAAATTCACGAAAAGGGGGCAGAGTCTTCCAGATGAAAAGGCAGCAGTTGTAGTGCTAGCAATTTGACCAAGCTAGCATTTAGATGCTGATGTGGATGGCTGGGACAGTAATTTTTTTTTTTTACAGTTCAGCAACTGGAGTAGAGAAATGTGCCTGCTGGTGAAATCAACAGGTGGTGTACTGCCAGCAGATTTGGTGCAAGTACCTGTGGCACTCATTGATATACCATCATCCATCTCAGTGCAGGTTTTTGAGAATACTTAGATATTAGGGGTAGAGATCCCAGATGGGGAGCAAGGAGAAGTCTACATTTTTGTATGATGTGGGTCTTTCAGGTGCTGTTGCCAATGGACTGCATGGCAGGTCATCATATGTCTAGTCAAGCATGTGGTGCCCAAGTGGCTGGTGTTCTGGCCACACTTGATCTGCTTCAGACAGAGATTGCAAGCAGCAACGCTGCGGTCTGCTGTACATGTGCTGAAAAAAGCCCATACCAATGAACTTTTGGAAATCAGCAGGGAGTTAGCAACGCCCTGCCCCTGTGGAGCTCTGTGGTGTGATGAAATAGGGTGCCTGCCCTTAAGCCAGCCCCTGGAGGATATCTGGTCTCATTGGAGTTGTGTCTCCTCCTTTTCCTTCTCACTTTCCTCCTCTATTCTCTCAGGCACCCAAGTACAGTCAGTGACCTCACCATCCCCTCCCTCCTCGTCACTGAAGCAAACTTGGCAGTATGCTGCAGCTGGAGGAAACATGACTGCTAGTTTCTTGTTGGTCATTGTCATTCCTCTCTCTAGGCTCATGTCATTCCCTTCCTAAACCTGGGAACCAACACCGGAGCATTCAAATTGCTGCGCATCCTCCAACATCATGTAACTAATACTATAATCAAATAATTCAGGTGACTCCTCCGTGCATGATGGTGTGGCTATGGAAAGAGTAGCTGTGGACAAGGAGCCTGTGGAATAGGCCACTTTGGCAGCTGTGGTGGAAGGCAAACTAGTATGAGCCTGGGTGACAGAGGATGAGGAGGATGAGGATGGCTTAGTTATCCACTCCACCAACTCTTCTGCATGTTGTGGCTCAATAACATGGCCAGCACCGGAAAAAAAAGGCCAAGCGTGCCCTGCCTGCAGAGGACGCATCATATCCATGACCACCAGAAGGAATAGCACCTGCCACACAGAAAGGGGGACAGCAATTATGCCCTAAATATTATTAGTGCTGCTGTGCCACGAAAAAAAAAAACACACTGCTTATGCAGAGGAATAGCACCTGCAACACAGAAGGGGGACAGCAATTATGCCCTAAATATTATTAGTGCTGCTGCGCCACAAAAATCCCCTGCTGATGCAGAAGGAATAGCACCTGCGACGCAGAAGGGGGAAAGCAATTATGCCCTAAATATATTAGTGCTGCTGCAGCACAAAAAAAACCCTGGCGACGCACAAGGAATAGCACTTGCGACGCAGAAGGGGAGACAGCAATTATGCCCTAAATATTAATTGTGCTGCTGTGCCACAACAAAATAGATATAAAAATCACTGCTATGAAGAAGGAATAGCATCTGCAACACAGGAGGGGGGGTGCTAATATTGTAGCAACAGAACCTGATGCTGCAAAAAAAAAAAAAATTGAAAAGAAAAAAAAAACCTTTCAATGAAAAAAAACAGGGATCAGTGGAGTGACACAGACGTGATGTATACATCAACAACACTTCAGTGGCACCACTACACTGTATTACACAAGAATCAGCACAGCACTACACTGCACTGACTGCATTAAACTGACTGAAAGCACAATCCAATAACTAACTGCCTAATCTCCACTCCTAACACACTACACAGGGCTGCCGTGTAAGCAGCCTTATATAGTGTGGGGCATGGACTTAGCCCCTGAGCCATGATTGGCTAAAAGCACCCTGCCTTTGACCAATCATGGCTCTGACAGAACATTGTGCTGTGATTGGCCAAAGCATACAGTTCAGGTGCATGCTTTGGCCAATCACATGCACTTAATGCACTGCAATTTTGCAGTACATTATGGAGCACTCATCAATGTGTGAACTTCCTGCTGAGCGCCCCAGATGCTCATGTGTTCCCGCTGAGTGCATTTAAATGGTGAATCCATTGGGTCTCATTTTGCGAAACTTGTTTACACATATCACTCTCTCTCCAGTGTGTATACACACAAAATATATACCACAAAACCAAAGTGATGAGGGATCCCTATTGCGCACAAGCCTATAATGATTGGAAACACTATGCTGTCTGTACCCCTTAATAATATTACTAATATGCTCCCCAATTCCCAATAAGCTTAGACAACGTACGAGTAGTTCAGCCCACATATCTAAGGCTGCACGGACAAATCAACAAATATGTAACAAATCTTGTACCATATGTAATATATTTATCTATGGTGTACTCATTTCCCTCAGATAAGGAAAAAGTTTCCTCCTTCCTCTTCTTATCCCTAGTGGACCTGCATACTTTGGCACCTTCCACATCTATAAAACCCATTTCTTTCTAGAAAAGTTCTAGCTCTCTTGAGTGGGTCTGGTACATTTTTGGATATCATATTTCTCAAACCTGGTGCCCATTTATATATAAACGTGGGGCGGCTGGGAAGCACCTGTCAGAGAAGTCTGGTCCATAAGGTAGTTAGAACCTTCCGCCATTAGATGGCGTCAAGCTGGCTATTTAAACTGACTCTCTGCATGGATTCATTGCTGTTTGGTCTGCAGCTTCCTGTGTACTGTTCCTGACTCCGTGTGACCTCTGATCTTGATCCGGCTTGTTGTCTCTAACCTGTGCTTGCCTGCTTCCTACCCTGACCCCGGCTTGTCTTCTGGATTTCGCTGCTGCCTGTTGATCCTGCATTGCTGCTCTCCTGGTACCGACCCGGCTTGTGACCCGATTACTCTGCTGCCTATCGTCTATGTCCTTCCTGCACCCTGCTCATCCGGCCTGCTACAACTCCAGCCCAACAAGCTCGCTCCCTGCAGTCTCATACCAGCCCGCTCACTGCGGCCACGCTACTACTGGACTGATTACAGGCACTCCTACGTCACTGTGCTCCTGTGGCCGCTGTCTCACTATCAGAGGCCCACGAGCCGGAGTTGTATGAGAGGCCCTCCTCTACACGTCAGGCTCACCTACCAGGTACGTGACAGCACCTCTTTGAGTGTGTTATGTTTTAAGAGTATAGGCCAGTATTTAATAATATATTTTTACAATTCTCTATATTGTTAAATATAGCCTGTTATAAACGCTACATCCCAATTATCCTTTAGGTGTCTTTTCGGTTTCAATAATTCCTGTCTATTCATGGAGTAAACCTTGTTTCTAACCTCCACCAGTTGTTTTTCTCTATACCATTTCTCTTTATCTCTATGTATTAATTTATCAGTTTGGGTTATATAGTTTAGATGCATCCGTTACAGTCTACAGATTTAAAATGGGTTCTAGTCTTCAACCTATTGTTTTTCCTAAAAATTTCTAAATCCAGAAATTGCACCACATTCTTACTCCCATACTATCATAATGTCATCAATATACCTTTTATAATATTAGATTTGGGGAGGTTTAACAGCAAAAAAATTGTACTTCTTCCCATTTGGCTAAAAAAAAATTCGCAACACTGGGAACATATTGAGACTCCAGTTTATAGACATGGTCATATGTAGACCTTTCAAAAGAAATTCAATCTGTACCTGCTTCAGATCGGTTTGTCCCTCTAGAGCCCACCTAACTGCTTTCATTGCATCATCCTGTTTTATGCTAGTATATAGGGATTACACATCCACCAATGCCAGTATTGTGGAATCACCTACCTCAATCTCTTGTATTGGGATGATAGTATCCCTACTATCTTTTAAAAAAAATCTCACATTTGCCGCCAAAGGTTGCAAATAGACATCTAGGTATTCTCCAACTCTCGCATACAGGGAATTATTCCCACTAATAATGGGTCGTCCAGGTGGCCGATCTTTGTTTTTATGAATGTTAGGTATCTGGTATACGACTAGAATCCGGGGTGCTTTTAAATTCAAATATCTACTTTCTTTCTTATCCAGTATACAATTAATTGTTCTTTTTTTAATCCATTTCATATGTTTGTTTTTAATTTTACTGATGGGGTCCCCTCCTAATGATTTGTAGGCTTATCTATCACTACAGTCAAGCACAGAGGTGGAAAAATTATGCTTTGGGCTGTTTCTCTGCTAATGGATGAGACCATTGTAGAATCGTGGATGAGAACCTTCTTCCCTTAGCCAGAACACTGAAGATGGGTCGTGGATGGGTCTTCCAGCATGACAATGACCAAAACATACCGCCAAGGCAACAAGGAAGCGGCTCAAGAAGAAGCACATTAAGGTCATGGAGGACCTTAATCCTGAAGAAAATGTATGGAGGGAGCTAAAACTTCGAGTTGCCAAGGAACAGCCAAGAAACCTTAAGGATTTAGAGAAGATCTGTAATTTACACACAGAACTTTATTTATTAAATCAATACAGTTTAATCTTTTCGATTTAGCAAGAATGTTGCAAGTTATGTTATATTTGTGTTTTCTAATAATGATTTTAGTGTATTTTAGGTGGAAATATTGTTTTGATTTTTTTTTTTTTTTTTTGGGGGGGGGGGGGGGTTGTCAGGTAGGCTGTTTGTAGCCCTGTGATTTCTAACAGCAGTCATTTGCAAGAGGTCCTGTACTAACCATGTGTTTACTTCACCTCTCTAGCCCTAACATAGGCTTATAATGTACAAACATTTCCTATTAGATTTTTAACGTTACAAAACGAATAATTTCATGTGTAATATGCAGGGTACCTTATAGGACATTGACCCTGTTTAATTCATTTTTTCTTCTCCATGTAAAACCTGCAAAATTCCAAGAAAATGTATTGATAAATAATAAAAAGAAATAATGTAATATTTGTTAAATGCTAAATTTTTAGCACCAGACAAAAGAAAATTAAGATATTTTATAAAATGTTTTTTCGTATCCCTTTTTTATCAATCTGTTGTATTTTTTTTTTTTTTGCAGTGTACATGGATTGTAGTGGAAGTGTTGTAGAAAATAGAATGTAACACTGGTAGCACACAAAGAACTCTGATTGCTTTTTTAGTTTGCAGAATCATTTCTTAACTAGTGATGATTTTGGCAAAACGAATTTCACTGCAAAATTACCGACCGATATGTATAGTAACTGTGTGACATATTCCCTCCCCATCTTTGTACTGCATGAGGGCCCTTATGAAATATGGGATTAGAAATTCTCTTTAATTAATTACAGTACACTGTGTATGGATATACATAAATTAAAAGTAGTTGTATAACATGCCGTAAATTAAAGGATAGAGTCACCCAAAAGTGATACAGTGAGTCAGCACCTGACTTCTTACAGTATATGCCTTTTATACACAACCAAGAAATGTGCCTGTCATCATTCAACATTCTCTTCCAGTCCACCGAGGAGTTTTGGAAGTTCCTGCTCATTTTATGCACCAAAAACACGCAAATCTGCCCAATTTTAGGTACGAAAAAAGCTCAAAAACGTTTTTGAGCTTCAGGCATTTGGCTTCAGGTGACTTGGAGTGGAGATGTGAACCAACTCCATAGAGAATATTCGATTTTATTCTCCTCCAGCGTTTCGGAACTTCGAGCTTCTAGCTACAAAATGCTCAGGTGTAAATGGGGCCTTCATTTTCAAATAAGATAGCTCCAGAATATAATTCCAGCAAACAAAGATCAAGTGTGAACTGCAAATTATTAACACTGCCAACTGCATCAGCTTTTCATAATCAGCTAAAAAGGGAAAATAATACAGATGGTGATTGTAAAGTAATAATGATGCTGGTCTTTTTAAGAGATTTCCATGGAAAACTCCTTAGCTCTCCATCCATAAGCAAACATATTTATACATATCCTGCATCATGCAGACAATTATCTCTTTTATACGTTTTTTTCTGTGAAACTTTCTATTAGTGATAAATATGAAGAAACGCCCCTTCATTATATCCATAATTGTGCCAACAAAGGCAGAGCGTTATAGTTACGCCATAGTGCTGGAAATTTCTATATTATGGAAAATGGAGGGGTTTATAGGCTTGATTAGTCAATGGGTCCCATTTACCCATTTTTTTGTATTACATGTTTAAACTTGTATGGCACGGCCCACTGGGCTTGAAACAGCTTAAAAAAATATATTACATAAGTGCAGAATTAATTATTGTTAATGGAAAGTTTTAATTTCTGAATGGGTTCCTAAAGAAGAGTAGTGTGTTCTAACCAGTGATTAGTACATGATGGAGCTAAACTGGCTGGACTATGTAACAGTCTACCTACAGTATACTGTATCTGTGAGTGCCTGAATGATGGCCATGAAATTATAAGCATGCCTATTTTTCAGCTGGTCTGTAGCACACGATGTCATCATGGGACATAGCTTGATGACTTCATAGCTTATGCAGAGTAGAACTTTCTGCACAGATACAGTAGCTCTCAACTTTCTCCTTTTTAGATGAGATGTGTGGTATAGATCTACAGTGTATAATAAAAATAAGTACTACAGAACTACCAACATTCTTTCTATTATCTTTAAAGTGGATCTTCAGCCATTCCACTGACTTGGCTCCCCTGCAGCCCACCCACCCACCCTCCACTGCACATACACTATATTACCAAAAGTATTGGGACGCCTGTCTTTACACACACATTGACTTTAATGGTTCAGTTTTAAATTGGCCCACCCTTTGCAGCTATAATAATTACAACTCTTCTGGGAAGGCTGTCCACAAGGTTTAGGAGTGTGAGGTCAGGCACTAATATTGGACTGGCTCGCAGTCTCCGTTCTAATTCATCCCAAAGATGTTCTATCGGGTTGAGGTCAGGACTCTGTGCAGGCCAGTTAAGTTTCTCCACCCCAAACTTGCTCATCCATGTCTTTATGGACCTTGCTTTGTGCACTGGTGCGCAGTCATGTTAGAACAGGAAGGGGTCATTCCTAAACTGTTCCTACAAAGTTGGGAGTATGAAATTGTCTGAAATGTCTTGGTATGCTGACACCTTAAGAGTTCCCTTCACTGGAACTAAGGGGCCAAGCCTAACCCTGTAAAAACAATCCCACACCATAATCCCCCTCCACCAAATGATTTGGACCAGTGCACAAAAAAGTTCCATAAAGACATGGATGAGTGAGTTTGGGGTGAAGGAACTTGACTGGCCTGCACAGCACTGACTTCAATCCGACAGAACACCTTTGGGATGAATTAGAGTAGAGACTGTGAGCCAGACCTTCTCATCCAACATCAGCACAAATGCGCTTCTGGAAAAATGGTCAAACATTCCCATAGACACACTCCTAAACCTTGTGGACAGCCTTCCCAGAAGCGTTGAAGCTGTTATAGCTGCAAAGGGTGGGCCAACTCAATATTGAACCCTACGGAATAAGACTGGGATGCCAATAAAGTTCATGTGCGTGTAAAGGTAAGCGTCCCAATGCTTTTGGTAATATAGTGTATATTGGGTTCTTTTTTTGTTTGTTTGTTTTGTTTACTGTTTTTTTTTTCTTTTAATTAGGTTTTGGCCTGCCCCCTCATTCTCCATCATTCACCTAGGCGAATGACATCATTGCCCCAGATGCCTCCTGAAATATGTGACGTGCATATCCCAGGAGGCAATGGGAGCCTCACATGTAACCCCATTCACTAACGGAGAAGGAGGGCAGGCCCAGCGGCACGTCATCGGTAGGTTGCACCAGAAGTCAGAAGAGCTGGCTTAGTCTACCGATGACATCACAGATGAACATGGCGGTGGGGGCCTGGCGGCAGCTTCAAAACAGGGGACCTCAGCAGGACAAGGCTGGATCCTCTGTGTGGGTGAGTACTTGAACTGTGGTCATCTCAGCATCAGGTAAGTGGGATAGAAAAAAAATTATAATGAGGGGGAGGGTAAAATTCCTTTGTAACTTTATAGTTAAGTCCACTGCAATGGTGTTTCCTTCCAATGTTTGTTTTCATTTTAGCACAAGTGACATGTAAAATCACTCTGTTAAAAAGAATATTATTAATAACTAAAGTGTAACTATGGGAAAAATAAAAATGACAGTCTTTAACTAGCATTAATACAAGATTTTTTTTTTTTTTATATAGCAAGTGGGACTCAGAAAAACAAAAACTTCTGTGTCACTTGCTAGTGGCAGTCTGCATGATATGGCATTTTCTATTTTTCTCATAGTTCAGTTTTTACTGTCTCACTCCTTGTGCCTTGGATCTTTTCTTCATTGCAGAGCTATGGCTGCCAGCAGAATCATTGGCATGCTACACTTCTGGGTGTGTTGGGTGCCTTTGTTTCCCTGCCACCCGCTGTGCTTCCTCCCACCGGCTACTACGTCACTACTGTGCCCTGTGGTTAAATAGAAATGTAATATATGTAATTGCTATGCAAATGTAGCCAGGTGCTTGGCTAGAAACAGAAAGTGAATTAGGACAGTGTGCTGCAGTGCTCTCTGTGCTCCCAATGGACTTCAGTTGAATAGATCAACACTTCCTCACCTCCATCCACCAGGGGGAGCTGACAAGCAGAAGGAGATCCAGAGACTTGATGGTTGGCAGCACTGAATCATGGGAGAAGTAGTGCAGGGGAAGGATCATGCTATTGGGGTCAATGGACTATTGAACTATAATTCCCAATGCAAGCTGGGTATAAAGAGAGAAAGAGAGCTGTATTTTCACAGGCTGAATACCGAGGGACTTCTTCTTTGCTGTGAGGAGACTGAGGTGTGATCATTGCTGCTCCTGTGTGCACAACAATGTATGGCTGTGTTCTAGGGACAGGAGCCATTCCAGGCAGATCCAGAAGTGAGCTGACATCTGAACAGCGGAACCCCTGTTGCTTTATCTCTGGGACACTGCTGACATTAACCTGTTGCTGCTGGCAGAGACTGAGCACACAGGCACTGACCATCTAACTAGCAGCATCATTTACTCCATGCATAATTTATTAGGACTGTACTCATGAGCCCCATGGAGGCTTCAAAACTTTTCCCAAAAAAGGCAAGCAGAGGGCAATAGACTATTCACCAGTATTGAATTTAGACTCCCTGCAGCTGACCTTTTACCCATTTATCATTTACCCTCCCTTGTTCTGTGCTGTGTCTATATGTAAAGGCGGCCATCTTGTTGGAGGGGCAGGGTTTTGCTTCCTCATGTCACAGTTGTCCTCTGATGATTGATGATCTGATGGTTAGTGGTACAATATTCAAAGAGCAGCAGGAGAGGAGTAGGAAGCAAAGACCTGCAGAATAAACAATTCAGAAGAAGCGCGATCATTGCAGTGCAGATCCTCTGACATGGCTCCTCTGACATTTGCAGAACTGAAAAATGTGTTTAGTTTCGGATATATTTGTTATGTTACTAATTTAATTTTGTTGATTCGCTTTGAAATTCATTTACTTTTGTTTTGTTTATTTAAATTTAATTTACTAATTTTCAAATGAATTTCCGAATTTGGATCGGTAGAAAAATTATCAATGGATGCAAATTCTGTGTGAAGAATAGCTGATTGTTAAGGCGTGGGCCAGGAAGCCGACCGCCCCATCCTTAACAACCAATGACTCATCAGCTGTGAGAGGGCTTCCCCATTGACAGATGAATGTAAACAAAAGAATGCCTGCAATAAAAAAATGCAGAAAAAAACAACGTGGGTTCCCCCCCAATCCATGCCAGGCACTTTGGGCCCCCCACTCTTTCTGGCCAGCAGTATGCTGAGTTAAGGGTCTGGTATGGATTTTGGGGGACCCCTTGTGGGTTTTTTTTTTATTTTGGCATGGGGTTTCGGGGGGGGGGGGGGGCGTGCTGTCTTTTTTCTGCATTTTTCATTGCCGGTGTTCCGTGAGAATTACCTACCCCGTGAAAATTACCTACCCCTCGTCACTTCCGGCCAGAAAGAGCTGAGCAGCGCAGCACTGCGCATGCTCAGAGCCCCGGATACGTGATGGAAGAACAGAGGAGCTTACTAGTGCGCATGCGCACTAGTATGAAACGATCACGGTGTACCGTGAGAAAAACCTACCGACGCGGCGCTTACATAAAACAGCTGTGCGGCAATACGAATCATCTCCGCTCCTGTCCCGGTCACTTCCCTGCTCTCGGCAAGTAACTATAAAAGCGGCTTTCGGCTCCGTGATTTATGTTTTCATACAGCCGCTGCCGCTTTTATATTTACTATCCGAGATCAGGGAAGTGACCGGGACAGGAGCGGAGATGATTCGTATTGCAGCCCAGCTGTTTTAATGTAACCGCCGCATTGCATACAGTGCGGAGAACCGGAAGTGACGAGGGGTAGGTAATTCTCACGGGTAGGTAATTCTCACGGAACACCGGCACTCTTTTGTTTACATTTATCAACAGTTGATGAGCCATGGGCTGTTAACGGTGTTGTGGCTGGCTTCCTGACCCTTAGAAGACAAATATACAAAATTAAATTAAATGAATTTCAACTAAATTTGTAACTATTTCATTCAGATCTCCAATTAACTAAAAGTTTGTTCCATATTTTATTCGGACTGAGATGAATTGTTCATGTCTAAGGCAGTGGCACCTTAGACAATCCTTCAATGCAGATATGCAGTATAAGGTTACAGAACAGGATACTGTGGAGGAACTCAAGAAAAAAGTTGGATTTTGTAGGGCATTGAGTAGGCACAATTAATATTGCTAGATGTAGCCTCTAAAATGGTAAATCTTCATTTATGAAGTCAGACACACTAGAATTTTTCCTTACACAAAGCAGGCTTTCCAATTTCTACTGTTCAGACATATAATTGAAAATAAAACTGGCCAGTTTTTAGTCCTAATTAGTTTACTTGTGTAGGTCACCTTAAATAACTAATTAAATAAAATCTGTACGTTTCTAAGTGCTCAGTCAGATTAGATAAGGGTCTCCCAGCATATATCTTGGGCCATCAAAGTTGTTAAACAATATATACAGTTGATACGGTTCAGTTGAGAAGAACATGCTTGCAGGGGCAGTAAGCTATAGTATGGTAAAGGAAAGTTGTAATTGGGTGTTAGGTCCCCTTTTAGAAAAGTCCCTCCTTAGTGATGTCATGGGTGTAGTTAGTGCCCATATTAATGCCAGAGTAGAAGGAGTCTAGTAAAAGACAAGGCATGGGAGACAAACACCCCAGAGCTGCTAAGATGTAGTCCCCTACAGCGCTGATCTAAAGGGCTCTTTGCAGGGCTGGAGTCCCAGGTAAGGTGATACAGAACACAGTAGGGACAGCTGTATTAACTGTGTGGACATTGCTTTGTTCATAAATGATAAAGCCTATGGCTAGAATTTTGAAAGTGTACCTATGGCTGGGAGTATGGCACAAAACACAGGAGTGTTCCATCAACAACAGGTGGGTGGTTGTCCTACATAAGAAGACATGGGGCAGGAACTTTAAGTAACTTAGTGCCAACATTCATCCAATCGTAAGCCCCCTTACAACCATCTTGTTGTTAGAAAATTAATTGGTGCCCCAGAATGAAACATGAATTAAAGGGGAAAAAAAAAAAGGTTCAGCATGTCTGAGCATGTCTGAACTGTCCATGATACGCTACGGAGCATACAAATAAACATACTTCTTTTGATGCTGATCTAAAGAGTAGGACAACATACAAGCTGTGTACAGCAGTGGGCCAAACCCCAGAGGTACAGATTAAAGAATAACAGTCACATAAAGGACAAACTATGTGTCAACAAGGTTACATTCATAGGCTCATAGTGACCCATTGACTCTGGCTCCCACTCGCTGAATACGTGTCCTGTTGAGGGAATGAAAGTATTACTTCTCTTAATAAATAGCCGCTCACACTCAGCAAGGCTATCACTGTAATGGCTATGCGTAAACCTGGAGGTCAGACTGAGGCCAAAATGATAACTGCCAGAGCTCAGACATCATGTCCTTCATAGATCCGTTTATTCCACTTTACTTTTACTAAAAGCGATTGTAAGGCTCTGACACAAGAGGCTCAGTGTGCTCAGGTATGCCTGTGTTTGATTTAGGTCATATCTCGACTTGGTAATTCAGAACTGGCAACTGTTGGCGCTTACTTGTGACAGTTCAGATGAAAAAAAAAATCTTTGGGGAAAGTATAGATACAACTTTCTGAAAAATGATTAGGCAATTGAAAGACTTTTCAGTCTTTTCTTCGGGACAGTATAACCATGGACTCAAGATACCAAAAAGTAGTGAACAAAAAAAGTGCAAATAAAACACACAAAAAAGTACAATGAGCATGTCACTGGTCCCCTCCCAAAAAGGAAGGACTCTTCCCTGACACCCTAGGAACAAGACTCCAGATAGGGGTAAGCCACTCTGGTCCACCTAGCTAAAAGACTTGGTGGATCCCTCTCCGCATTACAAGCTGAAGCCAACCACAAATTACTGGATGAGGGTTCTTCCTCCTAAGCAAGAGAAGAAGGAACCTAATAGCCATACATCCTCTCCCTAGATTAAAGGGTAGGTCTGGAAACCCATACTCATCATCCTGTGGATCTAAAACACACATATAGAAAGGTGAAGTGACACACGTGGAGAGCAAAACAAATAGATTGCAAAGAATGCAAACAATGGCTAGATCTTCAAAAGTGAACCAAAAAGTACATGTGAACACACACATAAAAGTGCACTTAGGGTGTGTCATATGGCTTTCCCCGAGCAGAAAGGATCCTTTCCTAACTCCTCCTCCCCCTCCTCCCCCTCCTCCTCCTCCCCCTCCTCCTCCTCCTCCTCCTCCTCCTCCCTCTCCTCCTCCTCCTCCTCCTCTTCAGGGTGCAAGACTCCTGACGAGGGCAAGACACATCAGGGTCCTCCAAGCCAAAAGGCCCAACGAACCCTGCTCCTCATGGTTAGCCAAAGCTGGCCATGGAGTACTAAATTAGACCCTCCCTAAGCCAGGGGATGAAGGAAACTAAGGGCCACACATCCTCCCCCCTAGAATTCAGGGTAGGCCCAAAAGACCCACACCCTACAATTCAAGTGAAAAAAAAAAGACACATACTGTACATAAGTGCAGGTGACACACGTGGAGAGAAAATTAATAATGAAAAATAAAAAAAGTGCAGTGACTAGACCTTGTTGTCTGGTAACAAAAATTGCCCCTATCTTGGCCAAAGGCCTAGTCCATGATGTGAGGTGCAGAAAAAAGCCTCTAGTGTCGTGACCTAGTGCAGCTTCACATAGTGGCATCCAAAATCCATAATGCTACTCAGGCACCCCCAGGACGCCACTCCTAAGGAACGATTGACATTGCCGGCCCTCAGCCTTCCCAACCCTCAGCCAGACAAGGTAGCACAGTTTGATTCAGGAGGCACTAGGCCCCTCAGAACCCTCCACAGTAGGGAAAAACTCCCCATCACCAACCTAACCAATGGGCGCTTAATTTGGTTTCTTTCTCACAGGGATGATCCCTCAGGACCCCCATCATAGAAATATAGATTTTAGCAACATATTACCTTTAGTTAGTGTATAACTCGTAACATATTGCTAAGCAAGTGGGCAAATTGCGTCAAGCGGAGAAGAGTTAGAAACGCCAAACCGACAGCTGACATGAATGCTGTGGCGACGATCCTCAAGGTTTACATGCTCAAACTTTTTTTCACTGTTGTAAGTGCATTTATGCTTTTACCTTTTCAATAAAGCCAACAGTATTATGCTATGATCATCTCTTTCTTCATTGGAACATATACCACCATTATGCTTAGAGCCTTGTTTACTGCCAGAGAGGGAAGGAGCTAGATCCATCCATCCATACACCATGCTGTTTTTGATCATATTGCTGGTGGGTGGGGACTCAGGAGGGGAGCACGGAGTGTCACTTGAATCCTATATGAGAAGACATCACTAGCACTCGCACCTTACTATCATTCATGGACGTTTATTTGTTTGATTGCACCTTCACTTTATGTGTTATTGATTGCACTGGCACTTTATGAATAATTGATTTAAGGAAGCAGCGCTAAGTTTAAAAACTAAGCAACCCTCCCTCCTGCATAAGAACATCATTCATTCACAGAGATCTGTAAATGAATGAACTACAAGTCCCGTATATCACCACGGCAGACAGACTTGTAGCTTTCAATGGAATACAAGTGCAGTGATGACCACACTCATAGTCCACTGACACTTACTCCAGCTCTCCATGCAAAAGTATGTAGCTTGATATGGGCAGGGAGCGGAAGGAAGAATCTGCAGGAAGACCCTGCAAACCACTGATAATGGGTGCAATGCTATTCAGGCTCAAGTAAAAAAAAAAAATATATACATGCACATATTTTTCTGCAAAAATCTATGCATTTATTTATTTTTTTATAAAAGTGAACTTAGCTTTTAATTTATTGATTAAAGATTACCACCACTTTCTCAAAATGCAAGTCTAAGGCTCCATGTACACGGGACGTTGTTAAAAGTCCCTTTGAATGCTGGAATTTTTAGGACATTTGAAACGTCCGTTCGGTCGCGTTTGTACCCGCGTTTAGCGGGCGTTTAGCGGCGTTTGCGGGCGTTTGCGTTTAGAAGCGTTCCTAGAGGTCAAAAAAATTATTCCCCTTTAAAATGGAAAAGCGCGAACGCTAAACGCGGGTCATCGCGTTCAGACGCGTTGGGACGCACACGCGTTCGGACGCGTTCAGATGCGTTCGGACGCGTTTGTGCGTTTGAAACGCCGGAAAACACACGTTCGAACGCAAATAATTGCATTCTAAAAAAAAGTCCCTGAACGCAACTGCCTGCAAATGACTGTAAACGACCTGGTGTACATGGACAGATAAGATAAAATGTAGATGGGTTCAGGGGCTTCTGAAAAAAACGCCCAACTGCTCCTAAACGGCCATTTCCAGCTTCCCGTGTACATGGACCCTAAAGCTCAGTACACACGGGCCAGATGACGGGAGACATCGGTCGGTTAAAAAAAGAATGACGGACATTCGGCCTTAGTGTATGTCGGTCTGTCTGTCAGACAAGCATGCTGGAAAACCAGCAGCCCACTGACTCATGATCAGTGCTCTCAGTCAATGGCAGAGAGCGCTGATCGGAGTGTTCTGGTTGGGGGGGGGGGGGGGGGCAGTAAGGCTGTCCCCCTGTCAGAACACAACAGCTCAGATCTCTTCACTAACTTTGCATAGTTAGTATAGTGGCTCTGCCTGGAGCTGACAGTTTTTACATTTTTTTATTCAACCCACTGGTAGTGTGTTCCAGGAATTGTAGTCAGCCAAATGACTGAAAATAATGCAGGCAGGCAGTAGAGATGAGCTTGGACATCAGAACTCTTCTCTAACCAAACTACTGCTTGTTTGTACTCCAATGAGCTACTGCCCCTACTGTGTGCTGTGGTTTCACCTATTAGCCACTATGACAATATAGTTCTGTAGACACACATGGTCATTTCTGCTGGTGAGGGGATCATTTAAAATAGGAACTCTTGCTGTAGCTGTAATTGGTGAAATTTAACTACACTTTTGACCCTTTCCCACGCCACCCAAAAACAAAAACAAGTTCCAATTTCACTACCTGGATGGCATCATAAGCTGAAATTCGGTGTGCTGAAAACAATTGAAATGTGGCTGCTCCCTCCCTTATATGCAGGATATACAATCTATTTAGTTGAGGGAAGCTCTAATAGTACTGATTACCTACCTTACTATTTGGCCCCACTGTAGCCAAGACTCTGGTCTTCTTCTCTCCTGCCCTGGATGTGCATGGCTCTAAGCATCATCTCTACAGTCATCACTACAGAAACCAATGTGAAGAAAGCAAGCTACATATTGACTCAACTGGCTGCATACTTGTTCTGAATCACTGATAGTACTGAAATCATTGGATTAGCAAGAACAACAAGCAGCTAGCATCTCCAGAAGGAAGCCAATAATTGGCAACCTCCAGGTTTTCTTTAAAGGGAACCTGTCAAAAGCAGTGGCGGCTGGTGCTCAAAATTTTTGGGGGGGCGCAAAAAGAAAAATGTAATAGGTATTGCTTCGCGCCAAAAAACGCAGTAAAAAATTGCGTGACTTTGAAGTCATGGTACAGGCATGGCACAGGTGATGGTACAGGAGATGGTATAGGCATGGCACAGATATGGTATAGGCATGACACAGATATGGTATAGGCATGGCACAGATATGGTATAGGCATGGCACAGGTCATGGTACAGGAGATGGTATATGCCCCCTTTCAATGCAGAGACCAGCGTACATGCCCCCTTTCAATGCAGTGACCAGCGTACATGCCCCCTTTCAATGCAGAGACCAGCGTACATGCCCCCTTTCAATGCAGAGACCAGTGTACATGCCCCCTTTCAATGCAGAGACCAGCGTGCCTGCCCCCTTTAACGCAGAGATCAGCGTGCGTGCCCCCTTCAATGCAATGAACACTGTGCTATGCCCCCACAATGCAGAGTTCAGCGTGCATGCCCCCTTCAATGCAACTGTGCTGTGCAGCCTTCAATGCAATAAACACTGTGCTGTGACCCCTTCAATGCAATGAACACTGTGCTGTGCCCCCACAATGCAGAGTTCAGCGTGCATGCCCCCTTCAATGCAACTGTGCTGTGCCCCCTTCAATGCAATGAACAATGTGCTGTGCCCCCTTCAATGCAATAAACACTGTGCTGTGACCCCTTCAATGCAATGAACACTGTGCTGTGCCCCCTTCAATGCAATAAACACTGTGCTGTGCCCCCTTCAATGCAATGAACACTGTGCTGTGCCCCCACAATGCAGAGTTCAGCGCGCATGCCCCCTTCAATGCAACTGTGCTGTGCCCCCTTCAATGCAATGAACAATGTGCTGTGCCCCCTTCAATGCAATAAACACTGTGCTGTGACCCCTTCAATGCAATAAACACTGTGCTGTGCCCCCAAAATGCAGAGTTCAGCGTGCGTGCCCCCTTCAATGCAACTGTGCTGTGCCCCCTTCATTGCAATGAACACTGTTCCGTGCCCCCATCAATGCAGAGTACAGCGTGCGAGCCCCTTTCAATGCAGAGCGCCACAGCATTGTCCCCAATCACTGCAGAGCGCCACAGCATTGTCCCCAATCATTGCAGAGCGCCACAGCATTGTCCCCAATGATTGCAGAGCGCCACAGCATTGTCCCCAATGATTGCAGAGTGCCACAGCATTGTACCCCAATGATTGCAGAGTGCCCACAGCATTGTACCCCAATGATTGCAAAGTGCCACAGCATTGTACCCCAATGATTGCAGAGTGCCACAGCATTGTCCCCCAATGATTGCAGAGTGCCACAGCATTGTACCCCAATGATTGCAGAGTGCCCACAGCATTGTACCCCAATGATTGCAGAGTGCCACAGCATTGTACCCCAATGATTGCAGAGTGCCCACAGCATTGTACCCCAATGATTACAGAGTGCCACAGCATTGTACCCCAATGATTGCAGAGTGCCCACAGCATTGTCCCCCAATGATTGCAGAGTGCCACAGCATTGTACCCCAATGATTGCAGAGTGCCACAGCATTGTACCCCAATGATTGCAGAGTGCCCATAGCATTGTACCCCAATGATTGCAGAGTGCCCACAGCATTGTACCCCAATGATTGCAGAGTGCCCACAGCATTGTACCCCAATGATTGCAGAGTGCCACAGCATTGTACCCCAATGATTGCAGAGTGCCCACAGCATTGTACCCCAATGATTGCAGAGTGCCACAGCATTGTACCCCAATGATTGCAGAGTGCCCACAGCATTGTCCCCCAATCAATGCAGAGACCAGCGTGCGTGCTCCCTTCAATTTAATGCACTTACCTGGCGGCGGCTCGGCTCCCGGCGGCGGCTTCTCCCCTCCTCGATACTTCGTCCTCTTCTGCAGCGGCGGGAAGGTAAGCGGCTTCTCCCTCGTCTTGGCCTCTCTTCTTCTCTGCAGCGGGAACCGGCGGAAACCGTCGGGAAGGTGAGTAGCGGTGACGGTGAGTGACTGATGCACGCACCGGCACCGCCCCCATTGCGACGTCAGCGGGATGTCCTGGATGATGATTGGTCCAGGCTGGAGACTGGACCAATCACAGCCAGGATATCACGAAAGTGGGGGTGTCCTAGCGCTGTGCCCTACGCCCAGGTTACGCCCCCAGAAGGCAGCCAATCGGCGCCTTTCTGGGTCGTAAACCCCACCCCCCCACAGCCTCCACATAGGCCGGCGAACGCAATTTTTTTTTTAAACTTTATTGCTCTTTTTGTAAATTTTTTTTCTTTTTTTAGGGGGGGCGGCTATGCACAGGCCGCCACTGGTCAAAAGAGAAACATAGAGGTTACTGTTTCTGATGTCTCCTTCTGAATATGCTAGTTTTGTAGCTGTTATAGTGGTCCCCTTGCTTCAATGCTTTTTGGAGTTACAGGGTAAGCTTGTAGGTAAGAACACCAGGCTTCCTTCTGACACTCCTGAACTGCATTCTTGTTCCAGGTCAGTGACTTTAAAATATTAAAGCCAGTGGGTCAGAATAAAAGCCAGGCAACTGACATTTTCAGAAAGAGGCCAGCCGTGGCAGCCCCTATGCTTCACCTATGATGGGCTCACTTTAAAGCTGAACTCCAGGCAGATATAATAGACACACACGATTCCAGTTCTGTATTGATACATAAATAAATACATTTTTAAATGTAAGCACTTAAAAATACATACAGTACGTACACATACATTTTTAACCACTTCCATACAGAGCAGTTAGACCCCCTTCCTGCCCAGACCATTTTTCAGCTTTCAGCACTCTCACACTTTGAATGACAATTGCTCAGTCATGCTACACTGTAACCAAACAAAATTGTTATCATTTTTTTCACACAAATAGGGCTTTCTTTTGGTGGTATTTGATCACAACTGGGTTTTTTCCCCATGATATAAGCAAAAATGACACCCCAAAGTACATTCTGCCACTCCTCCTGAGTATGGCAATACCACATGTGTGAGACTTTTTCACAGCCTAGCCATATAGAGGGGCCCAACATCCAAGGAGCACCATCATGCATCCTAGCCACTTGCCTAGGCCTATTTTTTACATTTGGTGTTTACAAGCTAAAATCATTTTTTTTTGCTAGAAAAATACTTAGAACCCCCAAACATTATATATATATTTTTTAGCAGAGACCCTAGAGAATAAAATGGAGATTATTGCAATATTTTTTATCACACCATATTTACGCAGCGGTCTACAAAACGCAATTTTTTTCCATAATGTGAAAGATAATGTTACGCTGAGTAAATAGATACCTAACATGTCATGCTTCAAAATTGCGCACGCTCACGGAATGGCGACAAATTTTGGTACTTAAAAATCCCCATAGGCGACATTTTAAACATTTCTATAGGTTGCCATCTTAGAGTTACAGAGGAGGTCTAGGGCTCAAATTATTTATCTTGCTCTAATGATCGCGGCGATACCTCACATGTGTGGTTTGAACACCGTTTACATATGTGGGTGGGGTTTCCATATGTGTTCGCTTCTGCGCGCGAGCTTACGGGGACAGGGCGCTTTAATTTTTTTTTTTTTTTTACTATTTATTTTATTTATTATTTTTTATTTTTACACCGTTTAAAAAAAAAATGATCATTTTTATTTCTATTACAAGGAATGTAAACATTCCTTGTAATAGAAATAGGCACGACAGGACCTCTTTTTTTATGAGATCTGAGGTCAAAAAGTCCTCAGATCTCACAAGTACACTAAAAGATAGAAAAAAAAAAAAATAAATAAATAAAATGAAAAAAAAAAAAGGGACCTTTAAACCGGTTGCCTAGTCTAAAGGTCCCTTTTTTTTTGACGTTTGCTGTAGCTCAGGTCCTCTAAGACCATAGAGTTGAGTGAGGGCAAGCTTGCCCTCACTTGACATCTTGTCTGTGAGGATCCGGGACCGGATCGTTTTCCCCGCTGCCGGCCAAAATCCATACCAGACCCTTATCTGAGCATGATGCCTGGCAGGCCAGGAAAGGGGGGGAGGAGCACCCCCCTCCTTAACCATACCAGGCCGCTTGCCCTCAACATGGGGAGGGTGCTTTGGGGTGCCCCCCAAAGCACCTTATCCCCATGTTGATGGGGACAAGGGCCTCTTCCCGACAACCCTGGGCTGTGGTTTTGGGGGTCTGCTGATGGGGGGCTTATTGGAATCTGGAAGCCCCCTTTAATGAGGAGGCCCCCAGATCCCAACCCACCCATGTGAATGGGTATCAGATATATCGTACCCCTACCTATTCATCAAAAAAAGTGTAAAAAAGGAAAAACCACGGAACACAGATTTTGACAAGTCTTTTATCATGTGTGCCACCGGGTGACGTATGTGGGTGGCCCCACCGCTTGCCTATAAAAGAGCTGTCAAAGCTGAAGGCAGTCAGCCTCAGATGAGGCAAAGCGTTTTTTAAATTTGTTCTATTCTTCTATTTATCGGGTCGGCGGGCGTCGTGATTAACGATGGATTTACATTTTTTTTTTCTTTTTAATAAAGGACTTGTGGGGGGCCCTACGCCGTTTTGTTTTCATGTTTTTTAATTTATATTGCCGGGAGCTGACAATACAGCTGCAAGCAAGTTTAAATGACATTTTTTCCTTTAGAAATGTCAGTATTGCTACAGCAGGCTCCATACATCATGCAGATGTGCTACTTTACAGGCACATTAAGAAGACCCCCAGGCACGATATTTAAAGGAATTTTTCATTTTTATTGTTTCATTTTAAGCATCATTAAAATCCCTGCTCCTGTAAAAACGATTGTTTTAAAAAAAATGTTTTGCATTGATACATGTCCCCCCAGGGCAGTACCCAGGTCCCCATACACTTTTTATGGTAATAACTTGCATATAAGCCTTTAAAATGAGGACTTTTGATTTTTCATGTTCGCGTCCCATAGACTTTAATGGAGTTTGCATGTTCGCTAGAACTTTTTCCCTGTTCGAGATGTTCTTGTGCGAATCGAACAGGGGGCTGTTTGGCTCATCACTAGTGCTAAATGGCAGAGTTTTAGAAATATCAGGACAAATATAAATCTGTATTTGACTGTTTGCTGGAGTTCAGCTTTAAACTCCCTTCCACACCCTTTTGTACAGTAAATGTATCCCTTTTAATTACATTGAGCAGCCCCATAAGATTAGCAGTCCTTTACCATCTCTGACAAGCTAGGACAGAATCGGCGCTTCTATACATCCACAAGCTACAAAAAATAAAAAGGCACATCAATAGGAAAGTGTATCCCATCACAGCGCCTGGCATACAGCCATCGCTGGAGGTACGGATAAAGTAGATTATGCAGAAATTGGTAAAATACATTTTCCTCAATGAACCTGTGGCCAACTCCTCACTGGAGCATGTAGAATTTTTAATTTATATGATGAAAAAAAAAATACAAACCATCTTGCCGTACTCATCGTTTCCATGATCTAAGATCATTGCCTTATTCTACAAGCTGTGTTTTGACTTTGTTATCTGGTATGTAGGCTGGCTCAATGCCTCCCAGCACACCTAGGTCTTTCGTTGGAACTTGCAGCAGCGCAGCAGGAGTCACGTATGCTTGCTTACATAAACCATTATAAATATAATACGTTTGCTTGTCTACATAGAAAAAGAACAGTGGGTCACTGAGGTAATGCATGCATGTGTTCTTATTGAAAGATGACACCTGTTGACACTAAGAAATCCTAAGCTAGCGTGATATCACCTACTCTGATCTTCTTTTTATCATTATCTCAAAATGTGCTGCATGGTATTGACTGGGGAACAGTAGTTCAATCATCTCTTACATTCTACTTACCATGTCATTTCATGTTATCCTGCAGGAAATGTTTTAACATTTTGTGAAAACATTGTGGTAAAAATTTGGTGAAAATATTGTGTTAAAAAATATACAAAAGTTACATTTAAAGGTTAAATTGATCCATAATGGGTAGTTGAAGTAGATGTAAACCTTAGTTTAGTCTGCGTTCTAATTTATCCCAAAGATGTTCTATCGGGTTGAGGTCAGGACTCTGTGCAGGCCAGTCAAATTGCTCCAGCCCAAACTCGCTCATCTATGTCTTTAGGGACCTTGCTTTGTGCACTGGTGCGCAGTCATGTTGGAACAGGCAGGACCAACCCCAAACTGTTCCCACAAAGCTGGGAGCATGAAATTGTACAAAATGTCTTGGTATCCTTATGCCTTACGAGTTCCCTTTATTGGAACTAAGGGGCCAAGTACAACCTCTGAGAAACAACACCACAACATAATCTCCCCTCCACAAAATTATTTGGACCAGTGCACAAAGCAAGATCCATAAAGACATGGATGAGCGAGTTTGAGGTGGAAGAACTTGACCGGCCTGCATAGTGTTCTGACCTCAACCTGACAGAACACTTTTGGGATGATTTAGAGGGCAGACTTTGACCAGGCCCTCTCTCCAACATCAGTGCCTGACCTCACAAATGCGCTTCTGGAAGAATGGTTAAACATTCCCATAGACACACTCCTAAACCTTGTGAACAGCCTTTCCAGAAGAGTTAAAGTTGATATAGCTGCAATGGGTGGACTAACTCAATTTTGAACCCTACAGACTAAGACTAAGATGCCATTAAAGTTCATGTGCGTGTAAGGGCAGTTGCCAAATACTTTTGGTAATGTAGTGTATAACAAGAACTAAACTGTATCTTTGGTGGCACTTCTTCCACGGACGGTCAGCGTTCTGATTGGATGGATTGATTTTGTGACCCTGGTCCCTGTGTTTGTGGCCTATATTTGCTGACAGATTCCCTTACATGGTCATTCCTATAAGGAAGAGCTCTGCGGCATTGGCTGGTCTGGAATTTTTCCTCCCATGAGCCGGCGGACATACTGACCTAACAGGAAGATACCTCTATTCATTTTTCTTGGATGCCCTTTCCCCAGCTTTTCTGGGTATTAGTTGTTATGAATGTCATTCACAAGTTTGATTGTATTGATCCTTATGGGCCCTGTGGAAGCGGTTTGACCACGAAAAGTGTAGACCCCCTGTTTCAAGGACATACATCGATAGTGTAATGAACTACTGTATCACAAGTTTTTATGATGTCTATTAACTGATTAATAAGATTTGTTATGTTTTATACTTTCTGGATTTTTGATATTTGATGGTCGCCCAAGGTATAATTGAAGTCCCATCATACTTTACATGCCTGCATCATGTGTATTGAAATGGTCACTTATAGTCTCTTTTGGAAGCCCTTGTGACAGGATGACAAAGCAGAAGCACGACTGAGAAATAGACAGAACATTGTCAATGTCACCGGAACAAAGACTTTTATGGCAGGATCACCAGAAATTATTTTAATGGAAACTTCAGATTTAAAAGATTGAAAACTATCTTTAAAATTATGCCAACATGGGCAGCGCAATGGGGACCAAGTAGTTAGCACTTCCACCTAGCAGTACTAGGGTCTTCTTCGGTCCAAATCCCACTCCTGGCACTACCTGCCTGGAGTTTGCCTGTTCTCCCTGGGCCTGTGTGGGCTTTCTCCTAAACTTCAAAGACATGCAGGTTAATTGGCTCCTGCCTAAATTGACCCTAGTATATGTATGTGAGATAGGGACCTTCGATTGACCTTAGCTCCTTGCGGGCATGGACTAATGTGAATGCATAATAAAGATGTAAATTGAAATAGGTACCTGTATTAAAAATAAATGTTAAAGCTGATATTATATATTAGTGATTGGTTTTTACATATACAACATACTTTAAGACATGTGTGGGTGTTGGCAGGTAGAATGTGTAGTCACTAAGAGATAAAAAGAAAGTGGTGGCTCAATCAATGGTTCCCATGCACAACCTAAATATCAGTTTTGGGTTGGTGTAACCACTTTACCACCGGAGGATTTTGCTGTCTTACGTCCAGGCCACTTTTTGCGATTCGGCACTGTGTGAGTTTACCTGACAATTGCGCGGTCATGCAACGCCGTACCCAAACGAAATGTACGTCCTCTTTTTCCCACAAACAGAGCTTTCTTTTGATGGTATTTGATCACCTGTGCGATTTTTACTTTTTGCGCTATAAACAAAAAAAAAGCGTAAATTTTGAAAAAAATAACAATATTTTTCACATTTTTTTATCAGAAATCCCCCCCCCCCAAAAAAAATGTAAAAATAAAATTTTTAAAAAATTTTTGGCCAATTTGTTTTCTGCTACCTATGTTTGGTAAAAAAAATCACAATAAGCGTATTTTGATTGGTTTGCGCAAAAGTTATTGCGTTTACTAACTAAGGGAAAGATTTCTGTCATTTTTGGTGGTTTTTTTTTAACTAATAATGGCGGCGATCTGCGACATTGCGGCGGACAGATCGGACCCTTGACTGACATTTTTGACACTTTTGGGGGTACCAGTGATATTACTACAGTAATCAGTGCTATACATATGCACTGTTACTGTAAAAATGACACTGGCAGGGAAGGGGTTCATTTTATTGGAGAGGGAGGGGTTAATGTATGCCTGGTGCTTACTAACGTGTGTGGGGGGAGGTGACTGAGTGACACAGGGACAGATCGCATGTTCAGCTATGCTGAACCCTGCAATCTGACCCTGCCTGTCACTTAGGAGATCCGCCCGCTTTGTTTACGCAAGCGGGCGGATCTCCAGACTCGATTCCCCAGCGATCGGGGAAGAGCGGCGGTGATCACCGCCGCTCCTCCCCTGGCCCGACTCCCGCTGTGACTGAATACAGCGGGAGCGAGCCTCCGGCGGCATGCGTGCGCCGCCCACAAGGGGAGGAGTCCAGCGACGTAGGTCTACGTCGCCGGACGGGAACGAGCCACTTTGCCGCAGTACAGTCCCAGTGACTGGTCGGCAAGTGGTTAAAGGATCAGACCACCCTGATAATTCAGTTAAGGGTAAATGGTGGTGGGCCATATGAAAGGGCAATGTATTCATATAGTCATGCTATCTCCACTCTCCACTGCTGAAAAAAAAATAAATTCATAAAAAAATAATAATAATTAGTAGTAGAATTAATGGAGGTTGCAAGTAGGTGAGGCCTGGAAGAGGATGTTTTTTTCAAAATAAAAATCTGTGTATTGAAAAATGTTTAACAATTTAATTTTACTGTTAGGTAGTTTAGAATGACACTTAGCTCTCAGTCACAGTTTAATTGTTCTTTTTCCTCCAGAGAAGCATTATCTAAAGGGGAACTACACCCTCCTATCCTTTACAGCCAAGGACTTTGCCATTTTAGCCTCTGTATGGTCTGCAGCTGCGATGATATTACACCAGCTATTTGATTGCTTCACAGTTTGGATTGCCTTGAATGTAAATGTTTTAGGAAACATTAAATCAATGGAGTAAGTTCCACTTTTCAAGACTTTAATGAAACAGTTACCATAAATATACTCTGTTTATTTAGAAAAAAAAGGTGTTAAACAGGTGTTCAGTATTTTTAGATCTAAAAAAACTACTTTCATAAATGTTGTTTCCTTTTCTTAGGTAAACTAAATACGATACACTACATTTGAATATTTTGTATATTCATTTTCAGTCAGCAGCCTTACTCTTACCTTACTACCGTTAATTGTTGTGTTGAAAATTAAAACTTGTTGACCGAGCTCAACAGCTCAAACTGAAATTTACCAATTTGACTTATCACCCTCCCTGCCTGTTTTGTTCAGTCGGGTCACCTAGAGTATAATTACAGAGAGAGGCAAAAGGCAAATAGCATCGACTGCGCCTTCTCTAAAAAAAAAACAAAAAACTAATTGCAACTTTTAAAAAAAAAAAAAACAATATGAATTTAATCTAATTCGAAAACACCCCGCATTCAAGTTAACTTTAAAACAAAAATAAATATGCATAGTAAAATATGAAAATAAAATATCAGTTTAAAAATATATAAAACTTTAAAAATAAGTATTACACTAAAACAATAATAATAACTATTACTACTAATAGAAAAGTCTCTCTTTAACTGGTTTATTCATTCAATAGGGACAATTTAAATATTTTATTTTGGGTATATCTATAACACTTTCGGCTTAATAAATAATCCAGGTAATAATGACAGTGTGGGAACCTGACATTTCTGTAATTCATATCTTAGCAATTGCTTAACAACGATGTTCACTATAATGCCAGGTATACAAGAAAAAAATTCTAGAGTGTGGCACAGAAAGTGAAACTGTAAAACATGCTTCAAAATTACTTTTATATACAACTGCGGAATAATAATACAAAATGTGTATGTGATGTATTTAATTCAACACCTGCTCCAGGTCTGTCCATACATAGACAGCATAGTGGAACAGATCTAGGCTCGTTCACAACCTCAACAAAATCCAAATAAAGAAAAGGGAAGATCGCTCACTGCATCTACTAAAAACGTATTTTCTTTTTTCCAAACCAGTATAACACACAAGATAAATTTGAACCTGCTAAAAACATAGTATAGGTTCCCTTTAACTGGATATAGGAGCTTCACATAAAATGTTTTGTTCTCTTTGTGACACATGGATTTAAGTCACCGATGAATGAAAGCGGAGAGGGGAACCTGATCCCATAATTACAGTTTTGCTTTTCCCGTTCGGAGCAGTTGATGATAAAAACACATTACTTCGACCATAGTCGCTATTGTAATTGGCCGTCGCCATTTAACAAATGTATATTTTATTACTTATTACCTATTCATTCAACCACTAATCGCAACAAACCAGCGCACTTGGCAGACAGATGACAGTAATTATTGGAAGTGCAGCCAGTGCTGTTTTTATTCCCTTTTTTTTTATTTTTACAATACGTGTTTTCATGTGGGTTATTTTCTGAATTGCTTCCAGTGAAAATAATAAGTATGTACTTATACAAGTAGCTGTTGTGTTTAAATCACCGATATATGTTAAAGAGAATAGAACGTGGAATTATAAAGTGATTTATTTTATGTAAATGTTAAGCACAATAAAATGAATAGCTCTGTAGAGATTTATATTTTATGACTTAAAGAGCCCCTCCTTTCCCCATCTAAAGATATATTTCCTTTAAATAATGCTAAATTAGACCACTGAGCAGTCACCCTGATTATTGCCTTTCAGGTCAGTGGCCAGGATCACAATGACATCTCTGGAGCCTGCTCCTTTTAAAGCCCCACTCTGGGATAAAACTAACTTACAACCCCTTCCTCCCCATCCCTCTAGCCTATGCTGTCATTTTTTCCCCTTACCTGGTGAAACCAGCAATACTTACCTAGGTCCACCATCCAGGTCCCTTACTGCTACTGGTTTCTCTGCGGGGGGACAGCTAATCCAGCATTGCGATGGTACACAGAATCACAGTTCCCTATCATCTCCCTGTAATTATGTCACCCTCTTCTGGATTATGAGAGGGCCCTGCCACTGGGCATCCAATAGGAAGTCATGCAGGCTGTGACATGGACAACCAGACAAGAACCTAAGCAGGAGGGTAAACAGAGGAGGGGAAGACTTAGTGCTGAAGTGTCAAGTGACCACTGCCTAAGGTAAGTTAAAAGGGGTATTTAGATTGTTTTTTTAGGGGGGGTTTAAAATGACAATCAAATAGAGGTGATGGATGGGCAACATCTTTTTTTGCAGGCAGCTGCCATGCTGCTATCATCACTTAAATCCAGGCTACTTTGTGTATGACTTTTTTTTTTCTCTACTATGTTTCCTGCGAAGCCTGTCTGCTTACTCAGTCCATATGGTTGCTGGTATCCTTGCCTCTAGCCCAGGGATCCTCAAACTACGGCCCTCCAGCTGTTGCGGAACTACACATCCCATGAGGCACTGTAGAAACTCTGACAAGCACAGACATGACTAGGCATAATGGGAATTGTAGTTCCTGAACAACTGGAGGGCCATAGTTTGAAGACTCCTGCTCTAGCCTATGCAACATCCTTCTCTAACATCATTCAACTTATTTTCTTCTAGTAAGCAGCTGAATCTATTCAAACCTATGATAATCAAGATTATTATCTATTGAATATGTTCAAACCCTGATGAAGCCAGCTAGAGCTCCATAATTAGTTGTGTTGCCTTTTTATGTTTTAAGATTAAATACAATCTTAATGGTCTCTTAACATACAGTCTGGAGCTCCTGTTTTTTTCCTGTACCTCTCTCACTTTTTTTTATGTCCTCACGCAGAAATTAGAATGATGGCTGGATCTTTGTTATGAAAGACTATGTTTTATAAAGAGATATACAGTATTTAGTGCTACTGTCAGGGTGCTATTTGGAAAAAAAAAAAACACGAGCATGAGACAGAAGAATAAAAATGTGCATGTGCTGAGGAAGAGACCTGGCATAGTTGCCAATACTTTACATGGCCGTGTTCGCTTGCATGCATATCTGCTGCCAGAACTGGCACCAAATGCCCTATACAAGGTCAGTGGCTGCACTTAGACTTTGCTGGATGATCTTCAGCTACCAGTACTCTTGCTCTTGTGTTTCCTGCATTCTTTGGATTACCTGGTACCGACCTGGTTTCAGGGCCAGACTGTCCTACCGGATACCGGGAAATTTCCCGGTAGGCTGCCTGCCCTGCGGCCGCTTTGGGCTGTGGGTGGCTGCAGCGGTGCCCAGGACCAAACCTGAGTGGGTGCACAGCACAGCGGATGCGCCGTGAGCTGAGACAGAGGGGAGGGTGTTAAAGTCCTCTTCTTCCTCCTCCTCTCCTCTCCTCACACATGGCTTGAGTCTTAAATGTAAGAAAGTCCCTCCACCTAGACCAGTTCCTGTGATAAATGGAACACTGATCCAATGCTGTTAAATTGAATCAGTGTGACGTCTATCATAGGAGACGGTCTGGGAGGCCGGACTTTGTTACAGTGGCAGCCCGGGCAATTCAAATCCAAGCTCCCTGACACTGCAGGAGATTGCTGATGTGTGTGATCTAGGCACTGGTAGGCTTCATTTAGTGGGCACAGATTAGGCTGCATTTGGTGGGCACGGATTAGGCTGCATTTGGTGGGCACTGATTAGGCTTCATTTGGTGAGCACTGATAAGGCTGCATTTGGTGAGCACCGATTAGGCTGCATTTGGTGGGCACTGATTAGGCTGCATTTGGTGTGGCACTAGTAGGCTGCATTTGGCGAGCACTGATAAGGCTGCATTTGGTGGGCACTGGTAGGCTGCATTTGATGGGCACTGGTGAGGCTGCATTGATCTCTTGTATCATGTCTGCAGTCTCTGACTATCTCCTGTATCATGTCTGCAGTCTCTGACCATCTCTTGTATTTATGTCTGCAGTCTCTTACCATCTCTTGTATCATGTCTGCAGTCTTTGACCATCTCTTGTATCATGTCCTCAGTCTCTAAACATCTGTAAAGAAGGGAGGATGATGAGCGCTATAAGGGAAACGAGCCCGATAAGTAAAAAAAAAAAGGGGGGGGGGCCATTGTTCTAAACAAAAGTCAGTGAGACAATGTTAGAAATAAGGTTCAATGCAGTTGGAAAATCCAAAAACATGGGGTAGATGATGCTGGTGCCAAATAGCACTGGGTGCAGAGAGAGAGAATGTCAAGCCAGCTAGCAGAGTATGAAGCAGCTCTGTGTAAAACAGACAGGGGGGGGGAGAGCAGCACCAGTCTCAGTGCAGTAAGTTTAAAAATACATTTTATTGTAATAAGACATTCAAATACGGTACTGTAATATATGCATGAAGATCATGGGCTACACTGTGATAGTACAGTCCTGGTAGCAGGCAGATTCCTGTGTCCCACGGTGCCCTTGCCGTTCCGGTGGAGTCCGGGGCTCCAAGTGCGTTTGAGGAGAGGAAAGCTGTCTTCATACAGAGAATTAGCGTGGCAGCGTCCTGGCACGCGTTCGGAGCATGCATGCTCCTTTATCAGGACTATTACGTCTGCTGTCTCTGACCATCTCCTGTATAATGTCTGCAGTCTCTGACCATCTCTTGTATCATGTCTGCGGTCTCTGACCATCTCTTGTATCAACCATCTCTTGCATTTATGTCCGCAGTCTCTGACTATCTCTTGTATCATGTCTACAGTCTCTAACCATCTCTTGTATTCATATCCGCAGTCTCTGACCATCTCTTGCAATTATGGCCGCAGTCTCTGATCCTCTCTTGTATCATGTCCTCAGTCTTTAAATATCTCCTGTATTATGTCTGCAGTCTCTGACCATCTCTTGTATCATGTCTGCAGTCTATGACCATCTCTTGAATCATATCCTCAGTCTTTAAATATCTCCTGTATTATGTCTGCAGTCTCTGACCATCTCTTATATCATGTCTACAGTCTCTGACCATCTCTTGTGTCATGTCTGCAGTCTCTTACCATCTCTTGTATCATGTCTGCAGTCTCTGACCATCTCATGTATCATGTTCTCAGTCTCGCACATTCTTTTGTATGTCTGCAGCCTATGACTATCTCTTGTTTTTTATAATGTTTGCAGTCTCTGAGGGGGAGTCTGGAGAGGATTCAAGAGTTGGAGTGCTGCTGGGATGGGGGTCATAGGAGATGTCAGATGTATGCAGACTGTTGAGAGGAAATTATAGGATAAAAGCAGGGCCGCCAAGCTGGAGCTGACTAACTGAGCCCTGCACGGTGCACCTGAGAGGAGGTCAGGGACAGCGCCACCAGGCCAGTCTGGGGGGGTGTCAGTGATGTAAGGGGGGAGTGAATACAATAATGTAAGTGGGCATTGATATAAAGGCTCCCCTTCTATCATTACCCCCCCCCCCCACACACACACACACACTCCCGGAGTTCCTGGGGTCCCCTTGGATAGCTCCACTTTCACCACTTTTAACCAGAATTTTCATATATATATATATATATATATATATAAATATATATATATACAGTATATATATACATGTATATATATATATATATAAAATAAAGCCCAATTTGCTTTCATATTTGTCTTATCTATATATAATACACTCTTCAAATGTGCTTTAAAATGCATGGTTTTCCCTTTTATGAACAAAAAGATTATGACGTTATGCTATTGGACTTGTATAATAATGCTATGGGGCTGGTATGAAATTATTTCCAGGGCTGGTTTTTATTCCCAGTCTGGCCCCTGCCTGATTTGCCTCTGGACTGACCTCGACCCGAATGAACACCTTTGGGATGAACTAGAGTGGAGACTGCTAGCCAGGCCTTCTCGTCTATATCAGTGCCTGACCTTACAAATGTGCTTTTGGAAGAATAGTCAAACATTCCCATAGACACACTCCTAAACCTTGTGGACAGCCTTCCCAGAAGAGTTGAAGCTGTTATAGCTGCCAAGGGTGGCCCAACTCAATATTGAACCCTACGGACTAAGACTTGGATGCCTTTGAAGTTCATGTGCCTGTAACGGCAGGCGCCCCATTACTTTTGACAATATAGTGTACCTTTTCTTCCCATCTAAAACAAAAGGAAACAGTTCTTTCATTATTATGGTGTGCTGATGAATTTTTCTGCTTTGAGCTACTGTGTGGTGGTGCCAATCACCAAATTATTACAGCACCCAACTCTATTGATGTGGGCAAGAATGTAAGGTGTGCAACAAAGAAAAAAATCCTTAACTGTGAAAATGAAAAAGATGACCTGTGGACTTGCACAGTCAGCAATGACAGCTCTGTTCCTTCTGTCTTACCTGGTTTCCAACAGTTACTGTTTGTTGGAAATCCATTGTGTTTTTAATTTTCTTTTTTTTTCAGTTGGAACTTGGTATATTGTTATATTGTCTTATTTAAAAATTAAACTGTTCTTTTTGGTGTCCTGAAAAAATGTTTTGTGGAAAAACCTGAATTTCAAGGGGTTATGTCAGGTGAGATAATTTCACAGATATTGTGAAATAGCGACACACGGAAGCAAATGAAACCTTAGAATTAAAGAGAAAAAAAAGTCTGGTCTCCCCTGCAAACGTGATCCATCCTGTGTAATGACTTTTTTCCTGGTGCCTGCTGAGGGGGTAATCTGTGGCGTTAATGGGTGATATAAAGGTTTCATTCTATTTCACATCCTTGTGTTAATTGGATTATAATGATAAGAGAACATGTATATGTTCCTTCACACACAAAACAGTTATTGATGTCAGGTCTCTGAAAACAGCCTATTCTCTGTTCTATGCCAAGTATCATAAACTGTGCAGAGAGATAACTTTACATGGAAGTAAAACTCTTTGTCGTCGGGATAATCCACACATGGGGGAGATTACACTGTTTATACAGGTACACTCTTCTTAACCCCTTCATGGTTTACCAAATTCTAAAGTGAAAATTGCCTTTGTCTGAAAACCTCACATTTTACAGACCCATTGGCTGTGGATGACAACCCCTTTGTGATACTCTAGAAATTTGCTTCCTAGTTAGGGCTAACAAAGTTGCCGAACTACCTAAACTAAATAAATCAAAGCACTTCTATTTAAAGCTGTAAACTTAGCAGGGAGCCCCCCCAAATGTACATTTTACCCTATTCTAGCTAATTGCCCTAGCAAATAAAAAAATGATTTGGGTTCTGATTCTCCATTTTCTGAAGGTCCTTGGATGGTGGCTTTCGCCACAAGTTTCTGAAGACTCCACTAGCGGTGTGATGATGTAATATAAGAGAGCTAAGACCAGTCTGTGGCCTGAAACGCAGTAGTAGATTACCAGCCTTTACACTTCAAAGAGGCTCGACCTCTTTTGCAAATGTTCAGGGCTCTAAAAATAAAATTGAGATTTATAAACGAGTTAAATAGTATTTTTAGTCTGTGGTATTTAGATACGGTTCTGCTTTAAGATTGCCGAAAAAGGGTATTATTTTATCTCCAAACTTTATGCATGTTAAAGCTTATATGAGATTTTAGTGATTAGTTTTATATACACCTTTAGTATTACCTTACCAGATTATTATGTTAAAAGGGTAAAGAAATACCAACCCATATTCTCTGACACCCTATGACTAAATAAAGGAGAGATCCCAACTGGATTATTTTATTAGTTTGTACTAAAACTGTGTGGAGAGATTGCTTATCTGGATTGCTCATGCAGATACTGCTGGCCAGTAACTCTTCTGATCCAGCAGTTAGCTTCCCTACACAGGTTCAGACATGAAGGGTCTATATTGCGTCCATTTAATGTTTTTATTTTAACTGAAGCCCTGAAGAAGGAGGGTCTTTATTCTGACCCCTGGAATGTGTTGGCAGTTTTTTGGCAGTACAAAGTAATAAATTAAAGTGGTTGTAAAGCCTATTTTTTTTTTTTTTTTACCTAAATGCATTCCTTGCATTAAGGTAAGAAATGTTTAGATGTCAGCATCCCCCCTCACCCCCCCCCCTTTTTACTTACCTGAGCCCTTCATTGGATCCAGTGCCATGCACGTAGCAGCAGGTGTGAGCATGCTCGAGTGCCCCCGTGGGAAGCAGCTTCCAGTGGGGGCACTGGATGAACAGAGGGGAGCTGCCAGGAGTGGAGGAGCTGAAAAGAGGAGGTTTGTGGCCACTCAGGTAAGTATAGACATTTTTGTTATTTAAAAAAAAAAAAAAATGACCATTACAATCCCTTTGATTCTGATTCTTTTATCTTTTGGTCTGGTGCTCCTTCCATTTGTAAAGCTTTTTTTTGGACATTGTTATTATTCATTCAAATTCATGAATAATATTGATAACATTTTATTTGTATAGAACAAGGGTGTATGTTAAAAACAATTAGCTTTGCGTGTGGTATACCACATAAACTTATTTTTATTATATTATATCTTTAACTTGCTGATTGTGCTTATATTTTGCAGATGTAGTAAATTTTTGCAGGGTTCCTTGAGACCTGAATATTGTTTGAAGGGAGCCTCTGTGGTAAAAAGAGAAATGATAGTATATAGGATGGATGGTATATAGACTTAGAGTTCCCTTTCTCTTGTCTAATGGGCTTGGCAACTTTAAGCATTTAAAAAACAGATATTTTAGTTCATTTTTTGTTCCTTGACAGTCAATATCATATTATTTACAAAACCAGTTAATTTAATAAAAGGAAATTGTAAAAAGTTTTGTAAATTTTGCAATGATTATTTTTTACTTGATTCTAAAATTTCTGTTTCGGCTTTAAAAGAAGGTCATTATCCCTACTTAACCTTGTAGGTCCCTAATAAATAGAAGGTTATTTGCCTCTTAATGCACTGAGACACAGATAAGCCTGTTTATCTGGGATTTTCCGATATCATGTTTCCCCCAAAGTTGGCTAAATCTGTTCTCTGAAACAGGCCAAGACGTCGACATAGATTTGTCATTAGGGCCCAAGTTATGCCAATGTCAGATTTTTAGATGTAAACCAAATGTTGTGTGCCCATTCCCAGAGATGGGATGTGTCTCTACTCTTATGCCTGCTAGACTAGTTAATCCTTGCCATGAATGCGGCCAATGTCTACGCTCTAACACTGCACAAAGCTCACCATTTGTAGCCTACTCTTTATTCGCCGTGTTTCCATTTTCAATATTTAAGTTGTTCAGCTCAGTGTTTGCTTTCTTGAAAACTTACAGGATGGGAAGTAAATGGGAACAGGAATACACGTCTATCCACCCAGACGCAAATTAACCGCCCGAGGGGGTCTCTTTCTCTACCTTGCTTAAGTTTAGAATTCTCGGTTGTTTGTGAATGTTTGGCATCCATGATAAGGGAACATTTCCACAGCTAGAATTAACATTCGTCCAGTCACACAGTTTTCATTTAACATTTGCCTGATTTAAATATTAAATTAGTGTGCCACATAATTTGGCCAATTGGTTACCTCCGGCCAGATGGCTGCAATGTTCATGGTTAAAACCGATATTTTTGGTTTTATATATTGTAGAAAGACTTGTAGCTTTTCTCATCTATTTGTAAGGAGAACTACATCTTTTCTGTTTTATACCTACTCTTGTAGCTCTGCCATTTCTCCTTTCTGCACCTTTATTTTCATGTAGCTTGTCAGGTTAATGCTCCCAAGAGAGCTTAGTATCTTTCAATGAATGCCACAATACAAATGATGTTCCTTAAAAATAAATACAGAGTAGGGATGGGTTGGAAACCCAGCTGGGTTCATTTTTGCGGTCTGTGTACCACTGGGGAAATTTTTCGTCACTTCATGTCTCAGAGACACAACAGAAAGTGAGAGAAAATCTCCTCTTAGGCAGTTGTCCCTAAAAGGAAGATTTCACCTTAAAGAGGAACTAAACTCTAAAAAGAAAAAACTGTGAGCATGCACGGGTGTGACATCACTCCACATGGGCCAATCAAGAATCAAGGAAACTGCCACCTAGAAGAAGCTGAGGAGAAAATGTTGGAGCTGGCAAAGGGACCTTGTGGTTGTCAAACTGTTCAAGCAGAGGTAAGTATTTAGTTCTGCATTAATTCTTATTCCTAAAACAACTTTTGGATTTCCCCTTGCTTTCTTTCACAAGGACAATTGTCAAAATACAAAATAGATGGCTAATTCACCTTAATGGAGGAGACAGACAGCAATAAAAACTTGAGAGAGGGTTTAACCCTTTCCCATCCTATCAAAGATGGAAAAAAAATTGATTAATCTTGCTATACAGTACATTTTACATCATACACATCAAATTTTAGGCACTTCTCCTACAGCCTGCTGAGAGTCTTCCTGCCGCCACTTTCAGCTAAACCCAGCAGCACAGTAATTGCCTTGGAACACACCTCTGTGTTAGGGGGCTGGGGTAAGAACACAGCTCTTTGCAGCCCTTGTCCCATTAAAGTATTTTACCAGATAAAACCTCCGGCCTGGGCTATCACTGTCCTTCTATCAGCTGCTGCACTTTGGGCTGGTTGAGTGAGTGGAATATGGTAAAATGCAAAGGTACAGATGGAGCCTTTATCTAAGCAAGGTAAATGACATGGGGGAGAAGCATAGGCTGACAGTGTGAAGATCTGATGGTACAGCAACCAGCCTGCCCCATGTCAATATCTGTCACTATACTGCCTTGTGTATGACTCACTCAACTCATTCATAGTGCTTTGCCCATGTTTTAGCTGCCAATTCATAAACCCAATATTTCAGACATGTGTAAGTGTGTTTTGTTTTGTCTGTGCTTTATAGCAGTGGTCCCCAAACTGCAGCCTGATTTGTATTCTTTTGTCTTGCCCTTAATGCACTATTCCTTCTATTGACACCAATGATGGGGCATTATTCCTTTCACTGACACCAACAGTGGGGCATTATTCCTCCTACTGAAACTAGTGCCAAAGTATCTGCATGATATCACTTGTGGGCTACGGTCCATAAATGTGGAATTAAAGCAAAAACAGTAGCCTCTGAATTGGCATACAAAATGTACTAATATAAAAATGTCAAGTGTACATATTCACTTTAATGACATTTTTAGATTATGCAATCTTTAAAAATAGCTCAACCCATGGAAAAATAAATGTGCTGATTAAAGTATTCATATGTGCCACCAGAAAAACCCACAAAACCTTGAGAAGAACATAAGCACTGCAGACAGGTTTGTGTTGGGATCTGAAACCAGGAATCTGCTGACCACTGCAAAACTGTGCTGCATTCATGTACATCTATTGATGACAGCTTATTGTACTTGATCAGAAAGTTATCTATTTCAAAGGAGCGTAATGATTAAATGCAATATGAACCTAGCTATATGCAACAAATGTGGTGGCTTTACACTGAATTTATGGTAGTACCAAAGCCATACTCATTTGAGCCCCAATACAAAAAGTGGTCACTCTTATTTTTAATGAAACCATAAACACAATTGTTTCACATGTACAGTATTGTTCTGGACATTTTATAGACAGGTGACTCCTATCCTCATATTACTTAGTGGTTCCAAATTAATAACTACTGCAGTAGGGAACAGACACAAAAAGATACACCCCGCATCTTTCCATAATAACTGTTCTGTTTTATTTGACACAGTTGAAGGCTTTTATACACATGATTACGTAGGTATCACATTATTATTACAATTGTATTTTTATGGTAACAAGGGGCGTAACATAGGCAGGCTAATTCTAATCAGGACTCAAAAAATGAAAACATGTAATGAAAACATTATTAGTGCTGTGTTCACAATGAGTGCAGTGTGCAATAAATACAAAATAAAGTACAGTTATATACAGGATATACAAATTTCCTTTACAATCTCCCCTCTTTTGATCAACATTTTGATCACTAACCATACCTGCTATCACCTTTAACCTGGAACCTCCACACGCTTAGGTGGAGGTAGTACCGGCAAAAGAGGAAAACTTCATTGTGGAGAATAATACCTGAGAGCAGCTTTTTCATTACAAAATTACTTTTCATTGTAAAAAACGATTGATAAAAATTTTAAGTAATTGGCTGTACACTCCTGTGGCCAGAATGGCCTTCTAACTTAACTGTAGACATGCTGACTTATTAGCATAGGTAAACACAGACAATTCTACATAAAATGGAAGACGTACAGAAGACAATATGACTTCAGCATGACTGAACTACTTTTCAAATCACATTAAATATATATATATATATTTATATTCCTATAATTAAAGCATTTTGAATAAATAATACCCCAAACTTTGGTTCCAAGAGGAAAGCAAATCAATCATAGAGATATTTTTTTTTTTTATTTAGTCATTTTTGCAGTGTCTGGTGTGGATCCAGGTGAATTTTCCTTCAAGTTTTGTAAACTGTACATGAAATAGACGCTGTATTGTGTCTTCACACATTTCCTTATATATAAATGTCTCTTAACAATCCACAAGTTACCTGGCTTTAGTTTATGAGATCCTTCCAAACTTTTAGGATCTGGAGTTGGGGAGAAAACACATAAATGCGTTTGTCAACATCTTAAAATATCAGCAACATTCTATGAGATCTGAGTGGATCCATTAAACTGCTGTGACAAATATAAGCAAGTGGGGAACACATTCCCTAACCGAATACTATAAGGAGAGAGACAAATATCTCTTTACAGGCTTAATAAAAAAATATATGAAGACATTCAGGCCATTCTTTTCTAGTTTCTCATTCTACTTTTTTCACAACATTGTAGATGGTAAGAGGTGTAAAATAAAACCTCAAAACTTTTTGTAAGGACTCTCCCATAAAAATAGTTTCTCTGTTACCCGGTCCCTCTCTAGCTTTTGGGACTCTGTACTTAATAGCTACTTTTGATTACACTTTTACTGTGTCCTTTGCAACAGCATTTGCCACTGGCCAAACTTCTGGCCATCCAGAAAACATGTCCATACAGATAAAATGCATACTCGTAAGATCCTGACTTAGGCATCTTAATATCTGAAAGTGATGTTCAGCTTTTGGTAACACCTTTGGTAACAGGTAAAACACAAAACGGTCATTATAAAAACAACTGTCATGAACCCTGGCACAATCCCACATAAGATAGTCATAACTGCTTTTAACGTATGACAACGTATGTCAAGCTGGAGGGAAAAGAGTGGCTGCCAGACATAAAAGATCACCTTTTCCAAAGTCCAAGAAGTTGCCCCATGTGGACCGCTTGTTGTTCTCATTCTGGGGTCCTTAAAGTTTAAATATTATTCCCAGCCCTACTGGGCCAGAACTAGGGTGGAATCTGTGAGTTGCACAGAACCAGCAAGTGTCCGGGGCTGTAATGCAGCATCCTTAGTCACGTGGTCTGCTTTCATGTGTGAATTTTAATGTAAGTATGGCTACCTCAGAAAGAAGCTGGAAGGCTGAAGACAGCCAATCAATTAACTTAGCATGTTTGATTGTTTTAGTTGCCGAAGTATAAACATACTTCTGGCCCTTTGAAAGAAACCAAAAGCTCTCTAAATCTCTACTATCTATATACATGTATACTCTTTTGATAGCTCACAGGCTTTGCAAAAGTATGGAGCTCTGCTTTTTGGGCAGGGGAAGAAGTATCCAATGACTGAATACAGAGAGTCCTTCTGGGTGATAATTGCATACTCCGTATCCGTATTACCATCCTTGGTATAAAACCGGGATCAAAATCTACAATAAAAAAAATCAAATATCTGGGTCTTCAGGAAGTGTGTCCTGGACTCACAGCAGCTGATTCCTACCTCATTAGTTTAAAACATTTCGTTTTTCTTTGTCTCCAGCCTCCTACAATACAGGCAATAAGGTGGCTGGGTTCAATGTATGTACTTTTCATTGTTAGATCTGTACATAAACAACAATACAAATTCATATTTTGTAAACCTTTCATTAAACATATATTTAGTTTGGTTGTATGCAATATTTGCTGCACAAAATGTGGGACCATTAAAAGTTAAATAATTGACCAAAATAATGTCTGTAACTTTGGCCAGTAGCACCCTGCTACACTACTGCTCTGGTTTAGCCGTGTGAACCCTTCATTATTGGGTCCAGCTTGCATGATATATATTACAATGGCTTGTTTTTTCTATCATGCCGTTGGTGTAAAAACTCCAAAAAATAAAACCTTTTCCTGGCAATATTATAATTCCTCATTGCTTGTGCTGCTGTTAGTTTTAGCAAGATAACACAAGTACTTAGTTTCCATCTGACAATATAATATTTTATATACCATAATAAATTCTAATAATGCCGTGCAGTAATGCAGCAGTTTACCACTGCCCTTACAAAGAAAAGGAACACGTCATTTCACAATCCACACATTCTGCTTTGGAATTCAAAAATAAATAAAAACAAAAAGTATCATCAGCCAGATCAAAAACCTTACGGCTCCATTCACACTAGTACGACTTGTCAGGCACCTTGTGTGCCCTCAAGTCGCCCCAAGTCGCTTGTCATAACAAATGCAATGTAAATGAATGAGAGCCATCTTAATATGCACTACTGAAGTTGCTCTGACTTCAGAAAAGGGTCCTGTACTACTTCAAGGTGACTTGTATCCGACTTGTGCCAATAGACTTCAATGGGAGTCACCTCCAAGTTGGATCTTTATCTTTTGTCAAGCGACTTGGATCCGACTTTCTAGGAAGAAGAAGGAAAATTAGCCAGGCATTCCCCACATTGCAGCCATGCCTACAGTTCCTATATACTGTTATCTCTGCCTGGTCTGTGTGAGTGGCACTGGTGGACACAGATAAGTGGCACTGGTGGGCAGTGGCACTGGTGGACACTGATACGTAGCACTGATACGTGGCACTGGTGGACACTGATACGTGGCACAAATACGTGGCACTGGTGGACACTGATATGTGGCACTGATACGTGGCACTGGTGGATACGTATACGTGGCACTGGTGGACACTGATTCGTGGCACTGATACATGGCACTGATATGTGGCACTGGTGGACACCAATTCATGGCACTGATACGTGGCACTGATATGTGGCACTGGTGGACACTGATTCGTGGCACTGATACGTGGCACTGGTGGACACTGATTCGTGGCACTGATACGTGGCACTGGTGGGCAGTGGCATTGGTGGACACATACGTGGCACTGGTGGGCAGTGGCACTGGTGGACACTGATACGTGGCACTGGTGGACACTGATACGTGGCACTGGTGGGCAGTGGCACTGGTGGACACTGATACATGGCACAGGTGGGCAGTGGCACTGGTGGACACATACGTGGCACTGGTGGGCAATGAGGAAATGAGTAAAAAAAAAAAACAGAAAAGGGGAATTAGATCACAACACATCATATTCTGATTCTGATTGGCCAAATACAAAGTCGTCTATCATATAAGTCGCTTTAAATAATTCACAAGTCGCGCTGAAGTCGCGGTAAAGTCGCGGTAAAGTCACGGTAAAAAGTCGCTCTGTCATGGGGCGACTTATGGTCGCGGTAGTGTGAACCGAGTCTTAAACAGCTTGGCTGCAGGTGGCATCTATCCCAACAGGGTGTGTGGACTTGATGTGATGGGTCTGTTATATTTTACATTTTATTTATTACTCTCACATCATAGACTGCACATCAAGTTATTATCAGACCTTTAGGGCTCTTTCACACGGGCAGTCCGATCAGATCCGCCTGTCAGTTTTTTAGGCGGATCTGATCGGATCCTCCATGCAGCTCTATGGGGCAGCGGGTGTCAGCGGAGGTCATCTCCGCTGACACCCGCTGCCATCCGCATCCGATCCTGTGCTGAAATCTGGACGGATGGAAACCCTATTTTTCCATCCGTTCAGTAATCGGAGCGGATCGGATCTGATGAGAGCGGACAAGCGGTCCGCTCTCCTCCAATCCCCCATAGAGGGCAGCGGGTGCTGAGACACCTCCCTCTCCGCTCTGCAAGCGGAGACGGAGCTGTCATCCGCCCGGCTCAGCGGGGATCGCGGATCGATCCCCGCTGAGCAACACGGATCCGCCTGCGGAGGCGGACCGTGTGAAAGAAGCCTTAGACTTCATCTTTTATAGAAAATTCCAATGTATCCCATCCATCTTGGCTTTGTTCAGTATTATGGCAGCTGTATTATAATTATCAACCTCATCTTAATCTGAACCAACCCCATATTACAAGTTTTCCCAATAACCTGTATTTTATTTCCAACCAAAAGGTTGCTTAATCAATTAAAATATATCTATATTATTAATAAAAGTGTTAACATCACATCAGAAAGTAATACCCAACCCATTTCCAATATATTCCCACAGATATATCTCCTTTTTATCTAATTTCTCTCTTTTTTTTGCAGTTTCCACTAACAAAGGATATTTAATATGTGTTATTCTATACATTGTGCAATTTTCTCAATTTAACCTTCATTTTACCATTCTGTTTGGGAACAGATTAAAAATAACTGTGATCACATTGTTTACCATTAGAATAATTAACCCCGCACATATTGTTATGATATACGTGTAGTCATATCATGGATGACCTTGCCAGATATCACTAATGTCTCATCCTAGTACATTCCTCTCATGAGAAAGAGAAAAGGGAGGGGGGCATGTCTGCACACAGCTAACATGACACATACAAGATGTAGAACTAAGAGTTTCAGCATTCACACACATACACAATTTATCTCTCTAAATTTGCATTTTCCTATTTGTACACAACACATGCATATCATTCTCTCATCTTCTTTTAACTTATTTCCCTGCTTAACCACTTTACCACCGGAGGATTCTGCTGTCTTACGTCCAGGCCACTTTTTGCGATTCGGCACTGTGCGACTTTAACTGACAATTGCACGGTCGTGCGATGCCGTACCCAAACGAAATGTACGTCCTTTTTTTCCCACAAATAGAGTTTTCTTTTGGTGGTATTTGATCACCGGTGCGATTTTTACTTTTTGCGCTATAAACAAAAAAAGCGTAAATTTTGAAAAATAACAATATTTTTCACATTTTTTTATATGAAATTCCCCCCCCAAAAAATGTAAAAATCAAAAAATTTTTAAATTTTTGGCCAATTTGTTTTCTGCTACATATGTTTGGTAAAAAAAAATCACAATAATCATATTTTGAGTAGTTTGCGCAAAAGTTATTGTGTTTACTAACTAAGGGAAAGATTTCTGTCATTTTTGGTGTTTTTTTTGCGGGACTGCGACATTGCGGCGGACAGATCGGACCCTTGACTGACATTTTTGACACTACAGATCGGACCCTTGACTGACATTTTTGACACTTTTGGGGGTACCAGTGACATTACTACAGTTATCAGTGCTATACATATGCACTGTTACTGTAAAAATGACACTGGCAGGGAAGGGGTTAATTTTATTGGAGAGGGAGGGGTTAATGTATGCCTGGTGCTTACTGACGCGTTTGTGGGGGGAGGTGACTGAGTGACACAGGGACAGATCGCAGGTACAGCTATGCTGAACCCTGCAATCTGACCCTGCCTGTCACTTAGGAGATCCGCCCGCTTTGTTTACACAAGCGGGCGGATCTCCAGACTCGATTCCCCGACAATCGGGGAAGAGTGGCGGTGATCACCGCCGCTCCTCCCCTGGCCCGACTCCCGCTGTGACTGAAAACAGCGGGAGCAAGCTCCCGGCGGCGCGCGTGCGCCACCCACAAGGGGAGGAGTCCAGCGGCGTAGGTCTACGTCGCTGGACGGGAACGAGACACTTTGCTGGAGTACAGTCAACGTGACTGGTCGGCAAGGGGTTAAGTTAGTTTTAAGTCCCTAAAATCTGCTTTCCTAATTTTGTTCCTGATATCCCTTGCATCCCATCTACTGTAATTCTATACTTACCTTACTCTAGCTCCTATGATCAGAGGGGCAGCCAAAATGCTCATCCCATGTTCCCTCTCTGACCACATGGAAAGTATTCTGTTTGAGCCAACAATTGTTATTCCTATACAGTTTGACTCTCATTTGTCTGTTTTGTCTTTTTCCCATGTTTTAGAATTTACTAGTTGTAGTGCCTGACCCTAAATTCATCACAAAATTTAACATCAAAATTTCCCTTTAGCGTTAATTTGTCTGTCACCCTTCATCCATACTGCTCAAATAGATAGCTGTTCCTCTAGCTGTTTAATCCGCATGATTCTTAGTCCCCGTGGACTTTTTGGTAACCCTGTTACCCATTGTGGATCCCTGTCCACTTTAATTTTAATCTTTTATCTAGAGGGTCAGTATAGGAAGAACCGCACCTTCAGTTCATATATTTCCTAGTGCTCCTCTTGTGCTGGGCATTTTTGAGAGTCTCTTACCCTTCATTCCCTTACGTAATTTAATGCCCATAATGATTGGCCAGCCTTTTCTCTTATCTACATGTGCCTATACCTCTTTGCCTCTAAACTACTATTACAGCAGATGTGTGCTTCATATTACCTATTAAAAGCACTATTCTTCCCTTTCTTATCTATAATACTCCAAAGGACAGTAGATAGTGATGACATAACATATAACCACCAATCAATACAGTTTGATTAAGGGGAGTAAAATGCGTACCCTTTGTCTCGAAAATGCCTTACCAATCAAGCAAGTCTGATAACCAAATGTAAGCAAAAAGCCTTCCTCAGCCTGCTGATTATCAAAAATTCCCGGACTGTCTCAAGCTCCTCTTTTCTGATTCTCAGGGTCACCTGTAAATTCCCTCCTGGCTGGCTCGCCATCTGTTCTGGACATTTTATAGATAGGCAACTCCTATCCTCATATTGATTAGCGGTTCCAAAAATAACTACTGCAGTGGGGAACAGACACAAAAAGATACACTCTGCATCTTTACAAAATAACTGTTCTGTTTTATTTGACGCAGTTGAAAGCTTTTGTACACATGATTACGTAGGTATCACATCATTATTACAATTTTATTTTATGGTAACAAGGGGCGTAACATAGACAGGCTAATTCTAATCAGGACTCAAAAGAATGCAAACATGTAATGAAAACATTATTAGTGCCGTGTGCACAATGAGTGCAGTGTGCAATACATACAAAATAAAATACAGTAATATACAGGATGTACAAATTTCCTTTACAAATATGTTCATGAAAGATTTTTTTTTTTCTTTAGACTTATCATGTCTTCATGACATTGCGTCTACCGCTGCCCAGAGAGGTAAAGAGCCATCCAACATTGAACTGAGGCTATAGCTAGGTCCACTCAGGGCCACAGGCCTGATAGTAATTGCTACAGAGTCAACCTATCTTTCTCAGAGACCCCAACTGATTTCTTTGGGAACTAATATCTAAATAAGACTATTTCTGCACTACAGTATACTAGATTCACTCTGCCTTATTTACATTTAATCAGACACACATTCTGCATTTTTTATATGTGTTATTAAATAAAGAGATGAGTTAACAATTCTGCTGCTGTGATGTATCTGTTTTGTGGTAAGATGACATAATCAGGGGATCCCATTGACAGATATGAGATAACTTAACATGCAACAATCCAATCACTAAAAGGCCAGTGCACCCAAAAATGTTATATTCATTATAGGAGGACCCTTTTTGTGCATTGTGAGCTTCACAGTGGTACTGATCACGTCCATGCAAACACATCAGGCCCACTCCAATCCACCACCAAACTATAATCCCAGTATCCCAATAATGCAATTTCGTATACTTTTAATCTAGCAAAATATCAAACCGTACACAGAGAACAATATTTTTTTTCAGATAAATTACTTTTCTGTAAATACTTTGCAAATGGAGCCCAATGACTGCTGCCAAGCATTAATACGTCTCCCATGCTTTCACTCTCAGCTATGTGTGTTATTTATCGTCACAGCTCTGTGAAATAGCACAGTTTGTTCAGATGTCAACTAAACAAATTCAGTTTGTTCCCATCCAAGTCTCACTGTCAGGCCCAATTGACCAACAATGACTAGCATTTAGTCATAAAATGGTGTGAAATATACACCCAAAGATTATTTTTGCCACAACATATTTCACTTATTCCCCTACGCAAGCCCACATAAATTTAAAAAAAAAAGTTTTCAATAAATACTGATTAAAAAAAAAAAAAACTAGCCTCACTGTCTACAGGTACCCCTCATAGGGATCTAATACAAAAATAATTCTGTTTCTCTTCTATTCCCATATTGTGGGCTTTGAAAATAGTCCTAAAAGAACAGTTGGTGGAAAAAAAAACACTAAGTGCCGGTTCACACTGTTCCGACTTGTCAGGCGACTTGGTTGCCTGACAAGTCGTGCTCCATTCTGTGCAATTGGAACCGTTCTAATAGGAGCTACTCAAGTCGCTCCGACTTAGAAAAAGGTTCCTGCACTACTTTTGGGCGAATTCGGAGCGACTTGCATTGACTTCTATTATGTGAAGTCGGTGCAAGCCGCGCCGAAGTCGCGGTGCATGGCGACTTCATTAAGTCGCCCCGAAGTCGCGTCGCCATAGTGTGAACCGACACTTAGAAGAGAAGAGAAACAAATAAATTAACAAAGGGTTTATCCAGGTTTAAATAGGAAATTATATTATAAAAAAAATAACTTGCATGTTGCAATTGCAAATCATTGTACATTAAAAAAAACAAAAACAAAAAAAAAAACATTACAATGCTTTTCTCAGTCATCTGTGCCTTATTTACAATACAGAACAAAAGTGGACTTTTAAGGTACCCAAACAAATCTTTACAGTTAGATTCAATTAGCTTTTATGAATATCACAATATAATTTGAAAAAACATATTGCTTACATCAAAAATGATTACATTTTACCTATCCAAAATATTCATAGTTTTTCCCCAACCTGATCCTATCTGCTCTCTGAATACTAATATAACTTATATCCAGTATTGAAAATGACTTAAATTGTCATCACTATATGCAGTTTTGTAGTTCAGATAGACAGAAGAAAGGGTATAGACTTCTCTCAACTTGTTTCCCGGGAATGATTTCCCCTTCCTCAGGAGTCTGATTCTACAATAAACATAAAGTACAGTTAAATGTTGTAGCCTTATACTAATTTATCAAAATATATATAATATATCAAATACAGTTTTATATAGTTGAGAATATACTATACTAGTTGTCAGATTGACTACAACCTGAAGACTATGCCTTACAGCTTGATGGCACAGATAGAGATGAGAAAGTAATGTAAAGTTGTTAGTAATGCTGGGTGAAAGATCCCATTTGGTGGTATAATAGGCTGGCAATGTGTGGTCCAAATGATCTATTAGCAGATCATGTGCCTAAGGCCCCTTTCACACATACGGTCCGTTTGTCCGTTTTTCATCCATCTGTTGACAGATGAAAAACGGACATCAATGCATCTCTATGTTAAAACGGATGACAACGGATGATCATCCATTAACATCCTTTTTTATCTGCTTCCATAAATATCAGTTTTTTGGAACAGATGAATGCCCTATTTTTCATCCGTCAAAAAAACGGATGTAAATGGACAAATGGTCAGTTTTTCATCTGTTTTTGCATTGGTAGTGGATGCAAAAAAACCGGATGAAAAACAGATGAAAAAACGGATGAAAAGCGGATGAAAAAACAGATGAAAAAAACGGATGAAAACTGATACATTTTGACGTGACTGAACTGATGAACCAAATGGACCATATGTGTGAAAGGGGCCTAAAGCAGAGTACATTATAGCAATCCTGGGATCCAAGAAACCCACATTCCAATAAACCACTGTTTTTTAAGTGGTTACCAAAAAGGTTACCACAAGAGGTCCAAACGGTTTGACTCATGGTAATTTATTATAAAAAATATACAAAAATAAAATGCTAGGAAAAACACCTCCACCCTTCAGAAGCAAGAAGACACAGATTAGCCAATAAAAAAGAAAGACCTAGGTCAGCAGCAAGCGGCAGGGAGATATGTATCATAACTGACACCCACAGTGCTGTGCCACCAACACATTACACATTATATTCGGAGTGGTGCTCAAGGAACGTTATCCATCCATCCACAGAAAGGCTCTGAACAGCCATTCTCACCACTCTTTAAGTGGGAGCTAAGGGGCTATACTTTTGCTGTAAATAGGGGGGTAGGAATGTTAGCTGACGTAATTGATCAAATATTGCCATGTGGCAATATTTAGACATCAGCACCACAACCTTTGTCTACATTCAGTCATTGGCTGTGAATAGATCACCAGATGCTAGGACACCGGCAGCCAGCATCTTACTATCGCGTGCGGGAGATTATTGCGTTGGGACATTTACTTCATGGGACATTATGGGCCAGGAGGATGTATTTTTTTAATATAACTAAACTAATACTATAAATAAAAACAAACACAAATTAATTTTTTGGCATAAATAAATGGCCGCGGCACTTTATTGGTTATAAATAAATTAAATAATTATTTATTCAAAATTCCATCCAATAAATTTCAATTCCAACAAAATTATAAAACATAAATCTGTATCGCTCAGTCCCAGAACTCGAGCGAAAATAAACATATTTAAAACCACCAAAGTCCCCCCTTGATCCAAGGGTGACTCTACCACATAAAGTGCCAGCGACGGGTGGGGGGGAGGGGAGCTCGCCAGGCAGTCACTTCCTAACTGAGGGGCTTACCTCAGAGACCCCCTATATAAAGCCTTGGGTCAGAATGTTCTAGAGGGGCGTGCGCTGCTGTGAAGCCCGCCAAAACTATGAGGGGCTACTTTATAACATTTAAAGGGGCAGTGTCCTATAAATTAAATAAATTCTGACAGAAATTTTTTTTTTTTTTTTTATAACATCCCCTGTCCCATGTGCGAGGGCACCTATTACTTGTGCCCTCTTACCATGGGCCAGGAGGATGTATTTTTTTAATATAACTAAACTAATACTATAAATAAAAACAAACACAAATTAATTTTTTGGCATAAATAAATGGCCGCGGCACTTTATTGGTTATAAATAAATTAAATAATTATTTATTCAAAATTCCATCCAATAAATTTCAATTCCAACAAAATTATAAAACATAAATCTGTATCGCTCAGTCCCAGAACTCGAGCGAAAATAAACATATTTAAAACCACCAAAGTCCCCCAGACGCCGGGACTAGTTGCAAACTTGTGCCGGCCCCCCCACCACCGCGGCCATTTCAATGCTATTTTGAAACCCTAAATTGAGGATATCTAGGCCTATATCAGATAAATGGATTTCATCCTGCCTGTAAAGGCCAGGGAAACCACCTTCAAGGTCCACGTGTCGGAAAGCAAAACCACCGACCAATGGCATAAATTTTGCCATTGCGTGATTTACTCTCCTCCTGGTCCTTTCCAAAGGCTTAAATTCTATAGAAGACAACCATTTTAAACGAGGAACAATTTCCGAAAACACCATTGTACAATTCGGAAAAAGTAATTTGAAATTATATAAATCTTTTTTAATCTTGAATAATAAATCTAATGACTTCAAAACTCCCACAACATTCCCTCCCAAATAGAATATCAATATGGATGGGGCTGGCCAAACTTCCTTTAATCTATAAATGAAGTCACACAAATTAACCCAACTCAGACCTCTCACTCCTTTCCAAAATATATGCAAGTGATCAATATCAAAAGACAAATTTTCAGTATAACACCGGTGTGCAGCTCTTTTTCGTGCCCAGTGAACAAAGGAGTGTCCAATGATCCATACGGAAACTTTGACACCTATGGAATTAAACAGATAAATTAGGTCTGATATATAGATTAAAACTCTTCGATTCCCATCTTCCCAACTTTTTTATCATAGACTCATCTAATCCCATCCTGGCCGCTTCCGTAGCAGCTCCTATCCTAAACGAATGTGCAGTAAATCTATAAGTACTTTAGACATTTTTTCTTTTTTAAAACAGCTGAAAATTGATATTTAGTGACTACTGAACCATCTATATGTATAAAGAAATTATTCGAAAAGGGGGGTCTGACCTCCAAATACCTGCTAAGAACCGCACAAGGACATATATACTGATCACCACAGGCTGCCAGCTCTAACCAATGGCCTTTTCTAAACTGATCAGTTTTTGATTGGCTAATGAAAATATTAACCTTATCCTTTCCCACAATGACTTCCTTAGCTTTAAGGCCTGATTGGCCCGCCCTATTGTCTGAGACCAATTCGGAAACACGAAGCGCGGCGAAAAAACAAAGTACAAAGGCTGCTGAAAAAAGTCTTGCCTCATATTCCGAAAAACAGACAGCAGGGGAGGCCAAGCATAATCTTCTAAGTAAATCAATTGATATAGGTCTGCGTGAATCAGGGGTGAACATTCTCTTTTTATAACCTTTGAGGGCTTGTCTTATCGAGAAAAACTCATAAACCCCCCGAAATTCTTCAATTTCAGAAAAATGAAACCCCCGCTAGGATCTTGTTAATGTGGCTATATGATAGCTGCTGATTCATCAATGCGCATAAAAAAGCTAGCATATCACCCTCCCGAGGTGGCTCAGATGGAATACCCATCTCATTACAGAATAACAACCATCTCTGCCAAGCGGAACCATACTCCGACCAAGTGTGAGGTGCCACTTTATCGCATCAAAGACCAGATCTAGATCAAGGTCCACAGATGATCCGGGCAATGAAATCCCACCGGATCGGCGTTCGGATGAAATTCCCTGAAACGAGAGAACTGAAAACGGGATAGGGAATCAGCTATGCAATTTGACACTCCAGGAATATATTTGACCTTTATCCAGATGTTTAACTTCAAACATAAGAAAACAAGATAGCGGAGAAGTTTTAATACCAATGTAGATGTTGATGACAAAGCATTTATTGCATACAAAACTCCTCTGTTATCTGAGTGTACCAAAATTCTCCTATCACTGAAATTAGACCCCCAAAGTTCAAGGGCAACCAAAATCGGGAATAATTCTAATAAAACTATATTATTAGTAAATTTACTTTCCACCCATGCGGTAGGCCAAGACCCGCAACACCAATGCGTGTCCCAGACGGCCGCAAACCCTAAAGATCCTGCTGAGTCCGTAAATAACTGAAGGTCAGCAGCAAAAATCCAGTCTTTTTGAAAAAATGACCGGCCATTATAGTCATTTAAAAACGTGACCAAACGCGCAAATCATCTTTTAAATCCGCCGTTAGCCGGATATGTGCCAAAGGAGACTTAAAACCAGACATTGCTAAAGCCAAACGTCTCGAAAAATTCTACCTACTGGCATAATACGCGAAGCGAATGCTAACAGGCCTAGCAGAGACTGAAGCTCTTTTAAGAGAACTTTCTTCCGCCTCGAAAATTCACTTACTGTAGTCTGCATCCTAGAAATTTTTTCCATCGGGAGCTGACACTCACCAATGCCTGTATTAATAGAAATACCCAGGAATTCAATCGAAGTGCTGGGTAAAACCGTTTTATCCTCAGCCAATGGTATCCCAAAATGTTTACAAATAAGGGAAAATAGTTTTAGAAGTAAAAGGCAGATGTCAGAATCAGGGGGTCCCACAAAAAGGAAATCATCCAAGTAATGTAAGACCCCCTGACAACCCAATTCCTGAACCATCACCCACTGGAGAAAAGTCGCAAAAATTCAAAATAGGCACAGGACAATGAGCATCCCATAAGCAAGCAGCGGTCGAAAAAGAAATAGCCTTCAAAATAAAAACCTAAGGAATTGAAGGCTTCCGGAGCAATAGGTAATAATCGGAATGCAGATTGAACATCAGCCTTAGCCAATAATGCACTAGGGCCATATTGCTTAATCATATCAACCGCCTCATCAAATGTAGTATATGAAACCGATGATATAATAGGGTCTATTTCGTCATTTAAAGAATCTCCTCTAGGAAATGACAAGTGATGTATTACTCGAAAGGAGTTGGGTTCCTTTTTAGGGACCAAACCTAGAGGAGATATGCGAAAATTCTTAAACGGCGGGTCCAAGAATGGGCCTGCTACCCGCCCAGCCTCAATTAACTAGCAAATCTTCTCCCTGGCTATATCTATAAATTGATCTGTTGATTTAAAATTTTTTTTTTTTTTAACTTTACAACCCAATCCTTTAAAAGATGGAAGCTTAAAACCTGATTCAAAACCATTCATTAATAATTGGGCCTTCTCCTTGTTTGGATATGCCTGCAGCCACGGGAGCATTTTTTCCAGCCTCACTGAAGTGCAGGCTTTTCTGAAAAATATCCCTAGATGCCTGAGTTTGCTGACTTGCCCTCTTAAAACACTTCATTGCTGGCCTGTACAAAAATGAGCACTCATGCTTAAATTTGCACGCTGCTGCCCACTTACACTGCGTTTCATTATACGCATAACAAATACCCTTCCTATAGGGGGATACGCTAGGCGCAGCACTTGCCTGTTTTGTTGGCGTAAACTTTTGAGGAATAATTAAATTTAACCAAAGGCCTACGTCCTTCATGCCCCATTTCAGGCTGGGATAAACTGATAGTTTCTATCAGAAGGACTCATCGTAGTAAAACCATCCCAGGCTACCAAAGTTCTTGTACGCTTCCAGGATATGCTCTACATGCTGGAATACCCACTGCAATACTCTGGAAATTTTTCACCCAAAACCGAAATAAATGCAAAAGGCTTGAAGCCAATTGTTAAATGACCTATAAACCAGACGCCTCCTATTTTCTTCTTGCCCATCATCAGATTTCTTCTCATTCTTAACAGCAAATTCCTTTGCTGACGGCAACAATGAGAGCAAATCGATAAATTCGCCCTTCCAAATTTTTTTTTTTTTTTTTTTTTGATCCCTGCTGTGAGATGATAACCAAGCGGCGACATATCACATGGCATCACCTCCTTTAGACACGTCTCAGGAACCGTGTATGCAAATTGACTAACTCTGGTACCACCATCCATAGGTGTGACCGGAACACTACTTACCACATTAGCCGCTTGATTCGTAGTGCTGACTGGGGACCATACATTACCAGGACCTTGTATATTAAAACTATGAACATTACAGCAGGAACAGGTGTAACATTTAACAAACTCGCAAATTTAGATAAAGATTCTAAAATAACATTTAAATTGCTCAATTGCGCCAACTCACCAACTCCTATCGACAGCGTAGCTGATTGGCTAACGGGAGGCACCGTATGCTGTGCTTCTGTACTGCTTGTATTCACCTGTGGACGTAAAGCCTGGCTAAGAAAACATCTTCAGCTGTTACCTGACTGGAACTATCTTCCCTGGGTTGCCTAGCAACCCTCTCCTCAGATGCTCTCTCAATTCTGCTTCTGTGAGGCCGGGTGTTATCCCGCCTTTCACCACTGGGTGGCGGTGATGGTGAAGAAAACCTCCTTCTCTTCAGGCCTCTTCTGCTTCTCCTCAGCCCTCCCGCAGCTTCCGACTGTCCAACAGCTGTGCTGTCGGACACCTGTCTCAAGGATGCTGGCCGCTCCGGAGGACGGCTTCGCTGACCCTGTTTAGCCACTGCCTTCCCCGCTGCTGGTGCCTGAGGTGAGGGAGATACACTCCTCCTAACGGCCGTCTCCTCTGCCCGCACTACCGCCGCAGGTACCGCCATTCCGCTCATCCCTTCCCTTACTTGTTCAGATTCCGCTCCCCTCACCATGAGACAGTTCCGCAGCCATTCTTCTCCCCCCTCTAAAGCTGCTCTTTCCAATACTTGGCGAACAAGAGACTTCATTATAGGAAGGAGAGCCAGCGAGTGCAGCAACAACAGCTGAGGAGAGGAGAGCTCGCCAGGCAGTCACTTCCTAACTGAGGGGCTTACCTCAGAGACCCCCTATATAAAGCCTTGGGTCAGAATGTTCTAGAGGGGCGTGCGCTGCTGTGAAGCCCGCCAAAACTATGAGGGGCTACTTTATAACATTTAAAGGGGCAGTGTCCTATAAATTAAATAAATTCTGACAGAAATTTTTTTTTTTTTATAACATCCCCTGTCCCATGTGCGAGGGCACCTATTACTTGTGCCCTCTTACCATTCTTTGGATACTGTGGGAAAATTGTATTATTGATATGTTAAAAAAAGGTCTTAATGTATAATGTTGTGTATTTATTTACTTTTTTGCTTTATTTGTGAATGAGTAACTAGGGGTCCCTATTTATCCAGGATGGAGGGCAGATATTCCCCCCCCCGTATATATTTTAGGGGCGCCCCATGCTGTTTTTTGTGTGGGGTATTCCCTTAAAATTCATACCAATGCCTTTTTTTTTTTTTTGCATAGGGCTCCACTTACAATCCATACCAGACCCTTATCATGGATAAGGTATAGATGTTGAGGGGAATCCCCAGCCATGAAAATCGGCTAGGAACTGTTATTTATGGGTAATTTAAATGGCATTTTCTTTGTATCCTATGTTACTTTTAATTTACATTGTACAGGAGGGCCACTTCACGGGCATGTTTAAGGCATGTTATTTCAAGAAATTGTGCAATTTTAATTTTGCAATTTAAGCTATTTTAAGTGCTGTTCCCCACCAAACAATATTTCTTTATCTTTTTTCATTGGTACATGTTCCTGTGGCAGTGCCCAGCTACCATAGGCCATTATTTGACATTCCATTTCCAATTAGCCTAAAAATGGGCCAAATATACTTCTTAGGATTTGTCCCCATAGACTTCAATGGGGTTTGCAATTGCATTCAACGAATGGCCTGAACACAGGCACATTTGGCTTATCACTATGTGAGACAAGGTAACATTGAACTAGTACAGTGACAGACAGTAACAACACCCTGTGGAAGTGCCTGAACAGGGACCTTCATGCCAGGATCATCAAGAATTATTTTAATGAAATAATGAAAATGATCTCTGAAATTACATTAACATGTTAAAGCTCATGTGAGATTTCGGTGATTGGCTTTACATATACTTTAAGAGCCAAACTTGGCACCCTACAGCCTTTTTTTTTTTTTAACCAACTGTTGCAATAAACCTCCTTTAATAAGTGTATTTCCATCCTTGCATTAAAAGGGAATGACAATGAGGTCAGTGTGATGAAACACTATCATCTTCGTCCTCAGGCTCTGGCCCCAAAGAACGGAAGGTGCGATAAGATTTAATATCACAAGAGCCTTCCCTGCAGCTGTATGCAAAAATATTCTCGCACAGGACAAAGTTTTAAAACAGTCTAGTAACTCGAGAAGCTATTTTTAACTAGCGTCCAATGTTACCTTTTTATTGCTGTCAAGCCCGTCTCTTGTACTTAGCTGCCGTTCTGCTGTCAGACATCCTGACTCCACTTAATAAACTTACATACAGAGTAGCATTCTTAAAGTAACAGTGAGAGCAACACATACATTAGTTATTTTAGCTGATTAGACAAACATGTACCCCCACCATATTCTCTTGTGTTCCAATGGTTACAATGGACTTGCTGTGGTCAATGGTTGGCTTGGCAGCCTTGCCTCCATTGGCAGTTGGAAACATGAATTAAAATGTACTTGTCTAGAAAGAATACCCTTGTAAAAAGATCACCTTTCATGTAACAAATAAAAGTGAGTACTGTTCTCTCTGGCTCACTTCAGGCCCAGAACACTGATGAATTGAGTACATTAGTGTTTGTGTGCGAAAAACGTTTCAGCCCTGTAAACACTCAGAGACAAAAGCTATGTCTGTTGCCAGGCCCTATTAGCTCAGACTTAATTGCAACTTAACTGCTTAAATCAACACAACTGACGATATTAGAACTATTCCACTTTTCTGCAATTTGGCTTGCCTGGAGATGGTGAGTCTAAATTCAGAAGTATACGTCATGCCATTGCTGTGATTCAAGGTCAGACTCGGGTGTTTGAGTCCCACCGGTGTAAATGGCCATAAGGGCCAATCCTATTCAAAGAGAACAAAGCTCTAACAGTCTAAGGGCTATGCTGAACTCCAATGCTGTACAACTAAGATAAAGGACATATAACTGTCATCCAAAACACAAGTGCCCCATATGAGATAAAGCAACACTTTAACCACCTGACCTCCACAAGATTTTACCCCCTATATGACCAGGGCATTATTTTGATATGCAGCACTGTGCAATTGCTTGGTCATGTAAGCCTCCATTCACAAAGCGGTATCTTACCACACCCGAACATGCGGTAAAATACTGCACAGCGTTTTTAAAAAATGTTTTTACCCTTTACTAAAAAACGCTACTAAAATTATTAGAGAGTTATTTTATGAAGTCATGCGGTATTTTAGTAGTAGTAGTAGTAATAAAATAACGCTTGGCATTAAAAAATAGGTGTTGTTAAGAAGTGGTCCTTAACAACCGATGAGTCAACAGCTGAAAGTAAAAAAGAAATTTCAAACTGCAATTAAAAATTTGCAAAAAAGGCGTGGGGTCCCCCCAAATCAATACCAGACCCTTATCAAAGCATGCAGCCTGGCAGGACAGAAAAGGAAAGGGACGAGCTTGCTCCCCCCCTCCTGAACCATACCAGGCCACATGACCTCAACATGGGTGATGCTTGTCAGGAGTCTGTAGTAGTAAGCCCTTGTAGTTCACCAACTCAGGGTTCCCTAGGGCACAGAGTCTAAGCCCCCAGCCTGCTTCTTCTCCAGGGCCCCTGATGATGGGGATGGCCTTGCAGCAAGCTGGAACCAGGTTGCGGCACCTAGGTACGCCTAGCTGGGAATGCGGACACCACTTAGCAAGTGCAGAGTACAACCGGAGACTGAAGGGAAAACCAGAAAACTAGCCAAGGTCAGGGCGGGTGGCAGACAAGCACAACAATAGACGAAGCCGGGATTGGTACACGGGTAGTCAGACACAAGCTATACAGGTAGTAACAACCAGGAGCTCAGAGAACTGTGAAGTTTCTCAGGCAAGGAGCACTGCACTAAGCATGTGTATTTATAGGGAAGCAAAAAGGTAGGTGACCCAGGAAGTAATAGAAGGGAAGAGGATATAAACCCACAGCGGAGCAGGCAAAGCCCATAGGTGAACAGAGAAGCCAAACACCACATGTAAACTGGAGTCACAGATCTAGCACAAACACTGCAGCAAGGACGTAAGAATTTCACAAACAAATCTGCAGGCTAGACAGTGAAAGTGCTTTGGGGCTCTGCCCCCCCCCCCCAAAGCACCCTGACCCATGTTGATGGAGATAAGGGCCTCTTCCCCACAACCCTGGCCGATGGTTGTGGGGATCTGCAGGCGGGGGCTTATCAGAATCTGGAAGCCCCCTTTGACGAGGGTGCCCCCAGATCCCATCCCCCTATGTGAATTAGTATGGCCTACTTATTCTCGTAAAAATATGTGTAGTGTAAAAAAAAGTTATCTATGAGAGCAATAAAGCAGCTCCACGTTACCAAAGAGACTTTCAAGAGGGCTTTACATTATCCAAGAGTGTGCAATAAAACCTATAAGCAACTTCTTTTGTTGTAGCACAAAATACAGTCATTTTAAAAGTCCAAAATATGTTTTTTTATAACCCCTGATACAAGAAAATCTACTTGCTCCTCTCCTACTCATTGCACTCCATTAGAAGCATAGTCATAGAGTCATTCTGTTGTCAAGACGTTCTTTCTAGTCATAGATGACTTCCTTTGCTGCCATCAGCACCACATTATTGCCAGTAAACCAACTATATTACTCATTAGAGTGCCCACTTTCACCTGCATCCCTTGCCTCTCTAATGGTTCCTTAAACAGTTGAATGACCTTGCTGATCAAAAGTGAGGAGCAGAAAGGGGCAAGTGGGAGCCTATATAATGGTCATGCTCTCCTTCACCATATGCAGGAATTCCCCTGCACTCTGGCCTTTTCACACTGCAAGCTCCACACCTGGTTCCAAGTAACAGGCTTTACTGTACTGTGAGGCTAATGCATTAATTCTGTGCCAGATTAAAGATGTTCATTCCATTCTGTTTGACTACTTTCTTGATTCTTGAGCTACAATGTGGATTATTCATGGCTGTCACCTGCTCTGACCCTCTGTCTACTGATCATGATTGCGTGTTCTCGTCCATCACCTCTAGCCTATTACACTTACTTTTTAGCCTCACATTTTTGTACTGCAGATGATACTACTTGCAAGTCAGCTGTCACTGTTTGAGCACTGCTGAGTATTGTGCTCTTGTGTGTCAGTTGCTCTGTGAAGACCTAAAACATATACTTTGACAGTGCAACTTTCTGTGCAGATTTTGGACACCTAGGTTTCGGGATGTTCAGGATGGTCCAGTGGTGATCTGATGATGTGTAAATGTACCTGCAGGTCCATGCTATACAACTCTGAGGTTAGTTTTAACACTAGTGTTAATAACAAATTTGCTTTAACCTCTTGAGGGCCTTGCTGCTATCTTGCTTCTCCATTATAACTTTAAAGCATAACTCCACTTTTGTTGAGAAAAAAACATTCCCCTCTGGGTGATCTCTGTACATTGCAGGGATTTTAACAAATTTTGTTGCAGATTTCTACCTTTTGTAATTCTGAAGAAATAATTTTTTGTTTGTCTGTGCTGAGTGGATCTAATGGGAGTGGTTTCATACTTATCTATCAGCTGTGGCACCTGCAGGGCTCTAGTGAGGGAATCTGCTGGGCCTGCATCCCTTTAGACGTGTTCCTATTGCGAGTATCTCACCAAAAATGAAATTTCTGTTGCAGGGGATGCCAGAAATCTGACTTGTATCTTAGGCAGACTTCTGGGAAAATTGGTGAGCCAATCACACAAGCAGAAAATGATGTTTCTGGGTTGTGGTCAGTATACATTCAGCTCCAGGCAGCCATATTTAATTGCATTTTCAGAAAATGACAATAGCTGCAGATTGAAAAGGAAAGGTCATTTTTAATAACATTCAATTGCTATATGACTTATGTAGCAATTGTATACGCTTTATTGTTTTTTCCTTATTTACTTTTTTTTCCCCATGAAAGTGGGGTTACCATTTAAACCTAACTCCAGACAAAATGTTTTAGCGTGTCTAGGTTAAAGCAGGGGAGGGTTAGAGTCTTAGTAAACTTTTAATTATTCTCTGTGCCCTGATCAGGACTTTAAGAAACAGAAGATTGATTCAACAGGGCACTAACAATAGTAGGAACATTATTTTAGAACAGCAAGAAAGGGTCGTTACCTCTGGTAATCCGTGCCTACCTGTCCTGAACAAACCCTAATTTTTGTATGGGTGTCACAGGGACAAGAAATGAAGAAAATTCTCCCTGGGAGGAATCAAAAGATAGAAATAAAAACTGGATAGAAATTCTAACTCTTCCCCTCTCTACCAAAAACTAAAACAAAAATGCCTGGACTTGGGCTTTGTGATTTTCATTAAAATTTGGTTATATGGTCTGCTTGACAGCTCAGTCATTAAGCGTTATGTAGTTTGATACTAGAATTAACTGTCTCCACATCCAATTCCCTTGATTACAGTAACCTGCTTTTTGAAGCTATGAACTGAAAAGGCACATTCAGCGAAAATAAACTGATATTATGTAAGTTTGCTGGCAATCCTTTATCCTGCTTGAGCTCTCATATAATGCAGCCTCATGGACACTGGCTATTAACAACATTTTCAATGGAACACAATTTCTCCAGTTCTTTTTCTCCAGAACACAAGAGCAGTCTTTGTCAAAAAGGTAACTGCCTTCTCTAATCTTTCCTAAAAACAGAGGTAGCGTGCCATTCCTCTTGGGTACCAGGAAATAGCAGTGAATATACCTCTTTACTGCCACTAGTAAATGAATAGCCTAGCTTCTTTGCCTCCATTGTGAACAGGCAGACTTCCCCGGCACACATCAAAATGTTGACTTCAAGAGAAGGAAAGTTTCAACAAGTTCCTTCTGTGACATGCCTTCCGGACAGGACAATTTAATCTTTAATTAATCTCACTGCTGCCATGGGCCAAAGTGACTTACAAAGGAGCCTCTAACGGTCATGCTAGGAGAAGTAGAGCATGAAGAATTTGCAAGGATACTAACACCGAATTTTAAGTTTTCCTTAGACCTGGTCATTACCTGCTAAAAAGAATTGTCTTTGTATCCATTAAAGCCATTCTGTGTTGGTCCCTCTAGCCATGGTAGAAAGAATCCCTAACGATCCCAACCAAGGCAAGAGGGCAATTGTGTTTTAATGTAAAAATAATTTACCTTTATTGGTTTCTTCAGATGTGATCACAGCAGAGAGTGCATTCGTTTTTCAAATGTTCAATTACATTCTAATTTTTGTGCAAGACAACATTTTTTTATTTAATGATATTTAACATAACATTTGTCTGAAGATAAGCTCATTGTCAATTGTGTCTCCTTTTGCCCAAGTAAGTATAGTAGGTGTAATCATGGCCATACAAACTTTAATTATTGATTGATTTATTTTCTGACCAATCTCTTCAGATAGAAATACTCAATTTCTTGTTGACAACTAATTTGTTTTATATGTCATGCACAGGAAGTCGATTTTGATCGATAGTTAAAATATGATCGTAATTTATCTATTATTATTTATTTATATAGGTATTATATATCTATATATCTATATCTATATATATAAAAAATTAATTTCTGTCGGTAAATTTTGTAAATAAGTAATTTTCCTCCTTCACTGATGTGCGTTGATGAGGCGGCACTGATGGGCACTGATGAGATGGCACTTATGGGCACTGATGAGGTGACACTGATGAAGAGGCACTAATATGCCACACTGATGGGCACTGATATGCGGCACTGATGAGTACTGACAGGTGGCACTGATAGGCGGCACTGGTGGGCACTGTTAGGCAGCACTGGAGGACTGCACTAATGGGCACTGATGGACACTGACAGACGACACTGATGGGCACTGACAGACAGTACTGATGGGCACTGACAGACGACACTGATGGGCACTGACAGACAACACTGATAGGCACTGATGGGCAGAACAGATGAGCAGGCACTGATAGACACTGACTGGCATCACTAATGGGCACTGATTGAGGTCACTGTGGGCACTGATTGATGTCACTGATGGGCATTGATTGGGCACTGTTTTGTGTCACTGATGTGCACTGTTTGAGCACTGTTTGGGCACTATTTTGTACTTTACTGTAATCAGGGCACTGATGATCAGTGCCCTGATTACCTTTCCTGGACTTCCTTCTAAAGGAGGAGCCACTGATCGGCTCTCCTCGCCATACACTCTGACAGTGTGAGGCGAGGAGAGCCAATAAATGGCACTTCCTCATTTACATGTGACTAGCTGTGATTGGACACAGCCGATCACATGGGTAAAGAGCCACGTCATTGGCTCTTTACCAATATCGGAGTCGCGCCGTGTCCTAGGAGGTCGACGTCGTCCCAGAACAAGAGCTGCACTGCTCCGCTCCGCCGTCATTTGACGGTGGCCGGGCGGCAAGTGGTTAAATATATATTGTACATTCACATCAGTCCCTGCCCTCAAGTAGCTTACAATCTATGGTCTCTTACTGACATACATACACATACTAGGGCCAATTTAGACAGGAGCTAATTAACCTATCAACGTGTCTTTGGAGTGTGGAAGGAAAGCGGAGTATATGGAGGAAACCCATGCAGGCACATAGAGAACATGACATAAGTAAATTATTGATCGTATTTCTGTTTTCACCATCTAATCTTATAATCTGCTCAATTGAAATATGCTTGTTTTTATGAACAAAGTATATCAGTGCAAAATAATTGGTAATGTGCTGTCATGGCTGATTGAATCTTATCTAAATTTATTGGAAGGGAAGGTATTACTATTTGATTGCTTTCAGATTCAATCATTTGGATGGAATTGCATATCAATGGGATAAAAACAATCAAAGGTTGTATCGCCACCATTAAACAAATTAAATACTTAGGTCTTAGTTGTCAAAATAAAAAATGGGCAAACTATGAAATGAAAATTTAGGTGACCTCTAATCACATGTGCTGATAAACTTTATTTAGATGTATATTTTAATATTGTTTGTATAAGTACTTAAAATCTTCTTTTTATTTTAGCCTCACATAATCCCCTGTAGGAATAGAACTGACCTTATTTTCCAATAACGCTTAAAGCCCAACTAAGGGCTCTGTGCTCTTTTCCCCAAAGCCCCCCTTCCTCCTTTAGGCCTTTGGGTGGTATTTTTTTTTTGTATATCTTTTTCAGAAGTCTTCTGACTGGTAATGTGACGCACTGGGTTCCCTTTCTGCTTGGTCCTCCTCCAGTGGTCAACGGTCCTGGATAATGCAGTGACTTGTGAGAAGTGATTTCCATAGTGCTGTGCTCAGCATGAATATACTGCTGTGCGTGCAATGTGTCACACATAGGGGGCTGGGCCACAACGTCCAACGCTCATGTCTTTTCTCAGTCTTCCAGGTTGAGAGACCTTAAGCATCATTCATACCAGAAGACCGAGGAAATTTTGTGGACAAAAAAAAGGTACTGCGAGGGACATATTTGGATTTGAGGTGAGTGCTTTTTTAACAACACCTTGGGAACATTTAAAAAAAAAAAAATGGAGTTTGGAGTTGGGCTTTAACCACTTAAGCCCCGGAAGATTTCCCCTTCCTGACCAGGCCCTATTTTGCAATTCGGCACTGCGTGACTTTAACGGACAATTGCGCGGTCATGCGACGCTGTACCTAAACTAATTTGATGTCCTTTTTTTCCCACAAACAGAGTTTTCTTTTGGTGGTATTTGATCACATGTGCGATTTTTTGATCATGCGCTATAAACAAAAAAATAGCGTAAATTTTTAAAAAATAACAATATTTTTCACATTTTTTTATATGAAATTCCCCCCAAAAAAATGTAAAAATCTAAATTTTTTAAAAGTTTTGGCCAATTTGTTTTCTGCTACATATGTTTGGTAAAAAAAATTGCAATAAGTGTATTTTGATTGGTTTGCGCAAAAGTTATTTACTAACTACGGGAAAGATTGTTGTCATTTTTTTTTTTTTTAACGAGTAATGGCGGCAATCTGCGATTTTTTTTGCGGGACTGCAACATTGTGGCGGACAGATCGGACCCTTGACTGACATTTTTGACACTTTTGGGGGTACCAGTGACATTACTACAGTAATCAGTGCTATACATATGCACTGTTACTGTAAAAATGACACTGGCAGGGAAGGGGTTAACTATATTGGAGAAGGAGGGGTTAAGTGTGTCCCTAGGGGCGTGTTTCTTACTGTGATTGGATGTGGCTGTTCATGTAATGGCAGAGATCTACAATCCTACATAGCAGGACTGTATGATCTCTGCTGTTACACAAGGGAGAATGACAGGCGGCTTTGTTTACATTAGCTGCCTGTCTTTCTCCCTCTGTAACTGACGATCGCGAGTGACCGGCGGACATCGGGTCCACCGGTCACTCGCACGGAGGTGTCCGTGAACGAATGGGGGCGGGAGCGTGCATCCAGCGGCACGCGCTCGCCCCCTATTGGCTCACAGGCTAGTGACGTACCGGTACGTCACTTTGCCTGCATGGGGCTGACCGCCGCAGTATATGTACTTGCGGCGGTCGGCAAGTGGTTAAGCTTACATGGCTTGCAATGATGTACAATATAACAAGGCAGCAACCAAACATCTTGGGAACATTTCAAAAGATAGCCTGGAGTTAGGCTTTAGGCTTCCATTGCTCTGAGGTGCTACCTTTGGATAACCAGTGAAGGACCACGGAGGTGGTAGAGTTGGTTATTCCCTGTCAAGGTCTTACCTTGCCCCCCTGTTGGCAGCCATCTTGGACATGTACAGACTGCTGCCTCTTATAGACTCTGATTGCATCATCACTTGCCTGCTGCCTGGGTGTCGCCCAGTGATGATGCTGCACACCTGACTATATCTATCACCTGATGGGTTGCAGTACTTGCCCTTGCATTTGTGCTCCAAGGTGCATCTCTGTTAGCAGTCTTCTGTCCTCCATGTTCCTTCATGTATGACCTGGCTTGGCTGATGAATCTCCTGGCTCTTGACCCCTCTTAGGCAGATGACGCTGCATCGGCAGACGATCCGGCATTCGCAGGCTACCTGCTTCTGGGCTCGACTCTGGCTTGGATGACTACCTGCTTCTGGACTTGTTCCTGCTCTCACTTCTTCACTCTTGCTGTGCGTTTATTGTTGTTTGCTGCAATAAACTGCTTTATTTTCTCCTGCATCCCTTTGTGGTCTGGTTTCCTGATACCCTGACATTTCCTGAGTGGTGGCTCCTCATTTGGATTTCTGCGTTGCTGATCTCTTATCATTTGGAGATCATTACCATTTAGTAAGGGAACTGGCACACTTGTCTGTAAGGTGGTTTGGGATTCTTTCATATGGATTCTTTTTCCAGATTTCATATTAGGACTTTTAGATTTTTATTTTTTTTTGTGAAGCTTACCCTTTTTGTTATGCACAAATCTATTATGTGATTGATATTTTACCATTTATGTGATGCACATTGTTTATAAAGGTTTAATATGAATTAATTTTATTTTTTTACACGTATAACTTTGCATTGGTCACTACAGAGATTTTGGTTTTGCGCACCTTTTAGATTAATTATTTCCATATTTCCTTGTGTCCGAAACATAGGTTGCTGCACTACTTCTTTTGCACTAAGTGCACATTTTTTTTCTGTGTTAACAACTTACTGACCGCCCGCTGTCGATTTACGTTGGTCCTTTGACACTAAATACCGGGGCGGGCGATCGGCTTACAGATAAGGGTGGACCCAGAGGCAGATTCCCTGTGGGATCACCCTTACGGTGCGGCGGAAGAGGTGCCCCCCCCTTCCCGCCGTGTCCCGGCCGTTTTCCCCGCTTACCGGACCCGCCGGCAGCGGGGAAAACAATCCGGTCCCGGATCCTCAGAGACACTATGGTCTTGGAGGACCGGAGCGACGTCAAACATCATTGCCAAGTAACCGGTTTAAAGGGCCAATTTTTTTTCAACTTTTTTTTTTTTTTCTTTTTTAGTGTAGTTGTGAGGTCTGAGGTCTTTTTGACCCCAGATCTCACAATAAAGAGGACCTGTCATGCCTATTTCTATTATTTATATTTCTACCTGTCATGCCTATTTCTATCAAGGGATGTTTACATTCCTTGTAATAGGAATAAAAATTATCAAATTTTTTATTTTTTTTAAAAAACTGTATAAAAAAATAAATAAATAAAATAAATAGGAAAAAAAAATTAAGTGCCCTGTCCCCGTTAGCTCGCGCAGAAGCGAACGCATACGGAAGTCCCGCCCACATATGTAAACGGTGTTCAAACCACACATGTGAGGTATCGCCGCGATCGTTAGAGTGAGAGCAATAAATTGACCTCCTCTGTAACTCTAAGCTGGTAACCTGTACAAATTTTTAAAATGTCGCCTATGGGGATTTTTAAGTACCCAAGTTTGTGGCCATTCCGCGAGCGTGCACAATTTTGAAGCATGACATGTTGGGTATCTATTTACTCAACGTAACATTATCTTTCACACTATGGAAAAAATTGGGCTAACTTTACTGTTTTCTTATTTTTTAATTTAAAAAAGTGAATTTTTTCCAAAAGAATTGCATTTGGAAGACCGCTGCGCAAATACGGTGTGATAAAAAATGTTGCAACGATCTCCATTTTATTCTCTAGGGTCTCTGCTAAAAAAAATATATATAATGTTTGGGGATTCTAAGTAGTTTTCTAGCAAAAAAAAAAATGATTTTAGCTTGTAAACACCAAGTGTCAAAAAAAGGCCCAGTCTTAAAGTGGTTAATACAGGGAAGCAAAATTGGGGGAAACCAATGTAGATTTATGTAAGATGGTGGGACAAAACATTAGAAAAAAACACTTAGACCTTTCTGCGCATACTGATTATCTTCTGAAGTTGCTGTGAGCTGCTCTGTGGTGAAAGGTACTATATGAGTTGTAAGTACAACCAGGCTACAGTCACACCAGCCAAATCATGGCCACATGGGGTTTCATATGTGTAAGGGCTTCGCTTCTCGGCCTTTTGGCTAAGATCAAGTGTAGTATCTGTTCTTATCAGTGTTGGAATGGAACCTGAAGGTTAGTATCGGTGGTGGCCGAAGTATACCGGGGCGCTCTGGGCGTAACTGGAGGACCGGAGTAGGCCAAACCAGAGAAAGCCGGAGGGTTCCAATGCCTTCCTGATTTGAATGGGTCCGCCCCTACCAGTTTGAAGGGAGTGAGAAAACTGGATCTGCGGCCAGTTAGTACTGCTCCTGGATGTGATTGGTAAGGAACGGCGGTGGCGGTGGGGGAGCCTTTCCTCCTGGGTTGAATCTGGCCTTGCAAAAGGCTTGTCCCCAGTTGAAGGCAGGTTCTCCCTAAGCTGTCCAAAGTTCTGATGCCTCCTGGTAGGATAGGGCTACACTTGGTCTGGCCTTTGGGCCGGGGTAGAAAAAGCCCGTAGTGTATGTGCCCCTGGGGTGGCAGCCCAGGGGTGCCTTAATTCTCACTGGTGAGGGGCAGCTCGCCTTGAGTTTTTCGGCACCATGGTCACTGCACCTACGCACACTTTTTTAAGCACCTGCCTCTTGGGCAAGGCCTTTTGGCTTCGACCAGAGGAATTTTTATTCCGGCCGGAAGGCCTGCCTTTGTTTTTCACTTAGGCACTAATTCACCTCTCCACTTCCCCTCCCCCACCTTTTTGTTTGTGTGTGCCTTTTCTTTGTGGTTTGTCACTTTTCTATCACCTTTTTTCACTTGGCACGACTTGTAGGGTGTGGGTCCTCGGGCCCTACCTTGAGTCTTGGGAGGGGGTGGATATGGCCTTTTGGCTTGGTCCGCCCTCTCTCATGGGGTCTCCCTTCGGGGGAGCCCCACTTAGTACTCGGTGGGGGCTGTTTCGGCAGTCCCCCTGAAGAACGGGGTCAGTCTGGTTTCGGCCAGACAGACCATGAGTACCTCAAATCCCTGTCAGGAGTCTTGCGCCCCGGGGGATCGAGGTTCGGGTCCTACCTCTTCGGAGGGAAGACCATTTGTTCGCACACCCTGTGCACTTTTTGTGTTCCTCACGTTTGTGTGTGTGCACTTTTTTATGCACCGGGTGAAGTCTTTTGAGTGTGTTTCACACGCTACGGGCTTAAAAAAAAAAAAAAAAAAAATGTGTAAGGGCTCTTTCACACGGTCCGCCTCCGTAGGCGGATCCGTGCTGCTCAGAGGGGATCGATCCGTGATCCCCGCTGAGCCGGCGGATGACAGCTCCGTCTCCGCTTGCAGTGCGGAGAGGGAGGTGTCACAGTCCTCGCTGCTCTCTATGGGGAATCGAATGAGAGCGGACCGCCTGTCCGCTCTCATCCAATCCCATCCGATCCGATCCCCAGGACGGATGGAAAATAGGGTTTCCATCCGTCCGGATTTCACGGAGAGGATCGGATGCGGATGGCAGCGGGTGTCAGCGGACATGTCACCGCTGACATCCGCTGCTCCATAGGGCTGAATGGGGCATCCGATCAGATCCGCCTAAATAAAGCCCCGTACACACGTACCGATGGTCGGCTTACAAATGTTCCTCTTTTCTCCCCGGGATGTCGGTGTCTGCTGAAAAGTGCAAAGACAGCACAAGGACAGCACAAGAATTTTGTCCGCCGACTGCAGAAGTGATGTCATGTAATGGTTAACTTTCCCTGTGTTTTCTATTTTCTGAGCATGCCCAGTCTTGCAAATCTGCGGTCTGTCGGCCGAATTGTGTACTGACAGGCGAACAATCGTCCGTTCTGGTGTCGGCATACAAATATTTTCATGTTTGCACGAAAGACTTTTGTCCGCGGATTGTGCGCAGACATCTGTCGGAGGCACCATACTAACACGCGTACAATCGGCAGATCCTTCGTCCACCGACGTTTGTATGCCGACGATCGGTACGTGTGTACGGGCCTTAACTGACAGGTGGATCTGATCGGACCGCCCGTGTGAAAGAGCCCTAAAGGTGGTAAGGTCAGAAGGATTCTGCAAAATTCAAGAAGGTAGAGAAAGTGAAGAATGAGCAGAAAATATTGTAAAGGCACACTGTATTTTATATTTTGTGAGTGTTCAAGAAGTCCTACAAATTTTCAAAAGCAATAAAAGTATTTAACAGAAACCTAAGAGAGATGGCCAATAGTCAGTAACATAATGAAGCAATAACTGTGTGCTGGCAGCCCTGTGCTATGCTAGCATGAATGTGCACTCTCTGGGACATAATTACAAGCTTCAGGCCACAAGGTAAAATTGTTAATATAGTTTTAACACTGGTTTACATTACCTACACAGATCTTCAATTTGTAAGAACATCCTCCACATTAAACCTCATCGACTCCACTGTCTCTGCAGAAGAAATAGTACTTTGTTCATTGTCTGGGAGAAAATACCCAGAGGCTGCAGGAAAAAAACCACACCATTATTAGCCAAGCCACTTTCAGCTGTGCCCCCGTGGCTGTTGGCCAACATTCCCCAGCAGGTGTTAGATACCACCAGATAGGAAGAATGACACAAGGGAGTGATCAGGCTCAGCGGCTCGGCATGGCTTTAAGACCCCACTGCATTGTTCACTTTGAGCTAAAGTGCCACTTAGTGCTCGGTCATTAGACGGATTACAGGTGGTGCCTATAAATGGCATGAATGACGCAACAGTGAAATAAAAGAGAGCTTTAACGAAGGTGATTTATTTGAGTTCATTGGAGAAAAAAAAAATAATAATAAATTACTGCCAACAAGTAAATCAGTCAATGTACTGCTAACTTCACCCAGGAAGCTGTTTAAAGAGACCCTGTCTGTAAGAAAAAAAAAAACTGCTGCAGGTACAGTATATACCTAGAGGTGGCTGCACATATCAGAATCAGCTTCATAAAACCATCAGATGGCCAAATGTGGGGCTGTTCTGACAGGCAAAGCTTTTGGACTTCATAGCACCCAGGCCTGTCTTTCTTTTCTTCTGCATGTTTGTATGCACTTGTGAGGAAGCCCATTAAAACTATATGTAGCCATATACTTAAGCTGTATCTGCAAGCCTTTTTGAACTGGTAGGCATGTTTAGGCATCTCTGTGTCCCTGGACTTTATACCTGCAGCAGTTTTTTTATTTATTTTTTTTCTAAAAAAAAAAAGGTCTGCTCAACCTCTTGACTACTAGCTTGTATATATTTCAAATTAACAGGATAATGTTGTCAAATGACATCTGCTTTCATTACCAGGCCATTTTTCAGACTTCAGTGATGTGATAGTTTGACCGACAATTACTCAGCATAGGGGGAAGTAAGAGGATTGGCGGCAGAGGAGGAAGAAGCAGGCCGTCCAATTTGTGATTGCTGTAATTGGCCACCACAGCAATCACAAGGTACAGAGCCTTTCCGACCGGCTCTGTGCCTTTTGTCTGTTAAGTGATCTGTCTACTGACAGCTCAGTCACATACATTTAAAGCAGGGGTCTCCAAACCTTCTAAACAAAAGGCCAGTTTACTGTCCTTCAGACATGTGGGGGGGGGGGGGGCTATTGGGAGTATTAAAGGTCCCAATGTCAGTGGGAAAAAAAAATGCACTGTCAGTGGAAGAAATTGTGTCCCATCATTGACGTCATTTGCAGAAATAGTGTCCCACCATTGGTGTCATTGGGTGGAAAAGTGTCCCATCAGTGGTGTCCTTGGGCCTCAGCATTGGTGTTATTGGGAGGAATTGGGCCCCATCATTGGTGTCATAGGGAGGAATAATGTCCCATCTTTGGTGTCATTAGTAGGGATGATCGAACGGTTCGGGTCGACCATCGGTTCGAACCGAACATTGGCTGTTCGAAATTCAGCCGAATTCCGAACTTTTTGCGGTAAAAGTTCGGAATTCGGCCACCAGAACCGCCCAAAATGCCAAGGGACAGGAACTGGGCTTTAAAAGCCCATGATTGGGCCAGAAAAATCAGTAAAAGCAGATTGGTGTGACTTGGGGGTTCAGAGGCCAATCAGGAGTGAATATGACCCCCATATGCCCACCAGTATATAACATAGCCCCGCCAAATCTCTAGCACTGTATTACAGAGGATGTGGAATAGAGTGGAAGCATTTCTGCTGCTCCAGTGTCATTTTGTAATTATTAGTGTGAGGAAAGGGATATGCAGTGTAGTTAGGGTACTATATACCACTATAGTTAGATTCAATAATCTAGTTTCTGTAGGGAAAGTGTTAAGTGTCAGGGTGACCGTAGTGTAGGGTGAACTGACTCTGCTATGCCAGAGTGACCGAACTCTTCCATGTCAGGGTGTCCGCCAGAAAAAAAAGATAATTTTTCTTAGAATTTCAGTAGCGCAGGGATGGGGCTCCGCTCCTTTCACACCTGGGCGTTTTTGTTGCAGGCGTTTATTGGGCATTTTTTTTGACATCTGGACTTCTGTATAGGGGTATATATACACATATACACATACACACATATAGGTGTGAAAGGAGCGGAACCCCATCCCTGCACTATTGAAATTATTTCAGTAGCGCAGGGATGGGGTTCCGCTCCTTTCATACCTATATGTGTGTATGTGTATATGTGTATATATATGTGTGTGTGTATATATACCCCTATACAGAAGTTCAGATGTTATGCCTGCCTCCAAAGACGCCCAAAAAATGCCCAATAAACGCCTGCAACAAAAACGCCCAGGTGTGAAAGGAGCGGAGCCCCATCCCTGCGCTATTAAAAATTCTAAGAAAAATTATCTTTTTTTTCTGGTTCTGGTCCAGGCATGACAGGGATGACATCTGAACTTCTGTATAGGGGTATATATATATATATATATATATATATATATACACACACACACACACACATATATTATATGTATATATACACACACACACAAATTATTTCAGTAGTGCAGGGATGGGGTTCCGCTCCTTTCACACCTATATGTGTGTATGTGTATATATATATATATATGTGTGTGTGTATATATACCCCTATACAGAAGTTCAGATGTTATGCCTGCCTCCAAAGAAGCCCAAAAAATGCCCAATAAACGCCTGCAACAAAAACCAACAAAAACGCCCAGGTGTGAAAGGAGCGGAGACCCATCCCTGCGCTATTAAAAATTCTAAGAAAAATTATCTTTTTTTTCTGGTTCTGGTCCAGGCATGACAGGGATGACATCTGAACTTCTGTATAGGGGTATATATATATATATATATATATAAATATATATATATATATATACACACACACACACATTTATTATATGTATATATACACACACACAAATTATTTCAGTAGCACAGGGATGGGGTTCCGCTCCTTTTACACCTACATTATATGTGTGTATGTGTATATATATGTATATATATATATATATATATATATATATATATATAGATATATATATGTGTGTGTGTATATATACCCCTATACAGAAGTTCAGATGTCATGCCTGCCTCCAGAGACGCCCAAAAAATGCCCAGGTGTGAAAGGAGCGGAGACCCATCCCTGCGCTTCTAAAAATTCTAAGAAAAATTATCTTTATTTTCTGGTTCTGGTCCAGGCATGACAGGGATGACATCTGAACTTCTGTATAGGGGTATATATATATATATATATATATATATATATATATATACACACACACATATATTATATGTATATATACACACACACAAATTATTTCAGTAGCGCAGGGATGGGGTTCCGCTCCTTTTACACCTATATGTGTGTATGTGTATATATATATATGTGTATATATATATATATATATATATATATGTGTGTGTGTGTGTGTGTGTGTATATACCCCTATACAGAAGTTCAGATGTCATGCCTGCCTCCAAAGACGCCCAAAAAATGCCCAAAAAACGCCTGAAACAAAAACACCCAGGTGTGAAAGGAGCGGAAACCCCATCCCTGGGCTACTAAAAATTCTAAGAAAAAGTATATATTTTTTTCTGATTCTGGACATGCTACAGAGCTGAAACTTCACAGGTACACTTTTTAGACCCACAAGACACTAAATCCAAAGAAATCATTTTTTTTCAATAATTTTTTCAATAATTGCCTCTCTATCAAAAACGACAATTTTTAAGAATTTTTTTTTGTGTGATTAATAGTCCCTGGGGTATGACCCAGAACCCTAGGCACTTTTTAGGGGCATTTTTGGGGTTTTAGGGCTTCAGAATTGTGTTTTTTGATTCCAGAAGTTCGGGTCCCATTGATTTCAATGGGGTTCTGGAATCCGAACCGAACTTTCGGGAAGTTCGGGTGTTCTGGTCAAACCGAACTTTTCAAAAGTTCGATCATCCCTAGTCATTAGGAGGAATTGGGCCAACATCATTGGTGTCATAGGGAGGAATAATGTCCCATCATTGGTGTCATTGGGAGGAATTGGCCCCATCATTGGTGTCATAGGGAGGAATAATGTCCCATCATTGGTGTCATTGTGCCCCATTGTTGGTGTCATTGGGAGGAATTGGGCTCCAATGTTGTTGTCATTGGGAGGATTTGGGCCCCATCAATAGTATCATTGGGAAGAATTGGACCTCATCATTGGTGTCATTTGGAGGAATAATGTCTCATAATTTCAGGCTAAGAAAAAAGAGGGGGATAAAACGCACTGGAATGCATCATAAACGTACATGCAGAAAAGCATCCGGAACACATCCGCGCTGCGTTTCTACGTTGTGACCTGGCCCCTATACCGCATAACACTTTGTTTTTTAGAGTCTTTCATCTGATGCATTTTACTCTGAAATAGAACCTATTTGTAGCCAGGTGTGTGGCCCACATGTACTGTATGTGAATGCATGTCAGGAACATAATACAAGTGGCAAAGTGCACCAGATAGTTCCCGTAAACCTTTTAAGCCAGTGCAGAGAAGATATATTGCACTTACTGTACATATCTTTGGTAAAGAGTACTTGACAGATAAAGAAACAATCATGTAGAAGTAGCCTGCAAAAATACACAATGGTATTTGCTCCTGGCCACCTTAAAGGCAACCGCTAAATAAAGCACCACAACAATGTGGCCAGGAGGGAGCCACCCTGGCTATCACCTCCTGTCTGTATATCAAATAATTTTTACTGACGCGTTTCAGCCTTAATATTAGAGTGACACTACACATCTGTCAAATGTACTTCACTAATGGTCATCCGCACAGCTATCTAATTTATTTTGTATCGTTACGTATCACACCAAATACTGGGAAAAGCAAGAAGAAATTGTGAAGCTACATGGTCTTGCTGGATGAATCATAATTTGGACAGACTATCATATCTGGGGTTCTGACAGGCAACTGCATAGAGGTCAGGGTGACTGCATTCCATTCTTTTCTTGATTCGGTGTCAGTAATATCAAGCTGTTCTCTCTATGAGATCATTCTTCAGATGTCCTTGTGGACAAGGAAAGGGTGCAGAGCATGAACTCTGAAGGTGCTGACATTTCAGAAAGCAAGATGCCTGTGATCACAAATGGGCTATGACCACAAGATGACAAGGATTGAAATTAGCCCCTAAGCTGGTAGGATCTATCCCCAGCCATCATAGTTGTAAAGGAGGTTCCATTTTCTAGTGGACTGTATGATTGACAATAAAAACAAGATACTTGCTATCTCAGAAGAAGAAAAACTACCACAAGAGGACACAGTTTTAAATTAGAGGGGCAAAGGTTTAAAAGTAATATGAGGAAGTATTACTTTACTGAGAGAGTAGTGGATGCATGGAATAACCTTCCTGCAGAAGTGGTAGCTGCAAATACAGTGAAGGAGTTTAAGCATGCATGGGATAGGCATAAGGCTATCCTTCATACAAGATAGGGCCAGGGACTATTCATAGGATTCAGATATATTGGGCAGACTAGATGGGCCAAATGGTTCTTATCTGCCGACACATTCTATGTTTCTATGTTTCTATGTTTCAGTGTAGCACCCTCTAGTGTGCTACTATTGTGAGACAGCCCTCTGATGCCTCCCCCTGGTTCTGAAATGTTGGAGAATGTTCTGGAAGCTGGAGGGTTAAGGCTAGTAGGGTTGTTCTGCATATTCAGGAGAGCTTAACCAACCCCCAGGAGATGGACCCCGCAGAGGACTAAGTGTGCCCTAAGTGTACCGCTTGCCGACCGCCCCGCGCTGATTTACTGTGGCAGGGCGGCTTGGCTGTGCATAATCCCGTACATGTATGTGATTATGTGCACGCAGTCTCGGCAGCGTGTGCATGCCGCTGGAGCTGCGCTCCTACTGAGATTAGACAGCACACTTAACCCCTTGATCCCCCCAGTGTTAACCCCTTCCCTGCCAGTGTCATTTATACAGTACCAGTGCATATGATTTAGCACTGAGTACTGTATGACTGATTACTATATTACTGTATTAGTGCCACTGGTCCCCAAAAAGTGTCAAAAATATCAGTTAGGGGTCCAATCTGTCCGTAGTAATTTCGCAGTCCTGCTAAAAATCGCTGATCGCCACCATTACTAATAAAATAAATAAATAAAAAGTACAAAATCTATCCCGTAGTCTGTAAACGCTATAACTTTTGCCCAAACCAATTGAAATACACTTTTTGGGATTTTTTTTTTACCAACAATATGTAGCAGATAACAAATTGGCCTAAACTGATAAACAAAATTTATTTTTTTAAATTTGTTTGGGGAATGTTTTATAGCAGAAAGTAAAAAATATTGTGTTTTTTTTTCAAAATTGTCGCTTTTTTTTATTTATAGCGCAAAATCTAAAAAACGCAGAGGTGATCAAATACCACCAAAAGAAAGCTCTATTTGTGGCAAAAAAAGGACATCAATTGTATTTGGGTACTGCGCCGCACGACCTCGCAATTGTTTGTTAAAATAACACAGTGCCAAATCGCAAAAAATGGCCTGGTCATTAAGGGGGTAAAACCTTCTGGAGCTGAGGTGGTTAAGTATGATTGAGTTATGCTGGCAGGGGAGTCGGGTAGAAGATGGAGATATAGTGTTGAGGAGACTGTCGGTGGCCCTTGAGGTGAACCCCCTAGTCTGGTGCGGGGTGCCTTGGGCCAGGGCCCAGATGCTGGCCTGGGAGGATCCTGACAACAGGAGAAACTTGAAAGGATTCTTCCCTGAGAGGCAGCGGGAGCAATGAGGACATTGTGAGCATTACAACATGGTGCACATACTTACAAGGGGAAAGACTGCCACATGTATCAGGTCTTTCTGGATGATAGTGTTGTGCCTAAAAATTCCCTATTTTGCCCTGTGGGGATCTCCAGAGAGTCAGTCGAGTAGACTGGTGAAGAGAGTCAGTCAGGTTGACTGGTGAAGAGAGTCAGTCGGGAAGACTGGTGAAGAAAGTCAGTAGGGTAGACTGGTGAAGAGAGTTAGTCGGGAAGACTGGTGAAGAGAATCAGTTGGGTAGACTGGTGAAGAGAGTCAGTTGGGTAGACTGGTGAAGAGATTCAGTCGGGTAGACTGGTGAAGAGAGTCAGTCGGGTAGACTGGTGAAGAGAGTCATTCGGGTAGACTGGTGAAGAGAGTCAGTCAGGTGGACTGGTGAAGAGAGTCAGTCATGTAGACTGGTGAAGAGAGTCAGTCGGGAAGACTGGTGAAGAGAGTCAGTCGGGAAGACTGGTGAAGAGAGTCAGTCGGGAAGACTGGTGAAGAAAGTCAGTGGGGTAGACTGGTGAAGAAAGTCAGTCGGTTAGACTGGTGAAGAAAGTCAGTCGGTTAGACTGGTGAAGAAAGTCAGTCGGTTAGACTGGTGAAGAAAGTCAGTCGGGTAGACTGGTGAAGATAGTCAGTCGGGTGGACTGGTGAAGAGAGTCAGTCGGGTAGACTGGTGAAGAAGCAGTCAGGTGGGCTGGTAAAGAGGCATTCAGGTGGGCTAGCATTCCTTCAGTGGTGGAGTTGGAACCAGCGTCTACAGGGGAGTTGGAAGTATTCTAGGATGCAGTTCACAACACATTGGACTACTTCCCAAAGGGACTGAGAGTTCCTAGCCTGTAAGGGGCTGTTGCTGATCTAACAGTGACTGTTAGCTACTAAAGAATAATCAATTGGAGTTATACAGAGAATCAATTGAAGCGATAATATGGAGGAAGTTGTCCCTGGTTTTATTGCTATCAAGTTAGGCATCCCATAATTCCTTTCCCCATCAGTGCCATCTTAAAAGCAATAAAGACCCCCGGGCAATACAGTGCCATGGGGCCCTGCCTACACAATCAGCCACGAGAATAAAAATGCAAATTATCAATATGGTTATATTTATTGGTACAGCAGTGCCAGGCTAATGACAGCTTCCAAGTTCGGAGGCTGAACACACACACGGATGGGAGGCAGACTCGACTGTCCTGTGTGTGCCTGTTTCTGCCTGCAGTTGTGGGCTCCCCCTCCATGGCCCAAGTTTAGAGATGTCCCGAACTATTCGCCGGCGAACAGTTCCCGGCGAACATCGCTTGTTCGCGTCCGCCGCTGCGGGCGAACATATGCGATGTTCGGTCCGCCCCCTATACTTCATCATTGAGGCAAACTTTGACCCTGTACCTCACAGTCAGCAGACACATTCCAGCCAATCAGCATACCTCCCTCCCACACCCTCCCACCTCCTATAAAAAAGAAAGGGCAGCATCCATCTTAGATCATTCTGAAGCAGTGTGTTAGTGAGAGCAGGGAGAGTGCTGCTGCTGCTGTTAATAGGGACAGTTGTTAGATAGTGTTCTCGGTCCACTCCTGCTGTATTGTAAGGACAGCATCCTGACAGCACCCCAAAAAGCCCTTTTTAGGGCTGGTATTTCAGTCAATTTTTTTTTTTTTGATATACTGTATATATATATATATATATATATATATATACACCCACCACAGACTGTACTGTGTGCACACCACACTCATATCGGGTGGCTGACCTTGCAGTTTAAAAAATAATTTTTTTTTTCCTCTGTCATAATTGCAGTTGCCTGCCGGCTGCCAGTGAGTGTCAGGTCCACAGAGTGTACTGTGCCCACTGCAGTGCCCAACACTGATTTATACGGTGGCACAGCACCTTGCAAATTAAAAAAATATATATTTTTTTATATATGCAGTTGCCTGGCCTGCCAGTGAGTGTCAGGTCCACAGAGTGTACTGTGCCCACTGCAGTGCCCACCACTCATATATATACGGTGGCACAGCACCTTGCAAATTAAAAAAATATATATTTTTTATAATTGCAGTTTCCTGGCCTGCCAGTGAGTGTCAGGTCCACAGAGTGTACTGTGCCCACTGCAGTGCCCACCACTCATATATACGGTGGAACAGCACCTTGCAAATTAAAAAATATATATATTTTTTTATAATTGCAGTTGCCTGGAATGCCAGTGAGTGTCAGGTCCACAGAGTGTACTGTGCCCACTGCAGTGCCCGCCACTCATATATACGGTGGCACAGCACCTTGCAAATTAAAAAAAATATATATTTTTTATAGTTGCCTGCCAGTGAGTGTCAGGTCCACAGACTGTACTGTACCCACTGCAAATGGACTGTTTGCGGTTGTTTGCGGTGCGTTAAACGGGGAGTTTGGTCTGTCAGAGTTTGGTCTGTCACTGTGAAGCGGGCATAACCCTTACACTACCTGATCAATACAACATCATACCTGATCGTATACGCACACTGGATGTTTTAAAGCACGTTATTCCAAACAATTTAGGAATGTTAGGTGATTTATGCCCTTTATGGATTAAAACCCAACTCTGCGTCAACTACGTAATTTTCCATGGGAGTTTTGCCATGGATCCCCATCCGGCATGTCACAGTCCAGGTGTTAGTCCCCTTGAAACAACTTTTCCATCACTATTGGGGCCAGAAAGAGTCCCTGTGGGTTTTAAAATTTGCCTGCCTATTGAAGTCTATGGCGGTTCGCCCGGTTCGCCCGTTCGCAAACATTTGCGGAGGTTCGTGTTCGCCGTTCGCGAACTGCAAATTTTAGGTTCGCGACATCTCTACCCAAGTTGCCTGACACCAGCGCAGGGCCGACAGGTGCTTGCCACCTGCTAAGTTCGGTGGCAGGATGCACACGGGAATCAGGAATAATGCTTGGCTGGGTTGCTGGGCAGGTGGGGCCCCCTGGGCAGGTGGGGCACCCTGGGCAACTGTTCAGCGTGCCCATTCGGTAAATCAAAGTTATTAATCCCCTAATAAAAACACAAAACAAAGCTCAAGGACTGTTCACTACGTTCGGGTGAAAGCTGAAGCTGTTGTGTGCCTGGCTGTGCAGCAGTGGGGAACCCTGTCATCTGCAACCCATCCAGGGGAAGTGCTTCATCAGTATTCATAATCCATTCTTTTTGCTCATCATAATTGAAGAGATATCTATTTCTATTTGTAAAATGATATCCCTCTACAGAGAATGTAGCAGCTGTATTGCTGCCAGTGGATATTCCTGTCATGGTCTTACCTTCTTGCTGTTCTCCTTCGTTTGACATGTGCTGGCGGCCATCTTGGTTTCTGGGTTTCTTGTAGCCTCCCACCCTGCGGCTCCTCCTTCCCACTGGGAGGAGCTGGATACCTAGCTCATATATATAGGAGGTCTGTGGCTTCAGTTCCCTGCTTGGTTCCTGACCCCTGTGTTCACATGCTACTAAGACTGCTGCTACTTCTGGTTCCTGTTCCTGGCTTCGTCTGACTACCCTGCTGGTTCCTGATCCTGGCTTCGTCTGACTACCCTGCTGGTTCCTGATCCTGGCTTCGTCTGACTACCCTGCTGGTTCCTGACCCCTGGCTTCGCAAAGACTCTGCATCGGTTTCGCCATCCGTTTGGACTTTTGCTTTATAGCTTGTTTTTCAATAAAGCTTTCTTATTTTCACTTATCTGTTGTTGTACGTCTGGTTCATGGTTCCGTGACATTAGGACCAAGCCATGAATTCTGACGGTACAGGGCCATCCTCGCTACCCACGCTGGTTGCCAGACTTGATCAGCAGGATCACCTGTTGGGTCGGTTCGCCGTGGTGTTGCAAACCCTGCTTGAACGCACGGTACCAAAGGCCACGAATTCTGACGGTGCAGGGCCATCCTCACTACCCACGCTGGTTGCCAGACTTGATCAGCAGGATCACCTGTTGGGTCAGTTCGCCGTGGCGTTGCAAACCCTGCTTGAACGCACGGTTCATTTCGCTCCCGTTGCCGATGGGTCGGTTGTCGCTCCTGGGTCCGCTCCTACTGCCGCTCCGGTTGTTGCGCCAGAGTCTACCCCGACACCTGTTGTTGCGCCTGCGGTGTTTCGGGGTATGTCCGGTTCTGCCCCCCTTCCACAGCGCTTTGGGGGAGAGCCAACTCAGTGCCGAGGTTTCCTTAACCAGGTGGGCATTATTTCGAGTTGCTGCCACTTGCCTTTCCTACTGAGAGATCAAAGGTGGGCTTCTTAATCTCGCTGCTCTCGGACAAGGCCTTGGCCTGGGCCAGCCCTTTATGGGAGAACAACAATCCGGTGGTTGCCGAGTTTTCCGGTTTTGTTGCTTCTCTTCGGAAGGTATTCGATGTGCCGGCTCGTGCTGCCTCTGCTGCGAAGCTCCTTATGTCCATCAGACAGGGTTCACGATCCGTAGCTGAATACGCCATTGAGTTTCGTACCCTGGCAGCAGAGGTGGGCTGGAATAATGAGGCTCTGGTCGCTGCTTTCTCTCATGGTCTCTCGGATGCCTTGAAGGATGAGGTTGCAGCTAAGGACCTACCAGTGGAGCTCGAGTCTCTTATTTCTTTCCTGATTTTGATTGACACCAGACTCAGGGAGAGACCTTCCTTTAAGGAGAGTCTGCGGAGGCCTCCTAACAGATTGGCGCCTACCTTTGTTGTCCCACCCGTGCCTCCCTCTCCTCCCACGCCTCCTGGGGATGACTTGTCTGGGGGTGAACCCATGCAGCTGGGGTTTGCTCGCCTGTCCGAGGGGGAGAGGGTACTCCGGAGACGCGGGGGCCGATGCATGTACTGTGGTCTCGGTGGGCATTTTCGGTTGGCATGTCCGAACCGTCCAGGGAAACGCTCGCACCTGAGATCCTGTCGGGGGCAGATCTTGGGTGGAGTCTCCTCGTCCCCGGTTTCCCGTGTTGACAAACCACTGATCACTGTTGTCCTTTCCTGGGTCGGGGGCTCGGTGACGACCCAGGCGTTGGTGGACTCTGGTGCTGGTGGTTTGTTCATTGATAGTGTGTTCGCTGCCGCCAATTCCATTCCTCTGCAGGCCCGAGGTTCTCCTCTGGCTCTTGAGGCGATAGACGGCAGACCCCTTCTGCCGCCACACGTGACTCATGAGACCCTTCCAGTGGGGTTAGCCATTGGTGCCGTCCACAGAGAGTCGGTCTGCTTCCAGGTTATTTCGTCTCCACACTACTCGGTGGTCTTGGGGTACCCCTGGCTCCAGAAGCATAATCCGATTTTCGATTGGAGATCGGCCGAGATCCTCTCGTGGTCACCGCAGTGTGGGGCTAGTTGCATCCATGGGCCTGTCAAGTTGCTGTGTACTTCCTCGGACTCTCTGTTGCCCCCTGAATACGAGGAGTACCGGGATGTATTCGATAAGGTGCGCGCGGTTGCCCTACCTCCGCACCGCCCATACGATTGTGCCATCGAGTTACAATCTGGTGCCGTTCCTCCTCGTGGCAAAGTCTATCCACTGTCGGTAGCGGAGAATGAGGCCATGGAGGAGTACGTGAGGGAGGCGCTTTCACGTGGACACATTCGCAAATCCTCGTCCCCGGCAGGGGCTGGATTTTTCTTTGTGAAAAAGAAGGGCGGTGAGTTGAGGCCTTGCATCGATTACAGGGGTCTCAATCGCATCACGATCAAGAACGCTTACCCGATACCCTTGATTTCCGAGCTGTTCGATCGCCTTAAAGGGGCCACGGTCTTTACCAAACTCGACCTGAGGGCGGCATATAACCTCGTAAGGATCAAGGCGGGCGATGAGTGGAAGACCGCGTTTAACACCAGGACCGGTCATTATGAATCCTTGGTTATGCCCTTTGGGCTGTGCAATGCGCCCGCAGTCTTTCAGGAATTCATCAACGATGTTTTCCGTGACCTGTTGCAGCAGTGTGTGGTGGTCTACCTGGATGACATCTTGGTATATTCTGAGTCCATGGAGACCCACATTCTGGATGTCAAACGAGTGTTGCAACGGTTACGAGAGAACAAGCTGTTCGGTAAGCTTGAGAAATGCGAATTTCACCGATCCCAGGTAACCTTCTTAGGTTACATCATTTCCGCTGAGGGGTTCTCCATGGATCCTGAGAAGGTTTCGGCTGTCTTACAGTGGCCCCAGCCCAGTGGTCTTCGCTCCCTGCAGCGCTTTTTGGGCTTCGCCAATTATTATCGGAAGTTCATCAGGGACTTTTCCATGCTAGCCAAGCCTCTCACGGATCTGACCAGGAAGGGCAGTAATTCCCAGGTCTGGCCGCCCGAGGCCATCCGAGCTTTTGAGGCTCTAAAGTCCGCCTTTGTGTCGGCTCCGATTCTGTCGCATCCCAACCCTGGGTTGCCCTTTGTCCTCGAGGTGGACGCGTCTGAGACGGGAGTAGGCGCTCTTCTGTCTCAGCGTAGAACACCAGAGGGTCCTCTGCTTCCTTGTGGGTTTTACTCCCGGAAACTGTCTTCCGCGGAGTGCAACTACCAGATTGGTGACAGGGAGTTATTGGCCATCGTGCAGGCTCTTAAAGAATGGAGGCACTTGCTCGAGGGTTCGGTGGTTCCGGTCCTCATCCTGACGGACCACAAGAATCTGACCTACCTCTCTGAGGCCAAGAGATTGACACCACGTCAGGCCAGATGGGCTCTGTTCTTGTCACGTTTTAATTACGTGGTCTCCTACCTACCCGGTTCCAAGAACATCAGGGCTGATGCCTTATCACGGCAGTACTCCGACCTGTCCAGGGAGGAGTCGATTCCGACTTCGGTCATACCTCCGAATCAGATCCTGGCTGCCATTCGCACCAGCCTGACCTCTCCCCTGGGTGAGCAGATTTTGGCGGCTCAATCTGGTGCTCCCTCTGGGAGACCCAACGGCAGATGTTTTGTGCCTGAGGAGTTGCGCACTCGGTTGTTGCGAACCTACCATAACTCCAAGACCGCGGGGCATCCTGGAAAGAATCAGCTGTCCTGGGCTGTTTCACGTCTGTTCTGGTGGCCTTCCCTACGTTCCGACATCGCCGCATATGTAGCGGCATGCTCCGTTTGTGCCCAGAGTAAGTCCCCTCGGCACCTTCCGTTGGGCCTTCTGCAACCCTTAGCCACCGGGGAGCGCCCATGGTCACACCTGGGGATGGATTTCATTGTGGACCTCCCTGCATCCCGAGGCCATACGGTCATTCTCATGATTGTGGATCGGTTTTCCAAAATGTGTCACTGTGTTCCTCTCAAGAAGTTACCCTCTGCACAGGAGTTGGCCACGATTTTTGCCAGGGAGGTCTTCCGGTTGCACGGTTTGCCCAAGGAGATTGTGTCGGATCGGGGGAGTCAGTTTGTGTCCAGGTTCTGGCGCGCCTTTTGCTCCCAGTTGGGGATTCATCTCTCCTTCTCCTCTGGCGCCTCGCTTTGTTGGTCCCTTCCGAGTGCTTCGCAGGGTAAACCCGGTAGCCTATGCCCTTGCGCTTCCTCCTGGCATGCGGATCTCCAATGTGTTTCATGTCTCCCTGTTGAAGCCTCTGGTGTGTAATCGTTTCACTTCCTCGGTTCCTCGGCCTCGTCCGGTCCGAGTGGGCAATCGTGAGGAGTATGAGGTGAGCAATATCCTGGACTCACGCCTGGTCCGCGGTCGGGTGCAGTTTTTGGTTCATTGGCGTGGTTATGGTCCAGAGGAGCGTTCCTGGGTTCCCTCCGCAGATGTCCATGCTCCTGCCTTGCTCCGAGCCTTCCACGCACGCTTCCCTCAGAAACCGTTCTTTACTCCGCGGAGGAGGGGCCCTTGAGGGGGAGGTACTGTCATGGTCTTACCTTCTTGCTGTTCTCCTTCGTTTGACATGTGCTGGCGGCCATCTTGGTTTCTGGGTTTCTTGTAGCCTCCCACCCTGCGGCTCCTCCTTCCCACTGGGAGGAGCTGGATACCTAGCTCATATATATAGGAGGTCTGTGGCTTCAGTTCCCTGCTTGGTTCCTGACCCCTGTGTTCACATGCTACTAAGACTGCTGCTACTTCTGGTTCCTGTTCCTGGCTTCGTCTGACTACCCTGCTGGTTCCTGATCCTGGCTTCGTCTGACTACCCTGCTGGTTCCTGATCCTGGCTTCGTCTGACTACCCTGCTGGTTCCTGACCCCTGGCTTCGCAAAGACTCTGCATCGGTTTCGCCATCCGTTTGGACTTTTGCTTTATAGCTTGTTTTTCAATAAAGCTTTCTTATTTTCACTTATCTGTTGTTGTACGTCTGGTTCATGGTTCCGTGACAATTCCTCCTGTTCGGGATATGCTGGGCAGACTTCATGCAGGGTGGCTTAGTGTAGTAAGGTGTAAATGATCGATCATCACTTTCCTCTAGGAAATCTCTCTGCCTGGCCTTGCTCTCTCCATCTATTATAATTCAGCTTCTATACAGATTTTGCATTTTGGAAGAACCACAGGAACCAATGTGCTGATTTGTTAATCCTAAAAATACACACACAATTTGTGGGGCTTTTGGCTGTTGGCTACCTCGGAACACGGTGATGCAATGCCTTCTAAGATCCAATTATAGAGCAGATGGAGAGCATGTGTTGGTTCCTCTCCAGGAGCTACATCTCATAAAGGCCCGCCTGTCTGCTTCAATAACTTTAAAAGTGCAGATCGTAATTGCAGTTTCCTCTCTATTGAATAGGCTTTACACTCAATTTACAGGAAGGTACGGAACAGCTTTCCAGCATAGAACACTCTCGTGGTGCAAAGCCTAAGAGGGACACCTTGTATTTAGGTCTCTTCTATAAAGCAAAAGGAATTGGTACACGTTTGTTATAACCCCTAGCAACAGTCAAAGAATAACATACGCTAAAAGGAGAAATCATTACAGGAACTTGTAAGCTGCCAATGGTAGAGACTAGAGAGTGTGGTAACATGAAGCCACAATGAGTGGCTATTTATAGATACAGTAGTATTTATAGATACAGCTTGTAGGCTGTATGACTTTATTAACCACATAATGACCGCCCGCCGCAGTTTTACTGCGGCAGGCAGCCGCTCCTGGGCAAAGTGACGTAGTACTACGTCGCTTGCTCAGGAGGCTGTAGGGGGCGAGCGGGCGTCACTGGCGGTGCTCCCCCGCCCCGCTCGTTAGCTGGGTGCCAGCGCGTGTGACCGGCGGCTCCGATGGCCGCTGGTCACTCACGATCTCCCGCAGCTGAGGGAGAAAGAAAGACGGCTGATGTAAACACAGCCGTCTGTCATTCTCCCTTAGATTATCACAGAGGCTATGCGATCCTGCTGTATAGGATCACATGTCTCTGTGATGATCTCACAAGCCACGCCCCCTGACAGTTAGAATCACGCCCCTAGGGACACACTTAACCCCTTAATCACCAGTAAAGTTAACCCCTTCCCTGCCGGTGTCATTTTTTACAGAAATAGTGCATATTTATAGCATGGATTACTGTAGTAATGTCACTGGTACCCCCAAAAGTGTCAAAAATGTCAGTTAGGGGTCCGATCTGTCCGCCGCAATGTCGCAGTCCCACAAAAAAATCACAGATGGCCGCCATTACTAGTTAAAAAAAAACAATAAAAATGACAAAATCTTTCGCCCCGGACAACGTCACGTATGACGAAACCGGTTGGGCGGTACTGGACGCACGACTGTCACGCCCCCTAGACGCTGGCTCTTCCACACACGCGGGACACCGCAGCTTTGCCTTCTGTCTTTGATGTGCCTTCATGCAAAAAATCCATTGTAAGTGCAATTTCAAATAAATCTTTGTGTGTAATACTAAACGGGATTACGCTATGTGCACCTTATTTCTCCCTATACATTCATGAGTTCACATCTGGAGTTCATACATCCTTTATGGTATAGTGGAATATATCTGGTCTCCCTGGTCCATGAAGGATACGATTCACTCGGATTGATATCTAAGCGTGTATGGCCGTTCCATTAGGTTGGAGGCCTTAGCTTCTGGTAAGCTGCCAATTTGATATATACAGTGGGTACGGAAAGTATTCAGACCCCCTTAAATTTTTCACTCTTTGTTATATTGCAGCCATTTGCTAAAATCATTTAAGGTCATTCTTCTTCCTCATGAATGTACACATAGCACCCCATACTGACAGAAAAACACAGAATTGTTGACATTGTTGCAGATTTATTAAAAAAGAAAAACTGAAATATCACATGGTCCTAAGTATTCAGACCCTTTGCTCAGTATTTAGTAGAAGCCCCCTTTTGATCTAATACAGCCAGGAGTCTTTTGGGGAAAGATGCAACAAGTCTTTCACACCTGGATTTGGGGATCCTCTGCCATTCCTCCTTGCAGATCTTCTCCAGTTCTGTCAGGTTGGATGGTAAACGTTGGTGGACAGCCATTTTTAGGTCTCTCCAGAGATGCTCAATTGGGTTTAAGTCAGGGCTCTGGCTGGGCCATTCAAGAACAGTCACGGAGTTGTTGTGAAGCCACTCCTTCATTATTTTAGCTGTGTGCTTAGGGTCATTGTCTTGTTGGAAGGTAAACCTTCGGCCCAGTCTGAGGTACAGAGCACTCTGGAGAAGGTTTTTGTCCAGGATATCCCTGTACTTGGCCGCATTCATCTTTCCCTCGATTGCAACCAGTCGTCCTGTCCCTGCAGCTGAAAAACACCCCCACAGCATGATGCGGCCACCACCATGCTTCACTGTTGGGACTGTATTGGACGGTGATGAGCAATGCCTGGTTTTCTCCACACATACCGCTTAGAATTAAGGCCAAAAAGTTCTATTTTGGTCTCATCAGACCAGAGAATCTTATTTCTCACCATCTTGGAGTCCTTCAGGTGTTTTCTAGCAAACTCCATGCGGGCTTTCGTGTGTCTTACACTGAGGAGAGGCTTCCGTCGGGCCACTCTGCCATAAAGCCCCGACTGGTGGAGGGCTGCAGTGATGGTTGACTTTCTACAACTTTCTCCCATCTCCTGACTGCATCTGTGGATCTCAGCCACAGTGATCTTTGGGTTCTTCTTTACCTCTCTCACCAAGGCTCTTCTCCCCCGATAGCTCAGTTTGGCCGGACGGCCAGCTCTAGGAAGGGTTCTGGTCGTCCCAAACGTCTTCCATTTGAGGATTATAGAGGCCACTGTGCTCTTAGGAACCTTAAGTGCAGCAGAAATCTTTTTGTAACCTTGGCCAGATCTGTGCCTTGCCACAATTCTGTCTCTGAGCTCTTCAGGCAGTTCCTTTGACCTCATGATTCTCATTTGCTCTGACATGCATTGTGATCTGGAAGGTCTTATATAGACAGGTGTGTGGCTTTCCTAATCAAGTCCAATCAGTATAATCAAACACAGCTGGACTCAAATGAAGGTGTAGAACCATCTCAAGGATGATCAGAAGAAATGGAAAGCACCTGAGTTAAATATATGAGTGTCACAGCAAAGGGTCTGAATACTTAGGACCATGTGATATTTCAGTTTTTCTTTTTTAATAAATCTGCAACAATGTCAACAATTCTGTGTTTTTCTGTCAGTATGGGGTGCTATGTGTACATTCATGAGGAAGAAGAATGAACTTAAATGATTTTAGCAAATGGCTGCAATATAACAAAGAGTGAAAAATTTAAGGGGGTCTGAATACTTTCCGTACCCACTGTATATCACGGGTGTATTCCTGTCTCTTCCTTGGGATTCAAGCCTTCCGCTTTGACATCACCTTTCTGGGACTTTTTTTTGGATTCACAAGTATCACTTTATGGACTTTTATGTTCACTTAATCATTGAGTGTTATTTATATAATACTTATTGGTATTCTACACTTGTATGGGTTGCACCATATTTTGATAGCGCTGCACTATCTTTTGCTTTACAGGTGATCAAATACCACCAAAAGAAAGCTTTGTTTGTGGGAAAAAAAGGAGGTAAATTTAGTTTGGGTACAGCGTCGCATGATCGCGCAATTGTCCGTTAAAATCATGCAGTGCCGAATCGCAAAATAGGGCCTGGTCATTGAGCAGCCAAATCCTCCGGTCTGTAAGTGGTTAAACAAAAACAAATAAAGAAATAAACAAAGGGTGTTGCAGACAATTAACCAGTGGAACTTAAAAACTACGGAGCAAACTGTGTCGTAGACATAATTTTATTCCCCCCCCCCCTTCATTACTAGGCCAGGCGTATCTAAAAACTGCATATATCCTTTCCCCCACAAATACACCTCTATATTTTAAATGTTTTTGTGCTAAAAAAAAAAAAGGTTGACAATTTTGAAAAAAAAAATTAAAAATATATACATATATATGTTTTACATTCTGCTATAAAACATATCCAAAAAAGAAATTTTAACCACTTAGGCCCCAGAAGATTTTACCCCCTTCCTGACAAGGCCTTATTTTGCGATTCGGGACTGCGTGACTTTAACGGACAATTGCGCGGTCATGTGACGCTGTAATCAAATGAAATTGATGTCCTTTTTTTTCCCACAAACAGAGTTTCTTTTGGTGGTATTTGATCACCTGTGCAATTTTTACTTTTTGCGCTATAAACAAAAAAAGAGCAACAATTTTGAAAGAATAATAATATTTTCCAAATTTTTTTATATGAAATTCCCCCCAAAAAATGTAAAAATCAAATTTGTTTTAACATTTTAGGCCAATTTGTTTTCTGCTACATATGTTTGGTAAAAAAATTAGCAATAAGCGTATTTTGATTGGTTTGCGCAAAGTTATTGTGTTTACTAACTAAGGGAAAGATTTCTGTCATTTTTGGTGTTTTTTTTTAACGAGTAATGGCGGCGATCTGCAATTTTTTTTGCGGGACTGCGACATTGCGGTGGACAGATCGGACCCTTGACTGACATTTTTGACACTTTTGGGGTTACCAGTGACATTAATACAGTAATCAGTGCTATACATATGCACTGTTACTGTAAAAATGACACTGGCAGGGAAGGGGTTAACTTTATTGGTGATGCAGGGGTTAAGTGTGTCCCTAGAGACGTTCTTCTAACTGTAAAGGGGTGTGGCTAGTGATGTAAGCACAGAGACATACGATCCTACATAGCAGGATCGTATGATCTCTGTTCTTACATCAGGGAGAATGACAGGCGGCTTTGTTTACATCAGCCGCCTGCCTTTCTCCCTCTCCATGGGGAGATCGCGAGTGGCCGGCGGACATCGGGTCCGTCGGTCACACGCACGGACTTGTTAGGGAATGACGGGGGTGTGAGCGCGCCTCCGGCGGCGCGCGCTCGCCCCCTAGAGGCTCACAGGCTAGCGACGTAGTACTATGTCACTTTGCCTGTACGGGGCTGACCGCCGCAGTAAATAGTCGTGCCGCGGTCGGCAAGTGGTTAAAATTTCTTCATCAATTTAAGCCAATATGTATTCTGCTACATATTTTTGGTAAACAAAAAAAAATCCCAATAAGCATATATTGATTGGTTTGCGCAAAAGAACAAAAGGTACAAACTATGGTATATTTTTATTTATTTTTTACTAGTAATGGCGGCGATTAGCAACTTGTAGCACTAACACTAACTGATACTTTCGACACTTTTTGGGGACCAGTGACACTGATACAGTGATTAGTGCTAAAAATGTGCGCTGTCACTGTACTAATGACACTGGCTGGGAAGGTGTTAACATCAGGGGCGATCAAAGTGTTGAATGTGTGCCTAACCAGTGTTTTACTACACTGTGGGAGGTGCTTTTACTAGGGGAAGAGATGGAATTTATTCCCTGCTTTGCAGGGACACACATTTCATCTCTTCCCTCCTGTCAGAACGGTGATCTGTCTTGTTTACATAGGCAGACCTCTGTTTTGCCTCTCTGCCTGATGATTGGGGAGTGTCGGCGGAAAATACTGCCGGTAAAGGTTTCACTATTCTGTTGCTATGACTTCTTGTCTATACACTTTTTTTATGGCCTTCCAAAGACAGACATATGTAATGCTTCTCCCGCAGGAGCCGCTTAGTCAATTGGTTTCTCTGTTCTTCTGCCTCAACTCTGAGAACAACCTCCGCCCTGCTGACACACCAGGCTAGGCAAATGGATACAGAAATGCTACTGGGAGCACAAATATAGATACCCTGCAAACAACTAAAATTCAGTATCAAAAAGAAAACATCAGACTAGTTAGTGGTAAATGAACCCAATATATTATCCTGATTTGCAGTAAATAGCAGTATGCACTTTACAGTTCACTAGGCAATATGTTTCCTAGGCTTAAGCAACACGAATGGAGTTCTATGCAGCTGAATAAGGGTAAACCTGGTAATCCACAAATTCAGCAATAAGTAATAGCATTAGAAAACAGTGACAGCAATGATAATTATACTGCAATAACTCCTCTGTAAACAGAAGGACATAATCACTTTAAAGTGCACTCTATATTAATGGCAGTGATGAAATTTAAGACTTCTTAAAGAAATTTAAGACTTCTTAAAGAGGTTCTAAGGGTAGAAGGTTTTATACCCTCATGCATTCTATGCATGAAGGTAAAAAAAACTTCTGTATACAGCAGTCCCTCAAAAACGTACTTGAGCCCCACTGCAATCCAGCGACTTGGACAAGAGCAGCAGCTCTCCGAGGACTCTCCCTCCCTATTGGCTGAGACTGCAGCAGGTGCCATTGGGAGGATCTGGGCTGCTCTGTGCAAAACCACTGCACAGAGCAGGTAAGTATAACATTCTTGTTTTTTTTTTTAGAAAAGAAAACCCTTGCATTTAATATCACTTTAAAGATGTACCTATTACTATGGAAAACAGACACAGTTCTTGTGAAGCAGCTATCTGAGTGAGCAATCTTTAGCCCTAGTTCTTCAGCTAGCTAGCATTGGGGCCCCGTCTTTACAGTGGTGCACAAGAGTACAGTCCCAGTTAAGTCTGCATGGAGTAAATAATGCTTCTAGTTAGAAATCTAGTCCCTATGTGGTTTGTCTGTGCCAGCAGCAACAGGTTATTGGCAGCAGTGTCTTCTCATCAGTCCCATCAATACAGCAACAGGGGTCTCACCGTTCAGATGTCAGCTCACTTCTGCATCTGCCTGGAGTGACTCCAGTCCTCAGCATATGGTGGCAGGCTTGTTGCAGGTTGATGTGCACACAGGAGCAGTGATGTGCACACCTCAGTCTCCTCGCAGAAACAGGAGAGTCCCTCAGTATTCATTCTCTCTTCTTACACAGCTTGTATTGGGAATTGTAGCCCAATTGCCCATAAACTGCTATAGTAATGTTTCTTTCCCAAACTTCTACCTACCTTAAGTAAAACATTTGATATTTTTATAAAACAGGAAATATATGTGTAACCAAATATTCACTGGTGCCGAAGCAATCACTGTCATCTATAAAATGTGCACAAGGGAGATTCACCTGCAGTGAATGCCTGAAAAAAATGTTGTTAGTGTAACAGCCAAGTCTTTATATCTTGATTTTGAACTGTGAGGTGCAGTGAACCATGTTTATTCCAGGTGCAACTCCCTTCAGGGTCTCAGTCCACTAACAACCTATTACAAATGGGGTACATTTCGCAGGTTATGGAATAAACATATACAGGAAAAAAATCATGACCACTGCTCCAGCTTTACTGGGGAAAGTGAGTAAATGAGTAAAAAAAAATGAAATAAAAATATACAAGGAAAAAATGGTAATGGAAAAGGGTTTCTAAACCGAGTATGATTGGTTAGTCCTAGCCTCCTCAGCTTCTAGATGCCGAAAAGGGCATCTTACCTACGTATAACGCCTTGATGACTTGACACATTGCTTGATGCCTATGATCTTCAGTCTGTTGTTGTACCAAGATCTCTGTGGTTATGATGTATGAACCTGGTACTGTTCTTAAATAAAGAATAAAAAATAAAAAAAATTGCATGGACCTTTCTGGAACCTGAACACAGGTTCAATCTGTGAACAAGAACATCTCAAAAGACTAAGAGTTATTACATTTATGGCAAAAATGTATGTGTTGCATTCCCTCCGAAAATAGTTCCTTGACAGCGATCATTATAGGTTCCCAGAGTTCACTAACTGCACAGCATCTGCTGGCAGCAGTAATAAAGAAGGAAAATGGGCAATAACCCATTATAACAAATCCAGAAGACGTGGACCTCACAGAATGAGCAGTAACCCTGCAGGATAGGGAAGAGGTTTGGAAAAATGCAACCTTAGCTACATGTTCAAAATGACAGCTGCTCCATTTTCAGCTACAGATGGATGAACTACAGGTGATAAAAAGAGGAATATGATCTTGGAGTCCCAGCAGCTCATACCAGTAGAGCTATTAAAATATAACGTGAGTAACAAATGGAAAGTAAATAAGTGGTTTCTGTCAGATTGGACAACCTTGTGGTGACAAGGTTCTCTGCAGGAGTAAATCAGCAGATGGTAAGTTAATTGGTCAATGTCCTACTGTGTGATGTCCCATGGAAAGCCAGAGGGTGAACTCTCTCCTAGACTATGACTCACAGATGACCACAGTTGTCAAAGATTTTCCGTACTTGTTCCCTGGAATAGTGGTCTAACATAGATGCTGCTAAATCATGGCGGAGATTGGGTGATCCCAGTAAGTAACATGACCTAGATCAGCCTTTCTCAGCCCGGGTGCCTGCTATGGTTGTCAGGGCTTTTTTTCTCTGATAATAGGTGCAGATACTCCCCTCTTCTAAGTCACCCCTTGTCTCCACTCCCTACCCTCCTCCGAGCACTGTCCTTTGGTTCCATCCTCTGCCCCCCTCCCAGTACCTCCCCTTTTAGAGAATACAGAACCAAGTATCATGTTGTGGTTCTAGGTAATTTTTATGGAATCTGTTAATGATAACTAGAAAAGCAGTAAAATAGATCCCCTGGAATCAGCAACAATAGACCCCCCCCCCAACAACAATAGCTCCCCAGCTACAATAAATCATCCCCAGCAACAATGCCCCCCCCAAATAAATCCTCCCCTGCAACAATAGACCCCCCGCCCAACAAAAATAGCCGCCCCAGCAACAATAGTTCCCCACTGCAAAAAAAGCCCCACCCACAACAAAATGCCCACCAGCAACAATAGATTCACCCCAGCAACAATAAATCCCCCAGCAGCCAGCATCAATAGGCCCTTCAGCTCACCCCACTGGCCCCAGCACCCTGTTGCCATTGCATACATTCAGACTGGAGGTTCCGGAACTGCGTTCCCCAGCATTCCTGCTGAAAAAAAGCCCTGATGGTTGTAAGGCATTTCTTGAGCAGTGAGCATTGGTGATCTGATTTTCTACCTACTGTATACTGACCACTGACTTCCTTTGTGATTGGTATTTTAAATCATTTTTTGTACAGGCACATGTCCCCCTTGCCTTGCTGTGTCCAGTGACCCATGTCCCTTTTTTAAAATATAAGTTTGCAAATTAGACTTGAAAAGGCCAGAAAACATTGCAAGATTCGCCTCCCATAGATTTCAGTAGGGTTTGGCTCTAGCTTTGGGGTTCATGGACTTCCTGCTGGATTCAACGAACCTCCTGTGCTTTGCTCAGTTTGCTCATCCCTACTTTCTCATCCCTACTTGCCACCTAACAAAGCAATTTTCCCCAAAGACAAATTTCTAAAATAAAATCCATTTACAGTCAATGACAATAGAAAGTGTCCTTTATAATCGACATGTTTTTATTATTAGTCTAAAACCTTAATTTATTCCCCATGCCTCTGCCCAGTATATCATTTAAAGGGTTGTTAACGTGCCTGCTAAACAATGAAGCAACAAGGCTAGCAGATTTTTCCTGTTAGTGAATGTAATCTTTTACCATTAAGTCTGATGAACAATTCGTCATAGAGTTAATAAATGCAGAGAGACTGCTTAAATTAATTCCTCCCAGAGATTTATTTCAATATAGGGACATGTTTTATTGACTCTCTAAGACTCAGAACCCAACCTTCTCTCACAGCATGTTATTAAGAAGCAATATATCTCTGTAGTCTTGCGTAGTAATAAAACAATGCTAACTTTCTAGCATGTATGGAATGCTAAAGCAAAGTATTATCAGTGCATAGCTCTCAGTATTTACAGCACTCCAATGAAGACAGTGTTAACCACTTAAGCCCCGGAAGATTTTACCCCCTTCCTGACCAGGGCCTATTTTGCGATTCGGCACTGCGTGACTTCAACAGACAATTGCGCGGTCGTGTGATGCTGTACCCAAACAAATTTGACGTCCTTTTTTCCCCACAAACAGAGCTTTCTTTTGGTGGTATTTGATCACCTATGCGATTTTTTGATCATGCGCTATAAACAAACAAATAGCGACAATTTTGCAAAAATAACAATATTTTTTCACATTTTTTTTATATGAAATCCCCCCCCCCCCCCCAACAAAAATGTAAAAATCTAAATTTTTTAACATTTTAGGCCAATTTGTTTTCTGCTACATATGTTTGGTAAAAAAAAAAAAAAATTGCAAAAAGCGTATTTTGATTGGTTTGAGCAAAAGTTATTGCGTTTACTAACTAAGGGAAAGATTTTTGTCATTTTTATTGTTTTTTTATTTAACGAGTAATGGCGGCGATCTGCGATTTTTTTGTGGGACTGCGACATTGCGACGGACAGATCGGACCCTTGACTGACATTTTTGACACTTTTGGGGGTACCAGTGACATTACTACAGTAATCAGTGCTATACATATGCACTGTTACTGTAAATGACACTGGGAGGGAAGGGGTTAACTTTATTGGAGAGGGAGGGGTTAAGTGTGTCCCTAGGGGCGTGTTTCTAACTGTGCTTGGATGTGGCTAGTGGTGTAAGAGATCAACGGTCCTACATAGCAGGACCGTATGATCTGTGCTTTTACACAGGGAAGAATGACAGGCGGCTTTGTTTACATTAGCTGCCTGCCTTTCTCCCTCTCCACCCGACGATCGCGAGTGACCGGCGGACATCGGGTCCGCCGGTCACACGCACGGGCTTCTTAGGGTACGAGCGGGGGCAGGAGCGCGCCTCCGGTGGCGCGCGCTCGCCCCCTATTGGCTCCCAGGCTAGTGACGTACCGGTACGTCACTTTGCCTGGGAGGGGCTGACCGCCGCCGTATATAGTCGGGCGGCAGTCGGCAAGTGGTTAAAGTGTTTGTAAAGTCACAACTTTTTTTGAGAGAGAGAGATTTTGAGACAGGTAAAGCCCCAGTTCACACTGGTGCGATGCGGGAAGCCCTGCGGTTCAGTGCCGGTTCCTGCATCGCACCTAAGTCGCACACCAGTTCAAACTGAGATCTGCAAACCGCTGGGACTGTCAATGTAAAGTTAATGACACCCCCAGATCAGTTCACAGATCGCAGTGTGAACTATCAAATGGTGCATAAATCGGATCGTATAGGTGTGAACACCAAAGCGATCCGATTCCAGTGCAGACCAAAAAAAGGGTCCTGCACCATTTTGGTGCGAATGCGATGTGATATGGCTGAAATTACATCACACAGACATCCCATGTGATCTGCACAGCAGTGTGGTGCAAATCACATGCAATGTCTTACATCGCACCAGTGTGAACCCAGCCTGAGGGTTAGAACTCCTGTAAGGCTTTGATTGCTGTCTGTGTCCCCACTGAGCAAATTCACCCTCTCTAAGGCTCCATTTTTTACCGCGATTGTCCCTGACCCTTTCCAAAAACGCAGAGGCACAAAAAATGCATTGATGTGAACATGTTCCATAGGAACTTATGTTAAAAATAATGTTCTGCGTTTCTGCAAAAAGCATGAAAAAATGCATTGATGTGAATGGAGCATTAGAAAGAAAGTGAAGTCAAGCCAAAATGTTACGAGAACTACAGGTGAGGGGACATCTTCCAATGGGACAGTGGTCTGTTTACAAGGGGATATTTCCTAGCTTTGGAGTGTTCTCCTCTTGCTTCCTACTGTATTTCCATTACAGGAAGTAGAGGGGAATCTCTCTGATAGGACACAGACAGCAAAAAATAAAAAAATGTGTGGGCAGGGGCAGTCTGTCTGTACTCCCCCCTGTAGGTCATGCTCGACCAAAGCGGCAATGTAGAAGGGGAAGGAAGTCATAAGGAACTTGGTTACATAATTAACCACTTCTGGACTGGAAGATTTTCTCCCTTAATGACCAGGCCATATTTTGCAATTCGGCACTGTGTTACTTTAACGGACAATTGCGCGGTCGTGCGATGCTGTACCCAAATAAAATTAATGTTCTTTTTTTACCATAAATAGAGCTTTCTTTTGGAGGTATTTGATCATCTGTGCGATTTTTATTTTTTGTGCTATAAACAAAAAAAATAGCGACAATTCTGAAAAAAAAAACAAAAAAAAAACCCAATATTTTTCACATTCTGCCATATGACGTTCCCAAAAAAAAATGTAAAAATCTAAATTTTTTAACATTTTAGGCCAATTTGTTTTCTGCTACATATTTTTAGTAAAGAAAATCGCAATAAGTGTATTTTTATCTTTTTGCGCAAAAGTTATTGCATCTACTAACTATGGGAAAGATTTATATCATTTTTATTGTTTTTTTACTAGTAATAGCGGCGATCCGCAATTTTTTTTTTGCGGGACGGACAGTGCAGCAGACAGATCGGATGCCGGACTGACATTTTTGACACTTTTGGTTGGACCAGTGACATTACTACACTAATCAGTGCTAAAAATATGCACTGTTACTGTAATAATGACACTGGCAGGAAAGGGGTTAGTGTGGGTGATCAAGGGGTATGTTTCTAACTGTGGGGGGCGTGGCTTGTTGAATGACCATAGATACCTGTGTTCCTATATAGAAGGATCACATGAGCTCTGTGATCATTCCAGGGAGAAGAATGGTCAGCTGTGTTTACAACAACCGACTGTCCTTCTCTCTTAGCAGAGAATGATCGTGGGTGTCAGGCGGCAATTGGAGCCACCTGTCCGCGGAATCAGCTTCCCTGCTGACGAGCGGGGGCGGGAGCGCGCCGCCGGCGATGGGCGGGAGCCCCTTGGTTGCCTCCAAGTGACCGACGTATCCCTACATCGGTTTGCCTGGGAGAGCCACACTGCTGCAGTAAATATGCGGTAAGCGGTCGGCAACCGGTTAATCTGGTTGAAAAAAGTCCATCCAGTTCAACCGACACAGAATAAAATCACCTATACACAAAAAGAAAACCTCCATATGTACAATCCTATACCCACAGCTAATCCAGAGGAAGGCAAAAAATAAATGCAATTAAGGACTTCAGAAAATGCACGGTTATCATGCTTAGATAAGTGGGAAAGGGATTTGAATCGTACATTTACACAGAAACAGGAGCAGGTTATGTATAATCTTGCACTGAAAATTCCTGTCTGTACCACAACCCAAGAAACCAATTATAAAATTTTGGTAAGATGGTACCGTGTCCCTTCTCTTCTCCATAAATACTACTCACATGTCTCAGATAGCTGCTGGAGATGTGGAGAAGAGTCGGGAACACTCCTACATATTTTTTGGACTTGCCCCAAACTAAGAGAATTTTGGGAGGCTGTCCGAGAACTGGCACAGGAATTTACGGACTTTGAGATTCCAATGGACCCAGCTCTGTTTCTATTGCATGTTTCGGATACCCCTATGAGAGGATATAAAACGTCAGTTGTATATCATATATTAAATGCAGCCAAATCATGCATTCCACTGAGATGGAAATCTCAGTCACCACCTACTATTAGGGACTGTATATGTAAAATTGAAGATACTAACAAAATGGAAGATTTACGATTCACAAGACTACATAAAAAAGGAATGTATGAGAAGACTTGGGGCTCTTGGAACTCCTTCATCCTCTCAGAGAGAGGACGAAACATGCTTAGTCAGGGGAAGGCTCAAGTCTGAAATCTACAGGCGGGTGCATGGGAGAATAACAATTTGCATATCTATAACCCCCTTCCCCATCAAATGGGGTTCGGGGTGTCTCTTTTTTTTTTTCTATCTCTCTTTTCTTGCCTTTTTTTTTTTTCTCTTTCTATTATAAAGGGGAGGGGAGGATGGGGGGGGGGGGAGAAGAAAAGAGGGGAGAAAAAGGAAGGCATAATGAACAATATTATCAATGCAGGAATTATATAGCTTATTTTATTATTTTTGAAAATTTGGTATGTCAGATTGCATAATGAAGGACAATATCTTAGTATCCTGCTGATATAGATATACTGTTATTGAGCGTTTATATGCCTATCTTATGTTTTTGTTTCTGAGAGAGACATGACTGATTGTTGATGACTATGTATTGATGTAATTACTTTGATGTGAAATGTCAGTTTCTTTTTGTTTTTGTTTTTCTCTTTCTTGAATGAATAAATAAAATATTGGAAAAAAAAAATAAATGCAATGAAGCATGATCCAATTTGCTGCGGCGGGAAAAACAAAATTCCTTCCTGATCCCCCAAGAGGCAATCGGATATTCCCTGGATCAACTTTACCTATAAATATTAGTATGCAATTATATTATGTGCATTTAGGAAAGAATCCAGGTCTATTTAAAACAATCTACTGAGCTAGCAACTGTCCATCTGAACAAAATCTTAACCAGTCCCTATACTATCCTTCAATCCCTATTCTACCAGAAGATTCAAATTTGCAACCAGATCTACTGAACCATACTCCTATTTCACTGATACCACTGTGATAATTGGTAAGCCCCCACCATTCGAAGGAAAAGTGCAAATCAGGGATGGTCCTCAAAAGGGTGCAGTAGGTTATAAAAGGAAAAGTTTCATTGGTTACCAAAGTTTCACAAAACTGGCTTTCTCATTGCCTTTGAAGGGATACCCTGAAAACTGATCTTCAGTGACAGAGTCAATAGTTTAGCCCTTGTTATAGCCCTTGTTAGACAATTATTGCCGTCTGTGACCCCGCTGGTAAAAATCACCTTCTGTAACAGTCCTGTTGACTGTTTTGATCAGCATAGATAATGGAAATGGAAAATGGAAAATGAAAAATGAAAATGGAAAATGGAAAAGTTACAGTTGTCACCCAAACAAAAAAATGTAGGACATCTTCTAATAGGGACACCCGTTCCATTGACAACTGTCTAGGAAGGGATTTCCCCTGACGATAGAGAGATTACCTCTCACTTCCTGTTGTGTCCCGCTGGTGGGAAAGTCTTCCAGTGAAAAAAAACAAAAAGTTCCCTAATCTATTACAAAATTGTTAGTTTAGATATACAAAGTAAATTCACCTTTAATTCATAAAAGCATAATTTTTAGTGCCGTGTGTTACTGCTTCAATGTTTTATTGCACGGATGTATTAAAACAGCAAATCAGTCTATAAATACAAAGGTTGTCACACTGTTTTTTCCCATAAAAATGATTGCCAACGTCTGGCAGGTGCTAACAGGTTATGTTCTTTAAATGTTTGTTATAGAGAACAGAAAAAAAAAAACATTTGAGGTGGCAAAAAGGAATAATGAGATAAAATACTGATGTATGAGAAAGTGGATTTCAATACATGTAGATGTTCTTTTCATAAAAATAATAAATCACTGAACTGGAATACATTTATAAAAAATACATTTTACCTTTTCTTTGACATTATTTTGCTACCTGCTTGCCCCCAGTCTTGAAAGCAGTATTGAAGGCAGACTTTTTTTTTTCTATCTCACATTAATCTGCCTTAGGTCCCAGTTTTAACCACTTGACCACTTGGGAAGATTTACCCCCCCCCCTTCATGACCAGGCCATTTTTTGCAATAGGGCACTGGGTAACTTTAACTGACAATTGCGCAGTCACCCAAATAAAATGTATGTAATTTCTTCCCCACAAATACAGCTTTATTTTGGTGGTATTTGATCACCTTTGCGGTTTTTATTTTTGTGCTATAATCAAAAAAAGACCGAAAATTATGAGAAAAAAAAATCCATATTTTTTACTTTGAAGCATATCCATTTAAAAAAATCGAATTTCTTCATAAATTTAGGCCAATTAGTATTGTGCTACATGTTTTTGGTGAAAAAAGAAATCCCAATAAGTTTATATTGATTGGTTGACGCAAATGTTATCGAGTCTACAAACTATGGGATATATTTATGGAGTTATTAATTTATTTATTTTTTTAATCAGTTCCCAACCAACCGCCGCCTTTTTACTGCGGCAGGGTGGCTCTTACAGGCAAAACGATGTAGACCTACGTCGCTCGCCTTAGAGGAACTGGGGAACCCGCACCCGCCCCCCATCATCAGCGGGGAAGCCGATGCACGGGGCAGGCTGCTCCGATTGCCGTCTGACACCCGCGATTGTTCCCCGCTGAGAGAGAGAAGGACGGGCAGCTGTTGTAAACACAGCCAACCGTCCTTCTCCCTGGGATGATCACAGAGCTCATGTGATCCTTCTATATAGGATCACATGTCTCTATGGTCATTTCAGAAGCCCGGCCACCCCGCAGTTAGAATCACTCCCCTAGGCTCACATTTAACCCCTTGATCACCTATACTGTTAACCCCTTCCCTGCCAGTGTCATTAGTACAGTAACAGTGCATATTTTTTAGCACTGATTACTGTAGTAATGTCACTGGTACCCCCAAAAGTGTCAAAAATGGTCAGTTAGGGGTCCGATCTGTCCGCCGCAATGTCGCAGTCCCACAAAAAATCGCAGATCGCCGCCATTACTAGTAAAAAAAAAAAAAAAACAATTAAAAATTACATAAATCTTTCCCGTAGTTAATAGACGCGATAACTTTTGCGCAAACCAATCAAAAAAAAACGCTTATTGGGATTTTTTTTACCAAAAATATGTAGCAGAAAACAAATTGGCCTAAAATGTTAAAAAATGTTGCTTTTTAAAAAAAAATTTTGGGGAATGTTATATAGCAGAAAGTGAAAAATATATATATATATTTTTTTTAAATTGTCGCTCTTTTTTTGTTTATAACGCAAAAAATGTATTCGCACAGGTGATCAAATACCACCAAAAGAAAGCTCTATATTTGTAGGAAAAAAAGGACGTAGATTTTGTTTGGGTACAGCGTTGCACGACCGTGCAATTGTCCTTTAAAGTAACGCAGTGCCGAATCGCAAAATAGGGCCTGGTCATTAAGGGGGCAAATCCTTCCGGTCCACAAGTGGTTAATATGAGTACGACGGCGATCAGAGACTTTTAGCGGGACTGCGATATTTGGGCGAACATTCGGACATGTACACTGCTGCTAATAAATGTACGTTTAGGAGCCCCTAAATTCTCCTCTATGTTATCATATCGAGAGAGGGAGAAAGAGAGAGAGAGATCCTGCGTTTGTGAGGGTGTAATCTGCACAACCTGCTATCTGCAAAAAACACTTCTAAACGAAAAACGCTCATAAATGACCATAAACGTGACATGTAAAAGTGGCTAAAATAAAAGGGCTAAAAATATGCACCGTCATTGTACTAATTACACTGGTTGGGAAGGAGTTAGCATCAGGGGCGATCAAAGTGTTAAATATGTGTCTAACCAGTGTTTTACCCCACTGTGGGAGGTGCTTTTACTCGGGGAAGAGATGCAATGCTTTGCAGGGACACAAATTCCATCCCTTCCTCCTGTCAGAATGGCGATCTGCCTTGTGTACATAGGAAGACCTCTGTTCTGCCTCTCTACCTGATGATTGGCGGGTGCCGGCAGAAAATACTGCCGGTCAAGGTTTCACTATCCTGTTGCTATGACTTCTTGTCCATACACTTTATTTAACAGGCATGTTTTCCTGGCTTTCTAAAGGTAGACCTCTGCAGCGCTTTCCCCACAGGAGCCACTTAGTAGATTGGCTTCTCTGTTCTTCTGCGTCAACTCTGAGAACAACCTCAGCCCGCTGACAAACCAGGTTAGGCAAATGGATACTGCTCTGCTACTATTTTATGGCAGCGATCTGCGACTTATTGCCAGATTGTGATATTGCGGTAAACAATAGGACACTAACTGACACTTTGCAGGAACCAGTGATACTAATACAGTGGTCAGTGCTTAAAATATGCACTGTCACTGTACTAATGACACTGGCTGGGAAGGGGTTAAATATCTAGGGCGATCAGAGGGTTATCTGTCTGCCTGACCAGTATTTTTGTGTACTGTTAGGTGCTTTTACTATTTTGTTCCCTACTTTGCAGGAACACAAAATGCATTCCTTACTCTCTGTTAGAACTGAGATCTGCATTGTTTACATAGGGAGATCTCAGTTTTGTGTGTATTTTACCGACGATCGACAGGTGCCGGAGGACATCCAGCACCCTGTGATTGGCCCTGCTGTGAATAATCACAGCAGAAGCAGCCTGCCGGCAGTGGTGACCGTACCCCCTGCATCTGGAAGTGAAGAATTACGTATACATATGTGATTCTGCCCAGGAGAACTGCCCTGTAGCAGTAAAACTGCTATGGGGCGGTCTTAAAGTGGTTAAAGGAGAGCAGTTTCTATTTCACATATATTTCATTTTACGGTTTATATGTCAAATGAAGAGCGCGGCTTGGAGTGGTGGTGTCTTTAGAAGTGTTTTCTGCATAACCCCGAATAGAACACTCCAAGAAGACCAACTTCCACATGACTTGTCAAAGCTGGGTGGCAGGTTTTCTCCTCCTGACTGTTAGGCAGCCTCTCAGATCCTCCCATCCTCCTTGTCATTTGAAGGTTAACAAGACTGGCCACAAGCCCCTAAGCTCTGGGATTGGTCCATAGCACCTTATTTAAAGTGTTGAAGTCTGTGCCTGTGATAGTGTACACTTACGTGCCATACACAGGCTCGTACAAGTGTGTTTTTATCTTTGATTGTTTGTTCCTGTAACTGACCTTTGCTATACCTACATATATCTTCTGTCTGCTGCCTGCCCTGACCTTAGCTACTTTTAAGATATATTTCTATTGTTCGCTGCCTGCCCTGACCTTTGCTTTGTTTCTCTTGCCTGCTTCCCATCCTTACCTTTGCTACATTTAATGGATACTTCTCCTGTATGATTCCCACATTGACCTTTGCAGCTTTTAATGGATACTTCTCCTGTCGGATTTCCATCATGACCTTTGCTATGTTTAATAGATACTTCTCCTGTCTGCTGCCTGTCCTAACCTTAATTACATATAACAGATATTTCTCCTGTCTTCTGCCCATCATGACCTTTGTTACATTTAATAGATCTGTCTCCTGCCTGCTGCCTGCCCTGACCTTAGTTAAGTTGTATGGATAGTTCTATTGTCCACTGCCTGCCTTATCTTAGTTACATTTAATGGATAGTTGTATTGTCCGCTGCCTGCCCTGATCTTTGATGTGTTTAACAGATACTTCTCTGGTCTGCCACCCATCCTGACCTTTGCTACGTTTAATGGATGCTTTTCCTGTTTGCTGCCTGCTCTGAATGTTGCTACATTTGATGGAACACCTTTTAATCAGAGTATTGCATCAAGTCAATTAAACTCCTGGCATATTGATCTGGTCAGTTAAGTAACAGAGGGGGTTGTTAATAAGTTTCAGCTGCTTTGGTGTTAATGAAATTAACTACAGGTGCACTAAATGGGCAATAATGAGACGACCTCCAAAACAGGAATGGTTTTATAGGTGGAGGCCACTGACATTTTCTTTCCCTACTCATCGTTTCTGACTGTTTTTCACTGGTTTTGTATTTGGCTAGGGTCAGTGTCACAACTGGTAGCATGAGGCGATACCTGGATCCTATAGAGGTCGCACAGGGAGTTCAACTTCTCCAGGATGGCACATCAAAACGTGCCATTGGCAGAAGGTTTGCTGTGTCTCACAGCACAGTCCCAAGAGCCTGGAGGAGATTCCAGGAGACGGACAGCTACTCTAGGAGAGCTTAACAGGGTCATAGAAGGTCCTTAACCCATCAGCAGGGCTGGTATCTGCTCATTTGTGCAAGGGGGAACAGGTTGAGGACTGCCAGAGTGTCATTACTGGTAGCATGAGGCCATACCTGGACCCTATAGAGGTTGCATAGGGAGTTCAACTTCTCCAGAATGGCACATCAAAACGTGTCATTGCCAGAAGGTTGTGCTTTCCACAGATGAGAGCAGGTTGACCCTGAGCACATGTGATAGATGTGAAAGGGTCTGGAGAAGCCGTGGAGAATGTGATGCTGCCTGTAACATCGTTCAGCATGACCGGTTTGGTGGTGGGCCAGTGATGGTCTGGGAAGGCATATCCATGGAAGGATGCACAGACCTCTACAGGCTAGAACTACGCTGGTGCAATGGGTCCTGAGTTCCTCCTGGTGCACGACAATGCCGGGCCTCATGTGGCAAGAGTATGCAGCCAGTTCCTGGAGGATGAAGTAATTGATACCACTGAATGGACCCATGCTCACCTGACATAAATCAAATAGAACACCTCTGGGACATTATGTTTCAGGCCATCTGACGCCACCGGGTTGCAACTCAGTCTGTTCAGGAGCTCAGCAAAGCCCTGGTCCAGATTTGGGAGGAAATATCCCAGGACACCATCCATCGTCTCATTAGGAGCATGCCCCGATGTTGTTAGGCATGCATACAAGCATGTGGAGGCCATACAAACTTCTGAGTACCATTTTGAGTTGCTCCAATGAAATTTCAGCAAAATTGACTAGCCTGCTGCACCATTTTTTCTCTTTGATTTTCGGGATGTCTTTTAATTCAGCCCTCTGCAGGTTTATCATTTTCATTTCCATCAAATAATGTGGCGTCCTTTCATTCTTTACACATTACCCAGTCCATATCAGCATAGATATCCAGCATGAAATTTTTCCCCACTGGTATCTGATGTGTTTTCAAAGTGTTCCTTTAATTTTTTTGAGCAGTGTATATAGAATATAGAACAATCTTCCAGAAAAATTGTAAAATGTTTTGAATCCATCAGGACCAGCAAATATACGAAATAAATGCCAAAGATACAAAACTAATTCTAAAAACTAGGCTCGGTTAAGTTCCGAATCCCAATGCCGTGACTTGGGATCCGACTTGTGAGACTCCAAGTCATGTGACATGTGAAGTCCTATGTTAGCCAATGAGAGCGGTCCTATTTAACACTACTGAAGTCGCTCCGACTTTAGAAAAAATTCCTGTACTACTTCAAGGCGACTTCTATCCGACTTGTGCCCATTGCCTTTAATGGAAGTCACCTCCAAGTCACCTCCAAGTCGGATCCTCATCTATATTGATGTGATTTGGATCCACTATTACAGGAAGATTACCCAGGCATTCCCTAAAAGTCACTCCAAAGTCACTTCAAAGTCACATCAAGTCGTATTCAAGTCGCTAGCAAACCACCAGGAATTCGCCTGGCAAAGTCACACAACTTGCGTAACTTTTAGGTCACAGCAGGGTGAACTGAGCCTTATTGGAGAGCATATCCATGCCACTTAGCTTGCAAAGCATGCTTCTTGGCAGCCTGTGTAAACTGACTAATTATTTCTTAGTTTTTAGAGGAGTGGTAAAGGGATAAAATCCCATAAGGATTTTTTTTTCTGTCTTGCCTGGGAGATTCACCTTTTCTATTTGTCCTGGTCACCACTATTTCCTAAAGGGAGGAAAAATACAGGAATTTAAGTTGTTACTAGACCAAGAGCAGAGGAGAAATTTGTCCAAAATGAGACACTAGTTTCGGTGAGAATTGTCTAAAAGAAGATTTTCTCTCACCTCTTGTGTTTACTGAATAGGAAGTGACAGCAAATTTCCCCAATGGGGCACTGAAAAAAAAAAAACAAGGGTTTTAACCATTACTTATTCTATAGAAACTGAAAAAAATTACTTCATATTTATTTGGAAAAAAAAAATGAATACTGACCTAACAAATAAAGCCCAATACATACAGTATATAAACGTTGAGGCTTGCAAGTGGTTTATGGGGATTATGGCTAACGATATCAGCTATAACCCCGGATTTTTTTTTTTTTCAGACGGTGGCTGACTTTTTTTTTCAAAGCATTCCAAGCAGATCATGAGCCACTAGAATGCTTTCAAAAGCTTGCCGGTATCGCTCATGCTTACCGTTTCTGTTAGCTTGACCGAGAAACAATCCGACAGTGCTGCTGGCTGATCACAAAGGTGATCAAAGAGTAGATCATCTTTGATCGATCACCTCTGAATCGTCTTTGATCACCTCTATTGCCTTGGAGGACCAGAGAGACATCATGACATCACTTCCAGTCCAGGGTGGAAGTAAACAATTTTTTTTTAAAAGCAAAAGATCAAAAAAACGATTATTTTTTTTTTCATTTAATCTATTGCTTTTAAAGGTAAAGAAGAGATTTGGGGTCTTTTTATACCCCAGATCTCTTCATAAAGAAGACCTGTCATCCTCATTTCTATTAAAAGGGATTTATATTCCTTGTAATAGGAATAGATGGGAATGTATAATGTATATGTAAAGCGCTGCGTAAATTGACAGCGCTATATAAGAACCTGAAATAAATAAATAAATAAATAAAAGTGATAAAAAATAAAATAAAATAAAAAATTAAAGGGACAGTGTAAAAATAAAATAAATCATTAAGAAAAAATGTAAGTCATGAATGCGTGTGTATATGAAGTTATCGCTGTGAACCTTAGAGCGAGAGCAATAATTCTCTGTAACTCCAAGGCGTTTACACGTCGCCTATGGAGATTTTTTAAGTACCGTAGTTTATCACCATTCTATGGAATTGTGTGGAATTTTAAAGCGTATAGATACCATGTTAGGTATCTATTTAGTCGGCGTAACATCATCTTTCATGTTATAGAAAAAAATGGGGTATATATTGTTTGTTTTTTTTAATTCTTTAAAATGTATATTTTCCCAAAAAATTGCGTTTGAAAAACCGCTGTGCAAATCCTGTGTAACATAAAAAATTGCAACGATTACTATTTTATTCTCTAGGGTCTCTGCTAAAATATATATATATATATATATATATATATATATATATGCATATATATATATATATATATATATATATATATATATACATATATATATATATATATATATATATATATATATATATATATATATATATATATATGTATATACATATATATACATATATATATACATATATATATATATAATGTTTGTAGGTTATAAGTACATTTCTAGCAAAAAATACTGATTTAAACTTGTAAAAAAATTGCTTGGTGTTCAATTGGTAAAACATACATATTTAACACTTTTACAGTATGTTATGTCCTTTTTTCTTGGTGCTCTTAGAATTTTTTTATTACCTCCAATTTCTTGGCTCTTACAGAGAGGAAGTCATGTTGTATAAGTCTAATAGTTTTCTCCAATATTCCACAAGCCGTTTATCTCTCTTTGCCATGATTAAGGACATTCATGTTCTTACAGCAGAATAAATATTTCCAGAAATGTAATATCTCAGAAATACAAGCTGTGTGGAGTAAGCAGAGGTCATGAATTTAATGCCCACTGACACTATTCCTCGTAAATGTAAATTACATAATGCACTTATAACTGTCATGTGCCGAGCAGTCATTCATTTCTATGTTTGTAGTAATATAATCCCATTATACATGGCTTGCTTGTAAAAGCAGCAGATGGGCCTCTCTCTACTGTCACTTCCAGGCCCGGGGTCATTGTGATACCGTTACCTGGCCCACCTCTCTGAACAAACCGCAATGTGCCTTTTCTCTGTCCCTTGAATGCCTGTAAAACATTCTGTATCTGGAAGTTATTAGAAACACCCATAAACAGATTTTTATCTAAACTGAGAGATTACATCAATGGAAATGGAAAAGTATTAGGAAGCATTTTATGGCATGGCATGGGAATGCATTGTTAAGGTTAAAATGACATCTTTTAATGGCTACATTTCACTGTCACTGTACAAAAGATGGTTTTGTGGTGTATTTAAAGCAGACTTTATATATCCTTTTAACCCCAGTGGAGCCCTTGAAATAATGTTCAGGTCTCAGGGAACAGCTGCTAGTAGTCATTTATTGGGGATCAATGGAAATAAAAACAGCTTAAGAGACCATTGGTGTCATGCTGCTGGCTTTGCCAAGTGGAGTTGGACCCAGGACCATGCAGGCACCATCAGGTAGGAAGTCATTCAGCTGCAGCTCAAGCTGACCCCAGCAACCTCTGTAGGAACCTTAGAGTAAGCTGATTTTTGATTGGGATGGTTGAGCCTTAGAGAGCATCCCACTAAAAAATGAAGCTCCGGTTGTAAGGGATGACTGAAATTTGTCTTGTAGACCAGCATTCCTCAATCAGGGTGCCGCAAAGAGTCCCTGGGTTGCCATGGCAAAATGACCCCAATTTAGGCAGCTACAGTATCTAGTGAAATTGCTACTGGCTACTTGGTTAAGCCATTGTTTTACGGTGGTGCCGGTCCACTGTCTCTAGCTTGCTAGAGTTGCTAAGGGCAGGTCGGGAGCATGCCCAACTTTATGGGATGCGCGCTAGCAGATCCCAGGAGATGCCCCCCCCAGAAGCTTGGGAGGTGAACAGAATGTGAGGAGAGGTGAAAGAACAGGGAGGAGGATGTTTAGGGGCTGCATATGAGTTCCTCCGAGCTCCGTAAGGTACAGCATTGAACCTGTAATTTACCATCATGTTGCATCTTGCGCACACGCAGTGAGCCCGCTTGCCCCATTGATGCTGAGCGGCAATGTTACACCCCCTGTGATGTAGCAAGTCACATGGGGTGTATTAGGAAATTCTCAATGGATTCGCAGTCTTGCGGGATTGCCTAATGATGATACAGACACAGCATCGGGATGAACAGACTGAGAGCACATGGATTATGCCGTAAACGGGGGCCAAAATGCGCATGCGTCGGTGACTTCATTAACCACTTAAGAACCGTAAGGCTTTGCCCCCTTAATGACCAGGCCATTTTTTGCGGTTCGGCACTGTGTTACTTTAACCAACAATTGCACAGTCGTGCGATGCTATATGCTAATAAAATTGATGTCCTTTTTTCCCACAAATAGAGCTTTCTTTTGGTGGTATTGGATCACCTGTGCGATTTGTATTTATTGTGCTAAAAAAAAACAAAAAAAAACAAAAAACAATATTTCCCCTTTCTGCTATATAGAATTCGCAAAAAAAAAAGAAAAAAAAAAAGAAAAAAATCAAGAATTTTAATCCTTTTATGCCAATGTGTATTCTGCTACATATTTTTAGTAAAAAAAAATCGCAATAAGCATATTTTGATTTATTTTGCGCAAAAGTTATCACGTCTACAAACTAGGGGAAAGATTTATGTAATTTTTATTTATTTATTTATTTTTACTAGTAATGGCGGTGATCTGTGATTTTTAGCGGGACTGCGACATTGTGGCAGACAGATCGAACTCCTAACTGACATTTTTTACACTTTTGGGGGTACCAGTGACATTACTACAGTAATCAGTGCTAAAAATATGCACTCTTACTATAATAATGACACTGGCAGTGAAGGGGTTAACCCAGGGGTGATCAAAGGGTTAAGTGTGAGCCTAGGGGAGTGTTTTTTCTAACTGTATGGGGGAGGGACTTGTGGAATCAACACAGAGATCTGTGATCCTAAATAGGAGGATAACAGGTTGTCTGTGTTCATTCCAGAGAGAACAATGGTCTGCTGTGTTTACAACAGCAGACCGTCGTTCTCTCTCCACGGGGCAATCGGCGGCAATCGCGGCTGATGGCACCATGGATCTGATTCTCCGCTTCCTAATCGGGGCGGTCGCGTGCCTCTGGTGGCACACACGTGCCCCCAGGAGCGCTCACTTGAAACGCAGTACAGTTCACGCAGCCGAGCCAGCCTGCCGCAGTATATCTGCGGCGGGCAGTCGGTGTGTGGCTAAAGAATACATTGAACAATTTCTTCTAAAGGGCACAAGTTGGAACAATAAGAAAGATGCTAATATGTCATTTAATCCAGACCGCTGTACATAAGAAAAACTAGCAAATGAGAGTTTACTACAACACTTTTCTGCTTAATTCATGGTCCATTTATCTAACCCAAACCTTTACCTAATGCTAACCTTAAGACCTAACCTTAACCCCTAAAATCCCTAGCTCTGGGTTGTGTACTGGCATGGGCACCATTCAGAGAATGCTTTGCATTTTCTCAATGAATGTGTAGCACAATTCCCAGCCGTTTGCTGGATATGGGTCCCCCTGGGTCACCGGGTGCAACAAAAGTACCTTTGTGCATGTTTCTCCAAGTGTGAGCACTGAGACAATGACCAGTCCAGTACAGTGGCGGCCAGTCTATTGAGGGCACAGAGGTGCCGCCTCCTCATCCATGCGTCCGGCCCCCTAATCTGCATGCAGGGGCGCCACTCGCATGGAGATTAATGGGGTTTTTTTTTTAATCACCTGTTTGGAGCCAGAGGCTCTAAGAGGGTGATGCAAAGGGAGGAGCCGGGACGCAGAGCAGTGCGCCCCGAGCCCACCCATTGTGTGACAATAGCGAATAATAATTCGCTATTGCCACACCGATCCTCCTCCTGGCCAATCAGGAAACGCGTCCGATACGCTCTTCCTGATTGGCCGCAAGGCAAACCCCATGCCATTGGCCGAGGAGGAGGCGGGAGCGGGAGGACTGGAGGAGAGGCGCTGAGAAGCCGACGCCGGGACACTGATGAGAAGCCGCCTGCCGCCGCTGCTGCTCCAGGTAAGTAAGGGGGCACGCACGCTGATCTCTGCATTGGGGGCATGTATGCTGGTCACTGCATTGGGGGCATGCACGCTGATCTCTGCATTGGGGCATGTATGCTGGTCACTGCATTTAAGGGGGCACGCACGCTGATCTCTGCATTGGGGCATGTATGCTGGTCACTGCATTGGGGGCATGCACGCTGATCTCTGCATTGGGGGCATGTATGCTGGTCACTGCATTGGGGGCATGCACGCTGATCTCTGCATGGGGCATGTATGCTGGTCACTGCATTGAAGGGGGCACGCACGCTGATCTCTGCATTGGGGCATGTACGCTGGTCACTGCATTGAAGGGGGCACGCACGCTGATCTCTGCATTGGGGGCATGTATGCTGGTCACTGCATTGGGGGCATGCACGCTGATCTCTGCATTGGGGGCATGTATGCTGGTCACTGCATTGGGGGCACGCACGCTGATCTCTGCATTGGGGCATGTATGCTGGTCACTGCATTGAAGGGGGCACGCACGCTGATCTCTGCATTGGGGCATGTACGCTGGTCACTGCATTGAAGGGGGCACGCACGCTGATCTCTGCATTGGGGGCATGTATGCTGGTCACTGCATTGGGGGCATGTACGCTGGTCACTGCATTGAAGGGGGCATGTACGCTGGTCACTGCATTGAAAGGGGGAATGTATGCTGGTCACTGCATTGAAAGGGGGCATGTACGCTGGTCACTGCATTGAAAGGGGGCATGCTGGTCACTGTGCATTGAAAGGGGGCACACTGGTCACTGTGCATTGAAAGGGGGCATGTATGCTGGTCACTGCATTGAAAGGGGGCATGTACGCTGGTCACTGCATTGAGTATGCTGGTCACTGCATTGAAGGGGGCATGTACGCTGGTCACTGCATTGAAGGGGGCATGTACGCTGGTCACTGCATTGAAAGGGGGCATGCTGGTCACTGTGCATTAAAAGGGAGCATACTGGTCACTGTGCATTGAAAGGGGGCACACTGGTCACTGTACATTGAAAGGGGGCATGCTGGTAACTGTGCATTGAAAGGGGGCACGCTGGACACTGTGCATTGTAAGGGGGCACGCTGGTCACTCTGCATTGAAAGGGAGCACACTGGTCTCTCTGCATTGAAAGGGGGCACACTATACCTTATTTACTGAAGGCCTCTTTCAGACTTTTGCGACCTCAAAGTCACGCAATTTTTTACAGCGTTTTTTGCCGCAAAGCAATGCCTATTACATTTTTCTGTTTACGCCCCCCCAAAAATTTTGAGCACCAGCCGCCACTGGTCCAGTATCTTTGGGTTTTTGTATTTATTTTGTAACTTGGATAGGAGAAGAGATGAGTGCCATACTCCTTTGGCTCAACTATTTACAACTTGCTAGGGACAATTGAAAAATGCAGTTTGGCGCTGACTTAACGCTGACTGGATGCCGGTCAATGCTGATTAACTCTGGTTTATGCTGGCCTGCTGCCTGTTAACGCTGAACTGACTTTTGACTGCTTTCCTTAATAAAGAAGTCCTCTATGAGCTCCCTTAAGCAATCCTTGCTGAGGTAGCTACATGTATACTCTGCTGCACTGCTGAACACTTCAGGGCCCACACTGGCGCCCCCTTTCACTCTCTTATCTTCAGGGCTTAAACACTGGCAACCCCTTTCCTAAGCCTCCTCTACTGGTTAGCTGTCTCCCAGATCCCTTTTGACCTTCTGGAGTGGTCCCCTCTCCTAGGCAGACCCCTGGGAGATTTTGAGTACTCACGACACTGTTTTTCCCCAAAACTTTTGCCCAGCAGCTCCACTCGGTCCACAACACTCTGGATTCCTCTCTGCAGCCCAGCTCAACCTTAGTCCTCTAGGCTGACTGCCCAGGACACCGTCACTATCACTGACAGTAGGAGAGACAGCCGCCCGTCAACCTCCTCCTGGGACTCTGCTTCCCACCAAAGACACCCTGTCACATGCTCCCCTCAGACTTATAACTCATCCCAGGGTGCATTTCGGCAAACTCCGCCCACTCAGATAGCCATAAGACCTGTATACACACCTGAAAAGATGTGACAGCCTAATTAAATGATCAGGCCCCCCTGATATGCATACAGGGCCACCTATATGCTTTTTCCTAGCACCTACCTGGGAGGGGGCTACAAATGCAACGTGTTCTCTGATGGGACAAGGCAGGGCAGTGATGTCACAATCTCCATAGGACACTTTGCATTAACTGAGAAAGTGTTCTCTGAATGGTCTCTGTGTTCAGTAAGCAGCAGGGTACCCGCTTGCCATGGGACCTGGAGGCTAGCGGCAATCACTGTAGTAGCAGTGCCTACTACAGTGATTTCTACCTTTCATCGGGATCCCACAGGAATGACACACACATACCAAGCTGGACCAAAGTAACTATGCCAAAAAATCCATACCTAAACTTCAGCTTTAATAAGTCTATTAAACTATTGTACATTGTATTAAAACTGTATTCAAGTGCCTTCTCTCATTTTATGTTTCCCCATTGATCTCACAATGCAATATTTTAGCATAATAAAAGACAGAACATATTTAAAGCATTCCCGCAGTGCTTGTTTTCAGCTTTTCTCTGCATCTTTGTCAAATCTCACTTGGTTACCACTTGTAAAACCAGCCAGCCGTCTGTGTCAATAAACGCAGTGAAAGGAAGATGCCGCTTTCTGTGCAGGCCTTAGTGAGACGCTGCAGATATAAAGACGGTTTCAGGAAAGCCCACTCTCAGGGAAGCAATAGTATAATAGCATTCTTGGCTATTTAACTAGGTATTTCTGCAGCTTCATAAAAAAGGAGAGACATTGTGATTGTTGTTAGTAGAAGCTTTTCTTTTCTTTTTTTTTTTTTTTCAATAAAAGGTACAAGGGACTAGAAACAGAATAAATACAACAACAATACAAAAGGAATTTATAGAGTCCAAAAACACAATTATTATTGTCTAAAGCAAGATTAGGCAGCTGCTTCCAGAAGCAATGGATATCACCTGTCTCAGTGAAGGCCCCCACACTGGCCACACTGACCACACTGACCACACTGTATCTTTTACTCTAAAATGAGCTTTCATCCAAGAAAAAAAAATCAATTAGGTAAATTTTTTCCTTTTTAATCAGGTAAAGGTTTATTGAGATGTCACAAATTTGTACAACCAGACATTAAAGTACATTTAGTTCACATCAGATATCAATCAGTCAATCAGCATACCACTATTGTACTGTAGTTCACATCAAGGGAATGCACGCTTTAGAGCCGCATCTAAGGACCATGCACGACCGGGACACTAGGGCCACCATAACAAAACAGGTAGACAAGCATTAAACATGTGGAAAGCAAGGGCATGCAAATTTCAGCCATAACATTACCAGCTAAATTAAACGTATCCATTTTCGTGATATATTTCACAACAATAACCTGTCCATTACTAAATCAGCTGGGGCCAAACCAGGAGAAGCCAACAAACTACCCCATACTGGCAACTTTCGGCCCAGGGGGCAAATACAAACCAGAAGCCCATGGTGCAGTGACTCGCCCCCCCTCCCACTCTTCCTCTTCATGGCTTCCTCCCAACCCCAATTCAAGGCTGAAGCTTTGCTCCAGGTACTCTCTACTCACCAGCCAAATCCGGGTTCCCGATCTGGTCAGCAGGGTTAGTTGGGGGAGCTAGGACAGCTCAGTCGGGACTGCCTGGGGGAAGAGAGTCTCCAGTGGGGTATGGAACTGGCCTCTGCTCAGACACAGTTTACACCATCCATTGCGGGGGGCGGGGGGGGGGGTTAGGCCTGCACTCTGTCCTTGTCTTCATCCCGCACTCAATAGGTCAGCGGTGGGAACTTTTTACTTCTCTTCACCAGGAATTCTTTAGGCAAGTCTGTGGCAGAAGTGGTGCAGCCTTTTTACGGAGCATCAGAGTGGCCTGGGGGGCCGTTGCCCCCCTGGCCCAGTCCTCCCCTGCCCCATACCTTCTTAAATTTGGAAAAGCTGCCCCTATGCTGACATACAGTATCAGCTTTTCTAACCTCAATGTTATGCCCATCTGTGCAAGCCACATTTGAGACGAAGGGTGAGTGCTGGAAGTCCATTAAAAGTAAAATAAGCCTTTGAGCCTGAATCAATGCTCTGGATGCGGCCTCTTTGACATGGCTATCTGGTATTACAGCATCAAGCAAACCTTGTATACAGTATTTAGGATCCATGTCTATGGAGATCTGAAATGTGGAGCTCACCATAGCAAAAAAAAAAAAAGGTCATCCAGCACCCAGGGCAAGGATGCCAAACGGTGCCCCCCCCTTCCCTTAGGGTTAGGCATAAGGCACCCCCCCCCATCCCTGCAATAAACCATTGCGCCCAGAGCAACCGTCCCTCCTGCCCACCATTTATCCCATCCCTGGTAGCCTCTGCATTCTAGTAGCAATGAAGCTTCAGGCACCTCCATAGCAAGTGTATTAAGTCCCCTACTTTCCTGTCCATTAGGTAAAATTTGATTGGGTTTTTTACTAGGTTTACTTACTTTTCTAATTATTGCTGTTCAAAGAAATACATTCATTTATTTATAAGGCTTTGGGGTGAGTGTTGAGGAGCGCCTCAGTATAAAAGTTGAAACATAAATGTGACACATGGCCAATATCTGTACTATGTAAATTGGGAAAGAAAAAAGAAAGAAAATTGGACTACATACTATATATGCCAATTACAGAGCATAGAGACCATATATTAAATCATAAAGTTTTATTATACAACATATTTAAAAAAACAAAACCATACACCATGTATGCATATTTATGGTTAAAAACACTTATATAGTTGTGCTTATAGGATTGCTTGTATATGTTCATACAGCAATAGATATTGCCGTGCTTTACAGATTTAAATGCTGATTTCGAGATTCTCATGTGTCGAAACGTTTCACCAAAATTAGCTTCATCAGGACACATGAAAACATTACAGCAGTCATGTAAAGAAAGTCTAAAATATAAAAAGAAAATAATCAGCGCAAACCAAACAATAAATGAATATGCAATAAAGTGTACCAGGCAGCAAGCAATCAGTGCCAAACACAAAACACCTGTGAAGTAAATATATATATATATATATATTGCTGCGCCAAGTAAGCATAAAAGTGAGCATATGACAAAATCAATCAGTGATTGTATACATATAAATGAACATATAAATCCAGTGCAAAAAAATCCAGTGCAAACAAAAGAGGTTCAGTGTATAAAGTCCAAATCAGGTATTATATCAATATAGTCCCAAAATCATACAGTGCTCAACCGTGATAAATCTCTTCATCCAGTAATACAAGTGATTAAGGGTGCTTGCATGCTCCACTCAGAAAGTGCTCCCTGTGACTGGTGACACACTAGCAGCTCACCTCAAGGCTAGGCTCTTTGCAGAGCCACAACACGCATATGAGTGATATAATCCAGTAGCCTGGTCCTCTTACAGCGATCTCCTATTCATCTCTCCAATTACATCAGCCACGATATAAGGGATAAAAAAGAGGAGATCTAGTGCTCTCTGCTTGAAAGGGGTTTATTCACATAATAAATAGGAGGTGCACTTACATTTCTTGGCACTCTTAGCAGTGCAGAGGCTCCTCCCCCCGTACGCGTTACGTAATAAACTTCGTCAGCTGCTGACGAAGTTTATTACGTAACGCGTACGGGGGGAGGAGCCTATGCGTCATCACGCCGGAACCCGGAAGAACACAGGCAAAGACCGCTGTTTGATGTACTGTTAGTCTGCACTGCTAAGAGTGCCAAGAAATGTAAGTGCACCTCCTATTTATTATGTGAATAAACCCCTTTCAAGCAGAGAGCACTAGATCTCCTCTTTTTTATCCCTTATATAGTGGCTGATGTAATTGGAGAGATGAATAGGAGATCGCTGTAAGAGGACCAGGCTACTGGATTATATCACTCATATGCGTGTTGTGGCTCTGCAAAGAGCCTAGCCTTGAGGTGAGCTGCTAGTGTGTCACCAGTCACAGGGAGCACTTTCTGAGTGGAGAATGCAAGCACCCTTAATCACTTGTATTACTGGATGAAGAGATTTATCACGGTTGAGCACTGTATGATTTTGGGACTATATTGATATAATACCTGATTTGGACTTTATACACTGAACCTCTTTTGTTTGCACTGGATTTTGTTTGCACTGGATTTATATGTTCATTTATTTGTATTTAATCACTGATTGATTTTGTCATATCCTCACTTTTATGCTTACTTGGCGCAGCAATATATATATATATGTAAAGAAAGTCAATAACACCTAAACAAATATCTGTATTTATGAAAACACAATATATCAGTGTATTCATTGCGTGGGACCTACCTCAGCATCAAAGCACCAACATACAGAAAACCCCCTGAGAGGGCATCAGAGTGTCAAGGGAAACCTAATGGGACACACAAGGTAAGTCTTATGGTATCTATATCAAAGAGACTGTAGGGTAATATACAGTATGACCTTACAATGCATGAAGACAAATATCATAGAGACCAAAGGTAAATAGCCAGCACCTTTTTTTTTTTATAAGGCCCTGATCCAAATATGGTATAAGAGTTCATGACACTTAAGAATTTTAAATCCAAATCTTTATCGAGCAAGAGAAGTCACCGCATTTCAGGGAACAAATCCCCCCCCCCCCCTTCCCAGGGCTAACATACAGAAAAACAAAACAAAATATGAATACCTTGCATGAATAACATTGAAGATGTTTATAGAATGAACCCCAAAGTAAGATTTAAAATGATGATGAAATTGTGGTGGTAGATATTAAAAAAAAAAAATTTATATAAAAAATATATGTTCTGTTTATAAAATCTTGTGTATAGTAACAGTATATACAGTATGTATTAAATTATGGTAAAATATCAAAAAGGAATTGTAAAAAGGAATTATTTTAAAGCATTGTTTAATGATCTCAAAAACATACCCACAGAAAAAAATTGTAAAAAAATGTAAATATATATTGCAAAAAATATATGAATAGAAAAAACAATGTAAAAATACATTGAAATGATTGAAAGTTATTACAGGTAAGGGAACAGGACTGGCTATGAGTTGTTGATGCAATTGGACTAGTGGTGAGATTCAATCAAGAAACATATAATAATGCTGAATCTGAGCTGTGGGTGATAGAAAATGGGATACATTACCCAGATTAGTTTATAAACGGTTATACAGGAGGAGAGGAGCTGTAATATAAGAATTTGTTGAGGGAACCGAGATGGGTGATGTTAGTGTATGGGGGGAGGAGAAAAAAAGTTGCATTGGATTGAAAAAATGTGAGGTTTGATGCAAGGAATGTGAATTGAAGGGAACCATTTATTGACTGAAATGGACGTTTAGTGAGTAGTAATCCAAAAGTAGTGGTGAGTGATCAACACAGTGATGAGACGGGTGCCATTCACATTTTTCTCAATGAATGCAAAGTGCTCTCTGATTGGACAAAGTGTAGGGGTGATGTCACGATTTCCTTTTCATCTAATCAGAGAACACTTTGCATTCATTGAGAAAATTACGAGGTGTTCTGTGAATGGTGGCAGTGCTGAGCGAGTGACCCCTCAACAGGACCCAGAAAACTGCAGTGATCACTATAGTAGGGGCAATTACTATGCACCCACAGTTGTCCTACATGTGCGGGATATACAGTATACAACGATCGGCCATAACCTGATGACCACCCATCTAATATTGAGTAGGTCCCCATTTGCCACCAAAACAGCCCCTTGTGCTGCATAAACAGCCCTGACCCATTGGGGCATGGATTTTCCCTAAACCTCTGGTAAACTGTGATATGTGGTAGATCCTTTACATTCTGTTGGGGCCTCTATGAATCAGACGTGTTATTCTAGCACATCCAAATACTCAACTGGATTAAGACCTAGATAATTTAGAGGCCAAGTCAACACCTTGAACTCATTGTTGTGTTACTCAAACCATTCTTGAACCACTTTTGCAGTGAGGCAGGGCTCATTAACCTGCTGAAAGAGGTCACTGCTATCAGGGAGGGAGTACTATTTCCATGAAGGGGTGTACTTGATCAGTAACAATGTTTAGGTAGGTGGAACATGTCAAAGTAACATCCACATGAATGGCAGGACCAAGGTTTCCCTGCAGAGCATTGCCCAAAGCATCACACTGCCTCTGCAGGCTTGTCTTCTTCCCCTTGGTGCCATCTCTTCTCCAGGTAAGCGACACACATGCGCCAAAAGAAAACGTGATTCATCAAACCAGGCCACCTTCTTCTATTGCTCCCTGGTTCAGTTCTAATGTTCCATGCCCCATTGTAGACACTTTTGGCTGTGGACAGGGGCCAGCATGGGCACCCTATCTGCGGCTACACAGCCCCATGCCCAACACACTGTGATGCCCATATTTTTGCTTTCAACACATCAACTTCAGGGACAACATCTTCACTTGCTGCCTTATATATCCCATCCACTTTCAAATGCCATTTTAATGAGATAATCAATGTTATCCATTTATCTTGTCAGTGGGGATAAAGTTATGGCTGATTGGTGTATAACTGACATAGGTCCAAGATGGTCCAATGTAACCATGCAATCAAATTCCCTGCCCTTTACATGCTTGTGGCCAATTCTCAATATTGCCGGTTGAAAAATAAATAAATAAATAAATAAATATATATATATTTACAGCTTAGGTTAGTTAAAGTGTTACTAAACCCAGCATTCACTATATCTGGTCTCCTACAGAACATCGAAATGCAATTAATATAGTAAATATAAACTGCTAAATACCTTTTCTCATCAGCAGTATATAGCAGTCCTGTGACTTCTACCAGTGTCTGGTTAAAGCTTGTAGAAGGAGTTTTCATTCTCCCACGATTGTCCTATGAGAATGCAGGACCTCCGACCTTCTGTCTGGACAGTGCTGATTGGCCCTGTGCTGATCACATGCACTCTCCCATGAAAAAAAATACACACCAAACCGAGCATGTGCAGAGTGATTCCAAGGCTCTGTTCTATCAGGAGAAGGATTGAGGACAGTGGAAAAAGGGGAGGATCAGAAAAGACAGGATCAAGCAGCCTTTTTACACATTGCAGAGTATTAACCCCTTAGGTTCCACAGTGAGTATACCAAGCCTGCTTTACTGCATATATAGAATTATTTTACTGTTGTGGGTTTAGTAACACTTTAGTTTTGTAGTAATCCAACTATATGAAATAATTTAAATTATAAAGTGAAAGTATATTTTTCCATGGATTGAAGTCTCTTCTTGCTTGAGGTTTCCACTTGATCTGTACCATGAATCATTGGTCTGTATCAGTCTATCATCATTCCTTCCAAACCCAAGAAGCATTACATAATATTCTTCAGAGTTTGACACTTTCCTTTTGTTCACTGAGCTAGAATCACAGGTGACAAATATCCAATCTTTACTGGATACAGAGATTAAGTAGCAGTCATGTCCTTAAATTTCAGGCCAGTTACACATCTGATAGAACATACATTTGATACAGTCTAACACTTTAAAGAAACATAATGGGCACATGAAGTATTTTAATAGCTAATTTACAACCATTACAAACTTAAAGCGTAACTCCACTTTTGTTGAGAAGAAAACATTTCCCTCTGTGTGATCTCTGTACATTGCAAGGATAATAACAACCTTTGTTGCAGATTCCTACCTTTTGTTATTCTGAAGAAATCCCTGTGTGTGTTTGTATCCATGTGAGAAAGTGGATCTAATGGGAGTGGCTTCTTAATTATCAATCAGCTGTGCACCTGCAGGGCTCTAATAAGGAAAGCTGCTGGGCCTGCATTCCTTTTGATGTTATTTTATATTGGGAGTATCTCACCAAAATTACATTTTTGTTGCAGGGGATGCCTGAAATCTGACTTGTATCTTAGGCAGACTTCTGGGAAAATCAGTGAGCCAATCACACAAGCAGGAAATTATGTTTTCTGGGGTGTGGTCAATATACATTCTGTGTACAGAACAGCTCCAGGTAGCCATATTGCATTGCATTTTACATAAAATTATAGAGCTGCAATCTGAAAAGGAATTACAATATGACTTGTGTCGCAATTGTATACGCTATATTATTTTTTCTTTGTTTGTTATTTTTCCCCCCACAAAACTGGAGCTATCTTTTAAAGGGAAACTTCAACCTAAAGGGCAAGGTCCGCTTTACTATATGTCGCCCCCCACCCCTATTCAACACTTTTATAAATACTTTCATGGACACCTTCAGTAAATATACTGTGGCGCTAATCCTATATAGAAAAGTCCCAAACGTAAAGCTGGATATAACAGTCCGTGAGTGTCCACTTCAAAACAAGGGTGTGGAGAGCCACAGACCCGGAGAACCGCCACCAAACACACTGAGAGATGAATGACCCTCATTACAAAGGTCTAATATAGCCGTATAATTACAGTGTAGTACCGATCCTCCTCTCAGACGACACAGGGCTCACAAATCAATCACATGAAGGCTCATGGAATACAAAACAAGACACTCCTCATAGTGCAGGGGTGGACGACGTCTGCTGATGACGAAATGCGTCGGGTGGCGCTTACGGTGACGTACGCCGACACGTGGAGGAGACGCGGCGGCCATTTTGTTGGCGGTTATCGGCATTCATCGTTGCACGGAGAGGAACACACACTATCAGATAAGATGTAAACTATGTTTTATACTACTGTAAGTGTTTTTAACCGTGTGAAGTAATAAATAGCTTTATACCGTCTGCACTATGAGGAGTGCCTTGTTTTGTATTCCATGAGCCTTCATGTGATTGATTTGTGAGCCCTGTGTCATCTGAGAGGAGGATCGGTACTACACTGTAATTATACGGCTATATTAGACCTTTGTAATGAGGGTCATTCATCTCTGGTAAGAGACAGTGTGATCAGTGTGCTTGGTGGCGGTTCTCCGGGTCTGCGGCTCTCCACACCCTTGTTTTGAAGTGGACACTCACGGACTGTTATATCCAGCTTTATGTTTGGGACTTTTTTATATAGGATTAGCGCCACAGTATTATCACTATTCTTTTGGATCTGTTTATTATTCCAGATTTGTGTGGCTGCTTTCCGCCTATTTATGTTACACCTTTATGTGTTTTAGCGCAGCAATATTGCTATATACCTTAAGTAAATAAATACTTTCATGGACATCTTCAGTGCCTTAAAAGTCCCAAACCCTTAGGGGAAGCGCCCTCTTAAATCCAACACTTTTGGGCATGTTTTTGAAGGGGAGGGGCAGGTACCTAGTTTTGGTAGTTACCCGCTCCCACTTCCAGTAGGATCGTCTAGGCAATTCCACGATTTCACTGGATGTCCTCCCCCCCCTCTTCAAAATCTTGGGGGACACTTCAGAGGTTCTATGAGGCTGCAGGACCATTAACACAGTGCAGTGCGACTAGCACATGAGTAGTGAGAAGCCCAGCTGTGAAGTCACAAGGCATGACATGCTGGCACCGAGGACCCAAAAATCGGAGAAGAACCAACCCGAGTGAGTATGGTGCTAGATGGTGAAGCTACAGTATGGTGGAGCTCTAGTATTTGAGCTGCTGACTTTTAATGTTTTGCAAACAAGCTGAAGGTCCTCTTTAAACTTTACCATATTAGAATGTTATTTCAGTGATGTAAAAGGCCAGCAAGTTGCCTCCCTTGCTTCCAAGTAAAGCAAGCTATAAACTTATATTATAGTGTTTCCTTAAACTGATAACCTTCAATATTTTACTATCTTCAGAAATTAATTAATTTGCAAATGAAAATGAAATATTTATGCTTTCATGTTTTAGCGTGTGCAGTGCATGCATGTCTGTCTAATAAGAGAGCCCAGCACCAGCTCTGCATTTGCTGACAGCTCCGACTTTAGGGCAAGAGAAGAGGAGTGAGTGTCCCCGCTGCTATGAAGTCTGTATAGCACAGCAATGAGGTATCTGAAACCTGGAGTAGCAGACTTAAAGTAGCTCCAGTCATTTTTGTGTTTATTAACCACTTTTCCACCTGAGGATTTTGCTGTCTTACGTCCAGGCCACTTTTTGCGATTCGGCACTGTGCGACTTTAACTGACAATTGCGCGGTCGTGCGATGCCGTACCCAAACGAAATTTACGTCCTTTTTTTCCCACAAACAGAGCTTTCTGTGTGATTTTTACTTTTTGCGCTATAAACAAAAAAAGAGCGTGAATTTTGAAAACATAACAATATTTTATTCCCCCCAAAAAAATGTAAAAATCAAAATTTTTTTATATTTTTGGCCAATTTGTTTTCTGCTACCTATGTTTGGTAAAAAAAATCACAATAAGCATATTTTGATTGGTTTGCGCAAAAGTTATTGCGTTTACTAACTAAGGGAAAGATTTCTGTCATTTTTGGTGGGTTTTTTTTTTAACGAGTAATGGCGGAGATCTGCGATTTTTTTTGCGGTACTGCGACATTGCAGCTGGACAGATCAGACCCTTGACTGACATTTTTGACACTTTTGGGGGTACCAGTGACATTACTACAGTAATCAGTGCTATAAATATATGAAGACCCAAAGCTGTTAACTATTGCAGCACTAGTGGAGATACAAATTGAAGATGATAAAAAAGAATTGGCCGCACTCCAAGCTGCATCCAGATTTGGTTTATTGGACGAACATCACAAGTGTTACAACAATGTACAGGTAGACGCGTTTCACACACTAACAGGTGTGCTTATTCATTATGGTAATGAATAAGCACACCTGTTAGTGTATAAAACGCGTCTACCTATACAATGAACCGAATCTGGATGCAGCTTGGAGTGCGGCCAATTCTTTTTTATCATTGTATGCGGAGGCGAGCCGAGGCGGGCACCTGTTAGCATCATTAGGCTTCCTTTTTTCTCACCTGGAGCAGCGAGTCTTTCTTTTCTTGGATACAAATTGAAGCACAGCCTTTTGGCGTGGCACCATATCCCTTAAATATCAAGATAAATGCAAGAAAGAGAAGGGACTTTGCCACATTTATAACCCCAATAAAAGAGATGAGTGATAGCAAATTATGTAAAAATATTTATGCTTTTTAAAAGAAATCATTAAAATCTATGTAAAAACATCATATAGTATATCCATGAAGATATCAACTGTAAACCCAGAAATGAGTTACCATACATACAGCCCATGCACACCCCATATAGCCCTAGCTTGAAAGTGTATGTAACATAACTGAATCATAAATGATAAATCTCAAACAAATGATATTGGGCCAGGCAGTAGGGCTTCCAGTAGTGGGTCTTCATCTCTACACGTTAAATTCTTCAGGAGATCATAAGAAAAGGATGAAAAAGCTATTTCACATAATTAGTTAGTCAGGTTGAAAAAAGTCCATCTAGTTCAACCAGTAACAAAAATAAATAAATAAACGACTATACAATCCCATGTACACAATCCTATACCCACAGTGGATCCAGAGGAAAGCAAAAAACCCAGCAAAGAATGATTCAATTTGCTCCAGCAGGGGGAAAAAATCCTTCCTGATCCCCCTAGAGGCATTTGGATATTCCCTGGATCAACTGTGAGTACCAAGTTAAATTATGTTTATTTAGGAAAGAATCCAGGCCTTTTTAAAAGCAATCTACTGAGCTGACCCGAACCAACTCTGGAGGGAGTCTGTTCCACATTTTCACAGCTCTTACTGTGAAGAAACCTTTCTATATTCTGAGATGAAATCTCTTTTCCTCTGGATGTAAGGTCTCTGTGATGACCCTAAAGTCAATAAATCAACACCAAGTTCACTATATGGACCCCTTATGTATTTATACGTGTTGATCATACCCCCCCCCCCCTAATCTCCTTTTCTCAAGAGGAAATAAATTAAATTCCTCTAATCTTTTCTCATAGCTGAGCCCCTCCATGCCAGCTCAGAGATGCTCAGTCCCCACAGAGGAGTCCGGGCCACCCCAGAGTCAGAGAAGGGCATATATGTCACAGGGTCACAGGCAGCTGTCTGGAAGACCCCCTCAAAGACAGTGCACTGCTCCAAAATATGGGGTCACTTCCAAACATAAGTGGCCTCATAATAGACCATTCATTGTTGTCATAGAAAATAGGTTAGTTAAATAGGTAAACAGTAGTTGAGGTTGAATAAAGACAACAGTCAATCCAGTTCAACCTGTGTAGATGTGTGGACGAATTCATTTCCCATACCCCTGAATGTTTTGATCTTTGAGATGTACGTCCAAGAGTCTTTTAAAAGTAGCCATAGGCCCTGCAGTTACTACCAACCTTACTGTAAAAAAAAAAACCCGTGCGTAGCCTGAGGTTAAACCGTGTCAGGGAAATGGCCATAGGAGAACTGGCAACATTGCCAGTAATAGAAATGGACGCTCCTGACTCAACTGACACAGCCCTCTGCTGGCCTGTCAGGGAAATGGCCATAGGAGAACTGGCAACATTGCCAGTAATAGAAATGGATGCTCCTGACTCAACTGACACAGCCCTCTGCTGGCCTGTCAGGGAAATGGCCTATAAAAGGTGGCCATAGGATCAGACTCATTGCTGGATTATCTCTCAGCTTCCTGTGTTTCCTGTGCTTCCTGTTTCCTGTTTGGATTTCCTGTTGTGACTTGGCTTGTTCCTGATTCCGTTTGATCTCCTGCTCCTGGTTTGACCCTTGGCTTCTCCCACTGACCTTGCTTCCGTTACCTACTGTGTATGACCCCGGCTTGCTTCAAGACCTCGGCTATTCTGGTTGTCTCCTGTGCATGACCTCGGCTTGTACCACGGTTTCCGCTACTAGAGACTATTCCTTGGCACAAGGTAGCCCGGCTGCTTCAGAGCCTTGAAGACTCATACCGTGCTGCGATTCCAGCCTGTTCCAGTTCGCTCTCGGATTGCTCTGGTTCTACCTACCTGCCTGCAGCTGGTAACCCGTGCCACTTGGGGCGCCACACCCTTTGTACCATCTCCAGGGGTGTGCCGCACTGAGCCGCAAGGGGAGCCCTCTCAGCACCTCGGCCTCGGATCAGGTAACCCTGACAGTATAATCCAGCCATGTCAGAGGCCGACAGAGGTGCTTCCCCACTCGTGGCTCTATGCCAGCAGGTCACTGCCCTTACCCAGGCAGTACAGCGTCTGCAGGAGGGATACTTCCAACTGGAAGGTCGACTGCAACATCTGACAACTTCTCCTGCTCCTGCGGATCCCAGTCCTTCATCCACCAGCACAGTTTCTGCTCCATCCCTCCCGGGACAGCCAGTTTCCTCCCACACTATGATGGTTCCTCCCCCTGAGCCACGGGTGCCAATACCTGAACGCTTCTCTGGTGAACGGAAGAAATTCAGGGCCTTCAGAAACGCATGCCAACTATACCTGGCCCTCCAGCCTAGGACTTTCACTTCAGAGACTGTAAAGGTTGGGTTTGTGATTTCATTACTGTTGGAGGAGCCACAGGCCTGGGCCCATGGCCTGCTGGAGCAAAAGGACCCTGCTCTCAATTCTATTGACACCTTCTTTGATCTAATGGCCCAACTTTATGATGATCCTCAGCGTGTGGCTACGGCTGAGGCTACCTTGCATTCCCTCCAGCAGGGAAAACGCCCAGCCGAAGATTACACAGTAGAGTTCCGCAAATGGTCCACTGATACGTGCTGGAATGAGGCGGCCCTCAGGTACCAATACCGTCTGGGATTATCCGAATCTCTTAAGGATGAGTTGGCCAGGGTAGAGACTCCCACTACTCTAGAGGGACTGATTCAACTTACTATCCAGCTCGATAGGCGCCTCCGGGAGCGTCGGTTTGAGCGCTCACAGACTTCTCGCCCAACCTGGATGTTGCCTAGGGCCCCTTACCACTTCACTCCAACACCAGCACCTTTCCCCGCTACCCATGCAGAGGATGAACCAATGCAGATCGGCCAAGTGCGTTCTTCACTAAGTGCAGATGAAAGACAACGCCGCCGACACGCCAATCTTTGTCTCTACTGCGGAGGGTCTGGACACTTCCTACGAAACTGCCCCGTGAGACCCCGTAAGTTCCTCCCACAAAGCCCTTACTTCCAAGTTTCCGGATCTTTTCCATCTCATCTCGTTCTTCCTGTCTCACTACAGGTGGCGGAAGAGGAGGTCCGGCTCCTAGCCATAGTTGATTCGGGGGCTTGCAGCTGTTTTATGGACTTGACTTTGGCAAGAAGACTCCGTGTACCCCTCTGCAATAAACGTCAGCGACTTGAGGTACATCTGGCCGATGGTTCCTTGCCCAGTTCTGGACTTGTCACCCAGGAAACCAAGCCCATCCTCACAATAACAAACTCTGGCCACCAGGAATTCATTTGTTTTGACATCCTTTGCTCTCCCATGTTCCCCATCATCCTGGGAATTCCCTGGTTGCAAGCCCATAATCCACAGATTAACTGGGCCAAGAAGGAGATTTCCTTTACCTCTTCCTACTGCCTGCAACACTGCTTCGTTCCTGGGGTTAGCAGTCCCGCCAGTTGTTCAACCATCCAATCAATTCCAGATGTCGGTCAGGCTATACCTACAGTCTATCACGAGTTTTTGGATGTTTTTGATGAGAAGGCGGCCAATGTTCTCCCACCTCATCGGCCTTACGACTGCCCCATTGAACTGCTTCCTGGTGCCGAGATTCCTTTCGGACGTATATTTCCGTTATCTGAGGTTGAGCTAGAAACTTTACGACTGTATATTAATGAGAACCTTGAAAAGGGATTCATCCGCCCTTCTTCCTCCCCCGCTGGAGCTGGAATTTTTTTTGTCGGGAAGAAAGATGGTTCACTAAGGCCATGTGTGGATTACAGGGAACTTAACAAAATTACGATTAAAAACCGATACCCACTTCCCCTCATCCCTGAACTTTTCCAAAGGTTCCGAACTGCCCAGCTCTTTACTAAACTTGATCTACGGGGAGCTTACAATCTTGTTCGTATCCGGGAGGGGGACGAATGGAAAACGGCTTTCAGGACCCGGTTCGGACATTTTGAATATTTAGTTATGCCATTCGGATTATGTAACGCCCCAGCCACGTTCCAGCACTTCGTAAACGATATTTTCCGGGAATTTTTGGACTATTTCGTAATCGTTTACCTAGATGACATCCTCATCTTCTCTGCTACCCTGGATCTCCACAGAGCTCACGTGAAAAAAGTCCTTGCGACTCTGAGGAAGCACGGTTTATACATTAAAGCAGAAAAGTGCGAATTTGAAAAGACTTCCATCCAATTCCTGGGTCTTATCATATCTACCAAGGGAATCGCAATGGACCCACAAAAGGTGAAAGCTATCCTTGAATGGCCAGCCCCTTCAGACAAGAAGGGTGTTCAACGATTCATAGGATTTGCTAATTTTTACAGAAGATTTGTAAAAGACTTTTCAGCTATCATTTCACCGATTACGCAGTTGACTCGCCAGCAGACCAGATTCAAATGGTCCCCAGAAGCTCAGGCAGCATTTGACAAACTCAAAGGACTGTTCACCTCTGCACCAGTCTTACAGCACCCAGATCCGGCTTTACCCTTTGTGTTAGAGGTAGACGCCTCAGAAATAGCCACAGGAGCCATCTTGTCTCAGCGCCAAGGACCTAAGGCCCTACTTCACCCTATTGCCTTTTTCTCTCAAAAGATGAGCCCCTCAGAGAGAAATTACGATGTGGGTGACCGAGAACTGTTGGCCATTAAAACCGCCTTGGAGGAGTGGAGATATTTATTGGAAGGTGCCGCCCACCCAATTTTGATCTTCACTGATCATAAAAATTTAGAATACCTGAGGGCCGCTAAACGTCTGAGACCACGACAGGCCCGGTGGGCTTTATTTTTCTCAAGATTTAATTTCCACATAACTTACCGACCAGGCTCCAAGAACGGGAAAGCAGACGCCCTCTCCCGAATGTTCCCTGATGCCCCCGAGTCTGTGGAACCAAGTACCATTCTGTCAGCACAACATTTTTTCCTGATCCAGCCAGAATTAAAATCCTCAATTAAACAGGCATCCACCCAGTACGCGGACACAGAAATACTCCCCTTGGAGAGTCGAGACGGGTTCCTTTGGCACCAGGACAAAGTTTTCATTCCCCAACCAGTCAGGCTCCAAGTTCTAAAGACTTTCCATGACCATCAGCTGGCAGGACATTTTGGTGTACGAAAGACCCTTGAGCTTATCCAACGCTCCTTCTGGTGGCCCAGTTTAAGGAAGGATTGCCAGTCTTATGTTAGCTCCTGCGTTGTCTGTCAGCGCAACAAGGGGTCCAACACCAAGTCCTGGGGTCTGTTAAGGCCTCTACCCATCCCTGAGCAACCCTGGAAGATGATCTCATTGGACTTTATTGTTGACTTACCTTCATCTGGGGGTTTTACTACCATCTTGGTGGTAGTGGATCGTCTGACCAAAATGGCCCACTTCCTGCCCATGACCGGCACTCCATCAGCCCCAGAAACAGCAAAAATATTCATCAAGGAAGTAATCAGACTACATGGGCTTCCGGATAATATTGTTTCCGATAGAGGAGTACAGTTCACCTCCAGATTCTGGAAGGATCTTTGTAAGACCTTGTCCATTAAAATATGTCTTTCTTCCGCTTACCATCCCCAAAGCAATGGCCAGACAGAAAGAACAAACCAGACGCTAGAACAGTATCTTCGTTGTTTCTGTACTTTTGCCCAAAATGACTGGATATCCCTTCTCCCATGTGCGGAGTTTGCATACAATAATTCGGTACATGCCTCCACTAACCAGTCCCCATTTTGGGCGAATTATGGGTTCCATCCCTCCTTTTTGCCCAATACCCTTCCGGAAGCATCTGTCCCTGCAGTCCAAGACCGGATTAATTCTATTCAGACGAACTACTTATTCCTTCAGGAGGCCGTCCAGAAAGCACAAACGGATTACAAGAGGTTCTATGATAAAAAGAAAAGAAATGAACCTACCTTTAAAAGAGGGGACAAAGTGTGGCTTTCCTCAGCTAATCTGAAACTTTCCTGCCCATCCCGAAAACTGGGTCCAAGATTCGTTGGACCCTTTGAGATCAAAAGGGAGGTCAACCCTGTGGCTTTCGAACTGGTTTTACCCAACTCCTACAAAATTCACCCAGTATTTCATGTATCTCTGCTAAAACCAGTTGTACCCAGCCCTTTTTCTGGTAGGCATGAATTACCCCCTCCTCCAGTCCTGGTGGAGGGTGAAGCGGAGTATGAAGTGGAGGCCATAATGGACTGCAGAAAGAGGGGTAGACAAACCCAGTACCTCATCAAGTGGAAGGGGTATTCAGCAGAGGAAAATTCCTGGGAGCCTGCAAATAATGTACACGCTCCTAGACTGATCCGGGAGTTCCACAACAGACACTCAGAGAGACTGGCCCGTCTGGGCATCCGGAGGCTGCCCCTCGGGGGGGGGGCACTGTCAGGGAAATGGCCATAGGAGAACTGGCAACATTGCCAGTAATAGAAATGGACGCTCCTGACTCAACTGACACAGCCCTCTGCTGGCCTGTCAGGGAAATGGCCATAGGAGAACTGGCAACATTGCCAGTAATAGAAATGGATGCTCCTGACTCAACTGACACAGCCCTCTGCTGGCCTGTCAGGGAAATGGCCTATAAAAGGTGGCCATAGGATCAGACTCATTGCTGGATTATCTCTCAGCTTCCTGTGTTTCCTGTGCTTCCTGTTTCCTGTTTGGATTTCCTGTTGTGACTTGGCTTGTTCCTGATTCCGTTTGATCTCCTGCTCCTGGTTTGACCCTTGGCTTCTCCCACTGACCTTGCTTCCGTTACCTACTGTGTATGACCCCGGCTTGCTTCAAGACCTCGGCTATTCTGGTTGTCTCCTGTGCATGACCTCGGCTTGTACCACGGTTTCCGCTACTAGAGACTATTCCTTGGCACAAGGTAGCCCGGCTGCTTCAGAGCCTTGAAGACTCATACCGTGCTGCGATTCCAGCCTGTTCCAGTTCGCTCTCGGATTGCTCTGGTTCTACCTACCTGCCTGCAGCTGGTAACCCGTGCCACTTGGGGCGCCACACCCTTTGTACCATCTCCAGGGGTGTGCCGCACTGAGCCGCAAGGGGAGCCCTCTCAGCACCTCGGCCTCGGATCAGGTAACCCTGACAAACCGCTTCTCCTCTAGTCGCATTGAGTTCCTGTGTACTGTTATTATTGTCACCGATATATATATATATATCAACAATGTATCATTGTATGTCGGCTGACATGAATATCTTGTCATACTGCGAGGCTACTCTCTCGTTCCATTTCTTTTTTCTCTCTGCTCCACAGTTGCGAAATCTCTGTACCTGAACTTCAATAAAGATGTATTGAAATTGAAAAAGAAAAAAAAAAGAAAATAAGTGAGTTCCATATAGTGAAGGATTAGGGCTAAACGACCATGCAAAAAATAATAGTCCCAGACACCGTTCCCCCTGTTTATCTTGCCCCAGGATAAAAGTTGCTGCCATTTACAGGCAGTCCCCGGGTTACAAACAAGATAGGGACTGTAAGTTTGTTCTTAAGTTGAATTTGTTTGTAAGTCGGAACAGGTACATTTTTTAAGTGTAGCTCCAGCTAAAATAATAATTTTTACGTTTTTTGGACAGCATAGAGAAGGGTAACACCCCTGTACCATTTGTTTTGCTGTCTGTACCCCTGTTCAGAAGATTTCACCTCACGTTCTGTCCTTATGACAATTGGATTTTGAAAATTTTGGGTTGTTGTGGAAACAAGGATGGGTTATAAAGCTTCAGTAGAGACAGATTTTCCCGTGAGAACTCTTACAGGAGTGAATTTCCCTTCCTAGGGGGAGATTTCCTCTCACTTCCTGTTGTCTCCCTCCGTTTGTAGGTAGGAGTCGTTTGTAAGTCGGATGTTTGTAACCCGGGGACCGTCTGTACATCACTAGCAGTTCAGAGCCAGGAAGAGGACAGGCAGTGAAGATTTCTCTATCTCTATCTCCATCTCCAAACTCTTTTTAGCTTAACTACAGCTATAAATTTCATTTTGTATCCAATTCCTGAGTAAGGATTATAAAATTCTCTGGTAGATTTGCTCAGAAATTCCATCTGCTCTCCTTAGACCTTGTAGAAGATTATCCAAAAAGAAGTTACCAAGATGGCCAAATCCCTGACCTTTACACGTCAGACAACTCTCAGGGAACTGACCAGTTTAATCAATGTTGAGAAGTCTACCGGAGGGACCACGTCCGCACTGACAGGCTGTTTGCAGTAATAAGGCTGGAAAAACACACAACAGCTGCCCTATTGAAGCAGAACACTTTTAGTGGAATTATACACAGAACACTTACTTTACTGACATGTGTTTGAACTGAGAGATAAATTACAAATAAAGTCACTTTCCATTGCAGTAACAGGGAAGATGATGGAAGGGGGCTGAATGGATGAACACAGTTCATTGCTGTTAGAGGGATGTAAAAATAAACAGTTTATTAGCGGGTACAAAAGGATGTTTCTTATCACACAGATACTTGTTGGGTGTGGGTCTGGGTTATCTGTCCTGGTCCGTCTTTTTGTGACAAACGTATCCAGAACTGGGCTATGAAAACAAAAATGAACCTACAATATCAACTCTGCATATACATTGCAAGGATTTTGTAATGTGTGGATGGACTGTTTGCTTGGATTAGTGTTTCTCAACCTTTTTCAGTCGCGGCATCCTTTAAAATTATAGTCAATCTCAAGGCACCATTTAAAATTATAGACAATCTCAAGGCACCCTTTAAAATTATAGACAATTTCAAGGCACCCTTTAAAATTATAGACAATTTCAAGGCACCATTTAAAATTATGGACAGTCTCGAGGCACCCCATTATAAAATGTGAAAAACTATTATAATAGCTTTACACAATGCATCAACATCCACACATAGGACACCCAATGTTAGAGGGGATTTATTCTTCCAAAGCAAATACACTAGTGCACACTTCTTGCAATTAAAATGAATTAAAGCAATATTAAAGTCTCATTTAGTTTAATTACAAACATGTTATACTTACCTGATTTGTGAAGTGGTTTTGCACAGAGCATCCTCGATCCTCCTCTTCTTGGGTCCCCCCGACGGTGCTCCTTGCCCCCCCTTCTGCTAAATGCCCCCAAAGCAAGCAGCTTGCTCTGGGGATACCAAAGCAGGCTCACGTCTGAGCCACGGATCTGCATGTCCATTAACACACAGTGCCACGGCTCAGCCCGCCCCCTTCTCTCCTCATTGGCTCCACATTCTATGAAGAGTGAGATTCCCTGGAGAGCCAAGGTTCTCGTGCATATCGCTGGATCAAGATGGGGCTCAGGTCAATATTAGGGAGGCTACTGCATCCAGTAGGTTTTTTACCTTCATGCATAGAATGCATGAAGGTAAAAAACCTTGAGCCTTTACAACCAATTTAATGTTCAAGCACGTTGACACATGTTTAGGCTCATCAAGCATTTTTTCTGCCTCTAAACTCCTCTAAAAGTTTATGTGTGCATGGACATATAGGCTAACATGCAGGGGCATTTATAGGCAGGAAAACAAAAGCCAAATGCCCCTAGCAGCAGTAGAAATAATAACCAGTGAGGCTAAAGGGAACATTAAAAAAAAAAAAAAACAGTATTTTGGCTTGCACCTTATTGGATAATGGAAGCTAATTGGTCTTTAACTCCTTTACTAAAATAAGGGAAAAATTACCTTGCAAAGTAACATCCTATATGCCAAAATAAGGATGAGCCAAACCTACCTGGGCTCAGCTTGAGGCCAAATCCTATTTAAATCAATGGGAGCCAAATGTTAAAAAACAATATTGGCCATTTTCTAGAATAATAGGCAAGGTATTGACAAGCAAATGGCATGGCAGACTGGAAACTGCCCTTGGGGAACATGTAAAAAAGCTAAAAAAAAAATTAAAAATGATGTTTAGCGGAGAACAGCAATTTTAATGATGCTTAAAGGGAAATATTAAAAATGCTAACTTTTAAATAAGGTGCCTGGGAGATGCCTTGACCCCGCTTGTGAAATGTGATATCTGTACAGTGTATACAACCTACTGCAGCAAAGCTGACATTTACAAAGAAAAAAAATGCAGTTTAAATAGTTTCAATTGCCTATAAATTACAGCTACCAGCTATTTGCTTTTGTTTGGAAACAAAGTGTCTAGTGATTTCCCTTAATTTATACCGCAATCTTATCCTAGATGAGGGTCTGGCAAAGATCTTAAGGGGGGACCCTACAAAAAAGGCCAGAGATTTCCCCTAAATATACATGATGAGGTTCTGGTATGGATGTCAAGGGGGACCCCACAAAAAAAACCTCCAGAACAGCCCAGGGTTCCCCCAAATTCTATTCCAGAACCCTTCAGGTCTAGTAAGGATTTAAAAGTAGGAACCCCCACAAAAAAAGAAAAGAAAAACAAAGCATATCAGATTCCTATCCGAGCATGCAGCCTGCAAGCCAGGAAAGGGCAAAGCTAAGTATTCTGGTTCCACCTTAACCATACTAGACCATATGCCCTCAAAATGGGAGGGCACCTTTCTAGGGAGGACCCTGGCAAAGCACCTTGTCCCATGTTGATGAGGACAATAGTTTCTTCCCCACAACTCTAGCCTAAAGGTTGTAAAGGTCTGCAGGCAGGGGTTTCGGAAACCCACTCTTGAAATAAGCGGACCCAGAGATACCCTGGACTCTGATGTAAAAAGGAACTCTGATGTAAGTGGTTCTATGGTCACCAGAGTCCCCCTTACATTAGAGTTTGTAGAGTTCCCCCTTACAGTGCAAGGGGAACTCTGCAGACCTTGAGTCCACAACATTACCCTTTACATCAGTCTCCGCAGACTTCTCCTTTACATCATGGTCTGCAGAGTTCCCGCTTGCACTGTAAGGGAAACCCTGCGGACTCTGATGTACTGTAAAGGGGAACTCTGATGTAAAGGGGACTCTGGGAATACTGGGGACTCTGATGTAAAGGGGGATTATAATGTAAGAGCAGGAAGGGGGCCCGCTGCAGAACATTTAAACGGGTCCCGCTGCGGGAACATAATAAAGGGCCCCGCAATGAGAGTAAAGGGCCCCGGAGTCAAAGGCCTTCATGACTTTTTGCACTGGGGCCTTGAAGGTTCTAGTTACGTCTCTACAGCACAACTTTATTTTAGAGGTGACAGGACACCTTAACCTTAAGAGCCCTATTACACTCACCTCCCGTGTAAACCTAAGACTTCTGGACCTTATTTTTTCCATTATATACGTGAGTGGGACCTCATGTCTAAGTTTTGCCTAAGGTCTCACAAAGTCTAGAGCTGCCTCTGAACTGAACTGAACTGAACTTTTTACACAAGTCTTCTGCTCTTCTCTTTTCTGATGGACTTTACTGGATTATTTATGAATGTTTTTAACACAATTATTTATTTATATATGAATTTTTTACTTGATTAAATTTTTTGCGCCTTATATTGATAGCGCAATACGCTTTTCATTAATATTAATATGTACAATGTTTGTAGACATTTTGTGAGTGCAGCTGTCACTGAGAAATTATTATTTTTTTCTATTTGGTGACAGTTTTGGTGCAACTTATTTTTTGGTTTCATTCTTTTCCAGTACAAACAATATTTAAAATTATTTTGGGTTATAAATAATATCTATCTATCTATCTATCTATCTATCTATCTATCTATCTATCTATCTATCTATCTATCTATCTATCTATCTATCTATCTATCTATCTATCTATCTATCTATCTATCTATCTATCTATCTATCTATCTATCTATCTATCTATCTATCTATCTATCTATCTATCTATCTATCTATCTATCTATCTATCTATCTATCTATCTATCTATCTATCTATCTATCTATCTAAGCTCTCTGCTCTGAGCAGGTGACTCAGCATTGTCAGGGTTTTTCCTGGGACAAGCCTCCTCTGGAATGCTGTAATAAGGCGCCTGAATGATCTGTTTGGAAGCAGTCACAGCAAATCCCTAAAATAAACTGCTGGTGATCAGTTTATAGGCTCCATCCTGTTGACTTGTAGAATATTGGCAATAGGCTGATGGAGAGAAGCACAGCTGAAAGACGGCTTTTCTTTTATTAGTCAGGAAGAACATCTGTCTAGAACGACTGTGCTGGTCATGGTGATTAACCCACGATTGTTGTGAAATCCTTTTCTCTACAGGTAAACTCATACGATAATGCTTGCTCGAACAAGAGCAACATAACCGGATTTTGTAGATACACATTTTAATGAGCTGTCATTAAAAAATGAAGCACTTTGGCCTCATTTAAGTAAAAAAAATTATATTAAATGTAGAAAATGATAGCGGTCTTATGATCCCACCAATGCTTTGTCAGGACCAGCCTACAGACGCATTATTTGCTGTTAGATCGTTTTTCTATGTAGTGTGAGGATATATTGACCTCATTAGTGTAATTAACCACTTGCCGACTGCCTAACGACTATCTACGTCGGCAGTCAGCCCCTCACAGGCAAAGTGACGTAGATCTATGTCGCTAGCCTGTGAGGGTCTAGGGAGCGAGCGCGCGCCGCTGGAGGCGCGCTCCCGCTCCCGCGTGGTCACGGACCCCCCCGCGCGTGTGACCGGCGGACCCGATGTCCGCCGGTCACTCTGCGATTGCCGCTGCAGAGGGAGAAAGTCAGGCGGCTAGCGTAAACAAGCCGCCTGTCATTCTCCCCTGTGTAGAAACTGTGATCACACGGTTCTACTATGTAGAACCGTTGATCACTGTTTCTACAGCTCAACAGACAGCCAATCACAGTTAGAATCACGCCCCTAGGGACACACACAGCCCCTCCCTCTCAAATAAAGTTAACCCCTTCACTACCAGTGTAATTTTGCAGTAACAGTGCATATGTATAGCACTGATTACTGCAGTAATGTCACTGGTAACCCCAAAAGTGTCAAAAATGTCAGTCAAGGGTCCGATCTGTCCGCCCCAATGTCGCAGTACCGCAAAAAAAATCGCAGATCGCCGCCATTACGCGTTAAAAAAAAACCAACAAAAATGACAAAAATCTTTCCCTTTGTTAGTAAACGCGATAACTTTTGCGCAAACCAATCAAAATATGCTTTTTGCGATTTTTTTTACCAAACATAGGTAACATAAAACACATTGGCCGAAAATGTTAACAAATTTTGATTTTTACATTTTTTTTGGGGGGAATTTCATATAAAAAAATGTGAAAAATATTGTTATTTTTGCAAAATTGACGCTCTTTTAGTTTCAATAGATTTTTATTGGTTTAAACAAAAAACAGAAGCTTCAAAACAAGCAGTTTACATACAGTGCCTCCATTACAACGAAGAAAGTGTACATAGCAATGTCAAAAATGCAGATATGAGGCATACAGTACAGCTATCAGTACACGTTCACACAGAGCTTAAGTAAAGGTGTTAAAACATTTGCCCAATGAAACGTAGGACCTCTCCACCCCTGGCACCCCGATGGGAACAACCTGTGACACAGGGGGGGTGTCCACCTTGGAGTACAAATAAACAGTAAATAATTCGCCTACTAAAGTGAACTTGCCGAAAAAACTGCCAATGGTGAGGGGCAAAGGCGTTGGTGAGCGTGGGGGAGGATGGGGAAGACACGAAAGGGGGGGAGGGGTGTACATAAAGCGGGTTAAGAAGTTGGGGAGGTAGTGGAGGGGGCAGGGTCATGAAATCCACCTTATGTTACATCAATCAATATTTCATTAGATGTTAACTGTGCATTGAGGGTGCTGGAGCCAAATATCCCATTTCCTGTGGAATGCTTTGGTGTTCAGGTAAATGCGGGAAAGAATACGTTCCATATCACACTGTTGGTTCAAGGTGTCAATGGTGTCTCCTATCAAGGGGGCTGTGGAGGACTTCCACAGTCTAGTGATGGTGAGTTTGGCTGCTAAGAGAAGATGAATCACCACTTGCCTGGAGGCAGGCCGTAATTCCTGTATACGGATGTGTAAGAGAGTTAACTCCTGTTCAGGGGACACCTGCTGGTCACACAATTCAGATAGCAGGCAGAAAATTTTATTCCAGAATGACCTAAGAGACAGGCAGGCCCACATAGTGTGAAACAGGGTACCACACTCCCCACATTCCCTCCAACACGAGGGCGAGTGGGAAGGGTAGATTTTGGAAAGCCGATATGGCGTTAGATACCAATGATGGGTTAGTTTAACATGCTGTTCCCAGTGTGTAACGCATTTAGTGGCCGAGTACGTGGATGAGAAGGCCTTCAACCAGTAGGAGTTAGGAAATGCTTTCTGTAGGGTCTGTTCCCATTTGATCATGGTGTGTGTTTTGGAGAAATGATCTGGTTGAGTGAGTGTTTTGTAAAAAAGGGTTATGCCCTTGGAGGAGCCAGGAAGATCCTGAAGGTATCCGTGAATGGAAGTAGGCAGTGTAACGAAGTGTGGTATGGGTTCTGAGCGTAAATAGGATCTTATTTGGAGATAAGTGTGAAAGGTCTTCAACGGGAGGTTAAATTTTTTCACTAGGTCCGTGTATGTAGAAAGTGAGGTGCCTTGAAAAAGGTCTCTTACGTATCTCGGTTGGGCATCCTTAGGCAGCCACAATGTGAGATCCAGGTTGGGAATGAGATAGGCTAAGGCTTTCAGCGGGAGCATAATTTTTTGGCCACCGTCCGTAGGCGATAGGGTAAGAGGAAGTTCTTTCCATAATCGGACCGAACAAAGGATCGAAGGGATTGTGGATTGTGGGGGTTTGGCACCTATTCGAGTAGCAAGTAATAGCAGTTGGAGGCTCTTATGTGGCATTAAATCGCCTTCCATCTGCGACCAGGATTTGTTGGAGGAGGGAGTCCACCAGTACTTGAGTTGGTCGAGAACACATGCTTAATAATATGAATAAAGGTTGGGGACTCCCATCCCCCCTAGGGACCTGTGCCTGGACATAATAGACAGCGAGCATCTCGAGGGTTTGCGGTCCCAGATAAATTTGGTAACCATACTTTGAAGGGCTGTAAAGAAAGAGCGTGGGAGGGGAATTATCAGTGTGCGAAGGAAGTACAGAATTTTAGGCAGGACTATCATCTTAAATGTGGCTATTCTACCCATGACGGATAGTTCCTGCGTTTTAAGGGACGCCAGAGTACGTGGTAAAGAGTCCAGTAAGGGTTTAAAATTGTAGGCATAAAGTCTGGAGGGATTTGGGGTGAGCTGGATACCCAGGAAACCTAAGGAGTCTGTGACCCAAGTGAAGGGTAGATCATGAGATAGTAACTGACGTAGGGCCGGGGGTAAGTGTAAAGCAAGTATTTGGGATTTGCTAGCATTCAGTTTATAATAGGAGACTGCACTAAATTCATTTAATAAATCATACACTGCAGGGAGAGATTTGGCTGGATTGGTCAAAATGAGCAAAACATCGTCCGCGAACAGACTTATCTTGTGCTCAGAACGAGCAATCTTGGGGCCTGAGATAAAAGGGGAGTCACGGATTCTTTGAGCTAGGGGTTCCATAAGTAGTGTAAAAATGATGGGCGAAAGGGGGCAGCCTTGTCTGGTTCCATTGGTAATGTGCAGGGGTTCGGACTTGATTCCCGAAGTAAGGACTACCGCAGAGGGATTAGAATAGAGGGATAAAATGGCAGATCGCAACCAATTGTGAATGCCAAACTTGTCGAGGACTTGTTGTAGATAGCCCCAGTGGACCCTGTCAAACGCCTTCTCCGCGTCCAAGGACAGGAGCAGAGAAGGCGTTTGAGGGGTCCCCAGGTGGAATATTAGGTCAATAAGGCGTCGAGTGGCATCAGGGGCCTGACGGCCAGGGACAAATCCCACCTGATCTGGGTGTATCAGGAGAGGAAGTACCCTCTGTAACCTTAGAGCTAATATCTTGGCATAAATTTTTATATCTACATTTAGCAGTGATATAGGTCTATAATTTGCAGGCAGAGAAGGGTCCTTATTCGGTTTTGGAATGGTAACTATTACAGCACGTAACATATCAGGAGGAAAGGAACCAGTGGAGGAGGCAAGAGAGAAGACGTCCCGTAATCGAGGTGCAATCTCTGGAGCAAAGCATTTATAATAGTCATTGGAAAAACCGTCTTCTCCAGGTGATTTATTGTTAGGGAGTTTAGCAATAACGGAGCAGATTTCATGTGAGGTAATGGGTTGTGATATAGATTGGAGCAGCTCCTGAGAGAGGGCAGGCAATTTTGTTTTGGAGAGAAATTCGGCAATGCCCTCCGGAGTAGGTTGGGGTGTTGAATTGTCAGAGCGGAGGTCATACAGTTTCTGGTAATAAGACGCGAATGCGTCTGCTATGTTTTTGGGGTTGGTCAGGAGGTCAGCTGTAGTCGGATAGGTCAAGGATAGAGTTTTCTGTTTAAGTCGCTTGGATTTGACCTTCCGAGCCAACGAAGCCCCTGCTCTGTTATTAAGTGCATAGAATTGAGCCTTCATGTACTTAAGGTGATTTTCATATTTGTACAGGAGGAGAGACCTTAGTTTCTGTCTTTCAGAAACGATAAGTTGTGTAAGACCGGGGGAGGGATTGAGTTTATTTTCTTGCTCCTTGAGATTGATGGACTTCAGCAAGTCCTCAACTTGTTTCCTCCTCTGCTTCCGTAAATAAGAAGACATTTTGATCAACACCCCTCGCATATATGCCTTATATGTGCTCCATAAAGTGAACCTGTTAACGTCAGGGCCATCGTTCCATTCAAAGAAATCGTTATGTTCTTGCAGTATCGATTGGCGCAGCTTCTCATCCGCCAGCAACTCAGAGTTCAGTCTCCACACCGGGGGAGGGGAGTTGCGCAACTTGTCTTCGAACTCCAGAACTAGCGGTGCGTGGTCAGACCAAGAAATTGTGCCAATGCGAGCATTAGTCACACTCTGCAAGGATCCCTTCGTAGTGAGAAAGAGGTCTATGCGTGAGTATGAGGAATGGGGTGCGGACATAAAGGTATAATCCCTTTCAGAGCCATTAAAACAGCGCCATACATCATATAAATCATGAGACTGCAGTAAAGACACAATAGATTGTGTTGGCCTCCTGGTTTGTGAGGTGGAGTCCATGGCAGGGTCCAGGACCGTATTGAAATCCCCTCCAATCAAGAGGGTGCCTTGTAACATTTTCATCGCCACAGAGAGCAGCGGGGACAAAAACTTCCTTTGCTGTGTATTTGGGGCATAGAGGTTAAGTAGGGTAAATACAGTGTTGTTCAGTTGGCATATCAGCACAATAAACCTTCCTTCAGGATCAGCAATAGAGTCAATATATTTAAATGCTACTGAGTCTCTGACAGCTATAAAAACACCACACTTCTTTTTCGGAGCATTGGCCAAATAGACGTGGGGGAAATGGGGGAGAGACACTATAGGACACTTATGGGCTGCAAAGTGGGATTCCTGGACAAAAAGAACGTCAGCTTTGTGAAGTTTGGCTTCTCTAATCAATGCCGATCTCTTATAAGGACTATTGAGCCCTTTCGTGTTCAACGAGAGAACTTTCAGAGTCATGGCGACATGGTAGGATATGTATGATTAGTGAGGGACCTACCAAGAATAGGTCTCACTATGTGTGGTGACCAGTACCTTACTAAAAGAGTATGTAGACAGGAAGGCACCAGGGTGGCGTGCAGCCAGATGGATGAGGTGCAGGAGGGATATCCGGATCCAGCAGATACTTGTGGCATCAGGGCGCACCAGGGATGATGTGGATGTAGGCTGGTGGTGGGTAGGTTTGCAGAGGCTGTAAGAAAAAGGGGGGACGACAAGACAGACAAGACAGACAACACAAAGATAAGAAAGGCCTGACTAAAAAAGCAGGCTTGATGGGCAGCCAAAAAAGCCACTGCGACTGAGGGGGGTCTACAAACGCTCAGCAACATGCTGAACTGTCACAGAGTATTTGTAGAACGCACCAGGGAGGAAAATAGTCTGGTGTCAATGCAGTGAAAAAGAAAAAAGACCTTCAAGAGCAAAAAATAAAAAGTAAAACAGCAAAAATAGCAAACGGTGAAGCTCATGGCATTCCTCCAGATAGTTGGAAAATCTGACTCATGCAGGAAGAAGAGGACTGTAGAGAATCATGTCCATTCATTCTGCAGGCGTTCCAATGGAGGGACAGTAGGTACCGGGGTCTCGTCAGGTAGAAGGTGCCACTGCTTGAAAAGCTGTATTCCTTTCTCCACACTGTAGATAGGGTATGTCTTGCCATTCCAGGTGACCAGCAGCTTCGTGGGGAAGCCCCACTTGTAGATCACTTTATTATTGCGAAGCATCTTAGTGAGGGGTGCTAGCTTCTTACGGTTAAGTGCAGTTTGCTGCGAGATATCTGTATAGAGGGAGATGCCCATGAATTCCTCGGGCACTGCTGGGCTCTGCTTTGCTGCCAACATAACACGCTCCTTCACATGGTAATAATGGATGCGGGCCAAGGTGTCCCTAGGAGTTGTGTCAGGAAGAAACTTAGGCTTCGGAATTCGGTGGGCCCTGTCCATGCACAGCTCAATGTCGCTCAGGGCGGGAAGGAGTGCCTTCATCAAGCGTTGGACATAGCGGGTCAGCTCACTGTGAGGGACAGTTTCAGGGATCCCCCGAAACTTAATGTTATTCCGACGTGAGCGATCTTCTAAGTCGGCAATTTTAGTTTGAAGTCGCTGAACTTCTGTCTCCTGGTCAGTGTAGGCATCTACAAGGTCGTTGTGCGCGTTGTAGAGGTCCGCCATCTTGGTCTCTAAATGATGAATTCTATGTTCATTGGTCTGTACATTGCCTTTAATTTCATGAAACATGTCATCAAGTCCGCATGGAGTGTGCTCCTGAAGGACAGAAGCATCCGCTTCATAGTCGCTTCGGATATGGGCTGGTCTGAGGCAGGGAACGAGTCAATAGAGAGGTCCGGGGATCTATGAGGCCTCTGGGCCTTGTCTGAGGTGCGCTGTGTGAAGGGGGAAGTATCCCCACTATTGCGGCGTTGCTTCGATTTAGCAGGGCTGGACGTTGTGGGAGAGGAGGGTGGAGAGCTTTCCTCCAGCGTCCCCATGTCTGCTATGTCCTCCATAAGGGGATCACCTCCACCGCTGTATCGCTGATGCCCGGGAGCTGCGCCGGGCCCGGCGCCATTTTGCTTACCCCGAGCCGGCGCCGCCGGGAAGAAGTCGGTCAGCCGTTGTGGCGGTTTCGTCGCCTTTCTGCGCTTGGACATCGTAGCCCGGTAGTGTAGGGAGTCTCCACAGCCGTTCACTGTGTTCGTAGTGGAAGTCGTCAGCCGCTGTGAGTTGCTTTGGTCTGGTGGATGCCGGAGCACTCAGTTCATGCGGCCATCACGCTCGCCGGCCGGACACGCCCCCCTTGACGCTCTTTTATTGTTTATAGCGCATGATCAAAAAATCGAACAGGTGATCAAATACCACCAAAAGAAAGCTCTGTTTGTGGGAAAAAAAGGACGTCAAATTCGTTTAGGTACAGCGTTGCACGACCGCGCAATTGTCCGTTAAATTCACGCAGTGCTGAATCGCAAAATACCCCCTGGTCAGGAAGGGGGTAAAATCTTCTGGGGCTTAAGTGGTTAAAGGAAGATTTATCCATATTTTGACTCAGATATTCAAGTTTCTTCTAAATAATCTTGAATATCTTTAGGGGCAATGAATGGCCCCATACCCCCTCTACCCACACTTACCCTGATTGGAAAGTAAATTAACTTCTTAGTGCTACCTTAGAGGCATAACAATCACTTCCTTTTTGGAAGATCTTGATGTGATTGGGCAGCCCCTTCGTTTTTGTTATCAATTATAGCGATGGAAATCATTTGGCCACCTGCATATGACCAGATGCAAACCACAACTGTCCTTCAGCCAAACTGATAGACACAACCTGGTGTGTTAAAAAAGACACATTTCTACCTGCCACACTTTGCTCTTTGAGAGCTAACTATAGGCATTCTTTTTTTTAACAAAACTGAGTTGACGTACAAGGATGCACATTTGTTGGCCAAAAAAACCAAGCCCTGGGACATGCTCTATGTGCTGCTTCTCCTCTCCCATCTGAGCTCAGCTGTACAGTGAATGCAAGAGGATGATACCAATTCAAACGCAGGTACCTACACTGCTTACAACTGAAGAAAAAAATACATGTAAAGAAGTAATCACAATAGCAAAATTGTGGGGTTGATCACATAGATCAATCACATCTGCTGAGAAGCTAACAGAGGCTTAGCTACAGTCCCCTCAATTTGGCCACACCCACTGATGTGCATTTCACCCTGATTGGGCCTAATTGTTGAGGTCTCATAGAAGAAGGAAAGTGATCATATGTTCCCTACCTGATACTCAGTAAGCACCAGATATTTCTGTTCAATTCTGGTGAAGTTTAGCACAGTGGAATATAAGCTGATAGAGAAGCCAATCAGAGATCATTTGCTCTGTACATTACTGATCGTCAACAATTTGAACATTTACAGGATCAAAAAGCAAAGTGAAGCCTGCATCAATATTCCGTCTGTTATTCATTGTTCAGGTATGGGTTGGAAGCAGGTTGGTGAAAAGTAGAGAAATTTGTGATCACCAACTTGATTTCCCCATTTGGAAGGGTTTTCTTGGTCACAACCTGCTGAACACAATTATAAATGTACAGTATCTCACAAAAGTGAGTACACCCCTCACATTTATGTAATTTTCTTATTATATATTTTTATGTGACAACACTGAAGAAATGACACTTTGCTACATTGTAAAGTAGTGAGTGGACAGCTTGTATAACAGTGTAAATTTTCTGTCCCCTCAAAATAACTCAACACACAGCCATTAATGTCTCAACCACTGGCAACAAAAGTGAGCACAACCCTAAGTGAAAATGTCCAAATTGTGCCCAATTAGCCATTTTCCCTGCCCAGTGTCATGTGACTCGTTAGTGTTACAAGGTGTGTTAAATTTGGTGTTATTGCTCTCACTCTCTCATACTGGTCACAGGAAGTTCAACATGGCACCTCATGGCATAAAACTCTCTGAGGATCTGAAAAAAAGAATTGTTGCTTCACATAAAGATGGCCTAGGCTTTAAGAAGATGGCCAAGACCCTGAAACTGATCTGCAGCATAGTGGCCAAGACCATACAGCAATTTAACAGGACAGGTTTCACTCAGAACAGGTCCCTCCATGGTCGACTAAAGAAGTTGAGTGCACATGCTCAGCGTCATATCCAGAGGTTGTCTTTGGGAAATAGATGTATAAGTGCTGCCAGCATTGCTGCAGAGGTTGAAGGGGTGGGGGGGTCAGTCTGTTAGTGCTCAGACCATACGCCGCACACTGCATCAAATTGGTCTGCACGGCTGTCGTCCCAGAAGGAAACCTCTTCTAAAGATGATGCACAAGAAATCCCGCAGTTTGCTGAAGACAAGCAGACTAAGGACATGGATTACTGGAACCATGTCCTGTGGTCTGATGAGACCAAGATAAACGTATTTGGTTCAGATGGTGTCAAGCATATTGGGTGGCAACCAAGTAAGGAGTACAAAGACAAGTGTGCCTTGCCTAGAGTCAAGCATGGTGGTGGGAGGGTAATGGTCTGGGGCTGCATGAGTGCTGCTGGCACTGGGGAGCTCCAGTTTATTGAGGGAACCATGAATGCCAACATGTATTGTGACATATTGAAGCAGAGCATGATCCCCTCCCTTCGGAGACTGGGTTGCAGGGCAGGATTCCAACATGATATCGACCCCAAACACACCTCCAAGATGACCACTGCCTTGCTAAAGAAGTGGATGGTAAATGTGATGGACTAGCCAAGCATGTCTCCAGACCTAAACCCTATTGAACATCTGTGGGGCATTCTCAAACGGAAGGTGGAGGAGCGCAAGGTCTCTAACACGTGATGTCATCATGGAGGAGTGGAAGAGGACTCCAGTGGCAACCTGTGAAGCTCTGGTGAACTCCATGCCGAAGAGGGTTAGGGCAGTGCTGGGAAATAATGGTAGCCACACAAAATATTAACACTTTGGGCCGAATTTTAACATTTTCATGTAGGAGTGTACTCACATTTGTTGCCAGTGGTTTAGACATTAATGGCTGTGTGTTGAGTAATTTTGAGGGGACAGCAAATTTACACTGTTATACAAGCTGTACACTCACTACTTTACATTGTAGTAAAGTGTCATTTCTTCAGTGTTGTCACATGAAAAGATTTAATAAAATATTTACAAAAATGTGAAGGGTGTACTCACTTTTGTGAGACACTGTATATGTAATACAACTGGGTATTTCATTATTTACCTGAAATGTATCTTTATTTACTTATTTCTAATACCAATATCTAGTATATGATTAGGCTGGTAACCAATGTAAGCCAATGTTGCAAGAGAACACAAAGACATTGCAACCTGCTATTAAAAAGCATTTACAAAATTACAAACACATAAAACCTTTATAGCCATAAATGTTGTAAAAAAAAGAAAAAGAAAAAGAAAGTTGATTAAACACAATTGGGAATTATAAGAAGCAAAAACTGGGATAAAGTCCAAAATAAAGATTAAAAATACAGTAAAATTGACTCACAAAACAGAAAGTAAGTAGAGTGTCAGCAGAAACAGAAAGGGGAAATGCTATATACCAAAACAAGGAATCCCTATTGAATTCTTGTAGAAAAAGGAAGTCTGGAGTCCAATGCACCATAGTTATGGAGAATGCTGTGAGTGGCCAAGAAGAGGAAAGAACTGCCAAGTGTAGTGAAGGCCATTTTTGCAAATTATCCACAGTTACCAAATTGGCACTTATGGGCTGGTGCCGACAGTGGTAAGGTTGGAGGGGACAGCACCAAGACTAAAAATCAACAGATTATAATAACTTTTCCTTTATTTTGTTCCCCTCTCTTGCCAACATGTGAACTTTGATGAATAGGGGTATAGGGTATGCTGAGAGGGGTCAGAAGGATAGTAATGTAGCAATGGGACTTATTTTGCTCCCACTAACACCAATTATAGGGTTTATTTTACCCCTACTGACACCAAGAATAGAACATATTTTGCTCCCACTTACACTAGTGATGGGGCTTATCTAACTCCCATTAATGCCAGGGATGGGGTTGTCTAATTCCTACTAACACCAATGATGGGGCCTTTTGAATTCCCACTTACACCAATGATGGGGTTTATTGAATTCCCACTTACACCAATGATGGGGATTATTCAATTCCCACTTACACCAATGATGGGGATTATTCAATTCCCACTTACACCAATGATGGGGCTTATTCAATTCCCTCTAACAATGAGGGTTTTTTGGTTTCTCTGAAACCAAAGGTGGGGTTATTGGTTTATTAAAATTGATACCAACAATGGGACTTATGTTACTTCCAATAAGACCATGATAGGGCTTATTACTCCCATTAGTGGTGGGACTTATTTTACTCTCGCTGACATATATCAAAGATGGGACTTTTGCTTATACAGATACTGCTGGGCAGTAAGTTTCCCTACTCAGCAATCAGCTTCCCTAAAGTGATTCACACAAGAAAGTTAATTCAAGGTTCCCATCTTAACTAAAGCCCTGATGAAGGCGGGGTTTTTTTCTGACCCCCAAAATGTGTTGGATTTTTCTTTTTAGCATTACCAAATAAATGAATTTGGAGTTATTTATCTATTGGTCTGGCCCTCTTTCCATTAAAGATTTTTTTTTTTTTTTGGTGACCTGCTGGGGTACTCTGTGAGGGTAGCCTTGTCTGTTGTGAGCAGCCTAACCTGAGCCAGTGTGCTCTCCAAGTGCTTTTTTTTTTCACTATTTCAGTCAAATTCACATCAAAGTCCCAGCACCTTTTTTTAGGGACTCGTTAAGGACTTGAATAGTACCACTGGATTGGGGTAAGGCCAATGTGGTGCCTATATTTAAAAAGGGATCTAAGTCTTTGCCAAGTAACTATAGACCTGCTAGTTTAACTTCTATAGTCGGGAAGATACTGGAGAGTTTATAATAAAAGACCAATGAGTTTTTGCTGGAAAAAAATATTTTAAGCAACAGACAGCATGGGTTCATGAAAGACAGAAGTTGTCAAACAAACCTGATTTCTTTTTATGAGGAGGTAAGTAAAACCTTGGACAGAGGGGTGGCTGTGGATGTAGTATACTTGGACTTTGTAAAAGCGTGTGACGCAGTTCCCCACACACGGCTAATGTGTAAGGTAAAGTCTACAGGCTTGGAAAGATCAGTTTGTAAATGGATTGAAAATTGGCTAAAAGACAGAATTCAGAGAGTAGTGGTTTATGATTCTTTCTCTGAATGGTCTAAGGTTATGAGTGGTGTACCCCAAGGTTCGGTGCTGGACCCTTACTTTTTAATATCTTTATAAATGATATAGGGTCTGGGATTAAAAGTAGCAATTCAGTCTTTGCAGATGACACCAAGCTTTGCAGTGGAATAACTTCCTTACAGGACGTCTCCAACTTACAAGCTGACCTTAATGCACTGCTTCATTTGTCAACTATGTGGCAAATGAGGTTTAATGTTTATAAATGTAAAGTTATGCACTTGGGGGCTAAGAATATGCATGCATCATACATACTAAGGGGGAGTAGAACTGGGGGAATCCATAGCGGAGAAGGATCTGGGTGTTCTGGTAGATCCTAAGCTTAATAATAGTATGCAATGCCAAGCTGCGATTTCCAAAGCAAGCAAAGTCCTTTCTTGTATTAACAGAGGCATGGACTCCAGAGAGAGAGAGATATAATTTTTCTCCTGTACAAATCATTAGTAAGACCTCATCTGGAATATGCAGTTCAGTTTTGGGCACCAATTTTTAAAAAGGATATCGGGGAACTGGAGAAAGTGCAGAGAAGGGCAACAAAACTGATAAGAGGCATGGAGGAGCTCAGCTATGAGAAAAGATTAGAGGAACTGAATTTATTCTCTCTTGCGAAGAGGAGATTGAGGGGGGATATGATCAACACGTATAAATACATAAGGGGTCCATATGGTGAACTTGGTGTTGAGTTGGTCACTTTAAGGTCAACACAGAGGACAAGGGGGCACTCTTTATGTCTAGAGGAAAAGAGATGGGTTGTCTCCAAATACGGAAAGGTTTCTTCACCGTAAGAGCTGTGAAAATGTGGAATAGACTCCTTTCAGAGGTGGTTCTGGCTAGCATACTAGATTGCTTTAAAAAAGGCCTGGATTCTTTCCTAGGTGTACATAATATATATGGGTACTAATATTTATAGGTAAAGTTGATCCAGGGAATATCCGATTGCCTCTCGGGGGATAAGGAAGCAATTTTTTTCCCCTGCTGTAGCAAATTGGATCATGCTTTGCTGGGGTTTTTTCTTGCCTTCGTCTGGATCAACTGCGGGTATAGGATTGTGTATATGGGATTGTATGGTTGGGTTTTCAATACTGTTTTTTTTTTTTTTTTTATTGGTTTAGCAAGATGGACTTGTGTCTTTTTTCAACTTGACTAACTATGTAACTATGTAACTCTTAGATGCTTTTATGCTTTTTTCTTCATTGGAGCCTACATGTCATTAGGCATTTTTCTTCTTGGACCCTTCAAGAAGATTTTACACAGCAGATATGCAGCTATGAGGCCCAAGACAAAGGAATGCCAATGTCCACCTGGAGCTCTCTGAGAAGAGGCACACACATGTAAGGGGTTAAAAATATAAAGAAAAGAAGGCCGCTGTATTTATATATATATTATATATATACTGCAGGTCCTTCAACATTTATAGGCAATGACAAAAGCCTAGTATAAGAATGTATTATCTGACTGGTGTCCATAATTGGTGTCAGTCACATAGGTAGGAGTAAGGACCCATTCACACATCAGCGTTTTGTAGCTTGAAGCTCTAAAACGCTCGGGGGAAAAAAAAAAAAAATTATTCTCTGTGGAGATTGTTCACCTCTGCACTCCAAGTCACCTGAACCAAACGCATGAAGCTCAGAAAAGTTCTGGATCTTGTTTTTGCAGCTCGAATTGGGCAGATTTGATTGTTTTTGGCGCATTTTTATTGCCATAGAAATTAATGAAAACATGCCATTTGCATGTTTTTGTGCGCATAAAATAGTAATAATAAATTAATAAATAAATAGAAAATAAATAGACAAATAATTTAAAATCCACATAAATAAGCCAAAAAAAATAATAGCATGTAATAATACATAAATAAATATTAATTAACCCCTAATCTTTAAAAATAAATAAATACATTATTATTAATATTATTTTTATTATTATTATTATTATTATTATTATTATTAATAATAATAACAGTAATAATATAATAATAATAAAAAAATACCCAAACACGAACACGAAAAAATATTACTACTACTACTACTACTACTACTACTACTACTACTACTACTACTACTACTACTACTACTACTACTGCTACTAATAATAATAAAGATAATAATAATAATAATGTATTTATTTATTTATTTTGTGTTAGGGTTAGGGTATTTAATTATTAATTAGTATTTTTTATTATTATTAATATTATTATTATTATTATTATTATTATTATTATTATATTCCTTTAAGGGTTAGAGTTAAGGTTAGGGGTTAATTATTTATTTATTATTACTTAGTATTCATGTATTAAATGTATTTATTATTTATTTATAATTATTAACCTTAACTCTAACCCCTTACCCTAATGGAAAAAAAAAATGATAATGAATAATAATAAAGAAAAAATAAATAAAAACTAACAGAAAAGCTGAAAAAGCGGAAATACCTAGCGACAAATGACGCAAAAGTCGATAGTTTTCTCTATTTGCTAATACAAAAACGGTAAAGCTCAAAAATCCTGTATAAAAATGTGCATGTCGCGCATAAAAATATGACTAAATTGCGCATTAAAAACACGCAGAAAACGTGCTCAAAGACACTACGCTCAATGCAGCCTAAGGGTTTTATTGCCTTCATCTGGAGCAATCCTTGAAATTAAATCGATAGATCTGTGTTTTTTTCCTATTGCACTTGTTCACTTTGCTAGGTAGCCTTATTTAATAAAAAGTACTTATTGTTAAGCCCACATTTTTAAGTGCAGTATCCCATAACATCCAATTAGAGTTTGCCTTCCACTGGGCTGAAGTCATCACACTGAATTCTTATTGGCTGCTAGCTACAACTGCTTGTGAAGCCATGCTTATTGACTAAGGTCTACAGCATAACTCTGACTTTGAACGGGTCGAAGAAGATATTTGTCCTCGTGTATTCCCACTGCTGTATAATACTCTCATCACTGCACAGGGATAAATAACAAGCCTGACGTAGTATTCACCTTGGCAGGAACCCAGACTGTTCAAGCTACAGGGTGAGACTTGCCTATTTCCCTCCCAGAACAATACCGCCAATCTTTGTTTTTAAACAGAGGCCTACAACTAACTGCTTCACAAAAGCACAATAATCCATCTAAGGTGGTGTTGAGATACGAGTTTCCTAAACAATTTGTAATGTGGATTACACATCTCTTGGAAAGGGATCATGGAAGACCTTAAATAAACACCATTTGGTACAGGGTTTTAAAGTGATTGTAATTTTTTTTTTTAAATAACAAAAATATTATACTTACTTCCTCTGTGTAGTTGGTTTTGCACAGAGCAGCTCGGATCCTCCTCTTCTCGGGCCCCTTTTGACTGCTCCTGGCCCCTCCCTCCTATTGAGTGCCCCCACAGCAAGCAGCGGGGGCACCCGAGCCGAGATGCAGCTCCGTGTGTCCATTCAGACGGAGCTGCTGTTCGGCCCCACCCCCTCTCTCTCTGGTTTGCTAACTGACTTTCATTGACAGCTGCGGTAGCCAATGGCGCCGCAGGTGTTTCACAACCAATCAAGAGGGAGAGTCCTTAGCGGCCGAGTGACTCGTGGACATCGCTGGAGAGAGATGGGGCTCAGGTAAGTATTAGGGGGTGCTGGAGAGGCTGCTACACGCAGAAGGTTTTTTTATCTTATTGCATAGAATTCATTAAGATAAAAAAAAAAAACTTTCTGACGTTACAAATCCTTTAACCACTTAAGCCCCGGAGGATTTGGCTGCTAAAAGACCAGGGGGTATTTTGCAATTCGGCACTGCGTGATTTTAATGGACAATTGTGCGGTCGTGCGACGCTGTACCTAAACAAATTTGACGTCCTTTTTTTCCCACAAACAGAGCTTTCTTTTGTTGGTATTTGATCACCTGTGCGAATTTTTGATCATGCGCTATAAACAAAAAAAGAGCGTAAATTTTGCAAAAATAACAATATTTTTCACATTTTTTTATATGAAATTCCCCCCCAAAAAAATGTAAAAATCAAAATTTTTTAACATTTTCGGCCAATTTGTTTTATGCTACATATGTGTGGTAAAAAAAATCGCAAAAAGCGTATTTTTATTGGTTTGCGCAAAAGTTATTGCGTTTACTAACAAAGGGAAAGATTTTTGTCATTTTTGTTGTTTTTTTTTTTAACGCGTAATGGCGGAGATCTGCGTTTTTTTTTGTGGTACTGCGACATTGCGGCGGACAGATCGGACCCTTGACTGACATTTTTGACACTTTTGGGGTTACCAGTGACATTTCTACTGTAATCAGTGCTATACATATGCACTGTTACTGGAAAAATACACTGGTAGTGAAGGGGTTAACTTTATTTGAGAGGGAGGGGCTGTGTGTGTCCCTAGGGGCGTGATTCTTACTGTGATTGGCTGTGGCTTGAGCTGTAGGAACACTGATCAACGGTCCTACATTGTAGAACCGTGTGATCAGTGTTTCTACACCGGGGAGAATGACAGGTGGCTTGTTTACACAAGCCGCCTGACTTTCTCCCTCTCCCCCGACGATCGCCGAGTGACACACGCGCGGGGGGGTCCGTGACCGCGCGGGAGCGGGAGCGCGCCTCCGCGGGCGCGCGCTCGCTCCCCAGAGCCTCACAGGCTAGCGACGTAGACCTACGTCGCTCTGCCTGTGAGGGGCTGACTGCCGACGTAAATATACTGTGAGCAGTCGGCAAGCGGTTGAGGATTTTATTTTATTCCAGATCCAGATTACTTCTGCAAATCAGCAGGAAATAAACCCAAATCCAGGAGTTAAAGTATATCTAAATCTAAGATCAAAAATGTCATATATTGCAGCTTACTAGTCCTTAGATGTATTGGCTGCATTCGTTTAAATTTTTCAGACCAAACAAAAAACATTTTTAGCAAGTGCAGAAAGTGCTTAGAGGGATTTTAAAGGTGCTGTTCGAGTTAAACAAACCATGCATAAAATCATAAAATCATAATATTTTATTTGCACAAAGGTTAAAATCCAAATATAAATAAACAAATTATTTACATATATATATAACATTTCGACTATTGCTTGTTATATTAGATTTGATATGGCCGTTGCCACCTTCTACCTGCAGGTTACTCGCTATATTTATTATATTACAAGAATAATATAAATGTAATACCGTTATTCAGTCTATAAGGTGAGTTTACTGCTAAAATAAATGGAAAATTCCAGACTTGCGTGGGTGTAAGAAGATTTCCACTGCTGCTTCGTGTTCTGTCACATTAGGAAAGCTATTGAAAGGCATAGTGGCCATGTTGGAATACATGGCCCATGCGCAGTAAGTTTTTCCCATCTGAGCGTCACTTCTGGTTGCAGAATTTAATCGGTCTTCCAGGTTCCCTTCCCTGCAACAAAGTATGACATGATACATTGTAATCTGTTAGGATTACATTACTGTATCAAATCATTTCACCTCAGTTTTGTCCTTAGTGCTTTGTCCAGTGCCCTGCCTGCACTTTTACTGTTTTATTCATTTTATTTTTATTAATAATTTATTAACTAATTTATTAATTCATTTATTAATCATTTTTAGTCACTTTTACAGTTTTTTTCCCCTAAGAATTACAGGCCTACAATATAAAACAACAGATTTCCATGCAAAACAATGTACCGCTTTGACTTTCAAAAATACTGACATAATCAGACCGCCAGGGAGGTTAATGTATGATATTTTTATGGTTTGATATTTAGATCAATTCGTGTAGTTTATGAGTATATGACAACAAATTGGTTGTGCAATTTTATATACATATACAGTTAGTCGTGTATTTGGGCTTACAAAAGAGACAGAACCGTTAATATTTTATTTAATTTAAATACTTCATTGTTCATTGTTTGCAGGCTGTCCAACATCCACAGAAGGCTACAGAATGTTTACAGAGATGACACCATTGACAAGACCAATGTTCTTGTCATTGGTGACTCTTGTCAATGGTGTCATCTCCATAAGTACACTGTAGCCTTCTATGGATACAGCCTGCACCCCTCCTTTGTCATAACCTCAATGACGACAGATTGCTTCTGCTTGGAATCCATTATTTACCTTCAATGAAAAGAAGCAGAATGACTATAGAGGAAGACTCTACGAACATGTGAAATTTGAACAGCCTATGTACGTTAATAAAAAAATGATGCCCACTTTTGCAGTCCATTTGGTACAGACCCCTTTTTTTGTTTTGTTCTGTTTTTGGGTTTAGATACGTGTTAAATAAAATCTCGCTGTGACTAATATTTGTAACCCACTGAACAATAATAAAACAGGTGAAGTATTTCCAGGACAAAGTGTGGATTAGAGGTAAGTGGGAGCAACCAGTAAGCACTGCTGGGGACAGAGAATATTGACACTCCTGGAAGTGTTGGTTTTCCTATGAACCTTCACCTGCAACCTATATACAAAATAGTAGCATTCTGCAACATGGGTGACAGGGGAGGTAAGTATATACTTTCTGTTTTAAAGGGAGATGTTAAAGTAGACCTTGCACTAACATGCTGTGACTGCACCTATTCCTTGTGGACAAAATAATGCATTATGGATGTTCTGCCCCACTTTTATGTATTTTTTTTAATATCTTGTGTTAAACTACATGAGGTTATCATATTTTTGTAGTGTACTGACTAGTGTTGAGCGAACACGGACTGTATTATTCGTGTTCGTACCGAATAATTGGATTTTTTGTACCCGAACACGGACACGGACACTTTACTGTATGTTCGGGTAAAAATCCGTGTTCGGTCGTTTTATTTCCGGGTTTTGCATGCTTTGGCGCTCTTTTCATGGCGGGCTTTCAACAGCCAATCAACAATCGTTTAACTGGTGTGCCTTAAGCCATCCCAGCCATGCCTGCAAATGTCTCAGTAGCTGTGATTGGCCGTCTGAAGCATGTGACCAAGTCTTTATAAGTTCGAGGCAGCCGCAGCTGCGTCATTATGCTGCTTAGATTCAGGGACAGAGCACACATCAACGTGCTGGCTGCTGATTAGGGAAAGATAGGCAGGAAAAAACCATTTGTGTCCGGATAGAATTGAGGGACAGGTCGGAGTGTTTAGGCAGGGCGAGTTGTAGGCATTTTAGGGATAGAGTCTGCTGAATTATAGGGTCAGTGTCTTCTACAAACTACAATCGATATTGCTGTGTGGGGGGTGGGGTGAATCTGCACTCAATCCTGATCTACGATCTCTTCTCAATCCTGTTAGGGACAGAGTCTGCTGAATTTTAGGGAAACTGTGTTCTACAAACTACAATCGATATTGCTGTGTGGTGTGGGATTGGAGATAGGCAGGTGTCAGTGATCCACATCCATTTTTCTGTGTGTGAGCTGCAGTGAACACAATCTTTTTGGGCTGCAGTGAACACAATCTTTTTGGGCTGCAGTGAACACAATCTTTTTGGGCTGCAGTGAACACAATCTTTTTGGGCTGCAGTGAACACAATCTTTTTGGGCTGCAGTGAACACAATCGTTTTGGGGTGCAGTGAACAAAATCTTTTTGGGGTGCAGTGAACACAATCCTTTTTGGTGTGCAGTGAACACAATCTTTGTGGGGTGCAGTGAACAAAATCCTTTGTGGGGTGCAGTGAACACAATCTTTTTGGGGTGCAGTGAACAAAATCCTTTTTGGGGTGCAGTGAACAACATCCTTTTTGGGGTGCAGTGAACACAATCTTTTTGGGGTGCAGTGAACAAAATCCTTTGTGGGGTGCAGTGAACACAATCTTTTTGGGGTGCAGTGAACACAATCTTTTTGGGGTGGAGTGAACAACATCCTTTTTGGGGTGCAGTGAACAACATCCTTTTTGGGGTGCAGTGAACAAAATCATTTTTGGGGTGCAGTGAACACAATCTTTTTGGGGTGCAGTGAACACAATCTTTGTGGGGTGCAGTGAACACAATCTTTTTGGGGTGGAGTGAACAACATCCTTTTTGGGGTGCAGTGAACAACATCCTTTTTGGGGTGCAGTGAACACAATCTTTTTGGGGTGCAGTGAACACAATCTTTGTGGGGTACAGTGAACAGAATCTTTGTGGGGTGCAGTGAACACAATCTTTGGGGGGTACAGTGAACACAATCTTTGTGAGGTGCAGTGAACACAATCTTTGTGGGGTGCAGTGAACACAATCATTGTGGGGTGCAGTGAACTCAATCTTTGTGGGGTACAGTGAACACAATCTCATACTTCTGAAGGTTTGAGGGTGCTGCCTGTTCCATACTCCCCCTACTCCTCATCTAGCCTTTTAGGGGTACAAACAATAGTAATTGGGGCCTAGTGTGGTTGTGTACGTGTGATATACATACACTTTTTTGGGATCATATTTTCTATTCCGCTATTTAATCAAAAACCTTTGGGGATCAGTTAAATTGGGGGATAGTCTGTGTTGGTACGTGTGAGAGAGATCCACCTTTCCAAGTTGTTGGGGTTCATCTCATACTTCTGAAGGTTTGAGGGTGCTGCCTGTTCCATACTCCCCCTACTCCTAGCCTTTTAGGGGTACAAACAATAGTAATTGGGGCCTAGTGTGGTTGTGTACGTGTGATATACATACACTTTTTTGGGATCATATTTTCTATTCCGCTATTTAATCAAAAACCTTTGGGGATCAGTTAAATTGGGGGATAGTCTGTGTTGGTACGTGTGAGAGAGATCCACCTTTCCAAGTTGTTGGGGTTCATCTCATACTTCTGAAGGTTTGAGGGTGCTGCCTGTTCCATACTCCCCCTACTCCTAGCCTTTTAGGGGTACAAACAATAGTAATTGGGGCCTAGTGTGGTTGTGTACGTGCGAGATACATACACTTTTTTTGATCATATTTCCTATTCCGCTATTCAATAAAAACCTTTGAGGATCAATTGAATTGCGGGATAGTCTGTGTCGGTACGTGTGAGAGAGATCCACCTTTCCAAGTTGTTGGGGTTCATCTCATACTTCTGAAGGTTTGAGGGTGCTGCCTGTTCCATACTCCCCCTACTCCTCATCTAGCCTTTTAGGGGTACAAACAATAGTAATTGGGGCCTAGTGTGGTTGTGTACGTGTGATATACATACACTTTTTTTGGATCATATTTTCTATTCCGCTATTTAATCAAAAACCTTTGGGGATCAGTTAAATTGGGGGATAGTCTGTGTTGGTACGTGTGAGAGAGATCCACCTTTCCAAGTTGTTGGGGTTCATCTCATACTTCTGAAGGTTTGAGGGTGCTGCCTGTTCCATACTCCCCCTACTCCTCATCTAGCCTTTTAGGGGTACAAACAATAGTAATTGGGGCCCAGTGTGGTTGTGTACGTGTGATATACATACACTTTTTTGGGATCATATTTTCTATTCCGCTATTTAATCAAAAACCTTTGGGGATCAGTTAAATTGGGGGATAGTCTGTGTCGGTACGTGTGAGAGAGATCCACCTTTCCAAGTTGTTGGGGTTCATCTCATACTTCTGAAGGTTTGAGGGTGCTGCCTGTTCCATACCCCCCCTACTCCTCATCTAGCCTTTTAGGGGTACAAACAATAGTAATTGGGGCCTAGTGTGGTTGTGTACGTGCGAGATACATACACTTTTTTTGATCATATTTCCTATTCCGCTATTCAATAAAAACCTTTGAGGATCAATTGAATTGCGGGATAGTCTGTGTCGGTACGTGTGAGAGAGATCCACCTTTCCAAGTTGTTGGGGTTCATCTCATACTTCTGAAGGTTTGAGGGTGCTGCCTGTTCCATACTCCCCCTACTCCTCATCTAGCCTTTTAGGGGTACAAACAATAGTAATTGGGGCCTAGTGTGGTTGTGTACGTGTGATATACATACACTTTTTTTGGATCATATTTTCTATTCCGCTATTTAATCAAAAACCTTTGGGGATCAGTTAAATTGGGGGATAGTCTGTGTTGGTACGTGTGAGAGAGATCCACCTTTCCAAGTTGTTGGGGTTCATCTCATACTTCTGAAGGTTTGAGGGTGCTGCCTGTTCCATACTCCCCCTACTCCTCATCTAGCCTTTTAGGGGTACAAACAATAGTAATTGGGGCCCAGTGTGGTTGTGTACGTGTGATATACATACACTTTTTTGGGATCATATTTTCTATTCCGCTATTTAATCAAAAACCTTTGGGGATCAGTTAAATTGGGGGATAGTCTGTGTCGGTACGTGTGAGAGAGATCCACCTTTCCAAGTTGTTGGGGTTCATCTCATACTTCTGAAGGTTTGAGGGTGCTGCCTGTTCCATACCCCCCCTACTCCTCATCTAGCCTTTTAGGGGTACAAACAATAGTAATTGGGGCCTAGTGTGGTTGTGTACGTGCGAGATACATACACTTTTTTTGATCATATTTCCTATTCCGCTATTCAATAAAAACCTTTGAGGATCAATTGAATTGCGGGATAGTCTGTGTCGGTACGTGTGAGAGAGATCCACCTTTCCAAGTTGTTGGGGTTCATCTCATACTTCTGAAGGTTTGAGGGTGCTGCCTGTTCCATACTCCCCCTACTCCTCATCTAGCCTTTTAGGGGTACAAACAATAGTAATTGGGGCCTAGTGTGGTTGTGTACGTGTGATATACATACACTTTTTTTGGATCATATTTTCTATTCCGCTATTTAATCAAAAACCTTTGGGGATCAGTTAAATTGGGGGATAGTCTGTGTTGGTACGTGTGAGAGAGATCCACCTTTCCAAGTTGTTGGGGTTCATCTCATACTTCTGAAGATTTGAGGGTGCTGCCTGTTCCATACTCCCCCTACTCCTCATCTAGCCTTTTAGGGGTACAAACAATAGTAATTGGGGCCCAGTGTGGTTGTGTACGTGTGATATACATACACTTTTTTGGGATCATATTTTCTATTCCGCTATTTAATCAAAAACCTTTGGGGATCAGTTAAATTGGGGGATAGTCTGTGTCGGTACGTGTGAGAGAGATCCACCTTTCCAAGTTGTTGGGGTTCATCTCATACTTCTGAAGGTTTGAGGGTGCTGCCTGTTCCATACCCCCCCTACTCCTCATCTAGCCTTTTAGGGGTACAAACAATAGTAATTGGGGCCTAGTGTGGTTGTGTACGTGTGATATACATACACTTTTTTTGGATCATATTTTCTATTCCGCTATTTAATCAAAAACCTTTGGGGATCAGTTAAATTGGGGGATAGTCTGTGTCGGTACGTGTGAGAGAGATCCACCTTTCCAAGTTGTTGGGGTTCATCTCATACTTCTGAAGGTTTGAGGGTGCTGCCTGTTCCATACTCCCCCTACTCCTCATCTAGCCTTTTAGGGGTACAAACAATAGTAATTGGGGCCCAGTGTGGTTGTGTACGTGTGATATACATACACTTTTTTTGGATCATATTTTCTATTCCGCTATTTAATTTAACTGGGCCTCCATGCGAGACCTGTGTGCCTTGTTGCGCTGTTTTGAGTACTCCACCAACATGGCCAGTGGCAATGACGCCGTTCTCAGCTTAACTATCCCACTTCTATGCCTCCTTGAAAAAACAATTCGGGCGATGATGGAAGAGGATGTGGCACAGGATGAGGAGGAGGAGGAGGATGAAGAGGTAACATTTCCAAGGCTTTCAGGGCAGTCATTCGCAAGGGGCTCCGAGGGTGGGTTCCTGCACACGCAAACGCCAGGGACGCAATTGTCCAGCAGGGGCACAGTTCTGGAGGATGAGGAGGATGAGGAGGAGGAGGAGCTGGAGGAGGAGATGGAACCATGTTCACAGCAGGGTGGCACCCAGGCCAGCTCATGGCCATCACTGGTGCGTGGCTGGGGGGATACAGAGGACACGGACGATACACCTCCCACAGAGGACAGCCTTTCGTTGCCTCTGGGCAGCCTGGCACACATGAGCGATTACATGCTGCAGTGTCTCCACAACGACCGCCGAGTTGCCCACATTCTAACTTGTGCTGATTACTGGGTGGCCACGCTGCTGGATCCCCGTTACAAGGACAACGTACCGTCCTTAATTCACTCACTGGAGCGCGATCGCAAGATGCGCGAGTACAAGCGCACGCTGGTAGACGCCATGCTGCTGGCATTCCCATCTGACAGCGGGGCCACAGTGGAAGCACAAGGCAGAGGAGGAGGAGGAGGAGATCGCCAACGCAACCAGGGCACCGCCAGCACCTCAGAAGGCAGGGTTAGCATGGCCGAAATGTGGAAAAGCTTTGTCAGCACGCCACAACAAACAGCAGCACCAGCAGCTCAGATGGAACGTCTTAGCAGGAGGCAGCATTTTACCAACATGGTGGAGCAGTATGTGTGCACACGCCTACATGTAGTGAATGACGGGTCTGCCCCCTTCAACTTCTGGGTCTCCAAATTGGGCACATGGCTTGAGCTTGCCCTTTACGCCTTGGAGGTGCTGGCGTGCCCTGCAGCCAGTGTATTATCTGAACGGGTATTTAGCACGGCTGGGGGCGTTATAACAGACAAGCGCAGCCGCCTGTCCAGAGACAATGTGGACAAGCTCACGTTCATTAAAATGAACCAGGCATGGATCCCACGGGACTTTTCCGTACCTTATGCAGAATAGCAATGGATACCGACCTTACCCACCCATTGTTCCATTTTTGCTCTTTCTCACTCTTTTGGGGTGTACCCTCATTTAAAATTTTTGAAAAGAAGCAGTGTTGGCTACCTCGTCCTCCTCCTCAGGGCCAGATTAATGTAGGGGCTATTGGAGCTGCAGCTCCAGGCCCCTACCTTTTATATAGGCCCCGGGTTGGCCATATTCACTGTTACCGCTCTTCTGTCACTTGTAAACACAGAAGTCTGGCTTCTATGCTCGCTTCCCCAGGCAGCACCCTCAGAACCTCCCCACACAGCGTGAAGGCCGGACAAGGAGGGACAGTTGGCGATGCATGGATGTGTTTATGGGCTTCAGAGACAGCATCCCATGTTGAATTAGGCATGCATGGCTGCACCCTTCCTCCTCTGGGTGCATGGCAAGGCACGGCCCTTAAGGCCCTTCAAAATCCTCAGCACCAAGCCCATGATGCTGTTAATCCGGCCCTGGTCCTCCTCCACCGCCGCTTCCACCTACACCGCCCATAGGTGTGCGCAGCCTATTGCATTAAGGTGTGCACCCCAAAGTTGAAATACACATGCATGTGTTTGCCAGCAGGGAGAGTAATGTATCGGGGCCATGTACCTGTAGGCAAGGAGAAATAGAGCAGAGCAGGTCCCAGGGAGATCTTTCCCATCTCCTCACTGGCAATGCTATGTGCCCTAGGTGATTAGGGTGTGCCCAGGCACACCCAGCACACCCTGTGCGCACGCCTATGTCACCGCCACATCCACCACCACCTCAACCTCCCTCCTACTCCATATGGGCCTCGTCCTTCAGAGATGAAGAAGAACATTGTTTTATTTTTCTGTTTTTTTTTTGTTGTTTTAAGTTATTTCCCTATCCACATTTGTTTGCAGAGCACTTGCCATGCTCTTAATTACGTTTTGCTGCCATTTGCAGCACTCTAGCCCTTTCCTTTGGTGTTTTAGAGCCATTTTAGTGCCTTAAAGTTCGGGTCCCCATTGACTTCAATGGGGTTCGGTGTCCGGGAAAAGTTCGGTAAAAGTCCGGGACACGGACCCGGACTTTTTTTTAAAGTTCGGCCGAACCCGTCGAACACGGACATCTAGGTGTTCGCTCAACCCTAGTACTGACATCTAGGGGTGGTTTTGAGCCACTGCCAATCGTTTATTAATGTGATTTTGGTATCTTCCTCTGTCCTCCCCACCTGTTTAGAGGTAGTTAGTTTAGTCTTAGCTAGACTCTATCCACTTCTACCATTTCCCCTCAGTTATTCCGAGATATTCACAGAGACAGATCTTAGGAAAGTCATTGGGGCTTATTAACTAAACCTGGAGAGTGCAAAATCTGGTGCAGCTGTGCATAGAAACCAACCAGCTTCAAGGTTTTTTGTTTTTTTTTGTTAATGTTTATTTTAACAAGCTGAAGTGGGATGCTGATTGGCTACCAGGCAGAGCTGCACCAAATGTTGCACTCTCCAGTTTTAGTAAATCAAGCCTATTGTCTTCTTAGTCTTCAAAGGGCTGGAAAAACATCCTCTGTAGTGCAATTGTCTGAAGTAAAATTGTGTTGGATTCAACGTATATATCTTATTGAAGTTAAGCTGCCTGCGGATGCTGCTAAGTCAACAGGTGGTCATAGTGTCTGGAAAGACTGAGCGTAAGGATGTATGTCAATGTATAAATCTGCATTTGAATCAGAGAAATGGAAATGAAAAAAAAAAGAATTGAAAGAAAGTGCATTAAAAAATACTCACCTTACTCCACTGATTTCTGCTTCCTACTGCTGATGGTACTGGGCCTCACAGAGGGATCTTGGGAAAGCTCAGAATACTCACATAAAGATGATAGTGCACAGTATAGAAGTGTGCCCTTGCAGGATTTTAGATCCTCAACTTTGCCGGGATCAGGCAAAAAGGCCCACTAACATCACCTAGCATAGGTGAGCCTGCCAGAAGACTGGGAGTAAGGTAAGTATTTTTAGAATTTTTCCCTAAAGTGTTTTACATTGGGAGTAGATTGGGGGGGGGGGAGTGGCCATGATTTAATAAGTGGACCTTGCATTTTGGTGCAAGTTCCGCTTTAAAGACTTGTTTCCTTTGTATTCCATAAAAAAGGAGATAGTTAATGTCTGATTGCAGAGAAACGAATTGGTTAGCACTCCTGGGTTGTCGGTATCAAATCACAACCAGGACACAGTTTGCAGGTTCTCCGTGTGCCTGGGTGGATTTCCTCCCACACTTTAAAAAGATGCTGGTAGGTTAATTGGCTCCTGCCTAATTTGGCCCTGGTACATAGGTGTGCGAGGGAAGGGGAACCTACTGTGCCCTGTCACGCACTACACCCCCCGAGTAATCCATTATATTTTATCTGGAGCACTGGATCTGCTGAATCATCTCCCTTGCTTGCTGGGAAAAAGGGGGGGTAACTGTGAGCTAGAGACGGGTGCACTGTGCAGTACCGATTCAATTGGCAGTGCCCAGGACAATGTGTATACAAACAGCACGGAAGAGGCTCAATCTGCTCTGCCTCCCACCCTATGCTTGTTGAGTCTGCCCCACCCCACACTCTACCCCTAACTTGCACACTCTCTCTCCCCCTTTCTCTCTCTCCTCTCTCTCACCCATCTCCCTCTCTCTCATCCCCCCTCTCCCACCTGCCCTCACCCCCTTTCTCACTCCCTCTCTCTCACCCCTCTCTTTCTCAACCAGCCCTTACCCCCCTCTCCCCCTCTTTCTCTCTCACCCCTCTCTCTCTCGCATTCCCCCTCTCTCTTTCTCCCCCAACTCTTTCACCCTCCCTCTCTCTCACCCCCCCCTCTCACCTCTCTCTCTCTTACCTCCCTCTTTTTCTTTTCTTTCTCTCTCACCCCCCCTCTCTCCCTCCCCTTTCACTCCCATTCTCACCCTCTCTCTCTCGCTCACCTCTCCTCTCTCTCACCCCCCCTCTTTCTCTCTCTCTCTCTCACCTCTCCTCTCTCTCACCCATCTCCCTCTCTCTCACCCCCTCTCTCCCACCCCTCTCTCTCTCACCTGCCCTCAACCCCCCTTTCTGACCCCCTCTCTCTCACCCCTCTCTTTTTCAACCAGCCCTTACCCCCCACTCCCCCCTCTCTCTCTCTTTCTCACCCAACTTTTTCACCCTCCCTCTATCTCACCCCCCTCTCACCTCTCTCTCTCTCTTACCTCCCACTTTATCTCTTTCTCTCTAACCCCCCCCCCCTCTCCCTCCCCTTTCACTCCCATTCTTACCCCCTCTCTCTCTCCACGGCCCCCCCCCCCACTCTTTCTCTCTGACCGGCTCTGCTATAAGATGTATCATGTATTAAAACATTCAAAAAATGTATATAGACATACCCACACACATATGTGTTAGAGTTTTGAGGTGCACACCCTGATGCTATAGGCTGCACATACCTGTGCCCTAGTATTTGTATGTCTGAACGTGAGTTAGGGACCATAGATTGTAAGCTCCTTGACGACAGGGACTAATGTGAGTGTACAATATATATGTAAAATGCTGCATATATTGGTGGTGCTAAGTAAGTATCTGTAATAAATTTTGTTCACATTTATTATATTTTCTGTACATCAACTATAGGCACGGAAAGTATAGGGGCGACACACAAACTGATAAATGTTTCATAATGGTAAAGCTGTGCTCTAGGAAAATATAAAAAGCCATTTTATTATTTAAGTAGAGGACCATTAAAAATCATTAATTGCATGAAATACTGCAAAAATAAATGCCTCCAACCTATCTTTTTATTATCTTTCCATATTCTACAGTGCTATCAAACAAACACATTTTTTTATGCCCCTTGACTGAAGGGGGGAAGAGCACAGGAATGATCTTAATGGTGGGTGTTTGCAACTTTACCATCAGTAGACTGAGAGCTGGTAGGTGACCCAGATGTATTGTTTATCTGTACTAGAAAAAAAGTGAGTCACATACCTAGCAACGCAGTGTGTCATAAGCATATAAATTACAAGAATAGCTGAACAGAATTGCAAACCTTCTGGCAGATACAACAGTTCATATGCATGTTTTTACTATTGTAGAGTTAGCTGTTGTGTCTTAGTATAGTTTACCTACAGTATCTCACAAAAGTGAGTACACCCCTCACATTTTTGTAAATATTTTATTCTATCTTTTCATGTGACAACACTGAAGAAATTACAGTTTGCTACAATGTAAATTAGTGAGTGTACAGCTTGTATAACAGTGTACATTTGCTGTCCCCCTCAAAATAACTCAACACACAGCCATTAGTGTCTAAACCGCTGGCAACAAAAGTGAGTACACCCCTACGTAAATATGTCCAAATTGGGCCCAAAGTGTCAATATTTTGTGTGGCCACCATTATTTTCCAACACTGCCTTAACCCTCTTGGGCATGGAGTTCACCAGAGCTTCACAGGTTACCATTGGAGTCATCTTCCACTCCTCTATGACGACATCATGGAGCTGGTGGATGTTAGAGACCTTGCATTCCTCCACCTTTCATTTGAGGATGCCCCACAGATACTCAATAGGGTTTAGGTCTGGAGACATGCTTGGCTAGTCGATCACCTTTACCCTTAGCTTCTTTAGCAAGGCAGTGGTCATCTTGGAGGTGTGTTTGGGGTCGGTATCATCTTGGAATACTGCCCTGTTGCCCAGTCTCCGAAGGGAGGGGGATCATGCTCTGCTTCAGTATGTCACAGTACATGTTGGCATTCGTGGTTCCCTCAATGAACTGTAGCTCCCCAGTGCCGGCAGCACTCATGCAGCCCCAAACCATGACATTCCCACCACCATGCTTGACTGTAGGCAAGACACACTTGTCTTTGTACTTCTCAACTGGTTGCTTCCACACATGCTTGACACCATCTGAACCAAATAAGTTTAACTTGGTCTCATCGGACCACAGGACATGGTTCCAGTAATCCATGTCCTTAGTCTGCTTGTCTTCAGCAAACTGTTTGTAAGCTTTCTTGTACATAATTTTTAGAAGAGGCTTTCTTCTGGGATGAAAGCCATGCAGTCAAATTTGATGCAGTGTGCGGCGTATGGTCTGAGCACTGACAGGCTGACCCATCCCCTCCCCCCCCCTTTAACCTCTGCAGCAGAGCTGGCAGCATTCATACGTCTATTTCCCAAAGACATCCCCTGGATATGACACTGAGCATGTGCACTTAACTGCTTCGGTCGACCATGGCAAGGCCTGTTTTTAGTGGAATCTGTCCTGTTAAACCGCTGTATGGTCTTGACCACTGTGCTGCAGCTCAGTTTCAGGGTCTTGTCAATCTTATTATAGCCAAGGCCATCTTTATATGGAGTAACAATTCTTTTTTTCAGATCCCCAGAGAGTTCTTTGCCATGAGGTGCCATGTTGAACTTCCAGTGACCAGTATGAGAGAGTGAGAGTGATAATACCTAATTTATCACACCTGCTCCCCATTCACACCTGAGACCTTGTAACACTTATGAGTCACATGACACCAGGGAGGGAAAATGGCTAATTGGGCCCAATTTGAACCTATTCACTTAGGGGTGTACTCACTTTTGTTGCCAGTGGTTTAGACACTAATGGCTGTGTGTTGAGTTATTTTCAGGGGACAGCAAATTTACACTGTTATACAAGCTGTACACTCACTACTTTATATTGTAGCAAAGTGTCATTTTTTCAGTGTTGTCACATGAAAAGATATAAAAGAAAAGGAAGTTCCCCTATAAAACACGCCATGTTTACACTATTGATAAGCTGTAACGGTTGGGCTGGTTTTTTACGTGTTAAGACTTGTGAACAGCAGAGAGAAAGAGAGGCGAAAAACACACGCCTGCATCCACATATCAGTATCAGAAATCTTCACCTCTCTCATTACCGCCTTCAAATTGTTTTATTGGCATATTTGCTTTTATTATTTGCCTGCCACCTGCTGGCCTAGAATTCTTTACTATAAAGGTATTACCAGGAAAGGGTTAAAACAGACATACTTTGTGCTTGTTAGTATACAATAACTGTAGGTAATAGCTGAATGACATTTAGTTTGCTAGAGCACTGTGTACTATATACAATTAACATTTTTTTGAAAAAAAATACTTTTCACTTTTTTTTGTTGTGTATCAGATTAGGGATGAGCAAAATATAAAGTTTTAATTCAAACAAAAAATCTGTGAAATTTGTTAGATTTTAATTTGGGTAGAAATATTGCCAATGCCATTTGGGGGGGGGGGGGGGGGGGGGAATGCAGTGTTTCCAATAGGGGCAGGCAAATGAAGGTGATTTGGTGTGTTTGAATAGTGCATATATGATTATTAATATTAGTAGTAATAGTTTTATAGTTTTAATAGTTTTACTCAGGGTTTATATAATAATAACAATAATAATAATACTACCTATTATTATTATTCAGGATTTATATTTTAATAATAATAATAATAACAATAATATTTGCAATGAGCTTTAAATGAATTCTGGGAGGTACAGATGCCCTTTTCAACTATCTTGGACCTTTTTCTTGTGTCAAAAATGGTCTGTACTATTTTACACAGTCTTATTTTGCTCACAATTAGAACAAAACAATAGACAGTGAAGAAGACATTAAAATAGACAAAGAAAATAAATAACTAATACAATGAATATTACTTAAAATAAACTAAATTACCCTAATTACAACCCCCCCCCCCCCCCCCACACACTCGAAAAAAAAAAAAAAAAGCCTGAGCTACTCAATAACTAAAACTTAGAGTCCCTGCTTTGGTGAAATTTTGCAGAAAAATCAGCTTCCCCAAACCACACCATCACACCTGTAAACCCCTATTTCTAGTCACCACTAGAGTTGAGCAGACACCTGGATGTCCGTGTTCGGCGGGTTCGGCCGAACTTGAAGAAAAAGTCCGGGTCCGTGTCCCGGACTTTTTCCGAACTTTACCCGGACACCGAACCCCATTGAAGTCAATGGGGACCCGAACTTTTAGGCACTAAAATGGCTCTAAAACACCAATGGAAAGGGCTAGAGTGCTGCAAATGGCCGCAAAACGTAGTTAAGAGCATGGCAAGTGCTCTGCAAACAAATGTGGATAGGGAAATAACTTAAAACAACAAAAAAAAACAGAAAAATAAAACAATTTTCTTCATCTGTGAAGGACGAGGCCCATATGGAGTAGGAGGGAGGTTGAGGTGGCGGTGGATGTGGCGGTGTAGGTGGAAGCGGCAGTGGAGGGGGACGAGGTAGCCAACACTGCTTTTTTTCAGTCATTTTAAATTAGGGTACACCCCAAAAGAGTGAGAAAGATCAAAAATATAACAATGGCTGGGTAAGGTCGGTATCCATCTCTATTCTGCACAAGGTACGGAAAAGTCCTGTGGGATCCATGCCTGGTTCATTTTAATGAACGTGAGCTTGTCCACATTGTCTCTGGACAGGCAGCTGCGCTTGTCTGTGATAACGCCCCCAGCCGTGCTAAATACACGTTCAGATAATACACTGGCTGCAGGGCACGCCAGCACCTCCAAGGTGTAAAGGGCAAGCTCAGGCCATGTGCCCAATTTGGAGACCCAGAAGTTGAAGGCGACAGACCCGTCATTCACTACATGTAGGCGTGTGCACACATACTGCTCCACCATGTTGGTGAAATGCTGCCTCCTGCTAAGACGTTCCATATGAGCTGCTGGTGCTGCTGTTTGTTGTGGCGTGCTGACAAAGCTTTTCCACATTTCGGCCATGCTAACCCTGCCTTCTGAGGTGCTGGCGGTGCCCTGGTTGCTTTGGCGACCTCTTCCTCCTCCTCCTCTGCCTTGGCCTTGTGCTTCCACTGTGGCCCCGCTGTCAGGTGGGAATGCCAGCAGCATCACGTCTACCAGCGTGCGCTTGTACTCGCGCATCTTGCGGTCACGCTCCAGTGAGTGAATTAAGGACGGTACATTGTCCTTGTAACGGGGATCCAGCAGCATGGCCACCCAGTAATCAGCACAAGTTAGAATGTGGGCAACTCGGCGGTCGTTGTGGAGACACTGCAGCATGTAATCGCTCATGTGTGCCAGGCTGCCCAGAGGCAATGAAAGGCTGTCCTCTGTGGGAGGTGTATCGTCTGTGTCCTCTGTATCCCCCCAGCCACGCACCAGTGATGGCCATGAGCTGGCCTGGGTGCCACCCTGCTGTGAACATGGTTCCATCTCCTCCTCCATCTCCTCCTCCTCATCCTCCAGAACTGTGCCCCTGCTGGACAATTGTGTCCCTGGCGTTTGTGTGTGCAGGAACCCACCCTCGGAGCCACTTGCGAATGACTGCCCTGAAAGCCTTGGAAATGTTACCTCTTCATCCTCCTCCTCCTCCTCCTCATCCTGTGCCACATCCTCTTCCATCATCGCCTGAATTGTTTTTTCAAGGAGGCATAGAAGTGGGATAGTTAAGCTGACAACGGCGTCATCGGCACTGGCCATGTTGGTGGAGTACTCAAAACAGCGCAACAAGGCACACAGGTCTCGCATGGAGGCCCAGTTATTGGTGGTGAAGTGGTGCTGTTCCGCAGAGCGACTCACGCGTGCGTGCTGCAACTGAAAATCCACTATGGCCTGCTGCTGCTCGCACAGTCTTTCCAGCATGTGCAAGGTGGAGTTCCACCTTGTGGGCACGTCACATATGAGGCGGTGAGCGGGAAGGCCGAAGTTACGCTGCAGCGCTGACAGGCAAGCAGCAGCAGGGTGAGAACACCGAAAGTGCGCACAGACGGCCAGCATTTTCTGCAGCAGCTCTGACATATCGGGGTAATTTTTAAGGAACCTCTGCACCACCAAATTCAGCACATGCGCCAGGCAAGGGATGTGCGTCAAACCGGCTAGGCCCAGAGCTGCTATGAGATTTCGCCCATTATCGCACACCACCAGGCCGGGCTTGAGGCTCGCTGGCAGCAACCACTCATTTGTCTGCTGTTCCATGCTCCTCCACAACTCCTGCGCGGTGTGTGGTTTTTCCCCCAAACAGGCAAGTTTTAAAACTGCCTGCTGTTGTTTACCCCTGGCTGTGCTGAAGTTGGTGGTGAAGGTGTTACGCTGACCGGATGAGGAGGCGGTAGAGGATGAGGAAGCGGAGTAGGAGGAGTTAGGAACAGGAGGCAAACTGAAGCGCCCTGCAATCCTCGGTGGTGGAAGGACATGCACCAAATTGCTATCCACCTCAGGCCCATCCGCCACTGCATTTACCCAGTGTGCCGTTAGGGAGATATAACGCCCCTGACCGTGCTAACTGGTCCACGTATCGGTAGTTAGGTGGACCTTGGCACAGATGGCGTTGCGCAGTGCACACCTGATTTTTTCCCCCACTTGGTTGTGCAGGGAAGGGATGGCTTGCCTGGAAAAGTAGTGGCGGCTGGGCACAACGTACTGTGGGACAGCCACCGACATAAGGCTTTTAAAACTGTGTGTCTCCACCAGACGGAATGACAGCATTTCAAAGGCCAAGAATTTTGAAATGCTGGCATTCAGGGCCAGGGATCGCGAGTGGGTAGGGGGGTACTTCCTCTTCCTCTGAAGTGTTTGGGAGATGGAAAGCTGAACGCTTCCACTGGACATTGTGGAGATGGTTGGTGACCCAGGTGGTGGTGTTGCTGACAGATCGTCTGTTTGCGGGGTGGCAGGTGCCGGTATCACTACAGAGGTGGATGAAGAGGCAGAGACTGCAGCAGAAGAGGAAGCAGGAGGAGCCAGAGACCTTTCTTGGTTTTGAAGGTGTCTACTCCACTGCAGCTCATGCTTTGCACTTAGATGCCTGATCATGCAGGTTGTGCTCACGTTGAGAAGGTTTATGCCTCGCTTCAGGCTCTGATTGCACAGGGTGCAAACCACTCGTGTCCTGTCATCAGCACATTTTCTGAAGAACTTCCACGCTAGAGAACTCCTTTGAGCTGGCTTTGGTGTGCTCGGTCCCTTGCAGGCTTAGTGTCTAGGGCACGGCCGCTCCGCTTCTGCACTCTGCTCCCTCTTCTGCTGTGCTGGTGGCTCTGTGCGACCACCGCCTCTTCCTCCAAACTACTCAGGTCACCTGCATGACCTTCATTCCATGTGGGGTCGAGGACCTCATCGTCCTCCACATCATCTTCCACCCAGTCTTCACCCCTGCCCTCCTTGTCGGTCTCCACAATTCTGAGTGCCGCAGCAGTTGGCACCTGCGTTTCGTCATCATCGGAGACGTGCTGCGATGGTCCTTCCATGTACTCATCTTGAGAAATAAGTGGTTGGGCATCGCTGCACTCAATCTCTTCCACTTCTGGGGCAGGGCTAGGTGGATGGCCCTGGGAAACCCTGCTGACAGAGTCATCAAAAAGAAGAAATGACTGCTGCATAACTTGGGGCTCAGACTGCTTGCCTGATTTGCAAGGGGGTGAGGTGAAAGACGGTTGGACATCGGCTGCAGGTGCCAACTCTGACCTTTCTGCAGTAGACTGGGTGGGAGACAATGTGAAGGAACTGGAGGCACTGTCAGCAGCAAACCAATCTACTATCGCCTCTACTTGTTCTGGCCTCATCACTTCTAGAGGCGCATGATGCCCTACCAAATACTGCTGCAGGTTCTGTCGCCTACTCACACTTGAGGAAGGTGTTTCACTTGTGCGTGTAGCTGGAACAGATTGACCACGTCCTCTCCTTGCAACAGGAGCTCTACCAGCAGCACCACGACCCAGGCCATGGCCCCTATTTGACGGTCTCCTCATATTTCTGTAATTTATGATCTTGCCCTAGAAAGGTGTTTATTGAATAGCGGAACAAAACAACAACAGTATCGCACGGGTGTATCTCACATTCAAATATGCAAACTATGCCAAAATTTAATTTTTTTTACCCCAAAAGGGTGTTTATTAAATAGCGGAATAAAAAACAGTATACAAATACAACGGGTGTATCTCACAGTCAGATATGCAAAGTATGACGCAAATTTAATTTTTTTTCACCCCAAAAGGGTGTATATTGAATAGAGGAATAGAAAAAAGGATATAAAACGGTGTATCTCACACGTACAAACACAGACTAGGTACCGATTACAATTTTTTGTACCCTAAAGGGAGGATGAGGAAGAGGAGTAGGGGGAGTTCGGAACAGGAGGCAAACTGAAGCGCCCTGAAATCCTTGGCGGTGGAAGGAGATGCGCCAAACAAATTTAAAAGGTGTATCTCACACGTACCGATACAGACTATGCCGTAATTTAATTTTTTAAACCCCAAAAGGGTGTATATTGAATAGCGGAATAGAAATTTTTTTATAAAACGGTGAATCTCACACGTACAAATACAGACTAGGCCCCGATTACAATTTTTTGTACCCTAAAGGGAGGATGAGGAAGAGGAGTAGGAGGAGTTCGGAACAGGAGGCAAACTGAAGCGCCCTGCAATCCTCGGCGGTGGAAGGAGATGCGCCAACCAAATTTAAAAGGTGTATCTCACACGTACCGATACAGACTGTGCCGTAATTAAATTTTTTACACTCCAAAAGGGTGTATATTGAATAGCGGAATAGGAAAAATTTTATAAAACGGTGTATCTCACACGTACAAACACAGACCAGGCCCCGATTACAATTTTTTGTACCCTAAAGGCAGGATGAGGATGAGGAGTAGGAGGAGTTTGGAACAGGAGGCAAACTGAAGCACCCTGCAATCCTCGGCAGTGGAAGATGCGCCCCAAAAATTGGAAAGGTGTATCTCACACGTACCGATACAGACTATGCCGCAATTTAATTGTTTTTACCCCAAAGGGTGTAGATTGAATAGCGGAATAGAAAATATGATATCAAAAGGTGTATCTATCTCACACGTACAGACTCAGACTAGGCCACGATTACTATTTTTTGTACCCTAAAGGCAGGATGAGGAGTAGGAGGAGTTCGGAACAGGCAGGAGGCAAACTGAAGCACCCTGCAATCCTCGGCGGTGGAAAATGCGCCCCAAAAATTTGGAAGGTGTATCTCACACGTACCGATACAGACTATGCCGCAATTTAATTGTTTTTACCCCAAGGGTGTAGATTGAATAGCGAAATAGAAAATATGATATCAAAAGGTGTATCTATCTCACACGTACAGACCCAGACTAGGCCCAGATTACTATTTTTTGTACCCTAAAGGCAGGATGAGGAGTAGGAGGAGTTCGGAACAGGCAGGAGGCAAACTGAAGCACCCTGCAATCCTCGGCGGTGGAAGATGCGCCCCAAAAATTTGGAAGGTATATCTCACACGTACCGAAACAGACTATGCCGCAATTTAATTCTTTTTACCCCAAAGGGTGTAGATTGAATAGCGGAATAGAAAATATGATATAAAATTGGTGATTTTTCAATAGCACATGTGAACACAGCAGTGTCTTATGTTTTATGTCACGGTCAGTTCTGCAGCAGGCTATGAAGGGAAAAAAAAAGAAAATTCCTCTTTAAGTTTGTAATTTTTAAATAGATTAGTACAGACTATGCCGCAATTAAATTTTTTTTAACCCAAAAGGGTGTATATTGAATAGTGGAATAGAAAAAAGTGTATAAAATTGAAAATCACTCAATAGCACATGTGAACAAAACAGCAGTGTCTTATGTCATGGTCAGCTCAGAGAGAGTCAGCAGCAAGCAGGCTATGAAGGGGGGGGGAAATTCCCCTTTAACTTGTAGTAAAATATAGCTGATGAACGCTGCACACAACTGACTGATAAAAATAGATTTTTTTCTCCCTCCTCCTCCTCCTCCTCAGTGGGCTCAAGTGAGGGCAAAAAGATCGTTCACTGCACCACCCCCCACACAGCAAAATCGATGTAGATCGCTAACGGACGATTGTTCTGTCCCTGCCTACTCGCTCCAGCCTGTCCCTTATATGCTCAAATAACTGTCCCTGCCTACACTCTGACCTGTCCCTGCATTCTTTTTGGACACAATTCAATTTTTCACTGTCTGTCCCTAATCAGCAGCCAGCACGTATGTGTGCTCTCTCCCTAAACTACAGCAAATTGACGCAGCGCGCTGGGGCTCTCGAACTTATAAAGACGTGGTCACATGCTTCAGATGGCCAATCACAGCTACTAATACATTAGTAGGCATGGCTGGGATGGCTTAAGGCACACCAGTTAAACGCTTGTTGATTGGCTGTTGAAAGCCCACCATTAAAAGCGCGCCATTACATACAAAACAGGAAATAAAATGACCGAACACTGATTTTAAACCCGAACATACAGTAAAGTTTTCGGGTCCGTGTTCGGGTAACAAAAATCCAATTATTCGGTACGAACACGAATAATACAGTCCGTGTTCGCTCAACACTAGTCACCACCTGTCTACAATCTACATACACCCTACGATGGCAGCATTGGATTTCTCAGGGTATGTTTTTTTTTTTTTTTGTTGGAACCATCAGATTGGAAGCTCAGGTGACAAGGTGTCAACGCAGGAGTAAAACTGGTGGACAGGGACAAAGTTGTCTCCATAATACAGGAAGTGCCTCAATAAGTATGATCTCCAGGTATTACTTTAATAAAAGCTGCAGATTTAAATATATTGAAAAATACAATGAATTGTTAACGCTTTTCTGAGATAGTGATTGAGTTTTCATCTACTTAAAACAAAAACCAAAAAAAGACAAAAAAAAACAAAGCAAAAAAAAAAAAAAAAGACAAAAAAAAATGTCTCGGAGTGCTAGCTCTTTTGAAATCTTCCATAAGTTGGCTAGTAAACCACTTTTTGACCATACTCTGCTGGGAAGCCGGAGTTCCTTAAACTCTATATTTTTTTAATTTTCTCTTTATTCTATAGTTTTATCTATTGAGAACTATTTTATCTGAGGTAGCAGACCATTAGAAACATGACTTACTTAAATGGCATTGTGTTCTATGTAAAGTTTTATGAGCTCTAATGGAATTATATGAATCAGTTATACTAAAGGGCAGATGCTTGTTTCACAAAAATAAATGTTAAAACCAAACGTATGGGTGAAAACCTAATGTGCGGGTTAAATAATAACAATCTGCTGTACATTAAAAAATGTTCTGAGCACAATGAAAAATTTTTAACAAGAAAAAAATGCTTACAAAAAAAAAAAAAGATAAAAGAAAAATGCGATCGCAGAAACGTAGAAAAGTGATAGCAGAAAAAAAAGATCAATTGGCCCACTGAGTCTGCCCCTTTTTTTTTTCTTTTTCTTATTTATATATGTTTTTTTCTTTTCTTTTTTAACTTTGTTTGGTACTATCATAAGAAGGCAGAACAGGAGTAACATTCAGTTTTAATCTTTGTCAGAATGGCTGCATCCTTAAGAGCAATAAAACGATAGCAGGCCTTGCCATAAAGAGGGTTTATTGAGGGCCATAAAGATTTCAGCAGGGACTGAGCTATCGACACATAAAATGCATAAATAGTACAGGCCTATTATCTGTTTATTGCACACTAATGTCCCGAGATATTGTTTCAGGATAGAGGTACAGTATATCCACGCTATAAAACAATTTACTTGGCACGCGTTGTGTTTTTCTTTCTTGGATTCAAGTAACAGCGTGAATGTGTTGTTTTTCTAATGAACAGGTCAATGAATAGGGCTAACAGAGGAACAACAATGGAATCTGTTAGTGGCTAGGAAGAATGGCACAAATTATGTTTTAAAGTGTTACTGAATGAAACTCACATTGCTGCCTGCAGACTGCTAACATCTGTATGTGCTTTCACCATTAAAGAAAAGCTCCAGTGTTCACATAAAGCTATGTGTATGTAAACAGCCATTGCGCCATAAATGGGAGGATTCGTCGCAAACATCACAGTGCGAGCAATAATTCTAGGGCCATAATTCATTATTAACTCTAATATGATGAGCTGTCCTTTAATCATTTGGCCTCGGAAGGTTTTACCCCCTTCATGACTATTGACCATATATGACCATATATGACCTATGGGGCAGCGCATGTCAGCGGAGACATGTCCGATGATATCCGATCCGGTCCGTCAAATCGGGAAGGATGGAAACCCTATTTTCCATCCGTGTGGCGGATCGGATGAGAACGGACAGGCGGTCCATTCTCATCCGATTCCCCCATAGAGGAGAGCGGGGATCTGACACCTCCGTCTCCGCACACTGCTCATCAGGGATTGGCGGATCGATCCCCCGCTGAGCAGAAAACTGAGCGGACAGGATCGGACATGTGTGAAAGGGGCCTAACTGGTAAATGCGATTTCATGCAGCACTGTACCCAAATAAAATTTATATAATTTTTTTTCACACAGAGTTTTCTTTGGTGGTATTTGATCACCACTGGGTTTTTTTATTTTATTTTATTTTTCTTCCAAAATTTTTTTTATTTTTTAATAAATAAACAAATAAAAGAGAGAAAACTTAAAAAAAATAAAAAAAAAATATATATATATATATATATATATATATATATATATATATATATATATATATTTTCTCATTTCTGTTATAAATCATACCCAATAAAATTTAACCACGTCAGCCCTGGAAGGTTTTACCCCCTTAATGATCAGGCCATTTTTTACAATTCGGCACTGCGTTATTTTAACTAATGATTGCGCGGTCGTGCGACACTGTACCCAAATACAATTGATGTCCTTTTTTTCCCCACAAATGGGGCTTTCCTTTGGTGTTGCTTTCTGCGGTTTTTAGATTTTGCTCTCTAAACAAAAAAAGAGCGACAATTTTGAAAAAAAACGCCATATTTTTTACTTTCTGCTATAAAACATCCCAATAAAAAAAAAATTAAATTTTTTTTTTTTATCAGTTTAGGCCAATTTGTATTCTGCTACATATTTTTGGTAAAAAAAAATCCCAAAAAGCATATATTAATTGGTTTGCGCAAAAAATATACAGTTTACAAACTATGGGATAGATTTTTGGACTTTTTATTTATCTTTTTATTTTTATTAGTAATGGTGGCGATCAGCAATTTTTAGCGGGACTGTGACATTGCGGCAGATAAATCTGACACTAAGTGACACTTTTTGGGGACCAGTGACACCAATACAGTGCTCAGTGCTAAATAATATGCACTGTTACTGTATAAATGACACTGGCAAGGAAGGGTTAATACTGGGGCTGATCAAGGGGTTAGGTGTGAACCTAAATGTCCTAAATAACTGTGTGAGGGGGGGGGGAGCGCTCTGTGAAAGGCACAAAGAGATTGGGGTTTCAGCTTAGCTGAGACACAGGATCTCACTGTGCCTGTCTGACAGGAGAGCCGCCTGCCTTGTTTACATAGGCAGGCGGCTTTCCTGTCAGTTTCTCCAAAGATCGCGGGAGGCCGGTGGCGATCGAGCCCACTCCTCCCTCGATCTGGCTCCCGCTGCGTCTAATCCGCGTTGAGACCGAGTGCACATAATCACGTACATGCATGTGATTATGCGCAGCCGAGCCACCCTGCCACAGTAAATCTGCGTGGGGCGGTTGGCAAGTGGTTAACTGACAAATACGATTTCATGCAACACTGTACCCAAATGAAATTTATTTAATTTTTTCACACACAGAGTTTTCTTTTGGTGGTATTTGATCACCACAGTTTTTTTTATTTTTAATATATAAACAAAAAACTTTGAAAAAAATATATATATTTTCTAATTTCTTTTATAAATCATATCCAATAAAATTTAATTTCTTCATAAATTTAGGCCAAAATGTATTCTGCTACATGTCTTTGGTTAAAAAAAAAAATTCCAATAAGTGTATATTGATTGGTTTCAATACTGATAACAGTATGTTAAAATAAATCATTTTATTTGTTCATGCACATGCGTGCATTTCTGTGCAAATGAGCACAGCCATGTATAGTATTGGCAAATATACCAGGTCTTTTCCTCAGCATTTGCACATTTTTCTTCAGCTGTCTTCTTCTCAGCATATGCTCACATTTGTTTAGAATAGCTCCCTGACAGAGGGAGGGAACAGGGCGTCCAGCACACAGCCTGTGATTGACAGCCTCGGCTGTGTTTCCCTATGAATTCTAGGTAGATGTAGTCTACTTTCCCCACTGCAGGTGGCGCTCTCCCACAGTGGCACTCCAGTTGGAGAGGAAGTCAAGGGGAACAAGGTACATCTATGGTTTTCCTGGGTCACTGGTGAAGCTATCCCATTGGTTGCTGCCACCCCATGTTACTCTGGTGGTCATCTTGGGTCAGACAGAGTCTTTTTAAAGCCCTGGGACAGGTACCCTGCCTGGTAGGGACAGTACTAGCAGCCTGGGAACGTTTTGTTATGAGCAGGGAATGCTTAGGAATCACAACATCTCTGGACACCTGCCAGATTGGGCACAAGATGGCAAGGCCACATTCTTCCCCTCGCTACAGACGCTGACAGTTTGGCTTTATTCTGCTCTCTGCCTGCTGTTGAAACCGTGAGTGGTGTTCCCAGTGGGGCTGCCTTCCCACCGGGCTATTTGTGAACTGTCTCTGCATTATTTTAATACAAGTTCCTTCATTGTACTGGGACTGGGTGTGTTATTCCCACCACACACCGCTGCACCACACCTACAGGGTATAGAGGAGGAGTGTGTCCATTCCCTCCACTCTGGTCTCAGATTACACTCAGCTCTCCTCTCTGAGCTGTGCAGTGTGTGATGTTATATCCCCTGTCCCCTGCCTCTGCAAGTTTACAAATGTTGTGTAAATTCTGAACTTTAAATGGCTGTAGAGGAGAGAGGGCTGAAGATAATCAGGTATAACTTATGCAGGAGAATTTGCCTTATCTCCTAATCACTTCACTGGGTATATATAAAGGTTAAAACCCCCTTTAGGGCATGCTAAAATGACATACTATACCGTTGGTCGAAAATGCCCTCTTAGACAGCTGTCACCAGAACAATTGTCCCCATTGGAAGGTTTCCTTTCTGCTGACAACTGTGAAATGGCAGTTTCTCTATCACTTTCTGTCTCTATGACAAGGGTGAGGCTCTCCAGTTGACCTGTTATCATATAGGACAGCCTTTCTCAACCTTTTCAACACAGAGAAAGCCTTGAAATAACTTTCTGGTCGCAGGAAACCCCTGCTAAAAATTAAAAATCTACAACTCATGACACATTAGTGTGACAGTCAGTGGGAAGAATGTTCCTTACTCTTGTCATCATTGGGAAGAATTACCCCCTTACAGATAGCCAAAAGGAACAATGGTGTCATTGGAAACTTATCTGAGAGGCAGGAATTGCCCATTGCTTAAGGAACCCCTAGCAACCTCAGGAGGAACCGCAGGGTTCCACAGAACCCTGGTTGAGAAACCCTGATATAGGACACCCTGACTACCCTCAACTACCCTGCCAACCCCATTCACTGAGTGTCATGAAGGCTTACAGATGTCCTGTAATCAGGGCCGCCATCAGGGGGGTACAGCCCATACACTTGTAAGGGGCCCGAGCTACTGGATGGGTTGGCTGCCTGGCGGGAATGAGAGGGGGCGGGGCGGGTGCAGAGGTGCTCAGTGGTTGCGCTGGATTTCTGAGTCGGAAGCTTCTGCAGCTCTGTGTTTATGAGCTCACATCGGGCTCTTTGCTGCCACCTCTGGCTACTTCCTGCATGTGCACTCCTCGTGTGTGTGCACTGTACACTGTACAAGTTCTGTATGCTGGACTGCAGCTCCTCTCTGAGTCTCACCCAATGTGGAAGGAGGAGCTGGGACTAGAGAGAGAGAGAGAGGGGGTGTGTACAGGTCTGTGTATGCACATGTGTGTGTCATATATATATATACACACACCTTTACGTCTGAGTGCGTAAAGGTGTGAGGGGGGCTGAGTGCGTACAGGTGTGAGGGGGGGCTGAGTGCGTACAGGTGTGAGGGGGGGCTGAGTGCGTACAGGTGTGAGGGGGGGCTGAGTGCGTACAGGTGTGAGGGGGGGCTGAGTGCGTACAGGTGTGAGGGGGGGGGCTGAGTGCGTACAGGTGTGAGGGGGGGCTGAGTGCGTACAGGTGTGAGGGGGGGGCTGAGTGCGTACAGGTGTGAGGGGGGCTGAGTGCGTACAGGTGTGAGGGGGGGCTGAGTGCGTACAGGTGTCAAGGGGGGCTGAGTGCGTACAGGTGTGAGGGGGGGCTGAGTGCGTACAGGTGTCAAGGGGGGCTGAGTGCGTACAGGTGTGAGGGGGGGGGGCTGAGTGCATACAGCTGCTGGATTGGGATGTCTTTTTGGGAAAGGTATAATTCCTTACTGCAAAATCTTGAAAGCACTGATGACTTGGAATACAGTTTTCATTCTCGTATACTATGTTGTAAGATTGTTAAAATAAAAGTGTGTGTATTGAAGGACTCAGTGGGATTACTAGTTGGTGGATTTGGTGGGACGGCCCGGGGGGGCCCAGGCCTAAAGATGTGTAAGGGGCCCCACAATTTCTGATGGCTGCCCTGCCTGTAATATTTACCTTGGCCCGCTCTTGAACGTGAACCAGTGAACATGTACCAGTAAGGAAGAGAAAGAGCGGTGGGGCCACAGAAAACTCTGTGTTGCCTTTATGAAAAACTCACATTTTTACCAAGTGGTCTAGCCACTTCTAGTTATAGAATAGAATTGATAGAATGGCGAAGCATTAGATGTTCTGTTGTGTCTTTTTTTTTTTTCAATAATATTTTATTGGGTTTTCAACATATACAAAAAAAAAAAACAAATAGAAAAATACAACAAATCACAAAAATACAACAAACACCCCAGGTGGCTGTCGGATACATGTTGTAAGATAACTATGGAACTGGAGGGGTTAGGCCCCTAGAGAACTCAAAGGGAAAGCAAAGGAAGGTGAGGGGGGTTAGGAGAGAATGGAAGGGGGGTAAGAGAAGGGGGAGGGGGAATGAAGGGGAGAGGTAAGGGGGAAATAGAAGAGGGAAGGAAAGGGGATAGTGTCACAGCCAAAAATTGACAGTCATAAAGAAGCGCCAATGACTCCCCTCCCATCCAGGGGGGGTCAATGGGCAAAGAAAGGCATAGTTATAAGGAGGAGAGAGAAAGAGCTGCTTATTAAACAACAGACTTAGTACAGAAGAGGTTATAACACCTCTGCTGAATCAGGAAGGCGTCAATGATAACTTAGCAGTATTATATTTGGGTTCAGTCCGGAGGGGGATCTGTGGTCGGGGAGGTCCCAAGTGAATGGATGTGTGGTAGGTGAGAGGGAGCAGGAGGTATCCCCCACCAGGCATGGGCTTTGATGAAAAGGTCCCATTTAGCTTGAAATCGAAGGGGGGAAGCGGGAAAAACAGTCACATCCAAGGATTCCCGCTTGGCGAGAGCTTCTAATTCCGTTTGTACATCTTTAAGGGCCGGTAGGGATGAGTGTATCCAGGATCGTAAGATGGCTCTCTTAGCTATTATCAGGCAGGTAGAGATCCAAGCCTTGTGAAGTGGTAAATGAGGCTTGAGCGTTTGTTGAGAGGAAGGCACTGGAGAATTGTCGATCAGTCCAAACAAGAAGGAGAAGGGGTCCATGGGGGGTAAGTATCCAATTATCCTGGAGACCTAATTGTGTCTTTTTAGTTATCTGTGTTACCACAGTGTAGATTTCCCTTGATGTCCTATCTTGTGTCTACAGAGAGAGAAAGGGTAACTTTACCTAAAGGGGACACGGACAACAACAAAAGTCTGACAGAGGTTCTAAAGCTGGATACACACTATCCAACTTTTGTGGTTAGATTTCCTTCAGATTTACCTTTTCTATGTAGTGCAAGGGCCCGCCAGATTGCATACAAATGGAAAGTGTTTAGGTTTAACCTTATGTTATATGGTTTTGGTAAGTCTAAAGGAAAAAGTCTTCAGAAAATCTTATAGTGTGTATGGCTCATAACTCTTTTCCTCTCTACTTCTTGTTTCTATAGCTAAAAAAGTAGAACACATAGTGCTCAAAAAACTGTTTGGGACTTTGTATGAGATGTGGCCAGTGTACACATGATGTTATAAATGATAATTCATATACCTAGGCTGGTAAGCACAAAACAAGTATAGAGTCAATTAACATCACGTGTTTTAATAATATGTAAAGATGGCAGTTGACAACAATGTATAAATACAATACAGCAATAATAAAACGGTATGTATATATAATCTGATAAAATCTGTAACAACGTTAACAGACAGTAAGAAGGTGTTACAAAACATTCTTGTATGCATGGTGAACCTTGTAGGTGAATTGTTTGCCTCATAAGCTCGACGCGTTTCGTGAAATACATTTTCACTTCTTCAGGAGCAGGCATGATCATAGCATACAAGGATATGAAGTGTCAATGAGGTAGTAGGATCGCCCGGTAAACAAGTCCACAGTGGGAACTGAGAGAGCGGTCACCCCAAACACAGTCAAAGCGCCAGGTCCATAGTGTGATAAAGAACTCAGGAGGAGGTATTGAAGGGCTCGGCTTGGTAGTAGCATAAAACTGTACAAAAGAGTATATATATATATATTTGAATCAAGCCAGTAATATATGTACGAAGTTCATAAGCATGGAAAAGTAAAAGAAATGAGCCCAGACCATATAAAGAAAGTGAGACCCAATCAAAATACCAAACAATAGGGCAAGAGTGTATAGCTATAGGAACAGTCATTTCATGTAGAGGAAGAAGTGAGACATGCGTGAGAAGTGTGAAACTGTATAAACAGGTGACTCCCCTAAAACACCAAGACAGGGGGTGCTGACAAAATAACAAGAATGGAGTGACTAACACCAAATATTTAGAAAGAAGGATCCCATGGGTGAAAGTACCAAAGAATGTGACTAAAAGAAGGGTTAAAATAGTGAAGTGAATGGAATAAAGCAAAAGGACCTACGCTAGGACCGGGTAGGGACGGCTCTCAGTGTCACAATGCTGTTCAGCACAGAGGGAGTCCATCGAGCAAGCATGTGTTGCCCAGAGCGGTCTCCCTCAAATGAACGCTGATGGAATCACGTGTGAGGATGCCGACGCCACGTGTGACGTCGTGCCCCCGCACGGATGGATGTGACGCCGAAGCGTCGCAGCCGCGACCAAAGGCCCTGCCCCCACACCGACCAATAGGTCGGAGGGGGGAGGAGGACGGACGCGGACGGGACATATCGCAGTTCCCAAGAGGGGACCATATGGGAGATACAAAGAACCCTGTGACATTGGATAAGGAGAGTATAAGGGTAGAAATGACATTGGAAATCAATATACACTACCGATAGCGGGTATTAATAACATATAAATAAGCATAGTGCCAAGATAACCTGAGTGAACATGGTTAGGGTACAAAAATAAAACCACTAGTTGCACCTCTCCATCCCTGGATCAATATTATAATATAGGGAAAGGGGAAGGAAAAATTGGGGGGGGGGGGTTGGGAAGGGGGGGAGGGGAATGGAGGGACAATGGGAAAAGTTATATATTTTTCCTTCCCCTTTCCCTATGGTCCCCTCTTGGGAACTGCGATGCGCCCCGTCCGCGTCCGTCCTCCTCCCCCCTCCGACCTATTGGTCGGTGTGGGGGCAGGGCCTTCGGTTGCGGCCGCGACGCATCGGCGTCACATCCATCCGTGCGGGGGCACGACGTCACACATGGCGCCGGCGTCTTCACACGTGATTCCATCAGCGTTCATTTGAGGGAGACCGCTCTGGGCAACACATGCTTGCTCGATGGACTCCCTCTGTGCTGAACAGCATTGTGACGCTGAGAGCCGTCCCTACCCGGTCCTAGCGTAGGTCCTTTTGCTTTATTCCATTCACTTCACTATTTTAACCCTTCTTTTAGTCACATTCTTTGGTACTTTCACCCATGGGATCCTTCTTTCTAAATATTTGGTGTTAGTCACTCCATTCTTGTTATTTTGTCAGCACCCCCTGTCTTGGTGTTTTAGGGGAGTCACCTGTTTATACAGTTTCACACTTCTCACGCATGTCTCACTTCTTCCTCTACATGAAATGACTGTTCCCACAGCTATACACTCTTGCCCTATTGTTTGGTATTTTGATTGGGTCTCACTTTCTTTATATGGTCTGGGCTCATTTCTTTTACTTTTCCATGCTTATGAACTTCGTACATATATTACTGGCTTGATTCAAATATATATATATATATATACTCTTTTGTACAGTTTTATGCTACTACCAAGCCGAGCCCTTCAATACCTCCTCCTGAGTTCTTTATCACACCATGGACCTGGCGCTTTGACTGTGTTTGGGGTGACCGCTCTCTCAGTTCCCACTGTGGACTTGTTTTCCGGGCGATCCTACTACCTCATTGACACTTCATATCCTTGTATGCTATGATCATGCCTGCTCCTGAGGAAGTGAAAATGTATTTCACGAAACGCGTCGAGCTTATGAGGCAAACAATTCACCTACAAGGTTCACCATGCATACAAGAATGTTTTGTAACACCTTCTTACTGTCTGTTAACGTTGTTACAGATTTTATCAGATTATATATACATACCATTTTATTATTGCTGTATTGTATTTATACATTGTTTTCAACTGCCATCTTTACATATTACTAAAATACGTGATGTTAATTGACTCTATACTTGTTTTGTGCTTACCAGCCTAGGTATATGAATTATCATTTATAACATCATGTGTACACTGGCCACATCTCATACAAAGTCCCAAACAGTTTTTTGAGCACTATGTGTTCTACTTTTTTATGTATACAATAGGGATGGAGACTCAAGGCAGAAGTCTCATTTAAAGTCCCACCAATATCTTATAACTTTTCCCATTGTCCCTCCATTCCCCTCCCCCCTTCCCAAACCCCCCCCCCCCCCCCCAATTTTTCCTTCCCCTTTCCCTATATTATAATATTGTTTCTATAGCTAAAAATGTTTAAAATAGAATAAAAGATGATGAGAGTGACACTTTGTAGTTAGCTCATTTTTGATTCTTTACTCTGTTATTCTTTGTGGGGAGTGTGGTTTTTCGGGTGGAGACCATATGTATGCAACCTCTTTATTGTTAACAGAACAAAGTATCAAAAATGAGCTCTCATCTTGTATTCTCACGTTGGAGCAAAGACGGGCTACAGGAGCCGGCGTCCAGGTGGTCCCTTGACATTAGGAAGTTTAAGTTTGGAACAGTTCTGTGGATTTGGGTATGTTTAGGACAAAGTTCCACCAAGACAAAATTTAGAACCACTGAACAGTTGTCCCATACTTTGATTTTCAATGTTTTAATTTAACTGTAGCATACAAACAGTTCCGAAACTCTCTTGTCTTGTAGTTGTATACTTCTACATAAAAAGATTAGAGGGGTATTTTGTGTGTTTCAAGGGACTACAAATCTTGGCATTCTATTATGTCCTTAGAGATCTGAGGTGACCTTTCAGGCAGAGAGTAGAAATGCTTACCAAGACGCTGACTACAGACATAAAATATTGGTCTGAAGAAGTGATTTTGAGTCGAAAGTTTGTTCATCTTAAAAAGTTGTTAGAAAGATGTTTTGCAGATACCAAAAAAATTCATTTGTGATATTTTGTGACTGTTTTCCACTGGATTTTTGCATGTGTTCTTAGGTATGTAAAAGTGGATCCAGGATCCACTTTTATTGGTTTGTGCAAAAATATAAAAAATATAGATATATATATATATTTTTCACATTCTGTTATATAACATTCCCAAAAAAAAAAATGTAAAAATCAAAAATGTTTATCCTTTTGGGCCAATTTGTATTCTGCTACATATTTTTGATAAAGAAAAATAGCAACAAGCGTATTTTGATTGGTTTGCGCAAAAGTTATCGCGCCTACAAACTACGGGAAAGATTTATGCTATTTTTATTTATTTTTTACTAGGTATGTAAAAGTGGATCCAGGATCAGATGTAATTTTTAACAAGCTCATGCATTCTAAGTATATTTAACCAGTTCTGGACCTGAAGGATTTGCCCCCTTAACCACTTAAGGATCGCCCACCGCATATATAATGAGGAAGGCAGCCGCTCTTGTGCGAACCGACATATGGGTACGTCGGTCGCGTGCCTGGTGCTGGTAGACGAGCTGCGGGGATGCCGATGCACGGGGCCTTTCGGTACAGCATCGCACGACCGCGCAATTTTCTGTAAAAGTGATGCAGTGCCGAGTCGCAAAAAAATGGCCTGGTCATTAAGGGGGAAAATCCTTCCGGTCCAGGACTGGTTAATGACCAGGCCATTTTTTGTGATTTGGCACTGTGTTATTTTAAGGAAAAATTGCGCGGTCGTGCGACGCTGTACCTAAAAAAATTGATGTCCTTTTTTCCCCACAAATAGAGATTTCTTTTGGTAGTATTTGATAATCTGTGTGATTTTTATTTTTTTTGTGCTATAAACAAAAAAAGAGGGACATTTCTGAAAAAAAAAAAAAAAAAAAATATATATATATATATATATATATATATATATATATATATATATATTTCACATTCTGTTATATAACATTCCCAAAAAAATTAAAAAATCTAAATTTTTTATCCTTTTGGGACAATTTGTATTCTGCTACATATTTTTGGTAAAAAAAAAAAATAGCAACAAGCGTATTTTGATTGTTTGCGCAAAAGTTATCGCGCCTACAAACTACGGGAAAGATTTATGTCATTTTTATTTATTTTTTACTAAAAATGGCGGCGATCTGCGATTTTTAGCAGGACTGAGACATTGCGACGGACAGATCGGACTCCTAACTGACATTTGTGACACTTTTGGGGTGCCAGTGACACTACTACAGTAATCAGTGCTAAAAATATGCACTGTTACTGTAATAATGACACTGGCAGGGAATGGGTTAACCTAGGGGTGATCAAAGAGTTAAGTGTGAGCCTAGGGGGTGTTTTCTAACTGTGGGGGAGGGCAGGAAAAGGAAAAGGAAAGGCAGCCTTCCGCAGTAAATGTGCGGTGGGCGGTCCTAATGTGGTTAAACACTTACATGTAGCGCTTACTCCCATCCTGCTGGATTTATTGGGTCTTTCCCACTTACACAGCCGGGTAACAGGAATTGTCACATCTCACAAGCTCAATAAACAGTCCAGGGTTTTTTTTTTTTTTTTGTGTTTTATTTATTAAAGGGATAATTTGAATAGGTAATAGAAGTGCATGGGATGCCCAAACTGAAGAACATCAACAAACTTTGAGGACTTGCTAATGTCTCTGGCTGCTAGTAACTGACTTCAATAAATTCTGTCCACCCATAGAAATGATGGCGCAGCTACAGTAACTATAAAAAGGTTCCAAAATAAAGATGTAGGTGCTGCTCCTTGCATGAAATGCCAAAGCACCTGGTAACTGCTGTCCCAAGCTAGAGATATGGGGATGCTTCTGGCTGCTTTGTGTTGGCTCTAAGCTGTCCTCTTGTCTCGGATATGTAAAGTGTTGCAGCCCTACTGTCCTCTCTATACAAGCTTGGAATTAGTGAAATGAAAGGGCAGTCAGTCTGTAGTTCCTGGAATCCAAGAGGCTGCCGTATGGGCATGCCGCTTTACAGGCTTGATCCTGGTTTCTGAAGGCTTCAGCTTAGCTGAGGCTGGAAAAGGGGGTCAGACTTCCAGCTGCTCCTTCTCTCTTCCTTTCGCTCCCTTTCTCTCTTGACTCTCCTTGTGCCCAGGGGCAGAGGCCCCCGAGCACAGGAGTCCCCTCCAGGCAACTAGACTCTGGACTCTGCTCCTTGATTTCAAGGCTCCTGACTATTTCTGGGTTGTTCCCCCACCTACTAGACCTCACCTCCACAGGAATTGGTGGGAACTCCAAAAATATTCAGACTGCAGAGTCTGCTCCTCCACTCACTAGATTCCAAAACTATCCGAAGAGTTGTAGAAAACAGGGGGAGGTAGCAGGACCACAACCCCGAGAGCACTGCACGGTCACAACACAACAAATTAACCCCTGCTCCTCTGTCTACAGAGGAGCCACTGCCTCGTTTCCACCAAGTGGTACGGTTCGGTTCAGTACAGTACGGTTCGGAGCGGTACACATTGCGTTTCCACTGCCAATAGTACCCTTTCATGATCGGCGTGGTGTAGCCGGAAAGCTGTGATGGACGATTCTCTGTCAACCAATCTAAGTTCTACAGAGTGTAGCTCCACCCTGTTTGTACTGTACTAATGTGCTTGGTACCCCAACGAAAGGGTCCCAAAAAAGTGGTACGGTATGGTTCGGAATTAGGGTACCATTCACAATGGAAACGGCAAAAATTGCGTACCGCACCGAACCGCACCATACCATAACGCTCAGTGGAAACGAGCCATAAATGACCTATACTTAAAGCGGACTTCCACCCAAATGTGGAACTTCCACTCATATGCTTCCTCCCCCCCTCCAGAGCCACATTTGGCACCTTTCAGGGGGGAGGGAGGAATGGGTACCTGTTTTTGAAAGGTACCTTTCCCCACTTTCTGGAAACGGCGCCGTGGCAAAGTTTGGCCCACTCCTCCTACCCTCCGCCGCCGAGCCAATCTGAATGTGCAACATGCTTTGAGCATGCACAATAGGGACCCGCCCGTAAAGCCGCAAGGCTTCACTGCTGGGTTCCCTTATCAGCAATGCTGGTACTCCAGGACAGGTACGTGTCCTAACATTAAAAGTCAGCAGCTACAGTATGTGTAGCTGCTGACTTTTAATTTTTGGAGGGGGGGGAGGCGGAACTCCGCTTTAACAACTCTGAGAGTGCTACATACAGGTATCTCTCAGAGATCACAGTACTGTCTTTCAAAAATACCTTCATCTGCTATTCTCTCCATAAAGGTGCAGCCATCTTTGTTTGGGCATCATACAAGTTTAGAATCTACATGTTGGACTGAGATGCTGTTTTAGAGATGGAACAATCATGTAAACTCTGGTGTCTGTGGAGTTCTTGGCTGTGTCCACAAATGTCTGACACAGATCAACCCCTGCTGCAGCCTCTCAACTTGTGAAGTTTACAAGGTTTTAGCCTGATCACTATGAGACTGAGGAAATGATTCCTTCTGCCTGCAGCAGAGTAATAACATCATCACAGGGTAAGCAATAAGTTATTTGACTAGAACTTATGAACAGTTTTTTGAGGTGGAGGTTTTTTGAACAACTTTATTGCTGCTGCATAGTGTGATTTATTAGGAATTTATTAATGCAGACTGAATGGTTCAATTAAGGACCATGAACTGTTGCTCGTTTCCTGCAGCGCAAAGTTTATTTTCAAAACGATTTGGTTACATATGTATTAAGAAACAACATTTTTTTCTGGTCAAAGAAAATTGTTTCTAATAATGAAATCATTGAGGAAAAGTCACTTATATGGGTGATGTTTTACCAACCTATTTACAGTCTTATGTACAGTATATGTCTATAGAATAGAGATATGATCGGTTACATCAGCCAATCATTTAGTAGCTAGTAGTTTAAGGCCTTACCTAATTAGATAGAAGTGAAATAGATTGCTCAGCTATGTCTTTAGGCCCGATTTACATATATGTGAATTGGGTGCATTTAAGAATCACATCTGATTCACATCTGTGAACCAAACTGGCTTTCTATGGAGTCGATTCACATATGTCCAGGCCACTGCAGTCCATTTTTAAAAAGAGTCCTTTACATTTTTCAGTCCGGTTCAGGTGGGATTTCAATTAAAAATTCGCACTTGAATCACACCTGAACAGGTGAAAGAAACTGCACTGGACTCCTTTTAAAAATCGCAAATAAACCGCGCCCGGACATATGTGAAAGAAAACGTACACTACACAATTATTGGTAAATTTGGCTGATATAATGAATCATCATCAATTAGGAAAAACTAACTGGTGAGTTGTTAACTTTATCTCCCATCTATGTCAAAGCCTAGCATTAGGCTGCAGTGACCTGTATTCAGTGGCACCTCATACATCATGCAATGCAGATGGTAAAGCACACCAAGCAAACAGGTGTGCAGGGAGGTGACCAACCTAGATCTCTTCATCATCTCTAAAGAAGAGGAATCTTCAGACTCAGAAAATAGTATACTGCCCTTTGGTACTTATTGTGAGGTTCTCGGAACCCAGTGGTCAGTAGTGACCATCAGTGATGGATTAGGCATACCTTGGGCACTGGGCTGTTTTCTATTAAAACACTGATTATAAAAAAAGTGTTGTCATAATTTCAGTTGACTGAAGTCCTTTTAGACTTGTTTAGTGTCTTTGATGGACTGCATACTCTAGGGTCATACGACAAAAGGTGATTTAGATACCATTGGCCCGTTTCCTATTTTATATCTTCGTGAATGAGCTCAAGTTTGGAAAACCACTTTCCTTTAGTACAATTGGACAGTAACATTTCGGCTCCAGTACAAATGGAAACTATCATACATAAAAAGATCCTTTGAATTACAATCCAAGAAGTGGCTGCAGTACATGGCAAAGCCATTCTTGCCGGCCAGATCTCAAAAACTCATTGAATGAAGCGAAAGTAAGGGTGGCTGGGCTATCTAGCAAAGATGGGAGCATAATGTGGCAGGTACACTGTGGTGGTCAGGACCTTTGAGCCCCAGACAACCACCCATATTATAACCACCACTGGTCAAAAAGATGATTTTGATTTGTAAAGGAGCACTTATAGTAGTGATCTCTAGCAGTCTCATGTAGCATGTTGCCAGTCTCTGCATCCTGTAGCATGCCTCCAGTCTCCAACCACACCTGTGCAATGTACAGGCATACCCCACTTTTAAGTACACAATGGGACCAGAGCATGTATGTAAAATGAAAATGTACTTAAAGTGAAGCAATGCCCTTTTTCACTTCTCAATACATGTAAATACACTAGCTCTAAAGTAAATCTTGGTCAGCTTGACATGGCACTGCCCCCAAAACATTAAGTGACAAGGACACCAAACCTGGGGAGCATGTTAAGGGGACCCAGGACTATGACATGGTAGATTACCTAGGCAAGCTGGCCGGCCACACAATATGATATTTTGTAGTCCTGGGTCCCCTCTCAGTGCTCCCTAAGTTTGGTATCCCTGTCACTTATGGTTTGGGAGCAGCGCCAAGTCAAGCTGACCAAGATTTCCCACAAATGCCAATGTTAGGCAGGGAGCAGTGCCATGTCAAGCTGACCAAGATTTCCCATAGATGCCAATGTTAGGCAGGGAGCAGTGCCATGTCAAGCTATCCAAGATTTTCTATAAACAATGTTAAAAACCGGGAGTAGTGCCATGCCAAGCTGACCAAGCTATGTCGTA